>NC_089046.1:19435000-20635000 GCF_034140825.1 Oryza sativa Japonica Group
AAATTGAAGTTTATGGATATTTTTCTATGGAGGAATCTACGAATCAGGCATCCGATTTCCTAAAAAAAATCGGATAGTCAAATGTATTAGTTGACTACCGGTGAAACATTACATTATATATGGTAAAAAATCAGCAACTGAAATATTTAATAAATTTATAAAACATAGTAAAGACACATATTAAAACATATCGCTATCACGTATGAAACATTGAGCTTTAACGGTTTGAAACATATGTTTTTCTTCTATTAGAATATAATCACGCAATATCTTGTTGTAAATGTTTAATTAAAACCAATATAGCGATGTGATCAGATCGTGAATGAGATAAGTAATTTATGAGCATATCATTTTAAAGATCGCTAAATGCATGTATGCACGGATGGTGTGGAGAAGGAGAGCAAGTAATAGGACATGAGAGAGAGGAGGGGCGGGTATTTGTGTGAATTTTGTGAAACACGGCGAAACATGTCGCTATATATCTTGTATGAAACATATAGTTTTAACTATTTGGAACATATATATGTGTTTCTTTTATCAGACATGCGATATCTTGTTGTGAAGATTTAATTAAATTGAATACCATGGTGTAATTAAATCATAGATCATATAAATAGTTTAGGAGAAAAACTATTTGAAGTGAGGAGGAGAAATAAGCCAGCTTGGTGTAGGCTTCACCGTACCATGGTGCAGGTGTCCGATTTTTCTTTTCTTATGGGACACCCAAGAGTAAGTATTCTCCTTTTTCTATGGGCCCATGCAACAACAGAGAAGCACTATCTAACTGTATTTTAGTTAACCAACAACTACTTTTTTTTTCTAAAGAGAGATATATTAATGACTGAAGGGATTACATTCCTGCAAGAATATAAAGCCTCCATCTCGCACAAGGCACGATACTCATCGCCAGTTGCCCTAAAACATGTGCTACCCTATTTACTTCTCTTTATCTTATGTATTTGCACCTTCTGAAGGCAGCGCATCACATCTTTTACTTCTGGAATGCATCGCTGCCTAGGAAGATCTTGACGAGCCTTGCTCGTTTAAAGCTTGGGCAACCTCCGCATTGCTTTAGTTAACCAACCACTTGTTTTCTTTAACTCATATTTATTCTAGTTTTCTCAATGGAGGTGATGGTTGCGGGAGGTGTGAGAGATGAGTGGAAAGATGACTCCACTATATGAGTTACTATCCTCAATTAATAAAATGCTATGAAATCAAGGGATGTCATCCGACGAAATAGTATATAAAGATAGTGCAAACATAGATGCATCAATATTCCTCAATTGAGAATCAAAGGATTGTTTTTTGGAAGGCAAAAAAGCTTAATTATGCGTTGTTTTTTCTTTTTCCGAATAGAGAAGAAACATGAATTAAAATATACTCTAGATAATATAATTATACTTTGCGACAACCGTATATTTTGGTTCTCTTTTATTTTTCCCTTTTTTTTCTAGAATACTCCCTCCAGGATGGTAACATTATTTTGTTTCATCACGAAATACTATTTAGGTCTGTTATTTTTCTCACCTATAATATAACACTTTATTGTACTAAAGTTGCAATGATCGATGCATGGCCACAACTCTTTCACAGCAAGAAACATGTTTTCTTACCTTGATATCTGGACAACAAAACTATTTATATTCACTAATAATTTCATTGACCCTCAACAACTGTTTCTTTAAAGGCCTAGGTTCCTAGCTAGCTAATTAATTAGATAATTTGGCATTAGGCATCCCCTTATCCTACTCTTAGGAAACCTCTACAATGCTCCTACCAACACATAGTTTAGTGAATTAGTGCTAATCACTTGGTATCATGCACAATGAACTCAACAAATAAGAAGCATTGCTCCTACAATGGGCACATTAAAACCTAACAGTACACCTTGGGAGCACAATCCTGATGGTCAAATGGTAATAAAGAACATTCCTTGTGACTCATACTACTGTGCTCTGTCTGGTTCCTTGCACATATGGTATACATCTTTCTTGAGAGAATACACCTATCAGAGGTAAGATATAGACCTAGGCACCTAGGCATTGGTTGCTGGCTACCTTGAATAGCAAGCTCACCAAAGAACAAAAGCCAGGTTTGCAACTTGCTGGCCAGTCCTTGGGAGTTCTGTTCATCCTAGTCCCCCACATAGCTATGCTTTTTGGAGTTCAAGGCAGGCTATATGCATGTGGCATTCATGTGACAGGTGGTTCATAGTTTGCATGGACTCACTTGTTTAGTGATCAAAGGGTTCATTCTTAATAGATGATGGATGAACTTGAGTTTATGACAATTTTTTGAGGGCATAAATAAATGGATTAAACATTAGGAAGTTGAGAAGTTGATTTAATAAGTTTTTAAAAATACCGATAAAGATATTTTTCTAAAAAAAAACTCGTATGGAACTTGGAAAGTGTGTCCATGACCAATTGTTAAGCCATGATTTAAAGATGAGGGAGGCCAACTAGACAAGTGATCACGATTAATTATAAAAATTAATGAAAAATATATTCAAATTCCAAGGTTTTTTATAGGTAATAATATACCGTATCAACATGAAAAAACTACATGATAATATACAAGATAGGCAGGTAACTATGATGCATATATTTATTTATTTTAATTCAGCTTTATGAGAACTGAGTAGACAATTCATAAGTGGTGATCTATAATGTCATCCGAGTTAAAAGTCTAAATAATTGGGCAAACAATTAGTCACAAAAACTAGATCTTGGCAAAATGAGTAACAAGCAATCTATCTTGCAAGTAATAAGTACTACCTCTTTTTCAAAATGTGTGACGCTATTGACTTTTCATACAACATTTGATCATTCGTCTTATTTAAAAATTAGTACAAACATGTAAAAATATAAGTTACGATTATATTTTATTTGATGATAAAACAAGTCACAACAAAATATACAATATTTATATATTTTTTAATAATACGAACGATTAAACGTTATGCGAAAAGTCAACGGCATCATACATTTTGAAATGGAGGGAGTAATATTTTAGAAATTTGAAATGTTATCCAACTAGTGATGTATAAACAATACACATGCTTATTAGATATTAATAAAAATATACTAGTATTCTAGAAGGAAAAGGGAAAAATGATGAATTTTGTGGCTACCATAAAGACATGTGGTGATTTTGATCAGGGATTAATCAGTACAGCACATCATACATAGCAAAAAATTACTATGTACAATTCAGCTGCTTAGTAGCTCTACTAATCAAAATAAGCTACCTGGAGGGGACACACCTAGTTGGGCAAGGGTAGGCGCTGGCCTCCTATAGAACACCCCCCCCCCCCCCCCCGCGCGGGGCGGCTGTGGCCATAATCCATTAGTTATGACGAATGCGTATACATAAGTGCTACGTAGCATGTAGGGTGCCAGTAGGATCCTTTGCTCCTTTGGATTGAAGGAAATTTAAAAGAATTTTAAAGGGTTCTAGAATTTCTCTAATATGTGTTGTTTGTAACAAAGGATTTGAGCATGTCAAATTCCTATGGATTAATTGCTATCCAATTCACCAAAATCCATAGAAAAATTTACCAGCTCAAACCGTATTTTTATTTTTCTTTGAGAAGTCCAATGCATCTTCTCTCTCTCTCTTAATTCCATCAAATTTCTATGTTATGTTCCTATGAACCATCCCAACACAACAGGTCTCATATTCCTGTGAGATTTTCCTATATGTGTAACATTCCAATCCTGTGTTTTTTTTTGTTCGTATGTTTTTTTAAATTCTGTGTTCCAAATGAGCCCTAAGCATGTTCCACTAAGTAATAAATTCATCCACACAAAGTAGTAAATGCATCTCTCATTCGTAAAATATGTTCCCGTGATACCTTAAAGTAGTAAATGCAATGGGGAAGACAACTCCCGGGTAGGTCGGGCAACCGACTAGGCTCCGCCGCTGCCATCTCCACTACTGACAGTCGTCGTTGCCTATAAAATCCATCAATCACTGAAAAACGCTATTATTCACCCACGCTCGATGATGGTGCTAGCTCCGCCACTGAGTAAATACATCTCTCATGTCGGTAAATGGCATGACGCTCGTATCACCTTAAGACTGTAGACAGTAGATTTAACGGAATACTATATATATGCCAAGTAACCTAAAGTGTATATATATGCTAAGTAACCCAAAGTAGGTTAGCATTTTGTATTCTTAGCTTCATAGGTGTCCAAGGCTTAGCTTGCAAGAATCCTAATGAATACGACAGAAAGGACTGTAGAGTGAGGGAATCGCACATGATAAGGTGTACTTTTAAGTCTTACTATATTCAGTTTTGTTAATTGCAATTTGTGTAATAATCAATATGATTTTACTCATATGACATTGGAAAGGGAAGAATATCATCACCTCTTGGACGGTGTAGCATGTTATTTATTCCCTCCCAAACACGCTTGCTAAAATGGTCCAACATGGTGCCATACTGCCATTTGTCCAAGTAATTGATTGAGCACAATAATTTTTGCAGATAATTTATGCAGCGATCAGCTGCACTGTTATTATCTCAGGTACAGATTACTAATGTTTTATATGGATATCTACTGGAAATATATCAAGAATAAAAAATCTTTGGAGTTTTTAATTTCCTTTCTAGTTAGTAGAAAAAAAAGACAATGGCATGCATATTCAATCTTTTATAAAAGTAAATTTCTGAAGATTGTGTTAATTATCTTCTCCTTGCCCATGCTACATGATTAAGTAGGCAACAAGGTTTTCTAGTCTTAAATGAAAAGAGACTCCATTTGGAAGTCTGAAGTTCTCATGTACAATAATTGCTTTAGTAATGCTTCCAATCAACGAAGGCAAGATGAATGAAAAGCAGAGTACACTGAAAAGTAGTTAGTTTGATTTATGGATTAACAGGTGCTACAAACAATGTCCAATTGGTGGCGCTAAGGACAGCACTTTTGAATTTACAGTACAGCAATACATCAACATTAAAATAACTATTTTCTAAATTTATAATAATTTCTATGGGACCTAATTAAGCTCCAGGTAAAATGATCTATTGCTGAAAGAGTTAAGTGGATGGCAGGTTGTTTGAACTGAACTACTCTCTTTGTGGTCATTTCATATTCATAATTAAGTTCTTACACTGACTTGTGCAGTTTCTGATCTTAGGAATGCAGAGGCATTGATTTGATACTGTTTACCAGTTTGCAGTTAATCTATTTCTGAATCAAAATGAACACAGCTCAATATCATTCAGAAAAATCTGAAAAACAATTCATGTTATCTGCATCATACTGCTGAAAAATCACAATACACTGTATTGTCCCATGCAGTTGCTATCGGACATGAAACAAATGGTAAACTATGCAACCTGAGCACTGAAAGGACATCACCTAAGATTGTAGGATGATTCAAATCTATACAGCATAAATTGAGCACTAAAAGACAGTACTTGGAAGGATGAACCAATGCCAACAGCATAATATGTGCCTCAAAAAGACAGTCTACCAGCAAGATATATACGACGATGAATTAATCGAAGTCTAGACAACATAGAGATGTCTACTTCTAGAATGTGTTTGAAAAGCCTATTGGTTTCAGGACCCCACAATGTTTCCCAAGAAAAAGAAAGACTTGACCTGGAAGAACAAATGGAAGAGAAGAAGATATGATCAGCTATAGACAATAAGATTAGGCCTTGTGGTGCTTGTGGTGATTGGATTATTTGTCGAAGCTTGGTGCCTTTGGCTTGAGTTCATGGACCTCGAATGATTGGTGCCTCTATGAAATGTCCCTTTCTTCCTGTACAGAAGGCCTAGCATTAGTAAGGAAAACACCTTTTTGTTTTCTGCAGAAAGTTAGGTCATAATGAGAGCTTGTGGTAACCTTACTTCTGTGGTTGTTGGCTTTGATGCATCATTCTCACAGCTACACATTGTCACCTAATGCTGAAAAACAAGCCATTCAGTTGATACAAGTGGAAAGAGGCCATTAATTATCAGAAGGTACTACTATATATTCAAGTGAAGGTACTACAGTTAAAGAAAATTAGCAGTTATCTCTGATAAGTGAAAACAAATCCCAGAACCTTGAAGATCCAAGAATGACTATAAATATGAACCCACTGATGACAAATTCATTATTATCACTACTAGCTAGTATACAGTATATCAAAGAATCAAAAGGCATATGCCTGAAGGCAAATTCAGTCGTACATGCTAAAGCTCAAATATAAATTTTGTCATGATTATGATTAAGTAAATTAACTGATCAGCAGATATCTCTATACTTTGTGGCTCGTGATTTTTATTAAATTGTGAACAAGGACTGAAGGTAGACAGAAAGACAGACTTGCCAGGCACACACACCATGTTTGGAACTGGGTCATCTGAAAACCCATAGTTTACTTAGCATCCTTCACTACTCAAAATATTATGTAATAATTTATTTCAACTTGAAGTTTCATAGGGCATGAATTTTCGAGTTTATGAGCTCAAATGCAATTACTCTCCAAAAATGTTTATATTGTAGCAATACTGTCCATGGTAAACCACTAGTATTATGTAAAGGTGTACTCTCTCGTTATCTGCGCATAATTACGTGTGATAGCTGACATATTAATGATTTTTTCGTTGTTGATTTGTCGTATGCTATTGTTCCTAGTTCTACATACATCCTGGGAAACTATTTCTTACTAAGATTTTGAATTGAAAGGTTATATTGTCGGTGATGCATCACCAATTTTTTTGAAAGAATGCATGACCAATTTTGTCTAACAGAACTTGTCTGATGTGCTACTTTGCATCCCAGCTCTCTGACACTGTAGATAAAATACAGCTGCCTAGTGGTAGGGATTCATTTAGATTAGACCAAGGTAATTAAGGAGGAGCATCCCAAAGTAGATCTATTGACTAGGTGCACTGCTGTGTTTTGCAAGGTTGTTTCTTTACCTTATCTATATACATACCTAGATAACAATGGGTGATGCAACTCAAGCAGGACTGAAGTTGTTTTCCTTAAGAAGAGTATATGACCTGAGATCTTGTTTATGACCATCATAGGATTCTAAATTTTCAATTATATGTCTAGAAGATTTGATCCAATGCACCAACTGATTACTTAAAGGCCTGAACTATTAAAGAATAGCAGGATATTACACTTCTACATCTTCTTGTGTATGCTTGACGAATTGTGACAACAAGATTCAGGATATATAGTTCTGTTGAGTAGTTTTATGTGGTAATCAATAAATATATAAAAAAATAGATATATTGAGATGCTAGAAATTGGTAAGGTACTGTGATTCCATTGATTAATTTTTCAAATTAAAAGGAGGGACTGGAGCATGCAAATCATGAACATTAGGCACCTTTTGCCGCAGAGGGGGAAAAAGGGGGAGAAAATTCATTACAGTTTCACCTTTCATGAGCAAAAGTAAAATGCTGCTTTTGATAATGTAAGAGATGAAGAGGTGAGGCCCATGTGGTAAACTTTAATTAACCCTGTGCACATGGCATCCTCTTATCTCTAAACTCATTGGAGCCCCCCCAAAACCCCCTGCCATTACATGTTGTCACCCTATAGGCAATTGGATGGACCACACACCCTTAAATATTGCTGCCATTGAGCAGTTAAGAACTCTGACCATGATGCAAAGACAACAGTTACCCTTAACATAGTGATGCAAAGGACATTAGGGACTGTGCACACACTGGTAACAGTTCACCAGAAAAGTTCTCAGTTTTCTAAGCATTAATACTCACAATTACCTTTACATCCATCCATCAGTTTCAGATAAAATATTTCCGCAGATGCATTCTTCATGGTGAGCCCTACTCCTCTCTCTTTTTCCTCCCTCTTTGTGTCAATTTCACAAATCCATTTGATAGAGATTACAAAGACCTTTGCTTTCATTGTGCAGGTTTTGTTGTTGTTGTTGTTGTAAAGGAAGTGAGAGCAAGGCTAGCTCTCCCCTTCTCCTCCATGCTTGCACCATCATGGCTTCTTTCTTCTTTAGCATCACTGCATCATTTGTGCCACTAAAGCTCCTTCCCTTGTGAGTTGTGAGCCAATTTCTTGATGCTCCCCAGCTCCCAAATGGCCATACAACTCACACTCCTACTCATTTCATGTAGCCTTTACAGTATGTATTCTTCTTCTTCTTCCTCCTCCTCCGCATCGTCGTCGTCTTCTTCTTTCTCCACATCATCCTCTTATCTTGCATTGCTGGTTCTTGTCATCTCCACTGGCCTCTCCTTGCTCTTCACCAACCTCAGACAGATGATCAGAGCAAGGAGCCACAGGGGTAAGCCTCACCCTTCCATGGAGGATCAGGCTGTTCATCAAGAGGAGGAGAGCATTATTGTGCCACAAGATGAGGTGGCCGACGATGCACCGGAGGACTTGACCGGAAGCCTATCGGAGTCTTCGGATTCTCCGGTGAGCGAAGAGTGCACCGAGGAGGGCTCGGTATCCGATGACGGTGACGATGATGACGACGAGAGCCTCATTGAGATCTCCCTTGTTGATGGCCACTATTTGGGGCAAGAGAAGAAGAAATGTGCATGGAAGGAGCAGGACCTCCTCTCCGAGTTCTTGCCGGATTTGTTGCTTGACAAGAGGGACTTCATGGACATCTTGTCAGAGATTGGTGAGGAAGACAACCTGATTGAGATTGACATTGCAAGGGGATCCATCAAGTGCTCAAGCTTTGGCATCAAGGCATGAATCTACCAAAGGTTTGGTGAAGTTCAAAATCAAAATCTTTCTCTGCATTTGCTTCAAAGATTTGATCAGGGAAAGGGGAGTAGGTTGTATGTACCTGGCCTACATGTTGTGCAAGGCTCTTTGTTTTTGGCAAAGCTTAAATTTTTATTTTGTGAATCTTCAGTGGAAGCCTTGTTGCGTCTTTTTCTCGCGCTTTCTTTCTGAATATTATAGAGGAAATAACATTCGTGCACATATTTTTGATCAAAGAAAAAAACAATGTACGTGTGCATGGCCCTTCTTTCCGTATATATTCTAGAGTTCCAATAGATGCTAATCATCAATGCTCTGCACCTGTGTCTACTGATTGTCCCACTGCAAGGATCATCTATCACCAAGTGGGCTATATGTTTGATTAATTTTGATTTTACCATGTAAAAATAGTTTTAGCTAAATGTGAAAATACAAACCATCAAATTAGTTAGTTAACCACTTTAAGTGTATTCTTGAACTACCTGATATGATTTAGAATTAAGTTCAGCTTCTGTCCTGAATCAAAAGCTCAACATTTGTTCAGTAAAAAGTGTTCTTCCATGGTTCAAAGAATCCAAAATTGGTTTGTTTAATTTGTGCAGCTGGGTCCTTTTAGCCGCCTGATGTTTGATTTTGTAAAAAGGCTACAAAATCTTCATGATTTGGGCCTCCATTATGAGCTTCTAATAATGCTAAGTATGAGCCCTAAACTATTGCTACCACCAGGCCAACATGAGCTGATTAAGAAACATGGTAGGCTCAGAGACCTCTTGTTTGTGGCAGTTACCAAGGCATAATAAGAAACCTTTGATGGATTATTCTTTCAGTCATTCAGTGTGTTTAGGTGACAGAAAGATGCTCACATATATTTGCTTTTCTCTGAATATATCTTTGGCATTCTCTTTCTCCTTTCTCCTTGTTTACAGCAAAAAAAGGAAAAGAGATGGCATCAGTGGCATTGTGGCTTGAAAAAGATGTTTCAGACTTGACTGAAAGTGTGAGTTGCAGTGTTTGATTCAGTTCATATTCCTTAATCCATCAGTTGCTACTAAACATGTAATCTGATGGCCTTGCTAAAAGCACTTAAACATGTGGCCTGCATGTCCAGTGATGAACACTAAGATCAAATCAATCAATCAAAGCATAGCTTCTTTTGATGCCATGTATACTACCAGCAATAGGAAATTCAGAAGTACAGAAACAAAAGTAGTAGGTAGTATCTGTATGCAATTGAATTCTGAATTTTGACCTCCTGAACTCTAAATTTAGGATATGTTGTAGACATTTCAAGCTATCAACCTGAACTCTGAATTTAATTGTGACCACCTGAAGAACTGCTCTGTATTCTTTTCTCTTTTTTTCGCCAGGCACCTCCTCTGTGTTCTTCATGAGTAAAAGATGGTGTACAACCTATGAATTTCTGAACTTTGCTGCTTTCATCAGCGTTCAGTACTAGAGTTACAGGCGAAAAATCAGCTAAATTGTTCCTTTCACTTTTTTGAAAGAAGGCAAGGGCTTTGCATTAGCAAATCAATAGAGGAGGAGGAAATTTATGTACAAGAAAAATCAACTAAATTGAGGTGTAACATTAGTGTGAAAAAAGAAAAAACCATGCGAATATTCAATATATGCTAAATTAACTTGATGCAATATGAAGGTCAAAATGAAAATTACACAACCTATTCTATGCACAAGGAAAGATAAAAATGATAGGCAGGTTTAAATCAAATGCTTCATTGAGAAAAGCATACCTAGGTCTTACGATTCCGAGATGACCTTCCGTTCCAGGCTTTGGCGGTATGATGGTTTTCGCGAAATTTGGTGGAAAATTGGTAGATTTCGAACAAATTTCATAAACCAAAATTTAAATACAAATTCCCTGAGTTTACCGATATGCTCGCGAAAACCGATCAGTTTTAGTGAAATTCCGAGCGAAATCATCAAAATTCCAAGCGAAATCAGGTGCAGGACCATATCCCCTCTTTATTCTATTATCTGGGCTAATTACTAAGTGGGCCTACTACATAGAATTCGGTCTAGGAAAGTGTTTTCCTTTTTTAAAATTGTTATTCTTTTCTTTCCTATTGTAAAGTCCAAGAAATACACGGAATAACCAATTTTTTGGAAAATTTATATCCAAATAGGTTCTATGAATATCACTATTTAGAGTAAATTTTAGAAAACTGCAACTTTAGTGATAAGACTATCAGTTTGCTGCAACATTAACGACATGTTTCTGTTTACTACAACATTTTTTTTGAACTGATTTTTTTTTGAACTGAGTTTGCTGCAACATTAGCGTGGGAAATTATCACAAAACTGCAACTTTTACGTTATATGCTGCTACAGTACATATAAGTGTGACAACTGTAGCAGCATATAACGTAAAAGTTGCAGTTTTGTGATAATTTCTCACCCTATTGTTGCAACAAATTGAAACATGTCGCTAATGTTGCAACAAATTGATAGTTTTGTCACTAAAGTTGCTGTTTTCTGAAATTTACTCTACTATTTATAGGGTTTTATTTATTTTTTCCTTTTCTTTATCAATTCAAATTTGATTTTGGATGAAACCTATCGAAATTCCAGACGGCTTCCACTTTCGAGCCACATCGAAACCTCAGTTTTCCGTGGAATTCGACTGGTTTTCGTCGGAATTACATACCAAAAATTCTTCATCTCCACAACACATGCACAATCATAGTATCATACTGAACAACAAATCAAGTTCATTCAATATCACCTTTTCAGAAACTATTCAACTTATTTACACTCACATACATCACAAATACACAGCTTTTTTGTTGAGTTTTGGAACAAATTTACATGGAAATGCTAATGGGCGAGCGATCGCCCTCGCTCGCCCAGAGCGATCGGTTCCCTACCCCTCCCCCTCCCCCTCTCCACCTGGTTTCCTTTTTTGGCACCGCATTACTTTCCTATTTTAGTAAATTTATACACCTAAAGTTTATACACCTTAAGTTTACACATCTAAAGTTTAGAGACCAAAAGTTTATATATCCGATTCAAATTTGACTTTGAATTCAAATACTTTTTATATATAGTATTTCTATACATCCAAAGTTTATACACCTAAAGTTTATAGACCTAAAGTTTATATATCCGATTCAAATTTGAATTTGGATTATGTCCGATTCAAATTTGAATTTGAATTCAAATATCCGATTCAAATTTGAATTTGAATTCAAATATTTTTCATATATAGTATTTCTATACATCTAAAGTTTATACACCTAAAGTTTATAGACCTAAAGTTTATATACCCGATTTCAAATTTGAATTTGAATTATACCTGATTTCAAATTTGAATTTGAATTATATCTGATTCAAATTTGAATTTGAATTCAAATTTCCGATTTAAATTTGAATTTAAATTCAAATATTTTTCATATATAGTATTTCTATACCTCTAAAGTTTATACACCTAAAGTTTATAGACCTAAAGTTTATAGATCCAAAGTTTATAAGTCAAAAGTTTACGTACCCGATTCAAATTTAAATTTGAATTCAAATTTTTTATACATAAATTTTTCTAATCTTTTGTTTTTTTTTTAAATTTTTGTGTGGTGTACTGTAATAGGAAAAGAAGGGGGGAGGAAGGGGAGAAAGGAGGGGGGCGGGACCGATAGCTGGATCGCTCGCCGAGCGATCGATCGCCCATCAGGCGCCCCCAAATTTACATGCATCAGAAATCAAACAGGCAGTATTATGCAGTTATACACAGATCACAAAGCTAATTAAGCTAGCCACGGATGGGCTTATTGGGGTGCAAGCTAAAGATCCCTCCCCTGTACCCGCCGCCAGCGCCGCCGCGGTAGCTCACCACCGGCCCGTCGCCGCCGCAGCAGACCTCCTCGCCGTCGGATCCTCTCCGGCGGCGGCGCCCGCCGCAGGCAGAGACGCAGCAGCAGCAGCAGAGGACGAGGACGAGCACCACGACTAACGCGGCAGGGAGCGCGACGGCGAGCGCCGAGCGCGCCCGCCCCGCCGCCGCGTCCGCCCAGCCCCGGAGCCACGCGGCGAGCTCCGGGAGCGCGGCGGCGAGGTAGCGGAGCAGCTCGTCGAGCCTCTCCCTCACGGCGTCCCACGGGAGGAGCGGCCCGTCGTCGCCCTCGTCGCCGCCCATCACGGCGGCCGAGATGAGCGCCTCCCGCGCTCCGGCCAGTGGCGCGGCGAGCTTTCTCGCCGCCGCCATGGCTCGCCGGCGGTGTGCACTTGGCGCCCTGGCCGATGCTGCTGCGCCGTCGTCGTCGTCGTCGCCCTGCTGTTGGGTTTGTGCGACTTTGTTCGAGTGGCGAAACTGGCGATCACCGCTGATTAGTTGTAAGAAAAAGAGAATTATATTTTAAAATGTTGGTAAGAAATTTAAAAGTTTCATTTTTTTTTCAGAAATACAATAGTAGGCGCTCACAACGAACGCATACTCACTCCTATAAATACACACGTGTACCTTACCTCTACAAGCACTTCAGGAAAGACCGGGCCGACATGTCTTACGAGCGTCACACTCACTCCTATGAATACTCACGTACACATTACCCATATGAATATCTAAGAAAGATTTGACCAACATGTCTTACGAGTGCACACTCTCCGAACACACGCACACCCACGTCGTATACACTGAAAGAATAAAATAATAATTAACCGTAAATGCGAGCACCTGTGTCAACTCTAGTACTTAGTGATGGAACCAACCTGGTTGAGATTGGATATTGCTTCGAGTTTAAATAATCAACCTTATAATTGAGTATAACTGGAGAACACACGTAGTATTATCCTAAATCATCGAATGCGCATGGTTTTGCAACTTAAACAAAACAAACCGTTAATAAATGCGATTTAGAATTCGGACAAAGTTCATTGACCAAAAATGGATTTAGATCAAAGCAATTAAGTATTGTGGATCGACCAATCAATTAATCAATTAGACTGAATTGCGTCGATCATTTGTTTCCTTGCAAGCGTCAGCATTACATGGGAGTCAGAAACCAGTGGCAAATTCAAGCCAAGAATTGCCACTGGTTTTCGTTCTGCTGCCCAGACCAGCACAAACGCACAACAGCACGCAACTGCACATATATAACTGACAAGAACAACCAAAGCCCGGTTTAGATGGCAAAAAAAAAAATTGTTTTGGAATGTTACATCGGATATACGGACACATATTTAAAGTATTAAACGTAGTCTAATAACAAAATAAATTATAGATTCCGCCAGAAAACTACAAGACGAATTTATTAAGCCTAATTAAATGTTTACTGTAGCATCACATTGTCACATAATGACGCAATTAGACTTAAAAAATTCGTCTCGCAATTTACACGTAAACTGTGTAATTGATTTTTTTTTCCACATTTAATACTCTATGTATGTGTTCAAATATTCGATGTGATGGGTGAAAAGTTTATGTTTTGGGAACTAAACAAGGCCCAATTACAAGAAAAAACTAAATTAGAAAAAAACACTTACATATACTGCACGCAAGTACAGCTTTCAAATTCTTCAGCGCTCGGAGTTCCAGATGGCCAAGTTCGTCATGGCGCCATCGCTTATCTATAGTGAATTCAAAGTCTAGGTGAAGATGAAGATTAAGTGTTTCATGTAAAATGAGGTGGTAATAACGTGTGCTTAATTGAGTTTTAATTAAATGAAAAATAGATTAATTTGATATTTTGGAACAACTTTCATATAGAAAGTTTTCGCACGAAACGTACCGTTTAGCAGTTTGAAAAACATGCCACGAAAATCCAAAACTTCTTCCAGTTTTACAGCCTTATCAAGTTCGGTAGTGTTCTTTTCTCCTGAAGATGAAGATGAAGTTTTTTACGAAAAACGAGATGATATTAACGTATGATTGATTGAGTTTTAATTATTACAAACGAGCAACTTTCATATAGAAAGTTTTCGTAGGAAACGTACCGTTTAACCGTTTGAAAAGCATACCACGAAAATCTTAATCTTCATCCAGCTCTTATTGGAGAAAAGAGCTCGAGCCTCCCCCTCACGACATCCCGAATTTTTTTTATTTTTTAATTTTTATTTTTTAATATTTACAGAAATATTATACCATCCAAAATATTTTCAGAAATGGCCCCTGCCGCCTAACTGGAGGGCGGCAAGGTGTGCGCATTTTACACCGAGGTCCCTTACCGCCCTCTGTAAGGGCTGCAAGGGGGCAAATGCAATTTTTGCCCAGCCAAAAATGCATTTTCTAGTTTTTTTTCATCTTGTCCGTCCCTCACGTCACCCCGCCGCCCTCCCGAGAGCGGCAGGGTCTACTTTTGTAAATATTGTTACTGGTATAATTATTTTGTAAATATTAAAAAATAAAAAATGAAAAATGAAAAAAATTCACGACATCCCAACCCCCACGGGAGCGGCGGCCCAGCGTGGTTCGTGCCAAAATAGGCCGTGCCATGCCAGCACGGCCTCTTCAGGGACGCGGCCCAGGCACGGGTGAATGTCCCGATGGGCCTATTCGTGCTGGGCCGGCACAAGCACGGCCCAGAACATATGGAGCCGGGAGCAGCTAGCGCCGGCTGCGCCGTGAAGACACGCCGTGTACTGCGATGGAGGCGGGTAGGCGGCAGTGCCGACGTGCGGCTTCATTGTCGTGCTCCTCAACCTCCCCGACGGCCGCGTCCACGCCGCTCCTCCTCGTCGGCTCGACGCTGCTCGCCCGCTCCTGGAGTCGCTGCTGCCTGCTGGTGCTGGCCGCACTGCCGTAGGTCGCCGCCGCACGCGGAAATTGGAATGGAAGCAGTCAAAGCTCCCCCGCAAAAAAAAAAAAAAAAAAAAAAAAAAAAAAAAAAAAAAAAGCTGCTCAAGCTGTCAAGCAGAATGCCTCAATGCCCGATGTCGATGAGCTGACCTGCTGCCAGCTACCCCTGCAGATGGGCTGTGACCATGTGTACTCGCTCTGTCCTAACAAACTAAATATGGACATATGTATATACTCCCACCGTTCTGAAAAAAAGACAAACCCTGAGTTTTCGTGTCCAATTTTGACTGTCCGTCTTATATGAAATTGTTTTATAATTCGTATTTCCATTGTTGTTAGATGATAAAACATGATTAATATTTTATGCGTGACTTGTCTTTTTTAATTTTTTTCATAATTTTTTCAAATAAAACGGACGGTCAAACGTTGGGCACGGAAACCAGGGTTTGTCTTTTTTTGGGACAGAGGGAGTAGATACGTAGTACTAGGATGTGTCACATCCGGTACTAGATTGATTTTTTATAAGACGGAGAGAGTAGACTTAATCTGAAATAGAGGAGGGAAATTTTGGGATGGAAATTTGAATTCTGAAATAGAGGAGGGGATTTTTTTTTTTTTTGGGATGATATGGTCACATTCTGCAATACCGATATTTGATTTACCTCATCTAAAAATATGCACTTTATTTTTTTTCACACCGACTACAAATAACGTGAGAGATAAAAATAGGGGGAAACAAATTTATTCATAATAGGGATACAAGGTTGTTGCCTCGTTAAAAACCTTACGCCCTAGAGTAGGGCTCCCCTGGTAAGGAGAAGAGTACAACAACTTGCTTACACTATCACATAAATTACATTATTAATTTTGATTAGCACCATTGCCATCAGTGTTGATGCCAAATTCCGTCAACGCATCTGCTGCTGCATCGGCAATCTCTGTATCCTCTAGCCGGTGTTGCGTCCTCGCATCTGCGTCCATCCAGTCTTTAAGGCAATAGATCACATCTGCGTCCATCCAGTCTTTAAGGCAATAGATTGCCTCAACTGTCTCAGGTGCAACGCATGACCTCTGTTCATCAATAATTCTTCCAACCTCACTAAATGCATGCTCCGAAGACATAGCAGACGCTAGAACCAATATAATGTCTCGTTCAAACTGAGCTTGCACACAAAGAGTCCGTTCTTTCTCTTTCCACCACTCAAGGAGATCAACATTTTCACCATCAAGTGTTTGATCATGTTCTGTGTGATTGGTGTTGAGGCAATGGTTAAGCTCTGCATCTGGGTTCCAATTTAACCTACTCCTTGATGAGGAGGCTTATTCCTTGCCCCCAATCTTCTTCCACAAATTCATTGCACTTGATTTGCTTTGCTTTTTTTTATGGGGTTTCCTCAGGCATCTGGCAAGCAACACTTAGCTTAGTTTGGTACAGACGGAACACCTTGAACAACTTATCTTTAGCATGTTGATAAGGTTTAGAATAATTAAGATACATTGCATCACCTATTGATATGAAAGCAGCTTTCACAACCTCCATCTTTTTATGAGGATCAAGTACCAAAGCAAAGCAATAATGGTGTGGAATAGCAGTAAAATATTTGAGAAATTTTTCTTGCATGGGTTGAACAATGGAAGCTAAAATTCTATCATGTTGATTTTCTTGAAACACAAGTAACAATTTCCAAAGGCATTCAAGCACCTTACAAGAAGTAGGATAGTAAATTCCAGATAATATCATGACTGTAGCTTCATAAAAAGGCTTTAGGAATATACGTGGACGTGTTGCTATGTCTCATTCTTCCTTAGTAAGAAGCAATATCTCACCATCACCATCCTTATCGGCATCATTACTTCTAAAGTGCAATGAATTGATGAAAACATAAATTATTTTCTCGTACCCTTTTAGTTGATGCAACATGAGGTATGTTGTGTTCTACCTATGTTTCATGTCAATGCCAAATATCCTCCCAAGTTTATTCTTTGCTCGGTAATAGTCTCGGAACCTCTCCTTCATCATTGTCTGACCAATGATTGAAACAACTTGACGGATCTTGTTTAGTACATTAGTAATAACACCCATGCCTTCTTAGACAATTAGGTTCATGATGCCAAAGATGCATTAAAATCGATAAATTATTTGCAATAAAAATCAATAAATTCTCAATGACGATAATACCTGCTTGCACAATCAGGTTGATAGTATGGTAGATGCATCTCTGATGGACAACATAACCTCCAATGTAGCATTGAAAATTTGGCTCCAAAATCGCCATGGCCGTTGTATTTGCTGATGCATTGTCAAGAGTAATAGAAACCACCCTAGATTGTAATCGAATTCGTGCAGTACATCTAGTAGTGTGCTAGCAATGGCTCGTCCTGTATGTGATGACATCATTTTAAACCCTACGGGCCATTTACGTGCCAGGCCGGCTCAAGCACAGCCCACTAGTCATGCCGTGTCGTGCCGCCTATCGTGCCCGGCACGCCTATCGATAAATTATTAGGTCGGACTGTGCTTCTTAGCGTGCCGAGCCGTCGTGCTTTGGGCTGGCCTGATAAAGCACGGCCCCAAGTCCCAGCTCCCGTCGTCCTCCGCGGCCTCGAGAGTCGATGCGCCATGGGCGGCTAGCTAGCTGCTAGCTTCCATGTTGTGTTAGCTGGTGCCTGGTGGATTAGTGGAAGGATTAAAACAATGGCTTGACTTTGAATCGGTGGTGCCGCGGTGTAGAGCGAGAATAAGCGGGTTGGATGGCTTGAGGTAGATGAGGTAGATGTAATGTTATATCCATCGCCGTTCATCTCTCTTGATTTCTTTATGAGCATATTAATGTCTTGTCCCCCGAGCAAAATCGGCTTTCTTCACTTTGTTCGCGATCACGTCGCTGCCCCGGTTCTTTTCAAGTGCTCCATGTCCCAACAACCTCACAGTATGCGGATATCTTCACCAAGGGTTTGCCTAGTTCTATTTTTGCGGAGTTTCGGTCCAGTCTTAATATTCAGTGAACCGACGTTATGACTGTGGGGGGGTGTTAGTTGTATATCTATATTTCATGTATATCTAGAGCTATCCACCCGATATCTCTCCTGATTCTATTTCTATTAATATATACTTCATTGATTCATGGAGGTTTTGGCTCAAACAGTACTGTCAGTACTGTGGCATCCTGTGGCCGATGTGCCGGGGAGCTCCGCCTGTTTCCGGAGGTCTGGAGCTAGCAGGTGATCGTCCAGCCGTCCGGTGGCGTCCAGCAGTCCAGACGAGGCACCGCAGCAGTGGCCGTCGAGACAGGCCGCCGCGCAGTGTGACATCTCCTTGATCTGTGGTGGCCTGCACTCCACGTATTCAACGAAATGCTGCACAGGAGATATGCCATTCCATTTTCCAGCCTTTCCCTTTCCTTGACCATGCAAGACGACAGGCTGTGTTTGGATTCACTGGACGGGAACTAATCCCACCCGCACGAAAAATAGAGCGATTCATTAGTGCGTGATTAATTAAGTATTAGCTATTTTTTTTAAAAAATAGATTAATTTGATTTTTAAGCAGCTTTTGTATAGAAACTTTTTGCAAAAAACACAACGTTTAGTAGTCTGAAAAGCGTACCCGCGGAAAACGATGGAGAGGGGTTGGGAAAATGGGGTGCCGAACGTGGCCCACAGGAATAGAAAAAACATAGGATTCTGACAGGAATGTAACTGTAAAACAAAGGATTGCAAAATACAGGAACAATGTAGGAATTACCGTGATTGGACCACAGGAAAAACACAGGAATTTGAGGAAGGATTTTTTTCCATGAGGTTCTACCTCTTGTTAAATTTCCTCCAAAACTTGTATGGAAAGAGGCATTACATAGGAATTTCATAGGATTCCATAGGGTTCATTCCTTTGATTCAAAGGGCTTTGTAGGAAAAAATTCCTATAGGAATGAAATCCTCTAAAATTCCTATGAATTTCATTTGAATCAAAGGGGCCTTATCTCATTTTTCGCGCGCACGTTTTTAGCTGGTGAATAGCTAATTTAGTCCCTCAAGTTTCAGCGAAGGCTAATTTGGTCCTTCAAGTTTTATTTTATCCATATAGATGCTCTAAGTATTTGTTTTTACTTAAAATCATCCTTGGACCTGCCATATGGCTATTTCTAGTCAACATTTATGTTAGAAAATGTCCCTTTCGCCTTTAGTTTGTATACAACTATACACTAGAAAAGATAAAACCAAAATGAATAAACAACATTGTAAATATACTTTTCATTCTTTTAATATGTGCATATGAAACTTAAGTTAATGGCTATGGTATACACTTGCAAGTACATAATTTATTTTTATTTTACATAAATTATTGTGCATTATATATAAAAAAATCATTACGCTCATTTTTTTTCTCTTATATATGTGAATGAGGGAGTATAGCTGTCATTTATCAAGAGAGTTGTTTGTTATGTTTAGCCATGTTGTTTCTAACTGGGTTTAAGGATAAGTTTGAACTAAAATGAAAACTTAAAGGACTAGTATGGACAGATTGAAACATTAAGGATTAAATTGAGTCTCAGATGAAACTTGGAAGACCACTTTAACAATTCACCCTTTTTGAGCTGTCAAACTGTGTGCTTTTTTTTTAAAAAAAAATCTATACAAAGTTGCTTAAAAATCATATTAACCTATTTTTAAAGTTTAAAATAATTAATACTCTCTCCGTCCTAAAATATAACAACTTCTAGCTTTTAGAATTTGTCCCAAAATATAACAACTTCAACACCAATATTCTATTCTTAACCAATCACAACCCTCCACAATTCAATTTTTCCACCTACCTCCACTTTTCATCCAATCACAACCCTCTCCTATTTAATTCTACATACTTTCTTAATAACCGTGTACAACTTTAAAAATGCTTATATTCTAGGACGGAAAAAATGCTTATATTCTAGGACGGAGGGAGTACTCAATTAACCATGTACAGCTTGTTAAAAGCTCACTTCGTTATCTTCTTAATTTCTTATCTCCTTCTCTCTCAAACACACCATAAGAAAGCATGTCCAATTGTCCATGACCATGAGTCCATGTCCACACCCCCATCTTGCCATCCATCACCCACCTTCTTTCCAGGAAGTTTCCCCGTGTGCGGTCTGGCCTCTGAACCCCCTCACTGATCGAATTATCATCCGTTTGTGTTCTTGTCAGTTACTCCACTATCTTGCAATTAAGTTGCAACCACGCCATCCTGCCTGAGTTGCGAGCTAGACTGCCATGGCGCTCTGGAGTGGGCTGGGTGAGGCGGCGACGGCGGCGCAGCTTGTCGGGGTAGATTTAGGTGGGCTAATCTCCAACATCATACAAGCGGCAGCAACGGCTCGGCAAAACAAGAAGGAGTGCGAGCAGCTCGCTGGCCGTGTCTCCATGATCGACGAGATACTGTCGCAGATGCAGGAGAGCGATGAGACGATGCAGAAGCTGCTAACCGGCCTTGAAAACGAGCTCCGTGAGGCTCACCGACTCATCGTGTCCTGCCAGGAGAGGAGCGCGGCCTACCGGTTTGTGATGGCTAAGCGGCAGGCGGACAAGCTCAGGGAGGCGCAGCGCAGGATCGACGGCTACCTTGGCCTCTTCCCCATGGCCAGTCACAACATCACGATGCGCCGCTTCGATGAATACTACAACGCGCTGAATCCAACAGGCTGCACGACCGTACCATGTAATACATATGCAGGCGCCCGATCCCAACGCCAGGTACAAACCGAAACGCATATGATGGTATCAAGCTTTCAATTTTATACTTGTACTAGAAAAAAAAATAGCCGTGCGTTGCAACGGGTGAAATCTGTTTTATTCTTATTATTGTTATATGGTTTAGTTAAAATAAAATTCACCGTGGGAGTTCGCTTGGATATATATATTTTTAGAAAATCATGAGCTGCAGTTCGGTGTCCGATCGTCTCAAGTTAGCATGCGAGTTTTTATACAGATTTCTTATATGATTCCTTCTGTATTACCAAAAGTGAACAATCTTAAAAACTGACTCAAATAATATGCATATGTATTTCCAAAAGCAAACGAACTTAAAAACCGACTCATACACGGATGACGTACCAAAATACCGGCAAAAACATCTTCAATTTTTATAATAGTAGAGATATACCCTCTCCGTTTATATTACAAATCACTTTTGAGTTATTTCAAAGTCAAATCTTTTTACGTTTGATAAGTTTATAGAAAAATACAGTAATATCTACAACACCAAATTAGTTTCATTAAATCCATTATTGAATATATTTTTATATTTATTTTGTGTTGAAAATATTGATATATATTTTGTTAGAGAAGGATATTTTTTACTCGATCTCTACATCCAACCGGATATATGCAGCCTTTTTAAATTCGGAACTTGGCCTATCAAACATGAAAATCACTAGGCAATATCTCCAGGAAGCTCGGTAATAGTTGCGCCTGCTTACAAAATAGCAGGAAGATCTCTAAGTGAAAGCCTAGCCCGTCCAAGGCCGATAGTGGTGACGTATTCGAGCGTCGCAACTCCCCTAAGGGCATTGTCGTGGGTGTCTTTCCTTTATCCTCCTATGGAATCTTTTAAGAGTAAAAACCTAGTCTTGGTTTTCTGGGGCGGACATCATCATTGACGCTATAACCTCCCTGGAGGCGTCGTTTGAATTGCCATTTCATTCCAAACACTCTCGAGATGGTATGTCCTCTTGCGGCGATGCCCTAGGCAATGCTAGATAGCCACATTGGCAGGCCTCATGGGGGAGAGCGGATCCTTTCTTCTCTCTTGCCCTCTCCCCCTCAATCCCAAAGCGGTGGATGGAGTTCAGTGCGTCGGGTTGTCACAATCCTGATTGGTTCTTAGTAGTGGGGCTTGTGTTGTAGGTGCACAGCATGTTTTTTTTTTCTTGATTATAGTCCCCTAGGTTTATTGTTTTGTATTTCTTTCCTAGTAGCTTGCTTTGTTGAAGCCATCCCACCCCACTACAACTCTTTCCCTACATCCCTAGCGAACAAACAAAAAGGAAAAAAAATGGATGCATTTGTTGGCAAATTCAAATGGTTTCAGAAGCAATAGGTCACTCTTTGCTGGCATTAATCCCATCATGTATTTTACTATGGTTAAATAGCACCCTCAGCACAAAAACTAGATAGAATCATGATGGTTTCCTTTTGTTCAAAAGTTCTTTGTTAGGGTTGACTGGTTGAGATAGGAAGCTTGAGTAAACAGGCTTGTTTATGACGACTTCTTAGGAGATTTCATGGTAATTGGTATCTCTATAACACAATCTTCTTCAGTTGGTTCATTCCTCTTGTTGCCTTGCACTAAATTTCGACATATGGTGTTTTGAATTTTTAGGAGCATTTCACATATTATATACATGAGAAGTTTGGCTTTAATGAATTATTTTATAGTATTTCACTTTGTTATTCAATTAGTATCACTAGAATAGTTTACATTCAATGATGTATTAAGCATTACCTTCCTATTTGAAATAAGAATTATTGCTATTATATAAATACTAACATTATATGGCCTCAATCTGCCCTTTTTAATCTTATCCTGGACCTCCAAAATTTCAGTACCAGGCCTGGGATGAGGAGGAGGAAGAGCAATGGGCAACATTTTATAGAGAGGAGGAAGATCAAGGGGCAATGTTCTATAGGGAGGAAGAAAAGAGCAAAGCAATATTTTATAGAAAGGAGGAAGATCAAAGTGCAGTGTTTTATAGGGAGGAGGACGTGGAGCAAGAGACATTGTTTACGGGACACGGGGAAGAGCAAGAGGCAGTGTTTTGTAGGGACGAGGAAGATGCCTTCTATAGGGAGGAGGACGAGCAAGAGGGCCAAGAGGCAGCCTTTTATAGGGAGGAGGAGAAGCAAGAGAGAATGTTTACTAGGGAAGAGGAGAGGGGGTATGAAGAAGATGAAGATGAAGAGGCAGTGTTTTACAGGGATAACGAAGATGAAGATGAAGATGAAGAGCAAGTGTTTTACAGGGATAATGAAGATGAAGATGAAGAGGCAGTGTTTTACAAGAAGGAGCAGGAGGAGGGGAACACTGGTGCCGCTCATAGCTGGAAGTTGTCGATGCACATCACGCTACCACTCATTGAGGTGCATGGGCGGATATGCAGTACATTCGTCGGGGTCAACCAACCCTGATGACCATCGGCAGAATCGATTGGTAAATTACTTATACAATGAATTTACACTATATATCAAGTGGGATTATAGTTTCCCGACACACAAATATCCCTGTTGAAACATATTTCTGAACCCTCCGCTACGGGGAGGTAAGAAAGGTACTAGATACGCAGCCGGGCGCGAAGCCAAACTCTGAGGTAGTTTAAGGTGTCATAGAGCGACGACAGCGTGCTGCTTGCAACTTTAAGGGAAAGGACCGGCCAACCATTTCGGAAGTCGCCGCTCGAGCTCGTCCATGAATATGTGAATGTGTGTCTCTGTATTATATTGTGCTTGTTGACTTATATGCACCTTTTACTCAAGTATATATATGTTCGTCTTTTAAAATGGAGTATATTTCTAAGGACATATATCAATTTATGTAGTTTGCTTGGCTTATGTTTCTATCAGTTGTGTTGACAAATTAAACGAGTCCACGCCAACATGCAAATGGCTACATGCAGGGCTGAAGGCTGCGGCAAGCGACATTTTACCTCCTTTGGAGATAACTAGATTTCGTACACGCGTGGGAAAGAACGGCTCTGATCAGCTGAACCTAACCTAATCCGAAATACCAAAAAGACGAGGGGTTTTCTGCAAAATTCGATGGCGTGGATTGGCTGAGCTCACGGCGAATCTAGCACATTTAAGATATGTAATATTCCTTTATTTTGGGCAAACTAGCTAAGTGCATGATCTACTACTGAAAGAATAATTAGCTGTAGATTCCCATTTTCCCAACTTGGCATGAGTATTTCTATTTACGACTAATTATTCTTTCAGTGGTAGACGATATACACATTGATATCGGGGCGTATGTGGTAACTTCATCAATCTTAATATATACAAGCACAATCTTTGGCTATGCTTGTTTAGATATGGTGTGTGTGTATTCATGGAGATTATTGCACGCGCGTGTATATGAGCACATGCGTTTGTATGTGTCTCAAAAAAAATTAAGGCATTTGAGACTACTTGTACTCAAGAACAGATCTAAGAGTTGCACCCTATTTGTATGTCCATAATCTACTTCTAGAATGATCTTGAGAGCAAAGGGAACATATATGTTTTCTCATGTCTCTACTACTGTGGGATCGACATGAGATGGATATGGTGATTGTTTAATAGATGTGTTGTACGTCTTGGTTCACAACACGTTATCACTTATCAACATGTTTATGCTCACTGCCGGTTTGTCTGTCCAATCTATTGTTGTTAGATTGATTTTTTTTGCAACAGATTGATTTTTCCTGTTGAGAAGTTGTTTCTTCACTGTGTTTGAATTTCTGACTAGCTAGTTACCTAATCGATAAAACATGTCTCTGTAAGAATTGTGATTGATCTTAGTGCTACTACAGAAAGTACAATCGATGCGGTTGGGAAACCCCCTTGGGTGTCGGATTTCCCAACCGGCACACAGCAGGGGACCACTTGTCTCAAAGGTGCCGGTTTAGAAACCGACATCTTTGAGGTTCCAAGAATTAAAAAAGGCGGCTCGATGCATCGAGCTGCTCCCAATCACCCATGAGATCCTCATCCAAGAACACAATCATGAACACAAATCACACAACAAAAACCATGAACACAAATAATGAACAAAAGTCTTAACAAAAATCACAGGCTCCGCCATCAACGCCTCCCCATCAGCCGCCTATGCGGCCGACACGGAACGGCCACCGCCGACACGGCTGATGCTGGATCCTCCGCAGAAACCAGCACCAATGCCAGATCCCACTTTAGTTAACCGACTCCTATAATATATTAATATTTTTTAAATCAGTATTAGGTGTTGGTTTTTCTATAGAACCGACACCTATAATCGCTTAAAGGTGTATTTTTTTTATGTTTTCAGACTGCGGAGGTAGAAAAACGTCTATAGGTATCAGTTTTAGCACTTTTGGCACCTATAATCGCTTAAAGGTCTATAGTGCCGACCTCTATGCGTGTTTCTGTAGCAGTGGTGGATCTCAGCTTGTTGCTGGCACCATTATAAATGATCAAGGGCTAATGTTTGATGAGTCATGCTCAGGTATATATATATATATATATATATATATATATATATATATATATATATATATATATATATATATATATATATATATATATATATATAGTAAATTTGTTTGGTGCTCCATGGTGCCCGGGCACCATTGTTGAAATTTACTATATACCCAATTCAAATGAGCATGAAACTTTTTCAATTACTTAGGTATTAACATTAACTACTTTACTAACTAGTTTAAAGCAAGTTTGAACTGAATTTGAACTTGTTTTTGTTAGATTTTGATTCTAGGTATATAGCATCCATACATATAATTAGTTAGGTATGTAATCATGGATTGTGAAATAAAGTTAAATTTGAGTTGTTTTGTTGATAAGTATAGGTATGAATCAAATTATTATAACTAGGTATATACTCACAATTTGAAAATTTTGAAAAAATTTGAGTGATTTTGTGCATTAGATACCATGGTGCCCGGGCACCATGGTGCCCCATATGAGTGTCCTATATATATATATATATATATATATATATATATATATATATATATATATATGCCACTGTGACTTACTTTAATTTTTTGGGTCATCCAAATCAGAGTAGAGATACATGTAGAGGGTCGGGGTAAAACACTATATATATAATACTACTCCCTCCGTTTCTAAATATTTGGCGCCGTTGATTTTTTTAAATATGTTTGACCGTTCATCTTATTCATAAGTAATTATTAATTCTTTTCCTATCGTTTAATTCATTGTTAAATATACCTATATGTATAAATATAGTTTTATATATTCATAAAAAAATTTAATAAGACGAACGGTCAAACATGTGCTAAAAAGTCAACAGTGTCAAATATTTAGAAACGAAGGGAGTACTCTAAAGATTTCACTCTATATATACGTCCATTGTCTACTTGACAACTAAATAATCTATTAATCTTGAGGGCAACGCACAGATATTTTACTAGTAATCGATACACATGATTAGGATGAAGAGCTGGAGCAACGTACCAGGTGGATATACAAGCTGGGAGGCGACGACGGCAAAACTGCGTATCCTGCAAAATACTAGTAAAATGCTAGCAATCAACATCTTCTGTGGATCCATCTTCATTGACAAAGTCATTCGCGCGTCGCGCGTAGGATCCATTCAACTCATAATTAATCTCATAACCACAGCAACGTACTAGAGTGGAACACCATGAGGTTCAACACAAGGATTAGCACTATTTGCCAGAGAATTGACGGGCGACAATACTGTGAAGTGGCTGGCTAAGAGCAAGGATAATAATAGAGCTCACTTCTTACTATTAGCCAATCTTAAAGCCAACACATATAATAGATTAGTTATAAGGTTGGCTATAATTTTCTTCTCCTCTCTTTATCTCTCACTTATACATTAATTGTATTTGTCTTGGAGCTTGTGTTAAGCTAGCTCTTGCATGAGAGCCAACACCCTTAATTTTTTGTTACATCCCTCCTCCACATATGCTTATAGTAGGCTTATAGCTCACTATTATACTTGCTCTAAGCTGGCGGCTAAGGGCACCCACAATGGTTATCTATAGGCTCTCTACAAGAGATCCATGTCAGCATATTTTCCTACTTGGAATGTATTAAAAGAAGAGAGAGAGCAAAGCTATCTACTAACTTAGAGATAGTCTATAGAGAAAAACGAGGCAATGCATGAGAGAGCTATAGATACCAATGTAGACATACTATTAAGGTGGTTTACTATTAATCGAGTCTATTGCCGAGATGTACATATTTTATAGAGAGCACCTTACTTTACCACTGTGGGTGCTCTAACAACATGACCATGAATTCAGGATGAGGTCTCCGCCAAGTGGATACACAAGTTGGGAGTAGGCGACGAAGCTTGGCATCCGGCAAAGTCTTAGCAATTAATCAATTCGAGACCAAATAGCGCAGTCAGGGGAAACACCAAGCACATACATGCATGGATCCACATCATCATTGACAAAGTCATGCAAGCGTAGGATCATATCACTGCTGGCGAGGTCATTTTTGCTCCCAATTCGCTGCCCCTCCTAGTTCCAATTGTGCAACCGAAACACACAATCCAATATTAAAGATGGCTATTTTTAGTTCCGGCAAAAATAACCGGGACTAAAAATCCATCTTACTAACCGGTACTAAAGTTTTTTTTTTTAAAAAATGTTTTTTACTGCTTGGTGATTATTTTATAGATATGCATATATATGTATAAATCCATGTTAATATATGTAAAAACATACATATATATTCATAAATACATAGATATATAAATATATATATATATATATATGTCTTTATATATATAGATATAAAGACATACATACACATATGATTAATATTTAAAGACATATAAGTATATACAATAACATATAGTTGCTAGAATATATATATATATATATATATATATATATATATATATATATATATATATATATATATATATATATTACAATCGTTGTTAATTTCTAATATTCTATCATATATTACAAAATCTAAGAGAAAGGGTGGGGTTGACGAATAGGTATTCCATCGTCGTGGAATTCTCATCCATGATAAATTCCATCAGTTGTTCTTGAACAACCTTTATATATTTCACGTGCGAGAGTTCCTCATTCATCCAAATAATCTATCATTTGAAAAAAATATAAATATATGAAATCAATAAGAAGTGTGTAAAATAATGTATGAATGATGTTTACGTACTTCCATATCCTTATCACTGTCGATGTTGTGTGTTATGGTGTGCATATAGTTACAAACGTAGTAGCCGCGCGAGTTGTTCCCCTGTGCATGTCGTGCACGCTAAAGGAGAAACAAGAGATTTATTATATATTTCTATTTTAGAACAAATAAGATATATAATTTTGGAGCAGGTACATACTGGAAAGTCCATACTCACATCCAGTCCGTCTTTAAATACCCCAGGTACGGTTATATGGAACCGTGCCCATACCCTATACTTGCAAACTATGATTAATTATCCAAGATCCACATAGTGGCAATCATAATGACAGTGGAATGGACGGCATTTTCTGTTTAGCATTTGAAAAATCTGGGTGAAAGTTTCCTCCGGTTTCTCCATAGAGTCTAAGACATGGATCTTACTTGCAGGGATGTTTATGACAAAAAAGACCTAATGGAATCTGCAAGTTGCATGAGATGATATATATGTCACGGTATAAATACAAGAAAGAAATTGGTACAAAAGGCGGTAAAAACTCACGTTGTGTTATAAGACTAGTATATAGGTCTTATAATGTTGCTGCACTAGAAAATGGTAATTGTTATCCTACTTCGTATGTTTCTTTTGCAAAATCCCGTACATGCATATAGTTAGTTTTGCAGGGATCCATGAAACCAACCCCGAAAGCTCCCTGCCTATGGCATAGTTGAATCTCCATTCTACAGCGGAAAAAAACATGATTTTATCATATATCCGCACACGGTAATTATTCGATGCTACATGCGAGGAGCTAAGGAACAAAGTAAAATTAAACGACACTTACAAAACCCAGCAACTGAGAAGAGAGATGTTGAGGGCGTCTAGCTGGTATACGTCAAAGATATTGGAGAAACAGATCCACATATTATCATCTCCACAAAAGTAATCTGCGTTTTTTACCCTCGCAGCGAACATCTCTCTACCATTGGCTCATTTTACCATGTACCATTGATGAAATCGGTACATCTGTGTAGATAGGTTGTTCAACTGCTCAGGCCAAGTGGTTCTCCGAGGGTAAATGTGTGTTTTAGATTCGCTGCTGTCGCTGTCTTGATAGGGGCTTCACTCAGCAGTCGCTCGCTGGTAAGTTTTGTGTCTGCCATGAATTGTTGTATATTAAGTTCTTGTGAAGATGGCATCGGCTCAACCGCTTGTTTTGTTTGCTTTTTGAGCTGAGGGACATCTTTGGAGTTTACTTTAGTCTTCTTAAAAGACTTGCGTACTGATCGCTCGTAGTCTGATGGTAAGCTCTTTTGCGCCGGTTTTCTCATCTTCTTAAAAAACACCTTCGTTGTTGGATCTATTTGATAATTTGAACCTTCTTCTAGATTTTGCCGCCTAAAATGATCCTTCACTTGCCTGGCCACTTCCGCGTCAGTCTCCTCGTCACTCGTCAGTCATATCATATGGTCTTTTCTTTGGAATAGACTTTTTTGGCTCGTCAGAAGTTGGCTTCTTCCTTTGTATATATTGACGGCGTTGGAGGAATTGAGCTGGCCCGTTCTTGATGAGGTGCAGCTGGTTGTGGCAGTGCAGATAGAGGAGAAGGTTCAGATCGATGGTGCGGAGGAGATTGAGGAGACAACCGATGTTGCGGAGGAGATGGAGGAGACTGATGATCAGGCTACGGCAGCGGGAACCAAGGATTAGGCTACGGTGGTGGAGATGGCCAAACCGACAGCGCCGATTGCCCGGTAAGCACGATGAAACGCTTGTTTCATAGATAATATAGCATGCCGGCATGAGGCTTAAAATGTAATAATTGTTAGTGGGTGTGTGATGATGTGACATGCATGTTAAGCTTTAGAAATTAGTGGGTTATAACTTTATATAAGAGAGGATATGCATGAGTTTCTGATTTATTGTTTCCACCGACGTTAAGGACACTATTGTCAGGGTAAGATATGTCTAGGTTCGAGCATTCCCGAATAACATCACAAAATCACAAATGTCGGATACCACATATCATTTGTCTAGCTAGTTGCTAGGAGCGGTGTATCTGGAATTCCTATCGTCATATCAGGACAAGATAACAGTACAATAGTTCGATTTTTTTTTTAGCAGTAGAGAAAAATAGCTCTGGTACGATGCTTATCGAGGTAGTTGCTAGACATATGAATGTGTATAAATGATGCTTGATGACATAGGCAGCTTAGGATTATTATAATCTAAATTAGTAGAATATGGTAATCTACTCTAAATGTGGTTTTTTAATTATTGGGTGGTTAAAAACCTACTTCCTCCGTTTCATATTATAAGACTTTCTAGCATTGTTCACATTCATATATATTAATGAATCTAGACATATATGTTATTGAATCTAGGCAGACATATATGTCTAGATTCATTAACATATATATGAATGTGAACAATGCTAGAAAGTCTTATAACCTGGAATGGAGGTAGTACTATCCCTGCGTACTAAAAAAATTATACACTTCTGCCATCGAACCAAACATACCATGTTCCTTCCTCACACGCCGTGCGCATTGACCTTCTCCTCTTCTTGGATGCACGCGTATCGGCTCCTCCTCCGGCCGCGCCGCTGGCCCCACTCCGCACCCCAGCTCCTTCCCTAGGCCACACCGCCACCACCACTCCATGCCCCGGCCCCTTCCCCAAGCGGCAGAGCTCCTGCCGCGGCCGTCGTCGTCTCCTCATCCTCCCCCTCGGCGCATTCATCTCCAAGCCACGCCGCTGACACCATCTCCGTCTCATCCTCCTCCGTGATCCAACAATTTCTCCTACAACGGAAGGAGCGTTTGAGCGTTTGAACGGGATTGAAAGTTTGCCATTATTTTGAGGGTGTGCCGTTTGAACGGGAGTGATTTTTATTAATAAACTAGGAAGGTAACCCGCGCGAGGCATGTGTTGTACACTAAGTTTGAGATATTTATAAGAGCAAAATATTGAACGGAGAACATCTAGCACAATTTCTCCATAAATTGTTTTCATCGGCATTAATTGCTTTTATAATTTTATAACCTATTAGTTTTATATTGTATCATATTTAAATAATATCTATTAGAAATTATTTATAATCTTCTTTATCATTTGAAATTAAGAGACTTATTTTTTTTAAGAAAACATGTTAACGAAAGTAAAAATATGGTGTTTTTGAAATTACATATCTATGGACCATAGTTCATTAAAGGATTAATTAGGTGGAAGATGAAGCTCCACTAAACTTTTGGGTTTATATAGTCTAATATGGTTGATGTAGTTTGAGAGGCAATCCATATATGAACATTTCATGTAGGGTGGGTGAGAGGCTCCATGCAGCCTAACATGAATACGATAACGACGAAATATAATTGCGCAGTAATATTTTAAAAATATCATGTACCATGAATAAATTCTTTTTTTTAGGTAAGATAGATTTAACGATTATAACTAATAGTTTACCGGTTTAAAAGGCACATGAGTATTGCAGAATGTAGCTTAAAAATTATGGTTGTTTTAATATTCAATGTTATTGCGAAGTGAGCGCACCTCAACTGGTTAGGTTTCTTGTGGTGGAACTTGCCCACTCGGATTCAAGTCCTAGATTTGATATGGGTGTTGGCATTTACGACTAATTATTCTTTCAGTGGTAGGTGACGTATCCATCGACAGCGAGACGACATGGTAACTTCTTCAATCTTAAAATATGTCGGCTCAGTCTTTCGGAGGTACTAAAGGGGTAGGGTGCGTAGACGCTGTGTTTCTAAGAGATTTCCAATATTATTAATTGTTTCCGCTAAAATCTATTTATTTTTTTCTTAAAAATGTATGGATTTGTTTTTGTCAACAATTAGTGAACAATAGCTAGTCCGTAGAATATATATCTGATCCAAAGTAATGAATTTTTTTAATAATATAGTTAACTTGGTTCTTTAGTTTTAAATTTTATAGTAAATAATCTAATTTATCTCCTACTTATGCTACATTCGATCTCATTGGTTGAGCTTATGTAGGGCACACAAAACGATATAGGCCATTAACGCATGATTAATTAAGTATTAAATATTACAAACGTGAAAATAGTTTTTTTTTTAAAAAAAATGTATAGAATGTATTTGCACAACATGCGCAGATTAGTAGTTTAAATGAGGCATAATTTTTAGACAATACATTATTTATTTCTGTTTTTGACAATATGTCCTGAGTAATTTATTACTCATTATTTCATCTTGAACAATCAAGATACGTTTTTTTGATATTTTATATTATATTATAGATCTACTTTTGGCTGTGCAAGTTTGTAAAGTAATATATTTTTCTTATACTACCACCTTCACTAAATATATGACGTTGGTCATCAATATATAAAAAACAATAAAAAAATACAAAGGAAGTACAAAGAGCGTTCTTTTCTTTCGGTAGTTTCACTAAATATGGCCGTCATAAGAAAATACAGAGAAGTGCAAATCCACGTTTAAAAAAAGCGATGTTTTTTTAATTTCCAGTAGTACGTACGTATACAGTTTTTTTTTTTTTGCTGTATATTATTTCTTCTTTTCTAGGCCGTGGTTGTTAATCCGTATGTACGTATGCCTTCTCAGCTTTTTCTAGTCAATTTTTTTATGGAAAGTATTGCTCGGTAAATTAGGAGGGGTAGATTACTATTTATAACAGATCTAATCCAATGGTGTAAACTAATGGGTTCACCAACTTAAATGAAAATCGAGGGCTAGATTTTTTTTCTTTTTTATTAGAATTTCTAAGTTTTTTTCTATTTTATTATTGCGCCATGTGGCAGCTTGAGAGCGTTTTTAGAGCACCATGTGGCGGTATGAGAGCGTTTGTAGGAAGTTTAATGGACTTTTAGTATATAATAGAAGATAGATAGATAGATAGATAGATAGATAGATAGATAGATAGAAGATAGATAGATAGATAGATAGATAGATAGATAGATGTTTTATTTATTAATATATGACAATATCTTTTAGCTATTTCAAATCATGTATTTGTTGTATACAATGACAAAAGGATGAGCAAGGCATCCAAAATATTTGAGAGTATTATAGACATTAGCATTTCAAACCCAGTAATCTATGTCTCCAATAATCCAAAGAAACGAATAGCTCACAACTTATTCTATATTGGCTTACTATATATATAATCCAGCTTATAGTAATCTAGCTTAATAATTTAGGTTACAATAATTTTAAGCTAAAACAAACAGAGCGTAAGTTTATGCTGTCTTTTAAAATGTGAAGGACTTGCTTATCAGTTTGTGTCCTGTTTCAGGTGAAAAAAAAATCCCACAAAACCCAGAAAAAAAAAAGGAAAAAAACTGCACCTTCGGCGCCTATACGCTGCTATCGGTTAGGTCGGCCAGATGAGCCCACGAGAAGAATTGACATCCCTTCGCCAGGCGAAAGGAATAAGTTCACCGGAGGTCCCTCAACTTAACAGCGAGATTTTTTTAGGTCCCTCAACCACAATACCAGAAATGTTCGCCCCTAAACTCATTCAAACCGTTCACCGGAGGTCCCTTGGCAGTATAGGTGGGTGGTTTCGCTGACGTGGCATCCTAGTCAGTAAAAAAATAAATAAAATCGTGGGGCCCACATGTCAGTTGCACATTTTTTTTTCTTTTCTTTTCTTCTTCTCTTCTCTTTTCTCTCTTCTCTTTCTCTTTTCTCTCTTCTCTTTCTCTTCTTCTTCTTCTTCAGTGTGAGTGAGGCCGGTGGAGTGGCGATGCGCGGGCGGCGGGTCCGCACGACAGCCGAGCGGTGGCGGGAGGCAGCAGGCGAGCGCGACCGGCGGGCGAGCACGGAGGAAGGAAGTGGAGGAGGAGGAAGAGTGGCTTGGGGAGGAGGAAGGTGTAGCGGCCGAGCGCGGCGGCGGGCGAGCGGACAAACATGACAGGCGGAGGAGGGGGCCGCAACGGCGGAGGTGGCCGAAGAAGGAGCGTGGCGGCGGTGGGCGAGCCCCTGGAGAGCTTAGGGGCGACGGCGGATGAGCACGACGGCGCGCCGCTGACCGAAGCAGTCGCCGCCACCGCGTCTCCAGCCGCAGACGCCATGGAGGCCGAAGAGGGCGGCATGGCCATCGTGTACGACGCACGGCTGCCTCGGCTGCGGTGGAGGAGGTGGAGGACGCCACCGCGACCTATTCCGTGTTCCGCAACGAGATCACGGCGGCTGGGGACACGCTCGTCGATATCCCCGTGGTGGATTTCTTCTCCCTCGACGTGTCGGCGGCAGTTGAAGACGAGCCGCCGCCCGCCGCTGCTCAGCTGCCACGCGGACCCGCCGCCGCGCTCGCCCGCCGCCCGCGTGGCCGCCCTCGCCTGCCGCCGCCCACCGCTGCTTGTCTGCCGCACGGACCTGCCGCCGCGCTCGCCCGCCGCCCGCCCATCGTTGCTCCGTCCGCGCAGCTGCCCTCGCTTGCCGCCGCCCGCCGCCGCTTGTCTGACGCGTGGACTCGCCGCCGCGCTCGCCCGCCGCCCGCCCATCGTTGCTCCGTCCGCGCGGACGCCCTCGCCTGCCGCCGCCCGTCGCTGCTTGTCTGCCGCGCGGACCCGCCGCCGCGCTCGCCCGTCGCCCGCCCATCTTTGCTTCGTCCGCGCGGCCGCCCTCGCCTGCCGCCGCCCGCCGCGCGGACCCTCCGCCCGCGCTCGCCTGCCGCCACCCGCCGCTGCTCGCTCGCCCGCCGCCCGCCCATCGCCTTTCCGCCCGCTGGCCTCACTCGAAGAAGAAAAGAAAGAGAAGAGAGAAAAGAGGAGGAGGAGAAGAAAAGAAAAGAAAAAAAGATGTGCCACTGACATGTGAGCCCCACGTACTATATTAATTTTTTTTGCTGACTAGGATGCCACGTCAGCGAAACCACCCACATATACTGCCAAGGGACCTCTGGTGAACGGTTTGAATAAGTTTAGGGACGAACATTTCTGGTATTATGGTTGAGGGACCTCAAAATATCTCGCTGTTAAGTTGAGGGACCACCGGTGAACTTATCCCCAGGCGAAACGAACTTGGGCCGGCCTTCTTGTAAAGGCGCCATTGACCGCGCTCAAGACTCAATAGCTCAAAACTGCTCTCGCCTCTCGTAATTGATTCGATTCATCCATGGCGGTTTTGCCTTTCTGCCGTCGTCGTTGGCATCTTGGGTGTCTGGTGACGTATGTGCCGGCGAGCTCCGCTGCCGTATCAACACCGCCTTCCAAACTTACTGTGAAAAGCGAAATAGTGTGCTCGTCGGAATTTTTGGGGTGTCATCATGGTCCGCATTCGGGAGGGGCGTGCGGAGGCTTGCACTCCAGGTGTTCGATGAAATGCCGCGTCGCAAAAAATACTGAATAGGAGACACAGGATTCCACCCTGTGTAAGGCACTGAGGCGGTACGTACGGTCACGGCGGTAATTCCCCCTCCCTTCTCACCTTTGTTTTTCAATCTTTAATTTGCTTGCCCCTTTTTTTTAATAATGTATTAAAACCCGGGCAATACACAAATATGGGTGTACATTACCAACAACATTCAGAGAGTGTAAAGATACACTCCTTACACAGAGTTCACTCAATTAACCAGCACCTAAAAAGCACTTAGGCTCAAACCCCTAACAAAACAAACCCCAAAATTATTGCAACAAGCATCCCAAAGCCTAAGAACATCGCAAAGAAGTGCATCACTCTTCATCGTATCACCATCCTCCTTAAGCAACAAAGATCACTGATGAGCCCAATTTGTTCCTCTGAAAATTAATTACCTGCAAACATGAATTAAAATTGAAATCTTAAACATCACATCATATCTACAAAGCTAAACCGCCTAACACAAAGCTGCAATTCTAACAAAAAATTGGTACTTTAGCCTAGGTTGTAAATCCATAAGCTAACTTTCAAACATATTAGCAACTTTTTCACATTATCTGACCAAACGGGTTGATGCGGCTTGACGCGTATGTCAATTGTCCCACACCTACGTGTATATTAGGAAACCGGTGAACATCCGCCCATTTATTGTGTGCTAAATGAATGATTATGAAAAAAATAGCATTGTGAAAAACATGATGTAATATATCACTCCACAAACATAATAATTTAAATTCAACTTTTACAAGTTGTAATAGAATACAAATTAAAATCCTTAAAGTTGAATTAATCTTACATGTTTGGTGTAGAGATATATTTTAATATATCTTATTAATTTTTTTAGCAAAAAATATTATAGTTATGTAGTTAATATGTAGACATGTTTGGTAGGCCTCCAAACTCCAACTCCTAGCTCTAAACTTCCACTCCAGTGGGAGCTGGCTTCTGTTGGAGTTGTAGAACAGCTGAAAAGTGTTTGGCTAGCATCCAGCTCCAGATCTGAAATTGAAAAAAAAATGAAAAAAAAGCAATCCCCAATCTGGACACCGTCCCGCGTGCGCTGCCCTGCCGCCAACCGCGTGCCGTCCACCCACGCACTGCCCGCCGCGCGCCATCCCCGACTGCGCCGTTGGCTGCCGCTAGGGCGTCGTCCCCCCACTGCCGCGCGCCGCCCGCATGCTGTCCATGCACACGCTGCCTGCCACCGGCCGCGCCCCCCCAAGCCGTCGATCCCACCGCCTGTTTGCCTACCGTCCGGTGGGTAATGGGAGGAAAAAAGAGAGAGAGAGAGAGGTGAGGAGGTGAGTTTGGGGTAGTTCAGTGGTATTTTTGTATAAGTGTAGTGGTTTTTTTAGGTTGGAGTAGAGCTGTAGGGCAGCAAAAATCTAGCTTTACCCCATAGTTTATTTTTTAAAGTAGCTCTGCTAACTTCACTCCCAAAAACGGAGGATCTAGACCGTATGGTACAACTCTGGCTCCAGATAAGTAGGAGATAAGTATGAGTTGGGAGCGAGAGTTGTGCCAATTGGGGCCTAAATTATTAGGAGTCCAGACGGATGACTAGAATCCCTCTCCTTCCAACTCCCTCCGCCGTGGTCTGTCTGTAATTATCTACTCACGTTCATGACCTGGAACGCGTTAATTAAGTTGGCGCTGTTACACTGTTGGGCAACATCAGCACAGCAGTGCATGAGCAGTTGAGCACGATGAGCAAAACAAACGAACACGACTCCACAGTGCCTGCACACGGAAGTCCTGAACATTTTGGCCTTCTTCCATCGTCCAGTCTTTCCCTTTTCCCTGGTCAATGTCCGTCATCTCCATGCCCAAGAATCCAGCCAGCCTTCATGGCATTGCGGTTCATTCAAGTTGCCTGCATTTTGTCAACTAAACGAGGACATATTTTATTTCCCCGAGAGGTCTTCCACAGATTCCATCATATAAATATTGTTGGTCATGAGTAATTAAGCTTAAGGTCGGAGAGATGCTGAGGATTACTATAAGTTTTCAGGACGCAGCATCTTTTTTCGTTTCCCCATGTCGATCCCGTTTGTTAATTAGCCAGCAAGAAGGGAATCCGCGTCCGAGGTTTCTGAGCTTTGCCATGGCGCTGTGGAGTGGTCTGGGGCAGGCGGCGACGGTGGCGCAGCTGGTCGGGGCAGACGTCGGTAGTCTCATCTCCATGATCGTGCAAGCGGCGGTGACGGCTCAGCACAACAAGAAGGAGTGCGAGCAGCTCGCCCGCCGTGCCTTCATGATCGCGGAGCTGCTGCCGCATCTGCGGGATCCGGAGGTGGTGTGTCTGCCCGAGATCCGGAGGCCGCTGGTCGGCCTCGACGACACGCTCCGGGAGGCACACGAGCTCGTGATGTCTTGCCAGGAGAAGAGCGTGATGCACCGGCTGGTAATGGCAGGTCGGCAGGCCGAGAGATTCAGAGAAGTTCAGAGCAGGATCGACTCCTACCTCCTTGTCTTCCCCTTCATCAGCCACATCGATATAACCCGGCGCCTTGATCGGATATACAGAGTTCTTCTTCCGAATGACCACACGCCCGTGCCATCTCCATCTGCAGGCTCCCAGACTCGTGAGCTGGTACGTACACATTTCTTGCTCCAAGCTAATAAATGGACACCTTAACATTCATGCATGCTTTAATTTAAATGAAACTAGAAACTTAGGCTGTGTTTAGTCCGTGTGCCAAAATATTTTAAAGTATACGAACACACATTTGAAATATTAAACGTAGACTAATAACAAAATAAATTACAGATCCGCCTGTAAACTGTGAGATGAATCCTAATTAATCCATCATTAGCAAATGTTTATTGTAGCACCACATTGTCAAATCATGGCGTAATTAGGCTCAAAAGATCCGTCTCGCGATTTACATGCAAACTGTGCAATTGATTTTTTTCGTCCACATTTAATGTTCCATACATATGTCCAAATATTTGATGTGACGGAAAAGTTAAAAGTTCGAAGAAAAAAGAGTTGAATCTAAATTAACACGGCCTTAATAATTGTCTGCGTTTGTCCAGGAGCTCGCAGAGGAGGCCGCTCAAGAGGTGGTATTCCGTGGCGAAGAAGGCGAGAAATTCACCATAGCAGAGCTTGCGACGGCGACCAACAACTTCGCCTCCGACAGACTAATCGGTCGAGGCGGTGTCGGCAATGTGTACATGGGAAGGCTTCCTGACGGGAGAGAGGTGGCCATCAAGCACTTTCCCGAGTTTCACTACACATCTATTGAGGATGATGAGTTCAATGCGGAGCGCATCATCCTCTCACGCATCCGTCACAAGGGCATCATCCGTCTCTTTGGCTGCTGCGTGGAGCGCCACAAGCAGGAGGCTAATAACAAGCGCTCCACATGGTTCTGGAAAAAGAAAGTCGCCGATGCCGGCCTGCAGACGCCGATGACAACGGAGCCTCTCCTCGTTTTCGAGTACATGAGGAACAGCTCCCTTGACAAGCACCTTCATGGCTCGCTGTCGTCCTCCTCGCCGGTGGCCACATCCTGGAGCATGCGCATGGGGATACTGCTGGGCGTGTCGCGGGCCATCGAGTACCTGCACACCCACCCTACGCGGCCGGTGATCCATCGCGACATCAAGCCGTCGAACATCCTGCTCGACGAGGCCTGGGTGCCGCGCTTGTCGGACTTTGGGTTGTCGGTCGCCTGGGACGGGACGGATCACTGTTGTGATCTGTCCATTGACGGCACGCTAGGATACATCGACCCCGAGTACTTTGTGACGCACAGTGTGAAGCCAACGATAGACGTGTACAGCTTCGGGGTTGTGATGCTGGAGGTATTGACAGGGATAAAACCAATTTTTAAACGGAAGGAGAAGGAAGAAGAGGACGACGGTGGCATCATCCCCACGAGCTTGCTGGCCTTCGCCCTGCCAATCGTCGAGGCAGGGGAGGTGCGGAAGGTGCTGGACAGGCGCCCGACGCCGGAGCCAACGCCGAGGCAGCTCCAGGCAGTGGAACTGGTGGCGCAGACTGCAGCTTGCTGCGTGCGGCTGGAGCCCCAGGGCCGTCCAGCCATTTCGGAAGTCGTGGCCAACCTCCAGGCAGCGATCGACCTCATCTCATCCAATGACGATGAGTAGCCCCCAGACTGGGGCCGATACCGCATGAATCGGTGGAGGAATTGAAGAAGTTCAGATAGTATTATTAATTATTGCTCCCTTCTCCTGGTGAAGAGAAGGATATGTTACGACATCTGTTAGACATTACTTATCACATCTACATATGTGAAAGCAACAAGCTGTCTCAAAAAATGATGAGCCACGTCATCTGGAATACTAATGGCCTTAGGATGAGAGTAGGAATAAATATAGACCGTTGGATCATTTGTGTGTATACCAATCACATATAAGGAGAGTTCTAGATGAAAAGGTCCCATGCATATGCAGATACTTTTATATGATAGTCAAAGCAATCTAGTCAAACAAACAATAAAAAATAGAAAAAAAAAGGTATTCGGAAGGTAGCAGAGCAATGAAATGAGTGGATAATAAAAGGGTTGATTGAATCATGCCATTATCCATTATAACTTTGTATGTTCGGAAAAATAACTTAAATAAATTTGACTATTAAAAAAGTTTATCTAGAAAAAAAAGTTAAAACGACTTATAATATAAAACAGACGAACGAAGGTAGTAGCATTTTAGTCTTTTTTGGTGCAGTGGTTTCATTTTCCTTGAATAAAGTTGGTTGCTTTCAGGCCACGTAATATATCTATTATATACTAAAAGTCCATTAAACTTCCTACAAACGCTCTCAAGCCGACACCTGAGACTTCTATAAACGCTCCTAAGTCACCAAATAGCTCTCTAATAATTTAAATAAAATTCTGAGAAAAAGAAAAACATCTCACCGTAAGTGTTCATTTAAAGTGGTGGACCACTAATATTAACCATTGGATCATAAACTAAATCTCTCCTCACCTTACTCTCCCGGCCCCACGAGTACGTACGTACTTATGCCTATGCCTCTGTCAGCTCGATTCATGCCATCCAACTCTTGATTCTCTCTCTTTTTTTTTTTCTAATTACACAATACATGTACTCCCTTTGTTTCTAAATATTCAACACTATTGACCTTCTAGCACATGTTTGACCGTTCGTCTTATTCAGAAATTTTTGTGAAATATGTAAAACTATATGTATACGTATAATTATGTTTAACAACAAATGATAGGAAAAGAATTAATAATTACTTAAATTTTTTTAATAAGACGAACAATACATATTTAAAAAAGTCAACGGCGTCAAATATTTAGAAACAGATAGAGTACATCGTAATTTGTTCTCATTTTCATGGAGACTGATATGCCTCCGCGAGCTCGATTGATGTTGTCCAGATCCTAATTAATTCTCCATATTTTTTCCAAATCACGATACATGTACACCATAGTTTATTATCATACATTTTTAGATCAGTTTTTTCATAGAGACTAATCTAAGTGTGAATGTGCAAACGCTAGGAATTTATAATAGAAGTGATCTGGTGTTGTAAACAAACAATTATTTTTTAAGGATCTACACATACACTTTAGCAGCTATAGGTTTTTTTTAATTAAATCACCAATTCCAGACCTATATTGGCTATATTTTTACTACTATATTATATTATATCTTATATGCCATTTCTACCAACGCTTGTAGGTTATCACGTGACACTGTCTAATCTCATCATTAATTTTTATTTAAATTGGTAGGCCTATTATTTTAGATTATTAGATCAATTCTAAATGTACTTAACTGTGGCAAAAAAAAAACCATAAGTAGTGTACGTATGATTGGGAAAAAAATAAAGCTTACTATGAAAAACATACGCGCATAGTTAGGATAAAAAAGAAAAATAAATAATACGTACTAAGTACCAATGGAAAAATTATCGACGGTTTTTAAAAACAGATATTCCTACAATAAAAAATATTACTTCACAAATATACGCAAATAGAAACTGCGAGATCTATAATATAAATATCAAATATCAAATCAATGGTGTTTGAACATTTATCTTCTAAATTATATTTATAAAAAATAAAGCTTACTAAGAAAAATATACGCACGTACTTAGGATAAAAAAGATAAAGCCAAAAAAATACGTATGAAGTATCATTGGGAAAATTATCGACAATCTTTAAAACATATGTTCCTATAATGTAAAATAAAATATATTACTTCACAAATATATGCAAATAGAAACTAGATCTATAATATAAATATCAAATATCAGATCAATGGTCGTTAAATATTTATCTTTTAAATCATATTTGTATTCAATTTGAGATTAGTTGTATTCCTTTAATTATTATATGCTAAAAGTCCATTAAGAATCCTACAAACACTTTCAAGCCGCCACGTGAGACTCCCACAAATGCTCCTAAGTCGCCATACGGTGCTCTAATAATTAATTTAAATAAAGTTTAGAGGAAAAGAAAAACATCTCACGGTAAGTTTTCATTTAAAATGGTGGACCCGATAATATTAACCATTGGATCAAAACTATTGGTGATTATTTATTGTAAATAAGTTTGGAAAAATAAATATACTCGGTGGATCTGCCCTGGTCGGATCCATGGCTGACGGATCAGCCGCTCCACGACCTCTGGTTGTCGGGATCCAAGAAGCCCGGGAAAGAGGGAGGAGAGGCACCGGGATCCGCGTGGTTGGAGGCCGAGCACACTACCGCTCGAACTTGAAATAGCCACCGCCATGGCTCCTGCAGTTGCCGTTGCCCGCCGCTGGTCGATCCGCCCCTGTCATATCCGTGGGAGGAGAGGTGGCAGAATCCGCAAGGTTAGAGCCAAAGCCCATCGCTGCCAGAGCTCGCCGCAGCCGCTGCCATTGCCGGATTCGCAAGCTCCGGCCGTCGAACCCACCGCCGCTCCGTCACTGTGAGATGAGGGAGAGGATAAGGAGAGAGAGTGAGCGAGGAGTGGATAAGAATGAAGGAGAGTTAGCTAATTTAAGGTGGAGGGAGGTCAGTTGAACTTTTCATAGGCGGGTCTCTTAACAGGCCTGCATGTGAACATAACCTATTTTTGCATGCAAGCCATTTAAGAGGCCTGCCTAAGAAAATATTTGCATGCGGGTCTCTTAAACAAATGCATGTGAAAATGGGGGTTGATTTTTATAGACGTGGACACTTATGATCTGCCTGTAACCTATTAGTTTTTGGGTGTTCGTCTAGGAAAATCATTTTTGTAACAATGTCTTTAATGGTGTTATTTCATTAATTGGTATGAGTGGTATTTTTACGATATTTATATATGGATTTGGAAATAAGTGAGACATGAACACTTAGATAAGTAGTGAATGTTTTAGTGTACAATGATGCTTATTTTATTGGTACATATGTAGTTTCATCTATTAATAGGTACACAACTTTTAAAACAGTAATAATAAGTTGCGGTGACAGCGGGAGAATTTATACGTAATCAGGATAGTGATTTTCTTGTAATCCTGGAGACATTATTATCATTTACTAAGCATATTAAAGCCTATGGTTTATCTCACAACACAAAAATGATGAGATATGATTTCTTTTAGCATTATTTCATAAATCGTAAAACAATAAATAAGATGCCCGCGCAGATGCGCGGGCTTCCTTCCTAGTTTTAATAGAGTTGGCTGCTTTCAGGTAGTGTAGGATATCTTAATAGATAAAAGCAACCAACTTTATTCAAGGAAAATGAGCCACGTTGTTGGAATTGCAACGGCTATCAAATGCAATTGAAAAAAAAATATAAACCGCTCGATATTTTACGAGGATGGTATCCGTTGGACCAATCATGGGAGACTCATCTATAAGAGTGAAATCCACTGGATCAATCAGGAAGCTTCTGGACCAAAGGACCTGTCGAAACATGAATTCGGCATTAATAAAAGAGGGTAGCGCACGAGACCTAAAAGTGGATGGATGCGGAGACAAATGATTTAGACAGGTTCAGGCCCTCTCGATGAGAGGTAATACCCTACTCCTGTTTGGGGATTTGAATCCGCCGGGTGTATATTGATCTGACGATCAGGTTGTCTCATGCCCCCTAGAGGGCCTCCTGCCCACCTTATATAGGGTGGGGGGCAGGATTACAAGATAGAAACCTTAACCAATACGGTATCGGTTTCCTAAATCTACTTTACAATATTATCAAACCAGGACTTTAGGCTGTTCCGTAATATATAAGGAAACGTAATACCCGAGTCATGATCTATTACATATTCCATAGATATAAGTTATCCCCTATGACTAGTCGGATAACCATGCCGTATGGGTATGGGGTACCCATAATATCCACAGTAGCCCCTGAGACCTTCGCAGTCGAAAAGATAATCTTCTCTCGAACCAGATTACTCCAAAGCCGAGTGCTTCAATCATCTTTGTCATGGTCTCCCGAGTACTTTTACCAAATCTGAAGACTGTGGAGGGCTGGAAAATAAAGTCAGGTGCACCGACTAGATGCACCTAATAGGTGTAGCCCCCGACAATGTGGTTAATTGAACAAACCAAGCATATAGTCAAGGAATAAATAATCCAACCAACCGAGTGGTTTTGATAATCGTAATCAACCAAGTGACTTGATATCAATATATAGCATATGCGGTGTGAATCCTCCAAATAACATGATCCGAGTGATATACCAACTGCTTTGTAAAATATGATGAGTGATATAGCAAAATAGCTATAAAGAAGCTTGTATATTGTGAATAAAGAAATTTCCAAAGTATTGGGCATACGCCATGCGCACACTGCTTTAACAGATGTGCTTAAGTCCCTAGAAGACACATGGTTTCACCACACCTGGAAATATATGGCATATGTGGTGTAAAATCCGAGTAAATAAACTCATAAAGGATTTACCAACCGCCTAGAAAATGACCACAATATATAATCAGCCTAAGCCATAATATTGGTCAATAAAAATGCACACTTACGTGGCGAAAAGCAATGATATTGTATCCAATCAATTGCTTAAAAACCCAAACAGCACCTTGACTTATATATAAAAAAGTCAGCGGGACAGCTATATAAAGCTTTACTGTTTGACACCTTTTAAGATGCATTGTACCAACTCCTAAAAAGTTAAGTAACTGCGGTATAAAAGGATTTTAAGGTATTGGGCACTTGATCACGCGCACTTTGGCCTAAGCAAAAAGTGCCTAAGTCCCTAAAAGAACGTGACAGGCCACACCTGAAAATATGGGCTGCAGATATATTAGGCCTAGGCCAAAACATATGCCTTCGACACCCTTTAAAGGATGACGCATATAACATGCTCCCGAGTAATAAATCTTCCGGGTAATATAGACCAAGCGTAGCTCATATGAATAGCTTCTAATCTGAGTGGTTATCCCTTATGGGATACTCCAAAATAGATGTAACAATTGAATCCCGACTGGCGCAAGTATTCAGTTGATAACCCTTACGGGGAATAATAAATAGTCCAGTCTTTGAGCATATAAAATAGACCCATGATCATGAATTCATGTTGCATGTATCCGGAGCAAGTCCAAATTGAAGATATAATACTTGTATTTGAGCTAGTAAGCCCCTGAGCACGTAGTCACAATTGTTCATTGATGGTAGCTGACGCAGTTGGCATAGAGACAAGACAACCAATATAGAGAGAATATTGCCCACCAGAGGTGGCAAAAATATTGGTGGTAGTGAAGATAGTGATACCAATCAAAAGTACTGAAGTCGCATAGCCATGGAGGCGAAGAAACCAGTCGGCGGCAGTCAGGTCAGCCAGCAATGAATATGAAGGCGCTCAGCGATAAAGTTGTGTAGTTGACGACGACAAACGCAACCGACATGATGAAGATGACGATGTCGGTGATCCAGCCAATAGCAGTGTAGCAACCAATGATAATGACAAAGACGCTCATCAGCATTTGCATAGTAGGTCAACCGTGAAGGTGAAATAATAAGTCGGCGAAAACATAATCATCCATTAGCAACAGCAGAGATGTCAGGGTCGATGAAGCAGAGGTGCTGGTGATGATGTCAGTGACAATAATCCATCAAATTAATGTTATAACTGTTGTAGATGCTTCACTTGGAGGAGAGTTGATGTTGTTGCCCAACTCGTCTAAACCGAAATATTTGAAGTTGTTGAAGTAGCCCCCGACTCTTTGATTAGTTGGGAAACAACTGAACATAGAGTCGAGAACTATAGCTTCTTATCGTCGAGTAGTCATTGCTTGATTGAAGATATGTGTTGAAGATGTCCAAGTAGAAATCATGAATGTTGGAGAGCCACTTGTTGTAGTAAAATAACACGGCATCGCATGCCGAGATGTCGAGATTCACAAAGACGTCGTGGTTGGTGAAGTAGCGAAACTTGAGAAGTAGCAGCAATAGAGTTTGCCGGTGCCGAAGATAATAAAGATGAAGTCGCTCTACCATGATGACAAAGTTGCATTGCCGTGATGAAGTGAACACGAGTCGGCATCAACAGAAGCAAACCGGTAGTGAAGACGCGCAGTTGTGAAGATAAAAGCACCAGTCGGCGGCGGCATAACCAGTCGGCGACGGAAGACGATGATGTCCATCAGTAGTGGTAGTGGTATAAACCAGACGTAGAGGCGAGGGCACTAGTCAACAGCAGACGAGATGACCGGCGGTGAAGAAGATAAGGCCAATCAACACTGGCAGAATCATGCAGCCATGGAAGTGAATAAATCAGTCGGCAGCCAAGGCAAACGTAGGCAGCTTGTGTTGAAGATACTGATGCCTATTAGTAGTGACAGCGATGTAGCCAGCCGTGAAGAAGATAGCATCAGTTGGCGTTATAACAGGCCAGCCGTGCAGGCGATGACACCAGTCAGCGGCGGATGCGGCGGCCGGTCGGTGAAGACGTAGACGCCCAACAACGGCGGCATAATAAGTCAGCCGTGCAGGCGGAAGCACCAGTCGGCGGCGGACGAGGCGGCCGGTCGGTGAAGACGTAGACGCCCAACAACGGCGGCATAAAGGCCAGCCGTGCAGGCGGAAACACCAGTCGGCGGCGGCGAAGGCAAGCCGGTCGGTGACGACGTAGACGCCCAACAACGGCGGCATAAAGGCCAGCCGTGCAGGCGGAAACACCAGTCGGCGGCGGCGAAGGCAAGCCGGTCGGTGACGACGTAGACGCCCAACAACGGCAGCATAATAGGCCAGCCGTGCAGGCGGAAACACCAGTCGGCGGCGGTAGAGGCGAGCCGGTCGGTGAAGACGTAGACGCCCAACAACGGCGGCATAAAGGCCAGCCGTGCAGGCGGAAACACCAGTCGGCGGCGGTCGAGGCAGCCGGTCGGTGAAGACGTAGACGCCCAACAACGGCGGCATAATAAGTCAGCTGTGCAGGCGGAAGCACCAGTCGGCGGCGGCGAAGGCAAGCCGGTCGGTGAAGACGTAGACGCCCAACAACGGCGGCATAATAAGTCAGCCGGGCAGGCGGAAGCACCAGTCGGCGGCGGCGAAGGCAAGCCGGTCGGTGAAGACGTAGGCGCCCAACAACGGCGGCATAATAGGCCAGCCGTGCAGGCGGAAACACCAGTCGGCGGCGGTCGAGGCAGCCGGTCGGTGAAGACGTAGACGCCCAACAACGGCGGCATAATAAGTCAGCCGCGCAGGCGGAAGCACCAGTCGGCGGCGGCGAAGGCAAGCCGGTCGGTGAAGACGTAGGCGCCCAACAACGGCGGCATAATAGGTGTCACGCCCAGAAATTCCCGAATAGAATTCCAAGCAGAATGTGTATTAAAACCCCCGTCCAGGACCAGCCGGGGTACACAAACGACAATGTTGACATACAGATCCACGTCTTACAAACATTATAAAGGTCTTACAGAAATGCAGCGGAAAACGAAAGATAACTGGAGCTAATCCTTGACTTGAACTGCAGCGGGAACACCACTCCACAGGCATCCTCGACGGCACGGACGAAGCCTACTCCTCGGAGAACCCGCCATCGGACACATACTCGAGCTCTGAGGTTGGGGGAAAAAGTAGAGCAAGACTGAGTACTACCCACTGTACTCAGCAAGTCATACCGGAATAGAGGTATGATGCAGGGATTTAACAAGGGATAGCTAAGCAGGTTCCTTTGCATAAATACTGGCATTTATAAACAGGAATTGAATGCGAAAACAGTTGTAATAATTAAGCAGTATTAAACATCCGCTGTCCAACGCTAACCCACGTTGCGACAGGCCCAACCATCCACCTAAACTATCCAAATTCAACAGATTACACTAGGGTGAGACTAATCACGGTGAATCTGGTTGACCGCCCATAACCGCGGGCACGGCTATTCGAATAGTTTTACTCTGATCAGAGGTGTACAACTGTACCCACAAGACACAGCCCCACGACACGTTTCCGTGCGCCGACATGCCACCACGACATACCGGAAAGAGGCCGTGACAGGACCCTTCGCATAACCCCCTCTAGCCAAGCACACCACACCTCAGGTTTCACCCCCGTCCCCAGCGGGCGACGGGCAGTCCCCTCTCGTGCCTAGGTGAATCCGGAAGCGACAGAGGCCGTCGCAGGGCCCGCCCCGCTCCATCACGCCCACCCTTGCCTGGATGCGTCGACTAGAGGAAAGCTACACTACAAGCCCAGCCGTTGCCCACGCTGGCTTGTGGTAAGTACGATAAATTCTTCCAGGGCATCCCGCGAACCGGTCCTTAACTGCCATGGGTGCGACTAGCAAAACCATGCACCCACAGCCCACCATGTGGTTCATTTTATTTAACCAACACCAGAGCGGTGGTATGAAACCAACATTATCATATAAACCTATAGTCTAGGTTTTAAATGAGATCCCCAATGTGTGCTAGTTGAACTAAGCATGGCTAAGCAATTCCTAGTCCAAAGTCTAATCATGTTATAACCCAAGCTAACAAAGGAGCATGATATCCAAAAGCATGGCTGTAACAATAGGTATCCATCCCATAGTGATATTATAAAACAATGCAATATTTGAAAGAAAATAATAGAGCATTTGCAATATAGGATCAACATGTTCAAGTGACAAGCATGACTTGCCTTGCTCTGCTGCTGGAGGGACCTCGGCGACTATCTCGAAGTACACCGGAGCGTCGGAGGGATCGGAATCTAGCGACATACAAAGCAAATATTGCAAACAGGCTATAAGACTACTGAAACAGAGAACAAAACCATTTTTAATGGATTCTACACATTTTTCTTGATTTACTGAGACTTGAATGGGATTAAACGGAGCTCGGATGAATTAGTTATGAATTTTAGAAGATTCACTGTGTTTATTACTATAAAAGAAATCCTTAAATAATTTATTGCGCAATATTAACCAGGGCTGACGTCAGCGAGGGGGCGCGGCGCCGACAGGCGGGGCCCACCGGTCAGCGACCGGGAGAGAGAGAAAGGGGGTGGCGGCGCGCGGGCCCACGGGTCAGCGGCACGGGGGAAAGGAGGGGCGGCGGCGCCACGTGGCGGCCGAACCGACGGCCCCGATCTACCCAAGGGTAGATCGGACGGCGGCGGGACCTCGCGGCCGGGGCGCGCGGGCGCGGCGCGAGACGGCGGCGACCATGGCGCCGGCGGCGCGGCGCTCACACGGCGGCGGCGCGCATGCGGCAGCGGCGCAAGGCGGCGACCGAAGGCGACCGACCGGCGGCGGGGAGCGGCGGCTAGAGGAGGAGCGGCGGCTACCAGGCTAAGCGGCGCGCACGCGGCTACACGGTACGGGGAAAAGGAGAAAGAGGAGGGGGAAGCCTCACCGACAACGGTCGACGACGGCGGCCGACGGAGGACGACGACGACGGCGGGACGAGCTCCGGAACCTCCTAACGAACAAAAGGAGAGGGATTAGAGAGAGAGGAAAGAGCGTGGGAGGGCGAGAGCGCCGGCCGAAGGCGGCGGCCATGGCGCCACTTGCCGGCACACGACGGGGATGGGTCTCCGGCGGCGAACCTCGACGGGGAAGGGGCGGCCGAGGTAGATCTCGACCCCGCGAAGCTAACGGCGGCGACGGCGCGAGACGGCGACGAGCCTAGCGGCGGCTAGCGGCGGCCGGAGTAGCAAAAGCGGCGGCGGCGGGTGGTTGCACGGCGCGGAGGCGATGGGGAGCTCGGGAGAGATCGGCGAAATGGGGAAAAAGCGAGAGAGGAGGACGGCGATGCTTAAAAAGGGGGAGAGGGAGCCGGACGTGGCCGGGAGCGGCGGGATTCGACGGCCGACGTGGGGGAGTGGGGAGGAGAGAGAGACGGGATTCGGTTTTCGAATCCCGGCCATCTCGGGCGCGGGCGCGAACGGGAGGGAGAGGGGAAAGGGCGCGGGAGACGCGGCGCACGCGCGGGCGTGGCCGACGTGGCCCGGGAGAGACGGAGGCGTGGGCGCGGCGGCGGTTTCGGCGCGGCGGCGCGCCGGGATCGGCGGGAGGTGGGGGAAGGACCCGACAGGTGGGCCCCACCTGTCGGCGACCTCGAGAGAGGAGGTGGGCGGCGGCTGCCAGGCTGGGCCCTCGGCCTGCGGCCGGCCCAGCAAGGAGGAGGGGGAGGAAGGAGGGGAATGGGCCGGCGGCCCATCCGAAAAGAAAAAAGGAGGGAAAAAGGGAGGGAAAAGAAAAAGAAAAAGGAAAAGGATTTTCCCTGGAATTAAAAATTGCACTTTAGTGATTTTTAATTGGTTAAAATTATTTCTAGAGCTCTGAAAATTCCACTAAAAATCCTGTTAATGAATTTCGACATGTAGAATTCAAGAAAAATTCCACATGTCAAATCCGATTATTATTTGCATTGTTTTCTTAGGGTTTTATCCTGATTTCCTCTGCATTTTCTTGGGGTCATTTGTAATTTACAATTTGGCTTGGGAGGAAAACTTCGGGGTGTGACAAACCTACCCCCCTTAAGCGGAATCTCGGCCCCGAGATTCGGAGGAGCTGGTGAAGAGGTACGGATGGGCGGCTTTCAACTCATCTTCCCTTTCCCAGGTCGCTTCCTCTTCCGAATGATGACTCCACTGAACTCGGCAAAACCGGGTGACCTTGTTTCTGGTTCTCCTTTCACTGGTATCAAGTATGCGAACCGGCTTCTCCACATATGTCAGGTCCTCCTGGATATCGATGTGTTCCGAATCAGCCTGCTCTTCAGGTACCCTTAAGCACTTCTTTAACTGGGAAACGTGGAACACGTCATGGATGCCGATCATATTGGATGGAAGTTCTAGCTGATAAGCAACTTCTCCCCTTCGTTCCAAAATTTTGTATGGTCCCACGAAGCGTGGTGCCAACTTGCCTTTCGTCTGGAAACGGTGTACTCCCCGGAGCGGAGTGACACGAAGATACACGTAGTCTCCGGCCTCAAAAGTTAGCTCCCTTCGACGGTTATCCGCGTAGCTCTTCTGTCGAGACTGAGCAATCCTCAATCTCTCCCTGATGATTCTGACTTTCTCTTCTGCTTCCGCTAATACTTCTGTTCCGAACAGTTGACGTTCGCCTGTCTGATCCCAGAAGAGAGGTGTGCGGCACCTCCGGCCGTATAGAGCTTCAAACGGTGCCATCTGTAGACTGGCCTGGTAGCTGTTGTTGTACGAGAATTCCGCATATGGTAAGCTTTTGTCCCAGGCTCCACCAAAATCAAGAGCGCAAGCTCTCAACATATCCTCCAAGATTTGATTGACACGCTCGGTCTGACCATCAGTTTGCGGGTGATAGGCCGTGCTGAAGTTTAAACGGGTCCCCAATTCTTCCTGCAGCTTCTGCTAGAACTTTGAGGTGAACTGACTACCTCGGTCGGATACTATCTTCTTGGGTACCCCATGCAAACACATGATCCTTGCGAGGCACAATTCTGCCAATCTCTTTCCCGTATAGGTGGTATGTACTGGTATAAAGTGAGCCACCTTGGTGAGTCGATCCACGACTACCCAGATTGAATCATGTCCCGATGATGTCCGGGGCAGTCCCGTTATAAAGTCCATTCCAATCTCCTCCCATTTCCATTCCGGGATTTGAAGAGGTTGGAGTAAACCTGCTGGTCTTTGGTGCTCTGCTTTCACTCGCTGGCAAACATCGCAGAGTGCGACGAATTCAGCTATTTCTCTCCTCATGCTGACCCACCAAAACTTCTCTTTGAGGTCTTGATACATTTTAGTGCTGCCTGGATGAATGGAGTACTGGGTCTGATGAGCTTCGGTGAGTATCAGATCCTTCAATTCCTTGTCGTCCGGTACACACAATCTTTCTCCCATCCAGATTGTGCCATGCTCATCCTCAAGGAAATCCCGAGCCTTTCCGACTCTCATGTTCTTTTTCAGTTCTGCTATTTCCGGATCATTTACTTGAGCGGCTCTAACTTGATCCACGAGCGTAGGCCGTGCCTCCAGAGCGGCTACGAACCCGTGTTCAACAATTCCCATGTTGAGATGTTCAAGCTCCTGTCGCAATTCCTCGCACATGCCCTCGATGCATAGAGCAGTGCAGTAACTTTTCCGGCTTAAAGCGTCTGCCACCACATTGGCTTTACCCGGGTGGTAGTGAATACTCATGTCATAGTCTTTGATTAGTTCCAACCATCTTCGTTGTCGAAGGTTTAGGTCTGGTTGGGTGAAGATGTATTTCAGACTTTTATGGTCCGTATATACTTCGCAGCGGTTGCCGATCAGATAGTGCCTCCAGATCTTCAAAGCATGGACCACTGCTGCCAATTCCAAGTCATGAGTTGGATAATTTCCTTCGTGTGGACGCAACTGCCGCGAGGCATATGCAACCACTCTGCCCTCTTGCATTAGGACACATCCAAGTCCGTGACGGGATGCATCGCAATAGACTTGGAAGTCTTTCGTCTGGTCGGGCAGGATCAAAACCGGTGCGGATACTAATTTCCTTTTGAGCTCCTCAAAGCTCTTGTCGCACTCAGCTGTCCATTTAAACTTCTCGTCTTTCTTAAGCAACTGAGTCATGGGTCGGGCGATTCTTGAGAAGTTTTCGATGAAACGACGGTAATAACCAGCCAGTCCTAGAAAACTTCGAACCTGCGACACTGTCTTCGGTGGGGTCCACTTGGTAACTGACTCCACGTTCGATGGATCAACTGCTACACCCTGAGCTGTAATGACATGGCCCAGAAATTTGACTTCCGTCAACCAGAAGTCACACTTGCTGAACTTGGCGTATAGCTGGTGCTCCTTCAACTTCTCGAGTACTAGACGGAGATGTTGTTCATGTTCTTCCTCGGACTTTGAATAGATAAGAATGTCGTCGATGAATACCACAACAAACTTGTCCAGAAATTCCATGAACACTTTGTTCATCAGATTCATGAAGAATGCGGGTGCGTTAGTAAGTCCGAAGGACATAACCGTGCACTCATATAGCCCGTACCGAGTGGTGAAGGCCGTCTTCGGAATATCCTCTTCCCGGATTCTCAACTGGTGGTAGCCTGATCGCAGGTCTATCTTAGAGAACACTTTAGCTCCTTTCAGTTGATCAAATAAATCGTCGATTCGCGGCAAAGGATATTTATTCTTGATTGTGACCTCGTTAAGTGCGCGATAATCGACGCACATCCTCTTTGTCTTATCCTTTTTCTCCACAAAAATGACCGGAGCGCCCCAAGGTGAAGTGCTTGGTCGTATGTACCCTTTCTGCAGCTGTTCATCAACTTGCTTCTTGACCTCCGCTAATTCGTTGGCCGCCATTCTGTACGGTCTCTTATAGATTGGAGCGGTTCCTGGTGCCAAATCAATCCGGAATTCAATCTCCCTCTTGGGTGGCATGGTGGTGAGGTCTTCGGGGAACACCTCTGGATACTCGCAGACTATGGGTATGTCCTCCAATTTTCTCAAGTTCTTCTCTTCGGTGTCCACTGGGATTTCCGTCTCAATCTGATTCAACGAGGCTCCTTTCTTTGGCGAGACTAGAGATTTGTACACCACGGTTTCTCCTTTCTCATTGGTCAGGGTGACTGTGCGATTCGCACAATCGATGACTCCCTTAAACTTGGTCAGCCAATCCATCCCAAGAATGACATCTAGGTCTTTGGATTCGAGAAGGATGAGGTTGGCTAGAAACGGTGACCTTTGAATTTCTATTGTTATAGAAGGGCTGAATTGAACCGAAGTGGAGCTATTCCCTGGGGTATGAACCCGCATCGGTGTGCTAAGTTCCTCTCTTATTAACCCATGCATCCCGACAAATTTCTTGGAGATGAAAGAATGCGTTGCACCAGAATCAAAAAGTACTGTTGCAGGGATTGAGTTAACAGGAAACGTACCCAGTACGACCTCTGGTGCTGCTTGTGCCTCCTCCGCAGATGCGTGGTTGACACGAGCCTGGATAAACCTTGGTCCGGCACGCCTGGGCTTCGGGCATTTGTCAGCGAAGTGGCCAAGCTCGCCACAGTTGAAGCAGGACCCTGGTTTTGCTCCCGTCTCCTTCTTGGCTTGTGCGGGCTGGCCTGACTGTGCCGGTGCCATCGGTGGGCGTGGAGCTGTACCGCGGTTGGGCTGACTTCCATGGTGATTCTGGCTGCCACTGGAGCCCTGGTGGAAGTTGCTGGGGTTGAATGGGCGGTGTTGACGAACAATCATGGTGGTAGGTCCACCCTGCTGCCCGGGAGTGAAGCGCGGCCTCTGGTGACTTCCCTGATGTGCCCTGAACTGAGCGGCCTTCCTCTTCCTATCCATCTTGTTGCGTTGATCCTCCTGGCGGATTGCCTTGTCAACCAGCCTCTCAAAGTCGGCGTAGTCCCCAGATATCAGTTGGTTGGTCAGCTCGTCATCCAGACCCGCCATGAACTTCTCCTGCTTCTCGGCGTCGGTGCGGACATCCTCTGGTGCATATCGCGCGAGGTGATTGAACTCATGGAGGTACTCTGTCACAGTCCTGTTGCCCTGATGGAGCGCCCGGAATTCCCTCTTCTTTTGTGCCACGACCCCGTCTGGCACCTGTGCCTTCCTGAAGCTACGGCAGAACTCTGCCCATGTGACTTCAGTACCCGGTGGGCGGGTGGCCATGTGGTTGTCCCACCAAGCTGACGCAGGACCCTGAAGCTGGTGTGTGGCGAAAGCGACCTTCTCCTGATCATTGCACTGCAGGAGATTCAGCTTCTTCTCTATCGCATGGAGCCAGTCATTTGCCTCCATAGGGTTGGTGGTGCTGGAGAAGGTGGGTGGCCTGACACGTAGAAACTCCGGCAACTTGGACTGAGGGGGAGGGGGACCAAACTGCTGGTGCTGCTGTTCGGCGTGCTGCATCATCCTCTGGTGCATCTGCTGGTGCTGCTGCTGCATCTGCTGCATCATGGCTGCCATCATCTGAGTCTGATGTGCCATAACTTGGGCAAGGGTCGGATTCTCGGGAAGTGGTGGCGGACCATTGCCAGAATCACTGTTGGGGTGCACACCATCAGCGCGTTCTTCACCGTTGCTGCCCTCGCCTGTCGTGCGGTTGCCAGTCCTGGTGTAGACCATCTGGAGGGAAAAGCAGGCGGGGGGAAAAGAAGAAAAACAGATGCTCAAGAACTAAGCTTTATTATATAGGAATTAAAACTGCAATTGTTCTGATCTGAATTAAAACACTTAAAAAGAGCAAACAAAAATCCTTATTAAGACAGCCATATCATAGGCACATGATATCGACCGTCGACTGACCCCAAACAAGCAACCTAAACACACAAACTAACAAGCAGAAACTAGACAATCGATAAACTAATGGGAAAACGAGCCTAATGCTCGGAACGGCTCCTGCGGTCGGTGGAGTCGAAAGCGTCCTCCTGCTCGTCACCTGGTCCCTCTGAACGACTCCTGGAGCCTGACAGATCAGTCTCGCCGCTGCCACTGGGAGTAGCGGACAACCAACCTCCGGTACCACTGGCTGGACCTCTGGCGGCTGATGCTGGAGCGAAGGAGAGAGTGAACACGGGAGCTGGAGCTGGAGCTGGAGCTGGAGCTGGAGGAACTGCGGGAACTGCCGGAGCTGCGGGCGGAACTGGAGGTGCTGCGGGAGCTGCTGGTGGAGGTGGGTTCCTGGGCGCAAGCTGGATGCGCACGGGTGCAGTCGTCCTCTTACGGGGCGTAGTGCGGATCCGGACTCCTCCTGGTGCTGGAAGACCCTTCAACTGAGCATTCTCCTTCTTCAGGCGCGCTATCTCGTCCTTCAGAGCGACGATCCTCATGAGCTTCCCATCATTCAAGGCCTTGGTCGCCTTGTGCAGGTCCGAGTGCATCCGGTCCAATCCCCTCATCACAGCACACATGTGACCGAAGGTGGTGTCGTTCTCGCCAGCTGTCGGACGGAAGGAGCTGACGCCATCACCATGGGCTCGACGGGGGTGGTAGCGGTACGCCGTGTCGTGGAAGATGTAGTCGTGGCGCTCCCGTAGTCTGGCCATCATCAAGTAGGCTGCCTCCTGACAGGCGTGATCTGCTGTGCCTCCAGATGCCTCGACCGCCATGTTAGCGAGGCAAGTCCCCACGTAACCATGGACCTCCAAGCGGACACGGTGAGGAAGCTCGCCACTGAGCGGCGGAATCGTCGTGTACTCCGGCGCGTCGGGGTAGCCCACCACCAGGGTCATGCGTGCCAACTCTGCCACGAAATCAATCATGCCTTCTCCGCGGTGGTTGGGTGGGTGACCGGCCATCTAGAGAAGACAAAGGAGTAGGATCAATGCATGCTCAAATCCAAATTTAAATAAAGCAATAAAGACTCAAATAAAGGAATCAAAATAAGAGCAAAATTTTATGCATAGATCATTTTACATGAGCGCGAATAAATAAGACAGACTCACATAACGATAAAATAATGGGAAATTAGATACATAGTAATAATAACGAACAAAGCATAAATACCTTGCAACCCATGATACCGAGCTAGGACCGAATGCATTTCACCCATCAAATCCCAACTGACTGACGAATAAATCCCAATAATTTTACTAAAACCCTAGACTGACTCGTTTTGAAAAACTCACTTTAAACGAGCGACCAAGATTTTTCCCTTGAACCACAAGAACAGATCCCCATTTTCCCGGAACAAAATCCAATTGCAAAGAACATATGCAATGAAAAGGATTCAGAGGGCTCTTAGGTCTTTCCATTTGGCTTGTCCTACGGTCAAGGTCGGCTCTGATACCAACTTGTCACGCCCAGAAATTCCCGAATAGAATTCCAAGCAGAATGTGTATTAAAACCCCCGTCCAGGACCAGCCGGGGTACACAAACGACAATGTTGACATACAGATCCACGTCTTACAAACATTATAAAGGTCTTACAGAAATGCAGCGGAAAACGAAAGATAACTGGAGCTAATCCTTGACTTGAACTGCAGCGGGAACACCACTCCACAGGCATCCTCGACGGCACGGACGAAGCCTACTCCTCGGAGAACCCGCCATCGGACACATACTCGAGCTCTGAGGTTGGGGGAAAAAGTAGAGCAAGACTGAGTACTACCCACTGTACTCAGCAAGTCATACCGGAATAGAGGTATGATGCAGGGATTTAACAAGGGATAGCTAAGCAGGTTCCTTTTTATAAATACTGGCATTTATAAACAGGAATTGAATGCGAAAACAGTTGTAATAATTAAGCAGTATTAAACATCCGCTGTCCAACGCTAACCCACGTTGCGACAGGCCCAACCATCCACCTAAACTATCCAAATTCAACAGATTACACTAGGGTGAGACTAATCACGGTGAATCTGGTTGACCGCCCATAACCGCGGGCACGGCTATTCGAATAGTTTTACTCTGATCAGAGGTGTACAACTGTACCCACAAGACACAGCCCCACGACACGTTTCCGTGCGCCGACATGCCACCACGACATACCGGAAAGAGGCCGTGACAGGACCCTTCGCATAACCCCCTCTAGCCAAGCACACCACACCTCAAGTTTCACCCCCGTCCCCAGCGGGCGACGGGCAGTCCCCTCTCGTGCCTAGGTGAATCCGGAAGCGACAGAGGCCGTCGCAGGGCCCGCCCCGCTCCATCACGCCCACCCTTGCCTGGATGCGTCGACTAGAGGAAAGCTACACTACAAGCCCAGCCGTTGCCCACGCTGGCTTGTGGTAAGTACGATAAATTCTTCCAGGGCATCCCGCGAACCGGTCCTTAACTGCCATGGGTGCGACTAGCAAAACCATGCACCCACAGCCCACCATGTGGTTCATTTTATTTAACCAACACCAGAGCGGTGGTATGAAACCAACATTATCATATAAACCTATAGTCTAGGTTTTAAATGAGATCCCCAATGTGTGCTAGTTGAACTAAGCATGGCTAAGCAATTCCTAGTCCAAAGTCTAATCATGTTATAACCCAAGCTAACAAAGGAGCATGATATCCAAAAGCATGGCTGTAACAATAGGTATCCATCCCATAGTGATATTATAAAACAATGCAATATTTGAAAGAAAACAATAGAGCATTTGCAATATAGGATCAACATGTTCAAGTGACAAGCATGACTTGCCTTGCTCTGCTGCTGGAGGGACCTCGGCGACTATCTCGAAGTACACCGGAGCGTCGGAGGGATCGGAATCTAGCGACATACAAAGCAAACATTGCAAACAGGCTATAAGACTACTGAAACAGAGAACAAAACCATTTTTAATGGATTCTACACATTTTTCTTGATTTACTGAGACTTGAATGGGATTAAACGGAGCTCGGATGAATTAGTTATGAATTTTAGAAAATTCACTGTGTTTATTACTATAAAAGAAATCCTTAAATAATTTATTGCGCAATATTAACCAGGGCTGACGTCAGCGAGGGGGCGCGGCGCCGACAGGCGGGGCCCACCGGTCAGCGACCGGGAGAGAGAGAAAGGGGGGGGCGGCGCGCGGGCCCACGGGTCAGCGGCACGGGGGAAAGGAGGGGCGGCGGCGCCACGTGGCGGCCGAACCGACGGCCCCGATCTACCCAAGGGTAGATCGGACGGCGGCGGGACCTCGCGGCCGGGGCGCGCGGGCGCGGCGCGAGACGGCGGCGACCATGGCGCCGGCGGCGCGGCGCTCACACGGCGGCGGCGCGCATGCGGCAGCGGCGCAAGGCGGCGACCGAAGGCGACCGACCGGCGGCGGGGAGCGGCGGCTAGAGGAGGAGCGGCGGCTACCAGGCTAAGCGGCGCGCACGCGGCTACACGGTACGGGGAAAAGGAGAAAGAGGAGGGGGAAGCCTCACCGACAACGGTCGACGACGGCGGCCGACGGAGGACGACGACGACGGCGGGACGAGCTCCGGAACCTCCTAACGAACAAAAGGAGAGGGATTAGAGAGAGAGGAAAGAGCGTGGGAGGGCGAGAGCGCCGGCCGAAGGCGGCGGCCATGGCGCCACTTGCCGGCACACGACGGGGATGGGTCTCCGGCGGCGAACCTCGACGGGGAAGGGGCGGCCGAGGTAGATCTCGACCCCGCGAAGCTAACGGCGGCGACGGCGCGAGACGGCGACGAGCCTAGCGGCGGCTAGCGGCGGCCGGAGTAGCAAAAGCGGCGGCGGCGGGTGGTTGCACGGCGCGGAGGCGATGGGGAGCTCGGGAGAGATCGGCGAAATGGGGAAAAAGCGAGAGAGGAGGACGGCGATGCTTAAAAAGGGGGAGAGGGAGCCGGACGTGGCCGGGAGCGGCGGGATTCGACGGCCGACGTGGGGGAGTGGGGAGGAGAGAGAGACGGGATTCGGTTTTCGAATCCCGGCCATCTCGGGCGCGGGCGCGAACGGGAGGGAGAGGGGAAAGGGCGCGGGAGACGCGGCGCACGCGCGGGCGTGGCCGACGTGGCCCGGGAGAGACGGAGGCGTGGGCGCGGCGGCGGTTTCGGCGCGGCGGCGCGCCGGGATCGGCGGGAGGTGGGGGAAGGACCCGACAGGTGGGCCCCACCTGTCGGCGACCCCGAGAGAGGAGGTGGGCGGCGGCTGCCAGGCTGGGCCCTCGGCCTGCGGCCGGCCCAGCAAGGAGGAGGGGGAGGAAGGAGGGGAATGGGCCGGCGGCCCATCCGAAAAGGAAAAAGGAGGGAAAAAGGGAGGGAAAAGAAAAAGAAAAAGGAAAAGGATTTTCCCTGGAATTAAAAATTGCACTTTAGTGATTTTTAATTGGTTAAAATTATTTCTAGAGCTCTGAAAATTCCACTAAAAATCCTGTTAATGAATTTCGACATGTAGAATTCAAGAAAAATTCCACATGTCAAATCCGATTATTATTTGCATTGTTTTCTTAGGGTTTTATCCTGATTTCCTCTGCATTTTCTTGGGGTCATTTGTAATTTACAATTTGGCTTGGGAGGAAAACTTCGGGGTGTGACAATAGGCCAGCCGTGCAGGCGAGGACACCAGTCGGCGGCGACGAAGGCAAGCCGGTCGGTGAAGACGTAGGCGCCCAACAACGGCGGCATAAAGGCCAGCCGTGCAGGCGGAAACACCAGTCGGCGGCGGCGAAGGCAAGCCGGTCGGTGAAGACGTAGACGCCCAACAACGACGGCATAATAGGCCAGCCGTGCAGGCGGAAACACCAGTCGGCGGCGGCGAAGGCAAGCCGGTCGGTGAAGACGTAGACGCCCAACAACGGCAGCATAAAGGCCAGCCGTGCAGGCGGAAACACCAGTCGGCGGCGGCGAAGGCAAGCCGGTCGGTGAAGACGTAGACGCCCAACAACGATGGCATAATAGGCCAGCCGTGCAGGCGGAAACACCAGTCGGCGGCGGCGAAGGCAAGCCGGTCGGTGAAGACATAGACGCCCAACAACGGCAGCATAAAGGCCAGCCGTGCAGGCGGAAACACCAGTCGGCGGCGGCGAAGGCAAGCCGGTCGGTGAAGACGTAGACGCCCAACAACGACGGCATAATAGGCCAGCCGTGCAGGCGGAAACACCAGTCGGCGGCGGCGAAGGCAAGCCGGTCGGTGAAGACGTAGACGCCCAACAACGGCAGCATAAAGGCCAGCCGTGCAGGCGGAAACACCAGTCGGCGGCGGCGAAGGCAAGCCGGTCGGTGAAGACGTAGACGCCCAACAACGACGGCATAATAGGCCAGCCGTGCAGGCGGAAACACCAGTCGGCGGCGGACGAGGCGGCCGGTCGGTGAAGACGTAGACGCCCAACAACGGCGGCATAAAGGCCAGCCGTGCAGGCGGAAACACCAGTCGGCGGCGGTCGAGGCGAGCCGGTGGTGATGTTCTGACTGATCCATTCCTGGAGCGTAAGAGATAAGCTTAAAGCCATGAATCCCTTTTATGCATATCTGGATCTGGATCCTGCAGAACAAACATATAGGATGAGTAGTATCTGATATAAATATAATACTCGAGAAAAATTAATTCAAGCAGTTTATAAATACGTATTTCTTCTCTTGTTAATTTTGATTTCCCCGAGCAGATGACTCATTACGTTTAAACACTCTGCCCGACTAGTCATAGCCACCAAGCACTGGGAGTCGGCCTAAGCACTTCCTAGACATGCATATGAGTGACATGAGTTCGTCATTAATGGAACAAAGTTTCACGGATCGGAGTTTACTACTCGGGTACTTTTGCAATTATTAAGAGCAGAAAATAAATTTATCTCATCTCTATGCTTTTGATTTATTCCGAATAATACTTAGCACCTTGCGTTACTCGGTCCATCCAACGAGCCCCCGGGTGCTAGGAATCGGCCCAAAGGCAACCATCCATTGGCAAACCAAACGGAAAGCATAGGAAGATAGAACTCCATAACTCGATAGGTACTTTTGTACTCAGGTTATGTCGCAAGCAATCAAGATAAATATTATAAAAAATATGATATAACATCTGTAGCCCCCGACTCACTACTCAATGGAAGACCAATTGGTGTAGTGAGGCAGAGGAAAAGGAAAAATATCATATAAAGAATAAAATAAATGATGACTTAGCTTTGTAATATTCCCCTTGGTGATGGCAGAAGTGGCCAATGTGGGAACAAAGTCGTCCATCAATAACAATGAAGACACCAGTCGGCGGCGACGAAGGCGGTCGACGGTGAAAGCGAAGATGCCCACTAATGGCGGCATAATAGGCCAGCCGTGTAAGCGGAAACACCAGCCGGCGGTGAAGTCGTAGACGCCCAACAGCGGCGGCATAATAGGCCAGCCGTGTAGGCGGAGGCACCACTCGGCGGCGACGGAGGCAGGCCGGCGGTGAAGTCGTAGACGCCCAACAGCGGCGGCATAATAGGCCAGCCGTGTAGGCGGAGGCACCACTCGGCGGCGACGGAGGCAGGCCGGCGGTGAAGTCGTAGACGCCCAACAGCGGCGGCATAATAGGCCAGCCGTGTAGGCGGAGGCACCAATCGGCGGCAACGGAGGCAGGCCGGCGGTGAAGTCGTAGACGCCCAACAGCGGCGGCATAATAGGCCAGCCGTGTAGGCGGAGGCACCACTCGGCGGCGACGGAGGCAAGCCGGCGGTGAAGTCGTAGACGCCCAACAGCGGCGGCATAATAGGCCAGCCGTGTAGGCGGAGGCACCAGTCGGCGGCGACGGAGGCAGGCCGGCGGTGAAGTCGTAGACGCCCAACAGCGGCGGCATAATAGGCCAGCCGTGTAGGCGGAGGCACCAGTCGGCGGCGACGGAGGCAGGCCGGCGGTGAAGTCGTAGACGCCCAACAGCGGCGGCATAATAGGCCAGCCGTGTAGGCGGAGGCACCACTCGGCGGCGACGGAGGCAGGCCGGCGGTGAAGTCGTAGACGCCCAACAGCGGCGGCATAATAGGCCAGCCGTGTAGGCGGAGGCACCACTCGGCGGCGACGGAGGCAGGCCGGCGGTGAAGTCGTTGTTGTTATCAGCAATGGCGGTGGCGAAAACAAGCCGGCAGAGTGGACTCGCGGCCGATCGACCGGAAAGCTGAGACGCCTCGAGTCCATGACCAGCATCAATCGCCTCAATAGTGCCGCGTAATTATATGCGAACAACAACAAAAAATAGCAAGAGATTAATCTGAGATTAAAAATCAATATGATAAATAATGATAAAAATCAGATTGAGTTTCCCCCTGACTGATTTGGATCAAGTCAGAGAAGAGGAGCTTGAAGAAGTGGTCGACGGAAAGGAAGTGAAAACTCCCAAAGCGAAAACGAAGTCGGCGACTCATGAAATTGATTCCATCGCGCTCATTGATAGGAAACTCGACGCAACCCCTACCTGGCGCGCCAACTGTCGAAACATGAATTCGGCAGTAATAAAAGGGGGTAGCGCACGAGACCTAAAAGTGGATGGATGCGGAGACAAATGATTTAGACAGGTTCAGGCCCTCTCGATGAGAGGTAATACCCTACTCCTGTTTGGGGATTTGAATCCGCCGGGTGTATATTGATCTGACGATCAGGTTGTCTCATGCCCCCTAGAGGGCCTCCTGCCCACCTTATATAGGGTGGGGGGCAGGATTACAAGATAGAAACCTTAACCAATACGGTATCGGTTTCCTAAATCTACTTTACAATATTATCAAACCAGGACTTTAGGCTGTTCCGTAATATATAAGGAAACGTAATACCCGAGTCATGATCTATTACATATTCCATAGATATAAGTTATCCCCTATGACTAGTCGGATAATCATGCCGTATGGGTATGGGGTACCCATAATATCCACAGGACCCTTAGCCGAGAACTCACTTTCCTAATCAAAATAGCCTAGTCAAAGAAAATACATAACTTTTCATAAGCATAATACTCCGTACTACATAATACACAATGTAGATGGAGAGCACCTGAAGCTCATCTCATTGGGCATACAATGGTAGAGCTCCCACTGGTGGAGAAACCCTTTGTAGTCCCGGTTCGTAACCCCCCTTTAGTCCCGGTTTCCAAACCGGGAGTACCAATCCGGGACTAAAGATCGCTATCTTTAGTCCCGGGTGAAATAACCGGGGGTAAAGATCGATCTTTAGTCCCGGTTGGTAACACCAACCGGGACTAAAGATGGCTCAGCCACGTGGCCGGCTGAGCCATCTTTAGTCCCGGTTGGTGTTACCAACCGGGACTAAAGATCGAGCTGACCTTTTTTTTTTTTGCATGGCCCTGTTGCTGCATGGTTTATATATATATATATAGTTTATATATATATATATATATAAACCATGCATATATATGTTTCAATACATATATATGCATACATATATATATATATGTATATATATATATATTATATTATATTATATGTATATACATGCATAATATATATGTATTTATACACATATATATGTTATGCAAATTAATGCATATGTATATAGATATATATATATGACCAAAATATATTTACATTATAGAAAATGTGTACACATGCATATAGAAACATATGTAGTCATGTATTAATTACAATCCATTATATGTCCTAGCTAGCTAGCTATCATTTCGACGTAGTAGTACTCGCTGCTAGCTCAGAAGCTAAGGACCGGTGAATTGTGTTTCCGTCGTAGTAGAATTCACCCTTGGGATTAAGGATTTCTTCGTTGATGAATCCCATGAGTTGTTCTTGAACCGCCGTGATAAATTCCTTGTGTGTGGTCAGGTTATCCCTCATGCGAATAAACTATATGAATGTATGAAATTGATTAGTAATTAAACAAGAAATCGCTACGTAATGAAATTTTGAATTTATTTGTACGTACATCGAGCTCTCTTGTGGTGATGATTTGGTTTGCAAGGCAGTGGCAATACTCGCACACGTAATAGCCGCACAAGTTATTTCCCTGCTTTTGCTTTGCGCACTACAAATAAATGACAAACAACGAGAGATCTAATTAATATACACTTGTATGTATTTGAATCGGAGAAATATAAATATAGAGCATGTGTACTCACAGGAAATTTGAACTTCCGCCTAAGTCTTTCTCTCCATTTGCCGCGGACCAAATGACGGAACCGATACCAAGCCCTACATGGAGTTTAAAGCTATGATTCGTAGTAGCAATTAACATAACAAGATTTTCTTAATTAACAAAGGAACTTATGACGGTACCTGTCTATAAGTTCGAAAACCTTGTCAAACGTAGACTCTTTTTTATCCATTGAGTCATATACGTTGACGGTGCAGGCCTCCAGGTCGAAGAGTAAAAGCACCCAGTGGAATCTGCAATGTGCGTGGGATGCATTACATATGAAACACTTAGCAAGTTCGTACGGGAATGAAATTTGGTATGTAGGAAGACAGTAAAATTAAACTAACTCTGTGTTGTATGGCAACAGTATGAACGTCTTGTAATGCTGCGCCTTCAGGAGATGGACGAGATTGTCCTCTGTTTCTTGTGGATATTGGTCGAGCATTGCGACGTTTACTCTCCGAGGGTCGATGAATCCAGTATCGAAAACCCTCCGCCGTCGGGCCCTTTGAATCTCCATTCTACAACGATAAAAGGGAGTATATTATTTTCTATAGTCTACTTATATACAAGGACCTAATTTATTAAAGGAGACGTATAGTAAGAAATCTAACCGAACGATATACTTACAAAATCCAGCAACTCATAATAGAGACGTCGAGGGCGTCCAGCTGGTATAGTTCGTAGATTCCCTTGAAATTGATCCAGAGAATGTCATCTCCTTGCAAGAAGTCCGTGTCCCTGATCCTCGCTCCGATCATCTCTCTACCGGCGGCGCTCATCTCCATGTACAGCTGATGGAACTTGTACATTTGTGTGGGTAGGGACTGCAGCAGCTCAGGCTTGACAAGCGGTTTACCGAGTTCGTACATGTATTTCACTTCCGCCTTTTCGATTGGTGCGACTCCTAGCAATTGATCCGTAGTTAGACCGGTGTCAGTAATAAATTGTTCTATCGTCATTTCTTTACCGGTAACCAACGGCTCGATCTCCTGTTTTGGTTGCTCTCCAAGCTGAGGGACTGGTTTGGACTTTCCAGAAGATGCTTTCTTCAGCGTTCGCTCATAGTCCGATAGCTTGATGGCCTCCTTGACAGATGCAGACATACCCCTGAAGAAGTTCCTGACACTGGGGTCTATAGGAATCTTCTTTTCTGGACTTCGAGGCTTGAATTGTCTCTTGACTTCTGATGCAACGTAAGCGTCAAGCTCCTCTTGCGTGCAATCGTACCCCGGGTCCTTGTTCTTGGCGGCGTCAACTTTCGCCTTCTTCGTTGCCCTTGTGTGGGCAGGCGGTGGAGCTGGGGGGCCCTTGACTTTGAAGGTGCCGGAAGAGGAGCTTGCGGGGGAGTAGGTGTAGGAGCACGAGGAGGAGTCGGTGCAGGATCCTGAGGAGGAGTCGATGCTGGAGCCTGAGGTGGAGACGGTGCTGGCGGAGCATGAGGAGGAGACGGTGCAGGATCCTGAGGAGGAGATGGCGGAGCCGGAGGAGATGGTGCACGAGACGCCGCTTGTCGCCCAGGGAGGATGATGTACCGCCTGCGCCATAGAATAATGGCATGGCTTGTGTCTCGTAGATGCGTCTCACCGTCTCCTCCAGGGTAATCCAGCTCGAGGTCCTCGTACGCGCCTTCGACCAACTCAACTTCGACCTTCAAGTATCCTGCTGGAATCGGCCTGCAGTGGTAAGTACCTGAAGGGTCCGTTGGGATGGCCATGCCCGACGCCACCTTCATGTTGTGAGAGATTATTTATTAGTAATCAACATATATAAGCAGCAACTAGCGGAATGGCTAAATCTTACCTTTATTGATAAGTTCTTGAAAGGAATATGCAGCTCACATGGTGTCCGCTGAGTGATGTCATCAACGGGACAGGTCGATTCATCCTGTGTTTGCATGGCGTCCATGCTCTGTGATCCTACCTGCCCCGTTGAGGCGCAGCTGCTACGGTTTCCTGACGGGCTCACCATTGCAGGAGGAATGGTCGGCTGGGGATCATGGGACCGATGTGCGGCCATGCGTTCATCAACCTTCCTTGCCACCTCCTCTTGCATGTTGAGTTCGTAGCTCGATACCCGGAACTCTAGGTCTGCAATCTTCGCCTCGGTATCTCTCTTGCTCCTCATCCGACTCCTGTACGTGTGGATGTCCTCCTTGAAACCAATCTTCCAAGGAATCACCCCTTTCCCTCGAGTTCGTCCTGGATGCTCTGGAGTCTGCAGGGCGAGTGTCAGCTCGTCCCTATCTCTGTCTGGTCGGAACGTGCCCTGAGAGGAGGCTTCCACTGCATCTGTTAGTCGTCGCGCAGCCTCTTGTATCTGATAGCCGAAGACCAGTGAGCCATCAGCTGGGTTGAGCGTTCCACCGTGAGCATAGTACCAGAACTTCGATCGTTCCGGCCAATTGGCTGTTGCCGGTTCGATACCCCTCTCAATCAAGCTAGCCTCCATCTGCTCCCACTTCGGCATCGCGACGCTATAGCCTCCTGACCCCAAGTGGTGATGGTACTTCTTCTTGGCGGCATTTTCTTTGTTTCTTTCCATCATCGCCTGCCCTTGTTCACCTGTCTTATATGCAACGAACTCGTCCCAATGATCCCTTAGCTTTGGGAATGTGTCGAAGTTCGGTGTCTGCCCCTTCAGTATATACTTCTGGTACAGATCTCCCTTGAAGCTCTGAAACTGTTCTGCCATTTTCTTCAGAGTCCACCTTTTCACTTTGTCCTCTGTACCCGCAGGAAGGGTGAATGTCTCGAGCATTGTGGTCCACAGCATCTCTTTCTCCGAATCTGGGACAAAGCTCTCATGATCTCCGCGTGCCCTTGTTCTTCGCCAGTACACCGTACTGACAGGCACGTTATCCCGCACAACCCAACCGCTGTGACGTACATAGTTCTTGGCGGCTTCGGCCGGGGCACTAGGACGTCCATCTTCTTCCACTTCCGTTATGATGTGCCGACCCTCAAGCTTCTTCACTGCACCTCGTTGCCCGCGTGCCCTCTTCTGTCCAACGGAGGGTTGACTACCACTAGCCTCCTCCTCCTGGTTCCCCTCCACATCCCTTTCCACGTGCCCCTGCTGGTTCCCCTCCGTATCCCTCTCCACGTTTCCTTCCTCGTTCAAGTACTGGTTTGGATCCTCATTCCCCTCTTCTTCATTCCAGTACTGGCTGCTTCCCTCCGCGATTGTATCGTACAATATCTGTTCCTCATCGCGGTCAGCCATCTGTTGATACAAGAAACATCTGCTAAGTCACGAGACATTTATGTTTTAACAATCTAAGTCATGTATGCTAAGTGTAAATGTCGTACATTAGAACCCTACACAACCTTACGTGCTAAGTCTAATTACAAATCGTGATATAAGCTAAGTCTAGGTGACGTATATTGTACAACCCTAGCTAGTAAATAATTATATACTAAGTCTAATTACAAATAAAATAATCTTATATTAAAACTCAAATAATATTACATGCTAAGACTACAATAGTCATGTATATGCTAAGTGTTTCGTGCGTATATGCTAAGTCTAATTAAGACTACAATAGTCAATTGCTACTTGTCGCACCAATTCCGTAGTCAATAATTACATACTAAGTCTAATTACAAATAAAGTAATCTTATATTAAAACTCAAATAATATTACATGCTAAGACTAAAATAGTCATGTATATGCTAAGTGTTTCGTGCGTATATGCTAAGTCTAATTAAGACTACAATAGTCAATTGCTACTTGTCGCACCAATTCCGTAGTCAATAATTACATACTAAGTCTAATTACAAATAAAGTAATCTTATATTAAAACTCAAGTAATATTACATGCTAAGACTAAAATAGTCATGTATATGCTAAGTGTTTCGTGCGTATATGCTAAGTATAATTAAGACTACAATAGTCAATTGCTACTTGTCGCACCAATTCCATAGTCAATAATTACATACTAAGTCTAATTACAAATAAAGTAATCTTATATTAAAACTCCAATAATATTACATGCTAAGACTAAAATAGTCATCTATGCTAAGTGTTTCGTGCGTATATGCTAAGTCTAATTAAGACTACAATAGTCAATTGCTACTTGTCGCCCCAATTCCGTAGTCAATAATTATACATACTAAGTCTAATTACAAATAAAGTAATCTTATATTAAAACTCAAATAATATTAGAACACTACACAATCTTATATGATAAGTCCAATTACAGGTCTAATAATCTTAATTAATTGCATTACAAATATAACAATCATTTATATTATTACGTCACTTGCCTGCTCCAATTCCTTCTAGGGCTAGCTCTTCCACTCAGGCTTGACGGACGACTCCGACAACACGTCTTTTCTGCAAGATACAAAAAGATGTATTAGGATTATAGCGAAGTAACATATATATATATATATATATATATATATATATATATATATATATATATATAGATATATTGCATTTCACGTTAACGTTCGTCCTCGTTCGTTCGCTCGTTCATGTTCCCTAGCTCGTTCACGTTCGTTCGCTCGTTCTCATTCACGTTCGTTCGCTTGTTCTCATTCACGTTCGTTCCCTCGTTCTCGCTTGTCTTCGATCGATCGTTCTCGTTCTCGCTCTCGTTCGTTCGATCGTTCTCGTTCTCGTTCACGTTCTCGCGGCAACGTACGTTGACGTGTTCGTTCTCGCTCTCGTTCGTTCGATCGTTCTCGTTCTCGTTCGTTAACGGTGGTGTGGCGGCATCGGGGCGGCGGTTGGCGCGGCGGCGTGGCGACGGCGTGGCGACGGCGGCGGCGGCGTGGCGTTGCGGGGCCGTGGCGGCGGCGGCGTGGCGTGGCGGCGGCGGCGTGGCGTGGCGTGGCGGCGGCGCGCGGCGTGGCGTGGCGGCGGCGGCATTGCGCGCGCGGCGGCGAAGGCGGCGGCGTGGCGTGCCGGCGGCAGCATGCGCGCGCGCCGGCGAAGGCGGCGCGCGGCGTGGCGTGCCGGCGGCGGCATTGCGCGCGCGGCGGCGAAGACGGCGGCGTGGCGTGCCGGCGGCGGCTTGGCGCGGCGTCGGCGTGGCGCGTCGTCGTCGTGGCGTGGCGTCTCGTGGCGGGCGGCGCGACGGAGAGAGATCGAGATCGGAGAGATCGAGATAAAGGGAGATCTGGCGGCGGCGGCTCTCACCCCAGAGATGCGGCGGCAGCGGAGGAGGCGGAGGCGGCGGCGAGGACGACGAGCTCGAGACGACGGCGAGATACGGCGGCGTCGGCGCGGGGATTTGCCCTAGGCAGTGGCGGCGAAGGAGAGAGGCCGAGAGAGATCGATCGGCCGAAAACGTCTAAGTGTTGGCGAAGAAGACGAGGGCGCACCGGGAATATATATACCCCCGGATCTTTACTCCCGGTTGTTGAGAACAACCGGGACTAAAGATATCTTTAGTCCCGGTTGTTGAGAACAACCGGGAGTAAAGAAAAGATATTTACTCCCGGTTGTTGAGAACAACCGGGACTAAAGATGATCTTTAGTCCCGGTTGGTCTTACCAACCGGGAGTAAATATCTTTTCCCGCTATTTCGAAATTCTTTTTAAACCCGGTTAGGGTTAAGAACCGGGACTAAAGATTATAGCACTGCATATGATTTTCGCTTACATATGTGTTTATAAAATAGAAGTTAATGCATTAACATTATTTAAAGTACAAAGATTAATGACAATTACTTCAAAAAATTATTTTTGTCTGTAATAAATTAAGTGGATAAATCGTAATAAGCAAATATATGACTTATAATTAATAAAAATTCCAATATATATATATACTTAGCATATATATGAATGATATTATTATATTGGTAAAAACTCTAATAAAGATATGTATGTACATACTGCATGATTTAAAATTAATAAAAATTGTAATCATCATATATACTTAGCGTAGGAATTATATTAAATTAAATGCTAAAAACTCTAATTAACATATGTAAATGCCACATGCATGATTTAAACCTTTTAAAAATTCGAATAGTCATATATAAGTAGCATATGAAAGATAGTAAATTAAATATATGAATGATAGTTTTAAAAATATATTAAATTTAATACTTTTAAAAATTCTCCAGTCAATTATAATTAGCATATGAATGATAGTAAATTAAATGTTAAAAACTCTAATTAACATATGAAATTGCCACTTGCGTGATTTAAAACTTTTAAAAATCCTCTAGTCAATTATAATTAGCATATAAATGCTAGTAAATTAAATGTTAAAAACTCTAATTAACATACATATGAAATTGCCACCTGTGTGATTTAAAACTTTTAAAAATTGTAAGTATCACATATAACTAGCATATACATGATTTAAACTTGTTGAAACCTCTAATAATCGTGCGTAATTAACATATGCCATACATCAATTGATTTATATGGATAATCAATACATCCAAAATAGTTTACATCGTGTACACAATAATTACGGCATTACATCGGCGGTGACGGTTGACCGCACGTACTTTCTCCTCACTATTGTTCCCTCCTTGTGATCGCTGCGTGAGTAAGGGGTGTCTTCATTTGATAGGAGGATGCTAGGGTCAATCGTCACCGTGAAAGGGGGTTGCCCATCCAACTGATCGTAATCCTCGTCAGTCTTGTCCTCAACTCCGACGATTTTTCTTTTGCCTGGGAGAACCACTTGACGCTTAGGCTCATCAGGCCCTCTGCCCTTCTTTCCTTTGCTAGACATGTCCTTCACGAAAAAGACTTGCGTTACATCATTGGCAAGGACAAAAGGTTCGTCCGAGTATCCAACCTTGTTAAGGTCAACAGTTGTCATCCCACTGTCATCAATCATTACGCCTCCACCAGTCAACCTAACCCATTGGCACCGGAACAGAGGAACCTTGAGAGGACCATAGTCAAGTTCCCATATGTCCTCGATGGCACCGTAATACGTGGCAGTTGTTCCATCGTGTCCCATGGCATCGACACGAACAGCGCTGTTTTGGTTCGTGCTCTTCATGTCTTGGGCTCTCGTGTAGAATGTGTACCCATTGATCTCATATCCCTGGAATGTCGTGATCGACCCAGACGGTCCCCTCGCCAGGAAGGCAAGTTGTTGGTTGATTGACTCGTTACCCATGAGATGTTGTCGTAGCCACGCGGGGAAAGTATCAATGTGATGCCGTGTAATCCATGCATCGGACTTACCGATGTTCCTGGCGCGAACTAGAGCCAAGTGCTCCTCGATGTAAGGAGCTACCAATGAAGAGTGTTGCAGAACAGTGAAATGGGCTTTACGGAATAAATTGTTGTCTACCGTCGTTATTGCTTTCCTTCCGAGAGTTCCCTTTCCCCGTAGTCTCCCTTCATGGCGTGATTCAGGTACCCCGATTGGGCGAAGGTCTTCGATAAATTCTACGCAAAATTCGATGACCTCCTCTGTTCCATAACCCTTGGCGATGCTTGCCTCTGGACGAGCACGGTTACGAACATACTTCTTCAGAACGCCCATGTACCTCTCGAAAGGAAACATGTTGTGTAGGTACATAGGCCCGAGAATACGGATCTCTTTCACAAGGTGACAAAGCAGATGCGTCATTATATTGAAAAATGAAGGTGGAAATATCAACTCAAAACTGACGAGACATTGCACCACTTCATTCTGAAGGGCTTCTAATCTATCCGGATCGATGACCTTCTGCGAAATTGCGTTCATGAATGCACATAGCTTTGTTATTGTTGCCCGGACATTGTCTGGAAGGATACCCCTTATTACAACTGGTAGCAGTTGTGTCATCAACACGTGACAGTCATGAGACTTTAGGTTTGTGAACTTCTTCTCCTTCGTGCTTATTATTCGCTTGATATTCGTGGAGTATCCAGACGGTACCTTTATGCTCCCCAAGCATTCAAACATACTTTCCTTCTCTGCCTTGCTAAGAGTGTAGCTGGCTGGACTCAAGTAATGGCTTCCTTTCTCCTTTGGTTCCGGGTGAAGGTCGCCGCGTTGTTCCATATGCTTCAGATCATTACGTGCTTCCAGTGTATCTTTCGACTTTCCGTATACACCTAGGAAGCCAAGAAGGTTTACGCAAAGGTTCTTAGTGAGGTGCATCACGTCGATTGCGTGGCGTACGTCCAAGAATTCCCAATATGGTAACTCCCAAAATATAGAGTTCTTTTTCCACATCACCGCGTGACCATCTTCGCTCTCTATATGCTGGCTTCCAGGCCCCTTTCCGAACACTACTTTAAGATCTTTAACCATAGCAAACACTGTTTTCCCGCTGCGATGTTTAGGCTTCGTACGGTGGTCGGCCTTATGTTCGAAGTGCTTGCCTTTCTTCCGTACCGGGTGGTTTGCTGCAAGGAATCGACGATGACCCATGTATACAACCTTCCTACAGTGCTTAAGATACGTACTTTCTGTTTCATCCATACAGTGAGTGCAAGCCTTGTACCCCTTGTTGGACTGTCCGGATAGGTTGCTAAGTGCAGGCCAATCGTTGATGGTTACGAACAGCAGCGCTCGTAGGTTAAACTCCTCCTGTTTGTCCTCGTCCCACACGGGGACACCTTCCTTCTTCCACAACTGTTTAAGATCTTCTACCAGTGGTCTTAGGTACACGTCGATGTCGTTACCAGGTTGCTTGGGGCCTTGAATAATAATCGGCATCATTATGTACTTCCTCTTCATGCATAGCCAGGGGGGGAGGTTGTAGATACACATCGTAACGGGCCAAGTGCTATGGCCGCTGCTCATCTCTCCAAAAGGATTCATGCCATCCGTACTCAAACCAAACCGTATGTTTCGTGCGTCCTTTCCAAATTCTTTAAATTTTCTGTCGATGTTTCGCCACTGCGAACCATCGGCGGGGTGTTTCAGCATCCCGTCCTGTTGACGCTCTTCAGCGTGCCATCGCAACATTCTAGCATTCCCCTTGTTCCTGAACAAACGCCTTAGCCGTGGTATTATAGGGAAATACCACATCACCTTAGCAGGAATTCTCTTCTTTGTTAGCTGCCCGTCAACTTCTCCTGGATCGTCCCGTCTAATCTTGTATCGTAGTGCTTTGCAAACAGGGCATGCTTCTAGGTTCTCATACTCCTCACCGCGATATAGGATACAATCGTTCGGACATGCGTGAATCTTATGAACTTCCAGTCCTAACGGGCAGACTATCTTCTTAGCCTCGTACGCTGTCTCGGGCAATTTGTTTCCCCCCGGAAGAATGTTCTTGACGAGTTTCAATAAATCGCCAAATGCCTTGTCACTAACCCCATTTTTTGCCTTCCATTGCAACAACTCCAGAGTGGTATCCAACTTTTTGTGCCCCTGCTCGCAACCTGGGTACAACGAAGTTCTGTGGTCCTCCAACATCTTGTCCAATTTATGGGCCTCCTTTTCACTTTCGCAGTCCTCCCTGGCGTCCTGCAACATCTGACCAAGATCATCCGCAACGTCGTTACCATCAGCAGCTATTTCCTCCTCCCCCGTTTGATTTCCTTCAAATCCAACATACTGAGCAAAGTCCGGAATATTGTCGTCTTCCACTTCATCTTCTTCCATTTCAACACCTTGCTCTCCGTGGGATGTCCAACAATTATAGCTTGGCATGAACCCCGACTCAAACAAGTGGAAATGAATAGTCCTGGATGCAGAATACTCCTTCTGATTCTTACACTTATTGCATGGACAACAAATAAAACCCCTTTGCCTGTTAGCTTCGGCCACTCTCAAAAAATAGTGCACGCCGTCAATAAACTCTTTGGACCGCCGGTCAGCGTACATCCATTGCCGATCCATCTACATGAGTCAAAAAAACCGTACACAAATAATTATTCTTACAATAATGACAGTCATACAATAATTATAAGATATCTTTATTCATACAAAAATCATAAAATATTACACCAAATAATTCTTAAAAACTATTTGTAAAGTTTTAAACTAATTTTAATGTGTTTTACTTCTTTTAATTTTCATTTTAGTTTGTTTTCTATTATTTAAGATTAACTTTCACTAGACTTTTCCTTCTCAACTATTTTATAAAACCTTGTTTAGCAAATGAACTAAATTTCTATATATTCTTTCTTCCCCACACACATTTTCTCTCTCATCAACTTACAACTAAATTTTGGAGACAAAAAAAGTGTGCAAAACATAGGTGCAAATGTAGTATGACAAAAAAAAACATTGGAGGATGAAGTTGCAAACCTTTTAGGCACCTCTGATTTGTATGTAATCACCAAAATAAATTCAATAGAAATTTTGGCATGACCTCCCCTCTTTTTTGAAGAAATTTTGAAGCTTGCTCGGGCAGCTGGAGGAGGAAGAAGACATATATATAGGGGTGGGACTTTAGTCCCGGTTGGTAGCACCAACCGGGGCTAAAGATCACCGGGATCTTTAGTCCCGGTTGGTATTACCAACCGGGACTAAAGTTACGATCTTTAGTCCCGGTTTGTGTTACCAACCGGGACTAAAGATCCCGGGGGGGCCTGACAGGCCCTGACAGCATTCGAACCGGGACTAAAGATGATCTTTAGTCCCGGTTGGTAACACAAACCGGGACTAAAGATCAAATATGCCCGTTACCCTTTTGAACCGGGACTAAAGATCATCTTTAGCCCCGGTTTTTATTGTATCCGGGACTATTGTGGAAATCGGCCGACCGACGAAAGATGGTTTCTCCACCAGTGTCCATCCATCTTAGTGCCAACTTTATTACTCTTTTTATCTCAAAATATAGGCACATTTAATTAATATTTAATGTTTTTCCTAAAATATATTTAGCTACTTCAAATATTCCTTCATCTTCAAATATATATTCCAGATCAATAGTCAATTCCTATACACAGGTTATGGCAGAGTCGCGTGAAGCGCGACTGAGTGGCTAGTGTAACTGAGAGGAGACTAGATAGATGCCGGCTGAGCTGTTAGTTAGAGATAAAGACAATATCTTGTGTACATATGTGGTATTATATATGTACTAGAAAAAATACCCGTGCGTTGCAATGGGTAAAATCAATTTTTTTAACAATAACTATTACGAGCTGAGTAATAAATTAAAACATTGGGATCACAATACATTATTCTTATTTTTGGGTCAAAAGCCCATTTCTTTCTTCCCATGTCCTAAAATGGTGGAGTTGATCCTCTCCATCAAATTCGGTCGAATCTTTCTCGATCTCCCGAATTTGATCGAGTGCTTTGATTACTCGATCTTCTTTTTCTGTTTTTCTACTCGTCTCCTCTTATAGTTTTTTTCAAAATCAGAGCGAACCAAACTCACCGATTGGTAAATTCAACAAATTAAATCAGAATTGAAATAGGAAATCATGGGGAACATAATGATGGAGGTGCGGGAAATCGATTTTTTAATTAATTAGAGGAGGAAACATATGGGAGGTAGCCTGGTTACGGCTTAAGCGTGCGGATTGGATTGGAGGAGATTAAAAAAAAACGGAACAAGAAAACCGCCACCCACTAAAAAATTGGAAAAAAAAAAGACACGTAGAGAAGGGAAAAACTGGGCCAACAAAAAAACGCGAAAAAAAAACAAAAGAAACGGATCCGACGGTGGAAAAGAAACAGGGCAAAAAAAATGACAGAAAGAACTGCGCGCGGATAAAATAACGACGATGGGAAAAAAATCGCACGCTACTGGGGGACGGAGTCGGACAGAAAAGAAAAATCGTGTGTTGCTTTGGTGTGCTACACGGGAACGGAATCGGAAAAAGAATCGTGCGCATCTAAGAGCGACGGATGAAATTTACGGGCAAAAATATCTTTAATTTTTTATAACTAGCTAGGTGGCCCACGCAATTGCGCGGCTAGCACAAAAAAAATCATATATTTTTAGTATGATTTTAATTAAAATTTATTAAATAGCTATCTCATTGTCTTAAGATTTTAAAAGTCACACTAGTTGCTACCCCTTACGTCATCTTCTTTTTTATTTGCTTGCTCGATCTACCATTATTTCTATTCATTCTTCTTGGAACCTTTAAAAAATTGGATTTTATAGTTTTTAGAGTTTATTGTCACGATGGGTTTCATTTTTATAATTTCTAGATGTCCCGTTAAACGTTGCCATTATATTCCTCTACGGTCCGTCCACTGTTTCTTCTCTTTATTTTCATTGAGATTTTAAAAATTGAACATAATTATTGTTTGGGTTCATTATTATTTTCTAGAAGTCCGGCTAAACCATCAACGGCTTTGCCATTATACTCCTCTACGGCTCGCCCGCTGCCTCCCTTTATTGTCATTGAGATTTTAAAATCGAACATGATTATCATTGGTTTTTTTACTTTTTGGAAGTTCTGAACCTTTAAAAATTGGACTTGCAATTTTATTTTTTATAATTTTTAGAAGTCCCATCAAATGATGCCACTGTACCCCTTTACAACCCGTCCGTCACCTACTCAATTCGAACATAACTATCGTTGGAATTCATTTTTTATTTTATAGAAGTCCTGTCAACCGTCGGCGGCTTTGCTTCTCCTTTTTATTGTCATTGAGATTTTAAAAATCGAATATGATTATCAATGGGGTTTATTTCTTTTTACTTTCTAGAAGTCCCAGCAACTGCCTTACTTGTTTGCTTCACGGCCTGCCTGATATCCCTCCTTTTAATCATCATTAGGATTCTATTTAGTGTTTTATTAACAATTTTTATATGTCGTATCAACCGCCACCACTTTTTCCTTTATAGACCTGTTACTTAATTTATCTCATCATGTGTTTTAGATGGTCTTTTCTTTCAATAGTCTTTATTTTTATTACAAATTTTAGTTATTTATAAATTGTATTCCTAATTGAAATATTATTTTTCTTTTTCTACATAATTTATTTTTTGAGTAAATTTCACAAAACTACAGATTTAAAGAGTTGTATCACAAAACTACATATTTAGCACCAAATTTATCAAAAAACTACAGATTTTAGATTAAGTATCATAAAAATGCATATTTAACATTGAACTTATTACAAAACTACAACTTTTGGAGTTTAAATCCCTAGCACCATTGTTATGGTGGAGCTATAAACATCAATACTTTGTGATTAAATTGATTCTAAACCTATATTTTTTTTATAATTTAGTTACTAAATATGTAGTTTTGTGACACTTCATCTTAAATGTATAGTTTTGTGATAAATTTGGTGTTAAATGTGTAGTTTTGTGATACACTAAGTTAAATCTGTAGTTTTGTGATAATTTGGTCATAGTATATGTAGTTTTGTGAAATTTACTCTTATTTTATTTTTAAAAAAAAATTAGTTAATATCATATTGTGTTCTTCTAATATTTTTATAATTTATTTTCAATTTCAGTTGTTTCAAAATTGTATTCCTACTTGAACTCTCTTTTAATTTTTCTAATTTTGGATATTATTTTATTTTTTATTCGAAATTTTAATTAATATCGTATTAGGTTCTTATTTTTAATTCTGAATTTCAGCTATTTTTAAATTGTATTCCTACTTAACTCTTCTTTTATTTTATTTTGCTAATTTCGGATTTATTTTTATTTTTATTTCGAATTTTAATTACTCTCGTATTGGGTTCTTATATGGACTCTTCTTTTAATATTCTTTATTTTTAATTCCGAATTTGAGCTATTTTTAAATTGTATTCCTAGTTGGACTTTCCTTTCATTTTCTAATTTTGGATTTTATTTTATTTTTATTTCAAATTTTAATTAATCTCGTATTGGGTTCTTATATGGAAACTTCTTTCAATATTGCTTATTTTTAATTCCGAATTTCAACTATTTTTAAATTGTATTCCTACTTGGACTCTCCTTTCCTTTCTAATTTTGGATTTTTTTTATTTTTATTTTGAATTTTGATTAATCTCGTATTGGGTTATTATATGGAAACTTCTTTCAATATTGCTTATTTTTAATTCCGAATTTCAGCTATTTTTAAATTGTATTCTTACTTGGACTCTTCTTTCCTTTTCTAATTTTGGATTTTATTTTATTTTTATTTCGAATTTTGATTAATCTCGTATTAGGTTTTTATATGGAAACTTCTTTCAATATTGCTTATTTTTAATCCCGAATTTCAGCTATTTTTAGATTGTATTCCTACTTGGACTTTTCTTTTCTTTTTTTTTCTTTTTCTCCGATTAATGTGGGAATTTCTAGCCTCCACAGCGAACATGGTGCCTCCTTTTCGAGCTGTCTTAATAATATAATAGATAGGTAAAGATAACTGGTTTCCAGGCGATTCAAGCTTGATAATAACACGCAACAGACACACCAACGTCTTTATGCGCCTCTGGTATTTTCACATGATATGGTTCACCATGGACCCAGGCAGTGGCGGAGCCAAGATAAAAACATAGTGGGGACTAAAGTAAAAGTGGCCAATAAAAGTCAAGACATGTGTCATATAAATTGGCTATATGTCTAATACAAAGTATAAATATATAAAATTAACGAAAAATAAACATTATCCATACCAAAGCTTTTCGAAAGGATCTCCATTCACTACTTTGCCACTTACGAGGAAACGTGCAAATATCTTGTTAAGTTGGACCACTCAATGCATATGCCCTTTTTACTTGATCTCTAATTTCTGCATATGTCCTTTTTACTTGATCTCTAATTTCAGATGGATAATCCTCAATTTGTTTCCGTTTCGCTGGATCACCAATGATATCCATATCACTAAACTCTATCCTAGGCCTCTTTGATTGACTTGCAATCTCATTATTGAGTGGAGGATCGCTGGTATTTGTGTTACTTGAACTAGAATAATATGTGAGCAGTGTTCTTTTTAACATCTTCACAATCTAGCAATATAACAAAGTAGCAAACTAGGAATCACAAACAAAATTTTCAATTCAATATCTCTATGATTCCTTGAAGGCTTGAACTATTAATAACAACTAGACTTGACAATTGAAATTGATTTTAAATGACAAATCAGAAATTTTATATACCTCAATTCCTCAAATCCTCGATCTGCTGTTCTGGCTGCTTGCTGCTGCCCTGCTGCAGTGCTGCTGCTAGTTGCTGTCGCGGTGCCGCCCTTTGCCCCTTGCCCAGGCGCTGCGCCGCCGCCGCGTCCCCCCGCCGGCCTGCGCCCTGCTTGCTGCCGCACGCCCGCGCCCCCGACTCCCAAGTCCCCCCGCTGGCTGCCGCAACTCCACAAGCCGTCGCCCCATCGCGCGACTCGTGCTCGTCTGCCGCCGCCGCACGCGAACGCGAACAGGAGGAGGCCAAGAGCGACGCCTCTCTCTGCGCTGTGCTGGAGGTAGGAGATTAGGGTTGGGAGGGGTTGTGGGGATTTTTTTTTGGGTCTTCTTAGTCTCCTGGGCCTTCTAAAATCTACTACTACTTAAAAAATAAGAGGTGCTTCCATCGTCCGTCAAAAAAACCGGGTGAAAAAAAACCGGAACGAATCCGATTCATCAACGCGGTAAAAGAAAAATCAGGAAAAAAAAAAGAATATGTCCGATTCCACAAAAATAGGAAACAAACTCCTATCTGTTTTCGTTTGAGCTGATTAGGACTTTGTTTCTGTTTGGGCGAATAGGACTTGGTTTGAATTATACCAAGTCCTATTCGGTTAGCATCACCAGGAGAACCGACACCATTCACAGAGAGAGAGAGAAAGAGACGACGCCGCCACCTCTCCCGCCCCCGTCGGACCGCAGCCGCCTCCATGCCGCCGAATCTGGCGGAGGCGAGGTCCGGCCCGCCGCCCCTCCCACCCCCGCCGGGCTGCAGCTGCCTCCACACCGCCGGATCTGGCGGAGGCGAGGCCCGACCGGCGTTCCATGACGTCCGCCACCACCACCACTGCCGCACCTCCCCACCATGCACAGAGAGAGAGAGAAAGAGACGACGCCGCCGCCTCTCCTGCCCTCGCCGGACCACAGCCGCTTCCATGCCGCCAGATCTGGCGGAGGCGAGGTCCGGCCCGCCGCCCCTCCCGCTCCCGCCGGGCCGCAGCCGCCTCCACGCCGCCGTTGTTCGGGGAGAGGGCGCCGCGCCGTTGGTTGTGGGGGAGGGCGCCGCCGCCGCCGCTCGCGGGAAGAGGGGCGCCGTCGCCGCCGCTCGGGGGCGCGGAGGGGAGGGCGGCGATGTGAGATGGGAGGGAGGGAAATGGGCTAGGGTTTCGGCGGCTGAGGAGAAGGAGGGGTTTTGTTTTCCCGATATCGACGCTCGGCCGTCCGATCAAAACCCTAAAGATCGGACGATCGGTGTCGTCCAGGCCGAAATCAGCCCAAGAGGGATCGAGAGTGAGGCCACTTTTCTGGCCCAAGCCCAGGTTGTGGCCTGGGGAGGGGAAGTGCACTTGCGCGTGCACAAAAGGCCGTGGACCGACCGGCAAGGGCTGGAAATAAGTCTATTTTAGGTCCCTCAGGCCCAAAAAAAGAGAATAAGTTCATTTTTAGTGCTCATTTTTTCAGAAGCATTACAAGTTATTGAATGTGTTTATTTCGAAGCAAACCTAAAAGGAAGTATTTTCTTTCTTTTTCCAAGTAAATAATTGTTAAATGACGTTTGTATTAATAAAATTAACAATTAAGCTCTGAAAAATTCAAATATAATTTCAAAGAGCGTAACTAATCATGGAGAATTTAAAAAAAATTAAATTTAACCATGTCATTTTATTTCTCACACTTGCTTTACTTATAAATTTATTTAATTATACACATACCTACTTAAAAATATCAAATATTTCAGCGAATTTGTATTTTAATTAATTGCATATTTTTCTAATCTGTACGCTTCACATTGTAACACAAAGGCACTTTTGCTAGACCAAACAACACTTTTGGTCAATATACACACTCCGTAATCACCCGGTGCAACGCACGGGCACTTTTGCTAGTTCTCAGAAAAAGTCTATCTTAGCTCCACATGAATGCAGCCAGATCTGTCGCGCCCGACAGTCCTCGACGCCGACCTAGTGCCCCCACCCTCACTGGAGAGAGGAGCACTGACCGAGTCCCGGAGCAACGCCCGAAGCTGGCGAGAGAGCCGCCAAGCTCCGCCGCCATGGAGAACTACTGCTCGTCGGGAGTGTAAGAGAGACATAGCGCTTCTGCTCTACTGAGAGGGAAAGAGGATGAGGACAGGGCCACAGGGGCACTTTCGTCAGAGACATGTAAAAATATGTATGTCAATGACATCACTACAATAACAAACAAAAATCAGTGGCATGATTATAAGTACATAAATTGTAATGGCAAATTTCAAAACTGAAAAATTTGTAATGGCATGTATCCAATTAACTCTTGACTGAAACATCATAAAAACCAAGTCGCGTCGCCTCTTAGGATGCAAGTCAGCACACGGGTGCTTACCGGAGGCGGAATCAACAAGTTTTATTTATTGTTAATAACTAATATATTTTTTTACTTTTAGCTCAATCTATTATCTTCTATTATATACTAAAAGTTCATTAAACTTCCTACCAGCACTCCTATACCGCCATGTGTCGCTCTACAATCGCTCCTAAACCGCCAAGTGGCACTACAAAATCTAATCGTTGATTTTCCTTTAAATTGGTGTGTCCAATATTATCAGCCATTAGATCTAATAAAAAAATAAAATTCCCCTCTCCACACATATACCGATCTCCCCTCCTGTTGGTACGTACATACGTAACTCCTTCTCCCCTCATCACGTATGTAACTCCTCCTCCCCTAATCTCTTTTTTCCTTTCCTAATCTCTAATTTAAACCACATATCTTATTTTTATTGTTATTTTATTTTTAACTAAATAAGTAATTTAAGATCTATGCGCCATATGCTTTATATGGCAACCAAATATAACAAGGAAATACTTTTTAACTATAAAAAAAGTTAACAACATATATTATTTTACTTTAAATAATTCTACAAACAGGTGTCACTAAATTATATCCACGACATCCAATCTATCTATTATACAGTAAAAGTACATCAAATTTCCTATAAACGTAACTAAATACCATGTGACACATATATAAATGCTCCTATAACGCTTCTAATAAATTAGATAAAAAAACAAATTTTCACTAAAACAACTAGCTCTAATAAATTTCTGTCTAACTGTTCTCCCATCTATCTATTATATACTGAAAGTCCATTAACTTTTCTACAAACGCTCTCAAGCCACCACGTGAGACTCCTATAAACGCTCATAAGTCGCCACATGGCGCTCTAATAATTTAAATAAAATTCTGAGAAAAAGAAAAATATCTGACCGTAAGTTTTCATTTAAAGTGGTGGACCCGACCCAATAATATTAACCGTTGGATCAAGACTAAATCTCTTCTCACCCTTTCTCTTCGGACCCACAAGTATACGTACGTACGTACTTATGCTTCTGTTAGCTCGATGCCATCCAACTCTGGATTCTCCCTCTCTTCTTTTTTTCTAATTACATAATACACGTGCATCATAATTTGTTATCATTTTCATAGAGACTGATCTGCCTCGGCGAGCTCGATTGATGCCATCCAGATCCTAATTCTCCTTTTTTTTTCTTTTTTCCAAATTACATGATACATGTACATCATAATTTATTATCATAAATTATTAGATCAGTTTTTTCATAGAGAGTAATCTGAGTGTGAATGCGCAAACGCTAGGAATTTACAATAGAAGTGATATGGTGTTGTAAATAAACAATTATTTATATAGACGATCTACACATACACTTTAGCAGCTATAGATTTTTTTAATTAAATCACCAATTCCAGAGCTATATTAGCTATATTTTTACTACTATGTCATATTATATCTTATGTGCCATTTCTACCAACTCTTGTAGGCCACCATGTGACTTTGTCTAATCTCATCATTAATTTTTATTTAAATTGGTAGGCCTGTTATCTTAGGACATTAGATCAAATCTACATGTACATACTTAACTGTTGCAAAAAAGCATAAGTAGTGTACGTATGATTCAAAAAAAAAAAGTTAGAGCTTACTAAGAAAAATATACGCACGTACTTAGGATAAAAAAAGATAAAGGCAAAAAAAAAAACGTACAGAGTACCAATGGGAAAAATATCGACGGTTTTTAAAACAAATGTTTCTATAATGTAAATTAAAATATATTACTTCACAAATATAAGCAAATAGAACTAGATCTATAATATAAATATCAAATATCAAATCAATGGTCTTTAAACATTCATCTTTTTAATTTATATTTATATTCAATTTGTGATTAGTTTCATGCTTTAATTAAATGAAATATTTATGTCTTATAAAAGGTATATTATGGTCCTAAATACATCATGACACATGGGATCAACATATAATAATTAATGTTGTGGTAATTTTTAAATAGTTTCACATTATAATTTAGGATTTCTAATATCACTTGATAAATATACAGCACTAATTTAAATCTACAATGTAAAAAATGATAAAAACAATGTAGTCTATTTTTAAGTAAATCCGATTTAATTTTAATTTTTTGGATTAATTTATGAAAAATTTTATTTTCAATTTTTTAGAACCGTTTGATTGGTATTTAAGTGATGAGCAACATACGATACATAGATGTGATAAAAATAAAATTATTTCCTACCAATGATCTTTGCTATAATATAATCCCTTCATCCATCATAAATCAGTCATATATGTATGTTTTTTTCCTTTACCAAATAGTTTTAACAACAAATGAACAATCAAATGTCATGCACAGTAAACTACACATGATATATTTCCAAGGAATTTCAACATGTTAGGCATAATTGATGAATGTATGTCAAACACCCCCACCACGTGGCTATAAGTATACTCCCACAAATTATTAGTTATTGTGAAGAAGTTTCAAAAAATAAATACATTCTTAATAGGTATTGAAAATAAAACAGGTGCTAAACTATAGATATTTATCAATATAACCAATAATATGGTGATATAGAGATTGTTGTGGTGGTATACCTTTTTTAGTATAGTAGCATCGAATAATGAACCTCATCATTTTTTTTTCAAAATAGAGTACTCTATGTATACTATGAAAATTTGAGTAGTGATGATTAACTCCATAAAATTGTGTCTATCGTGTGCCACACATCTATTCAAAGCTTAAAAACAACTATTATTTTGATCACCTTCACTTTATGTGTCCTTTTCTAAAGGGTATCAAGCATGAACAATAGAGTTTGCCACAACGTCATAAGTATAGTAGGGTATCAAACTTAACCGCCAAAAATGCAAATGCTACAACACTCTCCTTTGAGCATACCTCCCACTGAAATGGCTGAGTTGAGGTGACCCCAATATACGAATACAATTCTCCATGAGGCTGTGATAGTAAATTAGACATTAAAATTATGCTCCTGGATGGGTTTTAGGGGTACGACTACATCGATGAGGGACTCATCTTTCAACTCAACAGAGAAAGAAAGTCTTGGTGGCTACGATCGGCTTCACCCGTTAGATGGGCATTCATGTTTATCTTTAACGGTGTTATTTCATTAATTGGTATAAGTGGTATTTTTAAAATATTTATATATGGATTCGGAAATAAGTGAAACATGAACACTTAGATAAGTAGTGAATGTTTTAGTGTATCAATGATGTATTAGGCTTATTTTATTGGTACATATCCAGTTTTATCTATTTATAGATACACAACTTTTAAAACAATAATAATAAGTCGTGGTGACAATAGGAGAATTTATAAGTAATCGGGACAAACTGATTTTCTTTTAATCTTGGAGACATTCTTATCATTTACAAAGTATATTAAAGTCAGTTTATCTCACAATATAAAAAAACATGACATCTTTTAGCATTATTTCATAAATCATAGAACAATAAATAAGATGCCCGCGCATCTGCGCGGGCTTCCTTCCTAGTTATATACTAAAAGTCCATTAAACTTTCTACAAACGCTCATAAGCCGCCACGTGGCGTCCTACAAACGTTCCTAGGCCGCCACATGGCATTATCAAATCTTACCATCGATTTTCACATAAATTGGTGGACCCGCCATTTTACACCATTGGATTAGATCTATTATTAAAAAATAATAACTTTCTCTTTGTATGATTTAAGCACTACTATTGTTGCCATGTACGTACAAGTTGATACGATGCAAACCACGTCCTTCTCCCGTGCGTACTTACCTACACAAAAACAAAACAAATAGTTTACGTACTGTTCACTGGAAAGAAAAGAAAAAACAGTACGCACATACATAGAAAAGACAATAAAATAATACATCATAGAAATCGATGATCTGTTTTCTAAAAAACTACAGCACAAATATAAATATATATAGTTAAACTAAGATCTATAATAATAATATAAAATATCCAATCATTAACTACATTTTAAAAGTAAAATAAATGTATTTCTTTGGGTCATATGCTGCTAGCGACTACCTATTGGTCACACAATACAATTAGATTTTTAAACCATATGATTGGCAACATTTAGCTTATATTAGTAAATACAACACCAAACACATTTTCTAATAGATCTAAAATTATATCTATATTTTAAAAATAGATAACTAAAGACTAGAATCCGTTGGAATATGTCTCACAAAAAAAATCTCTGCCTCTCGTCCTGCTATACATATACTTCCTCTGATCTCTCGTCTTATATTTTTTATCTAACAACCTAATATTAAAAAAAATAGCTAAATGGCTTATAATTTCTAAAATTATATTTGATTTTTTTCATTTATTTTAACTATTGTTTTATTTAAAATTAATTGAATAATTCAATATCCATTATAGTTGTATTTTACTATATAAAAATTAAAATACTCCTTTGCATGGAAACTGAATGAAAATAAAAAATTATAATAGAATGAAAACATGTATTATTCACATTAAATCAGTCTACGTAATAAAAACCAATTAAACACCTTTAGAGCACACTTAAGTCACCACATGTCACATTTTAAAATTATAAAATATTTCAATTAAATTCATGGACCCATTATTTTCAACCATTAAATTAAATTTACGAAAAATCTTACGCCGCCACATGTGTTGTCCTGAAAATCATAAATAATCTTAGAAATTTTGAGAAAAAAATTAAACCTGTTATCATTGGTTTTAAGTTACATTATTTGGATAAGTTATAAAAATAAATCGCATCTACCTCCTCGCCCCCTTCACATGCGTGAAGACCACTATTAATCACATCCCTATTTTTGGGTAGGAGTAAGCTAAAAGAGAAATAATTAATATATTAAAACAACCATATTTTTTAAGCTACGTCTGATTTCTAATATAATTGTTGCTCTGTTTATAATTAAACTAGGAATTTAAGATTCGTATATTTATATTTTCCTATGTACAAAATATGACATTCAACCACATTCATCTCGCGTGCTTTGCATACTATCCAAATATGATTGAAATACCTTAAACAAATTTGTTGCACATATTACATCACTATACATCATTCTGTAAACATATATAGCTAAATTAAATCAATAGTTATCCAAACAAAAATTTCAAAGTGAACTATGAAACATTTTTTTATTAAGGAAGAACATCCTTGCCCTTTTACATGTCATTTGAATTGCTGTAAAAGAATTACGAAATAATCCAATACAGGTTGCATCATCATATGTTGTTTGTCAAACATGCATAGCTAAATTAGATATACACTATCTAAGCAAATAAGACTAACTAAAATATGAAGTCCAAACCACCAATGCATCGAAAATCCAATGGCTTTAGTTAGAGAATATATGATTACTTCATTATTTTTTTAAAAAATGTGCTAATATTATCCAAGCAAGCTAAATAATCTTTCGTGTATCTGCTCTAAACTATGTTACCATCTAATTGACTTTAGATGGTGCTTAATGCACTTTTAGTATATCATTGATATATGTTCAAGCGTGTTGTTCTGGCCTTCTAAGCATTTCGGGTAATTCCGTTTACTTTCTTTGTGCATAGACCATTCAAAAGGTGAATCATCCCTATATATGAACATTAATTGTCTGCAAATATATTTTTGTTGTATATATATCCTTTAATGATTAACTTTGGAGTCCATTTAGATTTTTCGATATAACAAGACATAGAAATAAGAGTAACTAAGCTTGACCAAAAAAGTGATCACAACTACGATGAATCACAAGACAACCTTCATAGGTGCAATGACCACATATCAACACGGTGACTAGGAGCTGCATGAAAATCATATGGCAGGGGAAAAGGAACGATGAATTTAGCTGTCTTACGTTTTCACCATCAGGGCCAAAAGCATTCATCAAAAAAAGAAAAAAAAACACCTTGCTTTTAATTTAATAAACATGTTTTCTAAACAAACTAGGTCTAGCTCCTTTTTAGATGATGATGAAGATTATAGATAATTGCTTATACAGATTAATTAAATACTATATAATATATAGCATAGAGAAATTATCAACGTGATGTCAACGAAAAATATTTGCTGAGGAAATGTACTTCCAAAACATGGCAGAGGCTATCTGATAAATATAATCCGTTTTCAAATGCAGCACACGATACATGCCTGCGCGAATGCGCGGGCTACCTTCCTAGTTATTAAAAAATATTAAAAGTTACTTAGGAATTTTCACAGCAAAGCGCGGGGAATCACCTAGTTATTTATAGGGTTCTTACGGGAGGGAGAGAGACGGCTGATGGAGGTGGAAGACGATGCTACAGTATCATGGGCCAGCTGAGCTTCGCAAAGGGTTTCCTCTTCCGATTGAAATCGGTTTCTTATGTTGAGGGCATCATTTCTCTTAAATTTTCCAGCTCAATCGAGCCTTCAATCACCCATAATCGACAATTTTACTCCCTCCTCCCCTTCACGGTGTAGCTCGGTAACCGGACATTGAATGGGATACAGACAATGGACGGACGAACCAAAAAATATAGTTGGAAACATTTTTTATTTTTGAAATAGGTAAAGATAAAGATATAAATTAGTAGTTTCTTTAACTCTAAAATATCTACATATAAAGTCTGTATGTTAAAATTTTTATATCTAAAAGTTTTCCACCATTAAAATGTCTATACCTATTTATGTAAGATGATTTTCGTGTATAAAGTTTAGCTGGGCCGAATGAAGAAAACATAGAGAACGTAGGAGTGGAGTAAGTCTATTTTGCCTCCACCAATTCTTGCAACTAAATAAATCACTTTTTTCAATCGCAATACCAGGTATAGCGCCTTCTTCATATTTGAAAACCAGAGTAAATCGGGTCTCGAGACTGTTTGAATAGTGGTTTCATCCTACTGGACACTCATGGAACCCCACGTATCAGTGAGAACAACTTTTAAAAAAATAAAACCTCACATGTCAGCCATCCTAATCTTATTTGTTTTTCTTTTTCCTCATCTCTCTCTCTCGACCTCCAGGCTCCAGCGGTGACTTGCCCGCTCGTCTAGCCGTTCCCTTCCTCAGTTGGCATTAGCAACTTAGTTGCTCGGCCGCCATCACCGCCCTTTCCCTATGCCGGAGCAGGCTCCCTACGAAGGCCACGATAGCGCCCGGGGCAAGGAGGGACGAGCGTGCGGACGGCCTCCTCCAGCTCGTTGACCTCGCCGTCCTGGTCACCGACGCCGCCCAAGACACTGCATGCGCCCGCTGGATTTGTGCATGACGAGGGTGTGGGAGGCAAATCCGGTGGTATCGCGATCCGGCGGCACACGTCCCGTGCTCCTGCGCCGCTAGGAGTGCCTCGAGCAAGAAGGAGGAGTGCCCTCGATAAGAGAAGGCCTACGAGAAGGTGTCGACGCCGGCGAGAGGTGGCAAGAAGAGTACTGCTCACGCGGTCACACCATCGATCCTTGCGATGCAATTCCGCTGTCATCAGTCACTCACCTCTCGTCTCGCCAGCAATGTCGCGCTCCAAGCGGAAACTGTTTTAAACACTCGGATGAACGTCCACCAGTTTCTTGCATGTTATCTAAATGGTTATGAATTTTTTTAAAAAAAATTGACATGATAGATTAATATGTAATATATCACGTCACAAACATACAATTTCAAATTCGACTTCTATAAGTTGTAACAAAAATAACAAATTTAACTGTAAAACTTGTTAGAGTTTGATTTGTTATTTTTGTTACAACTTGTAGAAGTTGAATTTGAACTTGCATGTATGTGAAGTGATATATTACATATTAACCTATATTGTAAATTCTTTTGGAATTTTTTCATAATCATCTAAGTGGCATGCAAGAAACGGGTGGACATCCACCCGAGAGATTAGAATCCATCCTCCGCTCCAAGCCCACGCTGCATGCCTGCACCACCTCAGCCACACACTCATCATTACGTACCATCATCGCCTATAAGATTGGTCGCCGCGCCACTGGCATCGCGATCATCATCGCGGCTGCACCGGCCATCCCTAGCATCACACCCGCGCAATCCAGAGCGCAGGAGGCAGCAGCAGCAACCGCCGCGCCCTGCATCGCCGACCTGCCAGTCGTCGCCAAGGCCTTCCTGGACGTGTCCATCGGCGGCGAGTCGGCAGCAGGGCAAATCACCATCGATCGACCTCTTCGGCGACGAGGTCCCTGCCGGTGCGTCCCGGTTCCTGTTGCTCGTCACGGGTGTCGGCTAGTCAAAGATCGTGCGGGGCTACATGCAAGCAGGACGGCGTGGGGTGTCATACCCGGTCATTCTGGCCGTGACCGACATGTGGAGCTATTGTTTTTTTTTTAAAAAAAATTTTCACACAGATATGTGGTGCTACAAGCGGACGAAACCATTATTTAAACAGCCGAGAGAATCGATTTGCATTATCCGTACTTAATATTGTGGTTGAGGGAGGTGATTTAATCGGGGGTAAGAGTTGAGGGAGGTAAAAATATACTCCACCTATCCCATTTTAAGTGTAAAGTTTTCGTTTCCAATTTTGCTCGTCCATCTTATTTGAAAAAATTTTATAATTAGTATTATTATTATTATAAGACGATAAAACATAAATAATACTTTATAAGTGACTTATATTTTTGAATTTTTTTAAAATATTTTTTAAATAAGGCGGACAGTCAAAGTTATACCTGAAAAATCATAACTGCGCTTAAAATGAGAGAGGGAGGGAGTACTTATTACTACAAACGTGGGCTGATTTCGAACTCCAACAACTGTCCTAGTGACAGTGAAAAGCAGATGCAGAGAGTATTTTGGTCACCGTTCTTGGTATTTCGGCTTCGACGGCGGCACCTTCGGCGGCTGCACACCGTCAGATTTAAGGATCTCGACGACATCCCTAATCTTGGGCCGTTGCTTGGGGTCAGGGTGGCTGCAGGCAAGTCCGACGAGGAGCATCTTCTTGGCCTCGACCGCATCTCTCCTCCGGCCACCGCCGCAGCCGCCATCGTCGCCGGCAGCGATGCCAAGGGTCGCATCAGCCGCCTCGAGGATGCGGCCTGCCTCGTGCAGCGCCCAGACCCACTCGACCAGGGACCTGAAACGACGACGATCACCGTCGCCGCCGCCGGAGTCGTCGAGGTCGGACCGGCGGCCGGAGACGACCTCGAGGACCACCGCGCCGAAGCAGAGGACGTCCGTTTCGCTGCTCATCCTGACGATGTCGCCCGTCGGGGCGGGGCTGGTGCAGCGGCGCCGGAAGCGGCGGGACCAGGAGTAGCCGAAGTCGCCGAGGCGCGCGGTGAAGTCGTTGTCGATGAGGATGTTGGAGGCCGTGACGCAGCCGTGGACGGCGCCGTGGCTGTGGAAGTGGTGCAGGCCCCGGGCGGCGCCGGCGATGATCTTGGAGCGGCGATCCCAGCTCAGGATCGCCGCCGAGCTCCCTGCACCGGCGAACAGGTGCTGGGATAGGCTGCCGTGGGGCATGTAGTCGTACACCAGGTGGAGTTTCCGATATCTCACGCAAAACCCTGGAATGGGATGATTTAGAAGGGAAACTCTATTCATCCTCTGATAGGATATTCCTCGTTTTTCATGTCACTCGAAGGATTACTAAAGAATTTTAAAAGTTTTTCATGTCACTCGAAAGATTGCTAAAGGATTTTAAAATATCTAGTAAAATATGTAATACGTCACTCTACAAACATATATGTTCAAATCGTATTCAAATTTGTTATTTTTTCTAATTAAATATGTCGAATTTGTATATAGATATTTGTGGGATGATTTATCACATATTAATCTATCTTGCTAAATTTTATAAATTTTGTTGACAACTATTTAAATGTTATGCACAAAATGAGAGGACGAGAAAAAAAATCCATCTCCGAGTTACAACACTAGCGGTCTACAAAATATAAATACAATACAGAGTATACAATTAATAAATTTGAAACTGAAATATAATGTAGATCGATTGAGTATGAACATCAACATATGGATGCACGATTACCATAACCATGGAGGCGGACGACGTTCCTGTCCTGGAGAAAGCGGCGAGCCCTGAGGTCCCGGCAGACGAGCCTCATCTTCTCCTCGGAGAGGATGTCGTGGAACCTCTTGACGGCCACGTCGACGGCGACGCCGTCGTGCCCCAGGAGCGTCCCCCTGAACACCGCCCCGGTCTGGCCCTGCCCCAGCCTCCTCCTCGCGCCGTCGTACCTCCCCGTCGCCGCCGCCAGCTCGTCGCCGCTGTACTCCCACAGCGGCAGCGCCGACGACTCCACCCCGCCGCCGGTGGAGGAGGTCACCGGCGACGGCGAGGAGGGGAACGACAAGGGGGTGGCGCTGATATCGGCTGTGACGACCAGAAGTGATTCGGGGTTGCTCCGTTTCGCTCCTGCCGCCGCCCTCTCGCTGCTTTGATCGCTGCGCATCACCGGCCATGGAAAACCCATGGATGCACCCATTACGCATCGAACGAATTAAGAATTTGGAGATATATGCTCATATGCGGCGTGAAGATCAGTACGAGGCCGTGGCTTTGTAAGTGGAAACTGTACGTACGTGCCACACGCGTCACGCTGCACTAGTCACCAAGAGTTTAAGACGGAAAAGACGAAATTAAGAAGAGGAACCCACGGGAAATGGCATGGCTCCCACGGTTACATGAAGTTACTACGTACTACTGCTCGTGCGCAGCGCCGAGAAATTTCGCGGAGAAGTTTCTTCACATGCTCGGTCGTTTAAAGATGAGTTAAAAGGGGTGAGAGGTCGATCTGGCTCGACGGATCCTTCCACCTATCTGAGTTCGGTAGAGCTTTTTATAGCAAGTAGCTTGTTTTATGTGATAGTGCTTATTACTGATGGTTAAACGGTGTGTTTTGTGTAAAAACAATACTACACAACTGTTTTTCCTAGATGAGCACCTCAATTGTGGACCATAAGTGTCCGCGTCTGGAAAAATCACCCTACATTTTTGCATACAGCTTCTTAAGTAGCCCGTATGCAAAACTCTATTTTCGCAGACAGACCTCTTAAGGAGCCGTATGTGAATATAGGGATATTTTCCAAACGGGCCTCTTAAGCGGTCGCATGAAAAAAATTATTTTCGCAGACGGACCTCTTAAAGATCTATCCGGAAGTCTTAGTTACCTCTTTTTTTCCTCTTAGCACTTCAATTTTTTTTCAAGTCATCCTTGCCTACTCTCTCCCCTCTTCTCCTCGTACACATCTCTCTCCCTCAAACTCCTCTCTCACTCGATTCCCCTCCCAACAGAGAACTTTCTGCGGAAGTGGGCGGCGCCGCGCGTATCTGGCGGCGACATCCGTCCACCGCCCGAATCTAGTGGCGGCAGCCATCTCCCTCCCGGATCTTCGCAAATTCGGCAGCGGTGGTGGGAAAAAGCATGGCGGCGGCGGCGGGCGCGCAGGCGCGCGGAGGCATCCATCCACGCCCAAATCTGGCGGCGGTGGCACAAGCAGCAGCGAGCGGGCAGCAGGTGCGCCTCGGCGGGTGTTTTGATTTTCTACGATTTTTTTCAGATTTTTGTTTTTGCGTGCATATCCAGAAAAATTATTTCTGTACTAGTGAAAATTTCTATATAAAAGTTATCTATCTATCTATCTATCTATCTTCTATCTATTATATACTAAAAGTCCATGAAACTTCCTACAAACACTCTCAAGCCGCCACGTGGGACTCCTATAAACTTATGTCGCCACGTGGCACTTTAATTAAGGTGGACCAGTTAATTAAATTCATTAGATCTATTCTATTACATGTTTAATAAAGAACAAAATCGGCCAATATACTTCCCTATAAGCTACGGTGCATGTATAAAAAGTGACAAAATGTACGTTCCCGTGTCAAAAAAAAATAACGTACTTTACGTTCCCTTCCTTCTAATTAATACGTACATGCACATGTACGTATATATACTGCCTACCCCTCCGACTCTCCCATCCCATGTCCTTCTCTATTTTCTACCTAACAACTAAATATATAAAAACATATTCCTTCAAAAATATATATATAAACATTAATTAAATAGATAATATATCTTATTTCTAGCTAATATATAAAAACATAAATTATTATTCTTAATTAAGTCTAATTTAAGAACTATATTTTAAGAAACAAATGACACATACTGTAACACTTTGCATGCTATAAACAGTCGTGAAATATTTTTTGAACAATTTAATATATAGATTATGCTATCATGTACTTCATCTGTTTAAAAATATAAGCATATCTAGAATAGTGTTAAGTCAAATATGTTTAACTCTGACTATTAATAACGAAAAATTAAAAAGATCAATAACATACAAATGATACTAAACACAATGTAACTTCTTTTATCTAAACAACATCTTTCTATAAATATTAGTATTATAAAAACTGTCCCAAAATCGAAAAGTACTTATATTTTATTTTAGTACAGAGCAAGGATTGATCTATAAACAAGCAGTGATGACAAGGAATAATTTTGAATAAATTGCACTACCTTTAGTTTTTATGACGCTGTTGTATTTTTTACGCAAATTTGACCATGTAGTTATACTAAAATAATAATTATTATTATTTATTTTGTTATAACTTGGTTTATCATTAAAGGTAATTTGAGCATGACATATTGTATAAAATATTAAATAAGAGATAAGTAAAAAAACACACCCTAAAATACATGCCTGCGCATTCGCGCGGGCTACCTCCCTAGTTTTAAAAAAGTAAATGAATTGATTTTTTAATTTATAGTAGTTTCTCCCTTCGAAATGATAATACTTGTCGTTTTAAATAAGAACATGATCTAAAAATATAACTTTAACCTCTCTTTTTATTATATATATCAAATATCAATAAATATATGATTTTATTAAAGTAATTTTGAAGATTAATCTATAGTGTCTCCATCTTTCTAGATAAATATTTATCTTAGAAAGTTTTAAAAGTTTTACAATAACTTATCCAAAACGATAGGTATCTTAGAGTAATATTTAATTAATTATACACTAATTACATGTATCATTTGTCTGCGGCTGATTAGCCATGCTATAAAGCTCAAATGAACTGTGTCCTAGTTGGTTTTATCTGTCCTTCACGCATGAGACCCGGCATGCTCTCGGCGAATAGTTTTGACAATCCTCTGCACGCATTGCTCCTCTTCCAAACACTACTACGGAATCATATCAGTTTTTACAAACGGACGAAAAAGATTTTCGCATGCGATTGGGCCAACAGCATGCGTGAAAAGGTTTGCAAAAATCGCAATCTTTGCATGCGGCTAGGGTGACAGCATGGGAAAATCCAATTTTTGCATGCGGTCCCTTATGTCGTCCGCTTGCAAAAAGAAAAAGAAATTAAAAATCCCGAAACCCTAGCTTACCACCACCGACACCATCCTCATTGTCGCCTTCGACGTCGCTCGAAGCCTCCACAGCCATCCTCGTCTTCGTTGTCGCCATCACCATCTTTCGCAGTTGCTGCCACCAAAGCCACCCCTCCCATCGTCGTTGTCGAAGCTGTAGCCGCCACCAGAGATCCCCGCTGCCGTGCCGCTCCAGCCTGATGCCGTTGCCGCTCCCGGCCACGACCGGCCCCTCCCGAGCGTGCCGCCACTGGATCTAGGGGGGGAGGGCGCCGGCCGTTGAGCCCGCCGCTGCCGTGCCGCTCCCGCCACGCCGCCGTGGCCACTCCCGAGCGTGCCGTCTCTGGATCTAGGGGGGAGGGCGCCGGCCGTCGAGCCCACCGCTGCCACGTCGCTCCCGCTGCGCCGCTGTGGCCGCTCCCGGCATCGACCGGCCCCTCCCGAGCACGCAGCGCCACTCCCGCCCTCACTGTCACCAGTGAGAGAGAGAGGAGAGGAGGAGAAGATAAGGTTGGTGAAAATTTTGAAGTGGGGAAGAGAGAGAGGAGGCAAATCAGACTTCTAAGCAAAACATAATTTCAAATCGAATTTTATGATACTAAATAAACTCATGTGAAAAAGTTGTCAAAAACAAAGTTGTAGAACTCATTGAGATCTACCAATTTTATTTTGGTTATTTCTCCATTCGAGTTTGATTGAACTATATAAAATTTAAATTTTAAAATATGACAACTTCAAACAATATTTTCAAATACTAAATAATTTCAACTGCAAAAGTCATCAACAACAAAGTTGTATAACTTATCAAGATCTATAACTTTTATTTTGATCATTTCTTCATTTGACAAAATGATAGTAACATTGTTCACGAAATTTACATCTCTCTCATATGGTTTTAAGAGAGATGTACATTTCGTGAACAATGTTACTATTACTTTGTCAAATAAAAAAATAATTAAAATAAAAGTTGTATGTCTTGATAAGTTCTACAACTTTTTATATTCATGACTTTTTCAGCTGAAATTTATTACTGCTTCAAAATGTTATTTGAAGTTTTGAAATTTAAATTTTTAATTGATAAAACAAAGTCACAAGAAAAAATGACCAAAATAATAGCAGTAAGAACATAATAACATGATAGAGCATAATTTTAGAAACATTTAGGAAAAAGAACCATCCAATTTAGAGTTCATATGAGTGAGATAAACTAGTTTCAAATTTTCAAATTTTATTTTTGCATACGGCTCCTTAAGACGCTCGTATGGAAAAATCGATTTTTACATACGGGCGTCTTAATGAGCCATATGCGAAAATGCTTCTCGATTTTTACAAACACGGCTAGTTATGGTCCGTTTGTAAAAATCATAAGGTCTCGTATACAAAAATCGTTTGTGTAGTAGTGAAACTTTCACCCGTGGCCTAACACTTTCAACACCGATTGCAAATCTTTTGATTCAAAATATGGAACTTTATGCTTTTAACCAGAACTTTCAACTTAACTGCAAAACACTCGATTCAACAATGAAACTTTCAACTAAAAGTCTAAAACCACAACAATCTTATACCCGAATTCTCAAATTTCTAAAACCACAACAATCTTATACCCATCATATATTAGGCTATTTTCAGTACAAGAAACTCATATTTAATCGATCACCATCTAGCTTATTATATTACTGCATGAAAATCCCCTAAACTATATCAATTCTCGACTTAGTCTCTGAAAGGTGAATGTTAGCTTAATAAACACCAACTTTGCAACTTTACTATAATTAAATCAAAATTGCATTTCAAGTGCATGTTGGCTGCAATGCTAACAAAAAATGTACTCTAAACAGCTGTAGGCTCGACCTATATTAATTCACAAATAAACAATATGAAATGATAACTTCAAAAGGGATAATCAACATTATATTTAATCTGCAGTGAACAGTATTACATAGCCTACTTTACTAAGTCATCACAAATAATCCACAAGCCTTTTAGCTCACACCACTTTGTCAAACCTGTAGACCACACAACCCTCTATCACCACACCTTGGCCTTACTTGGAAGTCACAAAAAAAAAAAAAAAGATCAGCTAAAGGAGAGAAGAGCCGATCAGCTGTGAGAAACCAGCCAGCACGAGAGAGAGATTATGGAAGTATTTTCAAAATAAGTGTACACATGCAATGCTGATATTTATAACCTATTAATGCTTGACTTGGAACAAGAATTTTGAATCAAAGGACAAGATGAAGACATTGCATCAGGTAAATCTCACACGCATTCAATGATAATGCTGTTGTTAAGAAACCCCTCACGTGCCAAGCCCCTAATGAAGACATCCGGCATACTTTCTGCAAACAAGTGGTGGAGCATCTTCAGATATGTAAGACCTATCGGCACAACATGCAAATTCCACAGTTGGCTAAGTTTGAGATACGTTAAGTTAACCATGGTGCCATCAATTATGTCAATTGACTTCAAGTTTTCCAGCTTCTCCAGGGAGAGTTGTTTAAGCTTCGGGAACCATTCAGCACAGAACCTCAACGCCTCCCCATCATAGGCACAGTTCAGCTCAAGGCAAACAAGGTTTGCCATTTTACACAAGGAAATGAGAGGATCTTGCACTAGATGCGAGAAGCGCATTGACAATAGCTTGAGGTTCTGAAAATGCCCAGATATGGGGAAAAGCACATTGTTGGCCAACTTGGCATCTAAGTAGAACTTCTCCAGATATTGGGGAGCTCTAAAGTTTTCCAAGTCAAGCACTTCATCGTCATCACGGCTTGAAACAGCCAGCCTAGTAAGAAATTTCAACTTTCCGATGGAACTCCAAAGATCTCTATTGTGGTTTGCCAGCACATTAGTAATACTCAAGCTTCGAAGCTGTGTCAGGTAGCTGAGATTTTGGACTAAATTCTTGCTGGCTTTTATCTCTTTGAGAGTATGCAAAGATCTGAGACCATAAACATTGCCTGAAAATGATGTGCCATATAGGTCTGTACTTACAGACAGGTGGCGGAGGCATGCGAGCAATGTAATCTCACATGGCAACTCACTCACTGATGTACGCCTGAGATGCAGCGTCTGCAAGTTTTTGAGCCTTGCCACTGATTTTGGTATTTTGTTCACTTTTGTCCGTGACAAATCAAGATAGTGTAGATTGAATAGACCAACTATGGCATTTGGGAAATCTTTCAGTAGCGAATATCTTAGGCACAGGACCCTTAATAGCCTGAAATTTGATGAAGCATTGCAGATCCATGAAATAGATACGTGCTTATCAAATAACAAAAATGAGCGCAGCTGCTGCCAAGATGCACTTGGCTGAAAGTGTTGGCCTCCTTTGTGTACAGGCACACGGCGCACTGCATCACCAAGGCTTGTTACATCTGGGTCATCGCATATGAGAGCGAACCTCTGCCTTTTTGACATCATCCAAGTAATTTCTCTCACCATGTTATGCAATTTAAACCTTCTTGGTCTTCCAAATTCATTCCTTTCAACAACCTGAATCAGTGATCGTTGAGTAAGTTCCTTCAGATAATCCTCTGCCACTTCCTCCAATGTTGTCTCTGTTCCTCGATCTTCCACAAATCCTTCAGCTATCCACATTCTGATTATCCACTTACGCCTAATTAGACGATCTTCTGGGAATAATCCACAGTACAGGAAACAATTCTTCAAATGGGTTGGAAGATCATTTAAGCTCGAGCTTAGGACATTTGAGACCCTGCTGAGCTCTGGATTATAAGTTAGCTGCCAATTTAGTTGATCATAAAATGATGCCCACTCCTTTTCCTCAATGCCCCTGTAAGATAGAAGGCTTCCAATAGCTACAATAGCAAGAGGCAAACCTTCGCACTTCTCCAAAATTTCCTCAGCACGCTTGATGAGACCTTCAGGGCATTTCGCCTCTGGCAGTTTTGAGAATGCCTTTTTGCAAAAGAGGTCCCATGATTCTATTGGTAGGAGAGTGTTGAGCGAAATAATATGTCCCTGCAACTCAACTAATTTGGCAACTTCTTTGTTTCTAGTGGTAATGATGACTTTACTTCCTTGGCTTCTCCTTGGAAATGCATCTTCAAAGCATGACCAAGAATCTCTATCCCACATGTCATCTAAAACAATAAGGTACCTTTTGTTCTCAAGGTAAGTGTGGATTGCTTGCACCATTTCTTCAAGATTAATATCAGTACGATGCCCAATCTTAAGCTTATCCATGATGCTCATAAGAAGATCTTCAATCTGGTAATTTCGTGACACTGTGATCCATGCATGACAGTCAAATTTCTTTGTGATGTCTTGCTTCCTGTATATGCTCCTTGCAAGAGTTGTTTTGCCAGATCCTCCCATTCCATGGATGGTAATGATAGAACGATCCATGCCTGAAGCATTCAGATGCTTTGTTAGTCTTTGCACGTTATCTTTTTGTCCCACCATTGCATTGTCATCATCATCACCATAATTTAAATACGATGAATTAGAAGAGTGTATCTGGCGATTAGCGGTACAACCTGAAGAGGTTCCATCATTGTCAGATATCTTGATGCCATATCTCTCTTTCATGACTGTTAGGTTCTGGACGCGGCTCTTCACTTGTCTAAGCCGGGAAGCAACACTATACCACACCTTGAGTTTTTTGGACTTATGGAGTGTTTTCCTTAGGAAACTTTCCGTGCCGTTCATCTTTCCGAGGAGAAAGGCGTATTCATCAACGATATCCTCAACTTCAAAGGTAACCATTCTTATATGCTTTAGCCAGGATTGGAAGACTTGGTTATTCGTACAATATGGATCCACTTGACTTATAAAGGCCTGCATTACATCAAATTCACACTCAACTTCTCTCATGCTATTTTCCACGTCAAACAAAAGGGTGGCTTCCTTCCCCAATTGTGAGCTGATTGCCTTCTGTGCAGCTCCTCTTAGGGTGGTTGCAATTTTTTGAAGCAATACTAGTATCAGAGCTTCTGCCATAGCACTATTCAGCTATGTGCTTTTCTGTTAGATCATACTGCCAAACCAGCCGCCCTGCAAACAATCGTATAAGTCAGGTTCTTTGTAGTTAAGTAAACAAATAAGTCCAGAAGTAAACATAGGATGACCTGTTACAATGAAATGTTTCATGGAGGGTTGTGATTTTTCACATATCACAATCTTTAACTGCTCGACAAAAACAAAATGTTCAAAGAATAGGCAAGTTTCTGAACATTAGACAGCACAAGAGGAAAAAAAAAAAAGGGTGCTTCACATACATACAAATGTACACGGTGACATGCACCCACACATATCCATTTCTCAGAGCCATCGACCAGACTTAGAACGTAGAGGCCTCTCCGGGCCATATGGATCATATACACTTGAGGTTAACATCAAAGAAACCCCCTGTCTATGATCTGCCGCTGAAACGGCCATAGGTTTCCAGCTCTCCATGTATGTCATCATATGGATCATTTTGTCAAAAGAAAATCTGTTTAGGAAGTAGGAACAGGGTCTAGGATAACAGAAGGGATCAAGTGGGGGAAAATACTGAGGTGGCAAATGCATTCTCTAAGTTGCAAACTTTTAGGGTAGCATATATCAGATTGTGCATTTAGGCCTGGTTTAGTTCCCCAAAATTTTTTTTCAAAAACATCACATCGAATTTTTGGACACATGCATGGAGCATTAAATATAGATTAAAAAAAACTAATTGCATAGTTAGGGGGGAAATCGCGAGACGAATCTTTTGAGCCTAATTAGTTCATGATTAGCCATAAGTGCTACAGTAACCCACATGTGCTAATGACGGATTAATTAGGCTCAAAAGATTCGTCTCACGGTTTTAAGGCGAGTTATGAAATAGTTTTTTTATTCGTGTCCGAAAACCCCTTCCAACATCTGATCAAACATCCGATATAACACCCAAAAGCTTTCTTTTCGCGAACTAAACAAGCCCTTAGTGGTGTTGCGTTGAAATTCTGCGTGCATGACTTCACCCACAAATTAAGGTTCAAACTTTGGTGCTCACATTTATGTAAACACGCTGTAATAGGAACTTTGTGAATTTCACAGATTTACCACTCCTTCCATCGGTTGAGTGTGTGTTAAGGGGCGAACTTATTATGGATATATGCGTGTATGCACCTTTCGTATGATTAAAAAAAAAGATCTCGTATTTAGTAGGCAAGAACTAGAGACAGAACCAGTAGATAACCTTTTTTTTTATATAGAGCTCTTAGATAGTAAATAAGCAAAAGAGTAAATTAACCTAACACTGAAAGGGTGAGAAAAGTTTGCCAGAATTCAAATAACAGGATAAAAATCTGGCAACCTGATCTGTAGTGTAAAACAGGAAACAGTATGTTATTCAACTAACATGCCCCCAGATATCTATTCTTCATCAGTAACAGAGATTCTTAAATTTGACCTTTATGTTTTCACGAATCCTAAATGCATGAAACGAGGAAACTCCTGAGGGCCAATAACTTGTCCAAATCTCGAAGGGGGCGAAGAAGAATAAAAATGACAAAATAACGAATGGATCACAGATGAAATATTTCATTTATAAGTGAGCATCATGTTTGTAAGAGAATTTTAAGATAACATGTAATTCTAATGGCTGCATACGTCTGGATGATTAGTACAAGAGAGCAACGTACCTTAGGGAGGTCACCTTTTGGGATCTCATGGAGAGCTTTGGTGGAAGATAGCCATTGCATCTGTGCATAACAATGTTGTAGTGGCTCTAGGAACTAGGTAGACCTCGCTCCACCTGAGACAAAGGCAAGTGGATGAACATTGAATTAGCAATGTTAGTGTAGAAGAAAAACCAGCTGCTGGACTAACTCAACTCAAGAAAAGAAAGTGGTTGGAAGTACTTGAAAGGGAATCTCGCCAGATCTTACCATATTTTTTAACTCCAAAGCCAAATCTCACTGCAACTATTTTAGTGTTGAAGAACTAGTTTATTTTCTTGAGTGGTCAAACTTGATTTGGGTACTAGCTAGTGTAGACTGTGTGCTCAATAGTTTCGTAACTCAGCTAGTTAGCACACAGGACTACAGGACATGCTATGCCAGTTGATAAGTTACTTAGCAATCAAGTGAAAGTAGATAGATCATAGGTTCGAGCCATGTAATTTCCTGTCATATATACTACTACCTCCATATTTTAATGTATGACGCCGTTAACTTTTTGTTCAACGTTTGACTATTCGTCTTATTCAAAAAATTTATGTAATTATCATTTATTTTATTGTGACTTGATTCGTCATCTAATGTTCTTTAAGCATGACATAAATATTTTCATATTTGCACAAAAAAAATTGAACAAAATGAATGGTCAAACGTTGGTCGAAAAGTCAACGGCGACATACGTTAAAATATGGATGGAGTACTGTGTCCGTTCAGCAGCCTATAAATAGCGCAGCTCTTGTACAAGCAAAACCAACTCCTGTCCAACCAATATATGCATCAAAATAAAGTATGTATACATATGTAAGAGTAGATTAAAGAATAGCTCCTGTCCAACCATCGTATGATCAAGTACATATATGTACATACATGATATGGAGCAGTAGCTAATTAAGGGCTATATGTGAGCTGCCTTGGAGCTATAATACCACTACTTGTTTCTTGATCGGACCCTCAACATGCATGTATATATATGAGTATGACTCCATCAGGGCTTAAAAGTGGAGGCCGACAATCCGATATGCCCACCATCAGTAAGTCCACTTCCGATAAAATAAAAATACAGTATGTATGCAGCACGCCCCTTCAAATCCAGCAACTGCAAAGAACAAACAAAAGTAAAACTGTAAAAGCTAGTAATACCCATTGGCATTGTTAAGGGCAAACTACAAACTGATTACTGATCCACAACAGGGAACCAGTGGGGAAGCCCCACATTGATTTTCATATATATAAAAAAGAAAAGGACTGTACAATACTCCCTCCGTCTCATAATATAAGTGATTTTGGGTGGATGTGACACATCCTATTACAGTCGATGTGTCACATCCACCTAAAATTCTTATATTATGGGACGGAGAGAGTACCTGATTCACTATTATGCGCGTAGCAAGTTAAATTTATTCATATGAGGCCATGAAAATCGATCTAACTCTAGATAAGCATAAAAATAATCTGCACTATTGAGACGCTCTCTCTAGACAAATCCCCAATTATCTCACCTTGTTCCCACTTCCCTATTATCCCCCAAGTTGAACGGTCGGATCATTCCGCTTTCCACCTAATCCCAGATCACTAGCCCAGCCCATGGGCATGCGAGAGGTTAGAGTCTTAGGGACCGGCCGAAAATTGGAGGTGGCCGACCGTCTTTCTCTCTTTAATTTTCTTTTTTATAATGGAAATTTTATTAATACTCAGTCAAATACAAGACGATATATTCCAAGTGAGCCACCTCTGATAGTGAACTTGAGGAGGAAGGTCGAGTTCATCATGTACCTAGACGCTTTTTGGTTGGGGCATACCCGTGTCTTGTCCTGCCTAGAAGGCTGGAAGCTTAATAATTAGCATTTATGTACTGATAATTCCACTAAAATTTGGTTAACCATTTTAGGCCATGAGGAATTTAACAACCCGCCCCCCACCCCCCCACCCCCAACAAAGCTCCATTTGATTTTTAGATTGCACCTTTTAATTGTTGAGGGCTTTAATAAGCTTTTTAACATTTTCTAGGAATAATTTAAAGAATGTATTTAGGGGTGATTTCGGGACACCACACCTTGCCTATGGATTTGGGTATAGATTCAACGAGATGTCTTAGGGTGCAGCATTTCATAGTGATGTGGTTGCAACAGTCACATTTACAATAAATTTCATATTTGTCGTGTAATCGTGTTTGTTAATGGAAATGCCTTTACCCCTTCTGAACCCTCTCATCTTTGATGAAATCCTATTAGTAGGAAACCTTATAAGATCAGGTAGTGACCATGGTTGTAGGAGATATACCACGCCTCCGCTACTTTCATTCAATTGTGGATCAGGCCATGGTTGTGGCTGGTGCTCCATTCGATCACCTTTGCAATTGGCTCAAGAAGGAGGTGGCCAATTCCATAGAAGCTTCATCACCACGCCTTTGCTACCTTGACTTAGCCGTGGATCAGGCCATGGTAAGGGCCAAGAACCTAAGGTCATCTCAGCTTTGTTCCATGGAATAATTGCTTCTCTCCAAGGTGGTACTGGTGAAGAGCTAGCTGTGTATTCTGAGCTTCGGTCCAGGCAACCATAGCAAGTCAAGTAAACAACAGAAATAGCTCGATGGCCAAACCATGGATTGTTGAAGGATGATTGCACACTGTGAACTTGGAATTCACTTCAGTGAACTCAACTAAATCCTCGGTGGTCATGTCATCATCATCATCATTGATCATTTGTTCATTGCCTTTCATCAAACACTTGGTAGCTGTCACCATGCACAACTCATTATTATCAACCAAGCTTGTCGGAGATATGGGCCCGGGGGTATGCAAAGTAAAGGGAAGTTATCTTCCCCTCCAGCCACGTGGCTCTGCAAGCTGGCCCCACTCTCACACCTCGCGAGTCGCAAAAGCGACGGGGGGGCCTCGGGGCGCGACATCACCCCCTCGGGCTCTCCCGTTGCTTCGCCCCGAGGCCCTCGCCCAACTGCCAGTGGCGGGGGGAGAGAGCGAAAAGGGGACCCAAGTTGGACAGCCATAAATACGTGGCGCCCCAACCATCCCTCACCGCATTTAATGCGGTGAGGGCAGACGTGCGGTGCCGCCTAACTGACCCTCGTCAATCGGATGTGACCAGTCTGTGACCGGCCTGTTGCCGGTCACGTCCGATTGAACGGGCGGCCATGCCCCCACGTCGCCTCTGTATCCGGCAGAGTGGGGGTAGGTATGACCCGTCCCATCGAAGCGTCACTCGAAGGAGAGCTACCACAAGTCTACACTCATTTATGAGGGAATGACAGGGCTGTCCCCCGTGTCAGGCGGGGGCCGGCGCTGGGTCCCACTCAAAGACGGGCTGCTGCTTAGCTTCCCGGCGAAGGCACGGATCGTGGCCCGGTCAGAGTAAAGTGGGGTCCCCTCCCATGGAGGGGTAGGTAGAGGCAGCGCATGTGGTATCCTCTTGAGCTATAAAAGGAGGACCTTGCCCACCGAGACAAGGGGACGACTCTTAGAAAACCCGAACTCTAGGAGAAGAAAGGCGATAGCGCTCTCCGGAGTAAAGGAACCCTTGTAATACTCATCCATAATCCCAAACACAGGAGTAGGGTGTTACGCTCCATAGTGGCCCGAACCTGTATAACTCGATTGTGTACAAGCTAGCCAGCAGTCTTAGGGACGGATACGTGATTTCTAAGAGGCGAGCCTCTGCCCCCGGCCGAACTCACGAGAGGGGGGTCTCACGACTCCCCGCTATCGAGGGCCTTCCCTCGACAAAGCTGATTGAACTGAACTCATTACTGACCTCCAATGTGTTGAGGACTGATTTAGCGTTGGTGCTTGTAGCTACCACAACTCTAGTGATATCAACGCTCGCGGTTGACTCAACCTTGATGTCGCGGCATGTCATGAGCATGTTGGTGAGCGTGGCAATCATCTTGGCACACAACTCCTGGTGTCTCCTCTGGTTTCATTTCAACTTGAGCCATGTCACCCTCGACTTTGTCGGTCTTGATGGATGGCGGCGGTATTGCAATGGCAACTATGGTAGTTGAGGGCGTGGATGAGTTCATCGCGGCTGGGAACACATGTGATGATGCAGTAGGAGAACTCTCAATTGTTGACCTGGTGGTGGTTCTGCTTGATCCCAACGTCGAACACTTGGTAGGCGTCACGTCGGCGTTACCTCCGAACAAGGGCTGTGCATACTGAATGTCTAGCTGGCAGCACCCATCATAGATATTGTGGCCGTGGGTGGCAGAACGAGCCCTCTCCGCGTCATGGCTTGACATGAACGACACGAGAGCCTCGTCATGCCAAGCGCTCGTCGCAAGCACTTGCACTGCCACTGCTCCGTAGGCGTCATAGACCTGACATAGCACCTCGGTTGTTATTGGATAGAAGATGTGGCTCACGGTGACGTAAAAGGAAGGCACCTGAGTCGCCTCCTAGATAGCCCGACATTTCACCAAACAGGTGGTGGGCATCTCCTTCGAAGACACCACCACGAAGTTGCTGGCTGCCCCTCCCACCACCGACACTCTCCCACACTATCTCAACCCTGGAAACCCCACGAATTGACTGCTTTGATACCATATTGTCACGATCCCAGCTCATCCTCATCAATTCAACAAGCTTACACCCAAGAACACCCAATAATCCACAAGAATTAACTCAAGTAATTGGATACAAAGTAGCATAATGGAATTGGGGATCGGGGATGAGCATTGTAGATTGGGAATTAGAGAAAATAGACTGGGAATTGGAGAAACAGAAGTGGGGATTCAGAGAAGAACAGAGAACTGAAGAAGATAGAGGCCTCAGCCATTCATTCAAATCATCGATGCCTGTTCTCCACAAATTGAATCCTCAAAGAGATTCTTGGAAGGCTATATTAACTCGCTACTGGAGTTTAAGCAGTACCCCCAACCTGATCTAGCCAAAGGTAAACACGTGGTCAGCCTGTACACACCAAAATCCACCAGGGGGCGAAGCGACCAGAACAGCTACGTCGATGCGCAGTGGGTTAAACCGCAAGGGGGATGGATGAAAATCAACACGGATGGATCGTGTGACAGTAAAAATGGCAATGGGGGTGTGGGTGCTGTCGTGAGAGACAGTTCTGGGCGAGTGGTTCTTGCCCTGAGTCGTCATATAGATCGCTGCGGCAGTGCTTTGGAGGCCGAGCTCCTAGCTTGTAAAGAAGGTCTGAGTCTCGCTCTGCAGTACACTCTGTTGCCCTTAGTCCTAGAGACTGACTGCCTGGAGGCTTTGAAGCTGTTAAAGAGCAAGGAGAAGGTGATGTCGCCGGAGGTTTTTATTATCAGAGAGGCCAATTCTCTGCTTCAGGGGAATAGGGAGATTAAGTTTAGTAAAGGCCAGCGTTCGCAGAATCGAGTTAGTCACTTATTAGCTAATAAAGCTCGATGCGAGTATGTGAACGAAGTCTGGCTTGAAAACAGTTGTAATTTTATTTGTCAGCTTGTCAGTGATGACATTGGCTGAGTAATATATCCTATTTCCCCCGAAAAAAAAAATATCGATGCATGTTTTCTTGCTGGAGTGTGTACTTGTACTCTTGGATGACCTGCTCCTGGGCCAAGCCCCCTTTCTTACGGCAGCCAATATCCGGCCACTGGGATGTCCAGTACGTGACACCTGCATTCGAAGATTGAACAGAAATGGAAGGCGAGATCGGAACTGGAGGCATTGGGGTTGTCATTAGGGATTCTTCAGGCAAGGTTCTCTTGACCTCATGGCGTTACATCCGGAAGTACGCATCGGCATAAGAGTCAGAAATTATGTTCTGCTGTGAAGGCATTAGTCTTGCGACGGATGGATCCAAATGCCAGTGGTGCTTGAATCGGATTGCTCGACAACAATTGCAAGAATTTCCAGTAAAGGCCAAGACAGATCGCAATGGTCGTTTCTGATGCAGGAACTAAGGGGAAGATGGCGTGTGTCCAGGAGGTGAGTTTTAGTCATTGCCGAAGAAATTGTAATAGGGTAGCTCATGAACGGACGGCTCATTGTGCGATTTGGCGTGATCAAGCTCCGTCTTCAATTCAGCACATATTGCAACTAGATTGTAACCCTGTTATTTAATCAATAAAGCTCACCGTTCTTGTAAAAAAAATGTTTCCTTCTATCCTATCTTAACCCATTGTTTCAACCTTTATTTTAATTAAATTTATATATGTGAAATGTGTGCAGGCACTGTGTTTATTAAATAAGGTTATTTTTAGTCATTTGTCTATCATTCTAATATGTCCTTAATCCTTATAAATTCATTTTTATGGTACATAGATAATATATTTTATTTAATTGGAAAAGACAATGTTTAATGCATGGGTTAAAATTCTATGCCTGCGATAAAAATACGAAAATCCTTTGCGTCGAGTGCCTGATGGGGGGAGAAAAAATCGGGCGCCCGCGTCTTCCACGCCTCGCGCGCTGCCCCCACCACGCGCCCGACCATGTGAGTTGTTGCAATAAATCACCCGCATATTACAGAAACACTCTATTAAGAGGATCCGTTTCATTTTTTGTTCCATCAACCATGCTTCAGCTAGTGTATTCGTGATGTTTCACTATGTATGTATCAAATGTTGCAGTGGATTTTTATACTGTTTTAATAATTTCATCTTGATGGACACGTGGTTTGTCGATGTACACGGGGTTTAAGTGTTGCAATGGCTTAAAATTGTTTGTTGCATACATTGAACCAAATTGTTTCATCTAGCAATCTGACTGTGTTTCATGTTTTCTTTTTAAGAATTGAAACATTCTTTCGCTATTTGCTGAAACATTATTTTTATATAGGGTAAAACAACGCCTAATTTTGTGTAAACCGTTATTTCATACGTTGTAGCAAAATGTTTTATGAGATGATTTGGTTGTGTTTCAGCTTTTTAAAAAATTAAAACATTTTCAATCTATTTAGTGAAATATTTTCGATTTATACGGTGAAACAGCGCCTGATTTTTTTTAAAGAAAAATCGGACGCTCGTAGGCGCCTTGATAAAAATACCTTTGTCACGTAATGAACGCGGTGACAACATTTCCTTTGTTACATAAAAGATGAGAGTTTTAGAGGGAACTAAAAAGGCTCAGAAAATAAAATCTCGCAAAGGTTTAGATTTGGGAAAGGAAAATTTTCTCCATTTGATCTGTTGTGTGGACCCCACCTGTCAGTCTCACCTGGCAATCCCGACCCGAATTTCTACTAGCGGAAGAAGAAAAAAAGAAAAACAATTTCCATCCGCCGATCCCCTCCGATCTCGAATTCTCGACCTCCCTTCCTCCTTCGCCGCCGCCGCCGCCGCTCGTCGCCGGCCACCTCCACCGCCGCCATGGTAACCTCTCCCCAACTGCATCAGGAGTAGCGGACACACCCCTGCTCCGCCCTAACCAAAACCCTGACGACGAGCTTCTCTCTGTCTCTGTGTGTGTGTGGCCAGAACTACATCGTCGGAGCGTTCAAGCCGCCCTGCGACATCTCCATCGCCTTCTCCGACGCCAGGTCGCGGAAGCAGGTAAGCTCCTTCCCCGCCTTCCCCGTTCCCCTATCGCCTCCGCGCCCGCACGACCCGGGTGGATTGGGTTCTTGTAAGGATCGTTGCGAGCAGCGCCGCCCCCAATATTGGTTGGTTCACTCGTGTGTTTTGCTGTTGTGCAGATCGCGGTCAAGAATGACAATGGGAGGACGGTGATGGTGCCGGTCTTCCAGAGCCTGGAGACCATATCCGGGGAGGTACTGTTGTTTGTTCAGCTTCATCCTACCTTCTGTGATTCTTCTGGCTGGAGATGGGTGTGTTGGGGAGGATTTGTGAAATGCAGTTGATGACATGATGTGTGTGTGGTCAGGTGTCGGTAGTGCCGGTTCCGGGCAAGAGGATCGAGCACTTGGGTGTCAAGATTGAGTTACTGGGTCAGATAGGTATGCTATGCTAAATTGCGGATTTCGCAAGCCTCAAAGTGACTCTTCAATATATGTGGTGGCACTTTAGAGTATTTTTCTATTCACCTCTAAATTACTATACCTTTTTTTGTTGTTTTTGTTGTGCACAACCTTTGTGTATAATCAATTGTTTAGACAATCTGTTTAGCTGTCAATGTTGTAAGTTGTTCTGATTGTCCCAACTTCATCTAATCTTCCTTTGGGTACAATGTTGCAGAGCTTTATTTGGAGCGAGGCAAATTCTATGACTTCACTTCATTGGGTGAGTGCTGAATATATATCTGATGATTTTTATTGATCAGGGCACTTCGATAAGTTTATATGGATGGCATTGCTTTGGAATGCATGTGATTCTTTCACCTGTTTGTTTAGTATAACTCTTTTCATCCTGATACTTTCCTGGGATTGTAGAAATATTAGCTGGCATTGTTGGGTTTTTTACTTTTAATGCCTTCGATCTGCGAGAGGGAGGGAGAGAGGGAGGGAGGGAGTTTATTTGATGTTTAAAATTCTTTTTAGTAGTGGTGAGAACTATATGTATAAATGAATAAGGCTGAGAGATTAGCAGTACATATTTGTTCTGAAATTACTCAGGTATGGAAAGCTATTATGGGCATTTATCATATCATCATCACCGTTCACCCAACCGTCTTTCCCAATGGTCACTATACCTGATATTATGGCTGGTACATGCTGGTGTTGGATAAAAGCAGCTGCTAGGAGTCTGGAAACAGAACTAGAACCATCAAGCATACAGAAGAATCTTCAGAGATTTCTGTTCAGCTGTTTGTTTGTTTTTTCTTGGTTGCTGATGCTTGCTTGCAATCATGAAGCTATTTCATAACCAGGCACCTGCAAGAAGCTACCATGATCTGAGGTGTCTTCTTTGCCCATGCAGTGCGTGAGCTAGATATTCCTGGTGAAATTTACGAGAAGAAAACATATCCATTCGAGTTTTCCACTGTTGAAATGCCTTATGAATCTTACAATGGAACAAATGTCAGATTAAGGTATGCAAATGGTATGTTTTAAAGTTCCTTTATTAATTTTTAGGGAATTTTAACATTGACCAGTGCTGTGTCTCTATAAGTCAAGGACGCATGGCTCACTCTGCAGTTGTATCAGAGATGATTTCTTCTGAATGATCTGTCTGTGTAATAGTATACAACAGTGTAATATAAAGAATATCCCATTTGATCTACAATATTGACTTAACTGAAAATAATTACATATTTCTTAGACTTGTGCTGTTGTGCATGCTCATATCTACTCAATCTGAGTGGGACACAACTATATATGTTTTTGTTTTTACCCTAGTATATTTACTGTATAAGCAAATTGTGGTTCCGGTTTATATTAATCATTACAACTTTCTGGACACGCAATATGAGTTAGTAATGGGTTTGTCATTTGGTGCTGCATAAATAGCTTTAGTGAAATATCTATAAAGGTAAAACTAACACTTATGCTTTTAGATATATTTTGAAGGTTACGATCAGCCGAAACATTATGGGCATGGGCAGCATTGTGGAGTTCCGTGAGTTCTGTGTAAGTCTCGAGATGATCATGTGCCAGTGTGCCACCAGCATTGATGAAAACAATGTGTTTAGTTATTTATTACCTTTTTTAAAGACAAGCTTTAAATTTGGTAATTTCATGGATTTCATTGGATTTTATGTAGGCTTATTATTTATTATTGTGTTGTGAATTGTCACATGATTCCTGATATTCTTTTCCTGAAACTTCAGTAGTATTTTCATATTTCAAAAATAAATTCAACACATTGCATTTCTGGTGTTGTAGTATCATCTGCATAATATTTTTCTATAGGAGTTTTAATTTTTTTATATTATTTACAGGTAAGAAATTACTCTCCTGCCCCCACAATCAACAACAGTATCAAGGTGAGTTGTCATTGATGATGTAAGATGCTTTTCATTTCATACCTTTCAGATGTGTCTGTCTATGGCACGTCTTCACAAAACAATACAGCTCCTAGTATTTGTATTGTGTAATGCTAGTAGTTTACCTGGAGATCACAATTCACGCATCCATGCAAATACATTTGGTAATATTTCAGGAGCGTGTAGAGGAAGCGCACACGTGCGTGTGCATATGGTAGTGTGCGTGTGGGCTGTGTGCATCCAGTTCTGCTTTCTTAGAGAAGTTCTCAAGTAGCTTATCTGGTGGCTTCACCAATGCTTGCAGGCTTAACCTATCTGGCTTAACTAGGTTGTTCAACTTCCAGTCCAGTCCTCTGCATGGTGCAAAGTTATGCACATCCACTTTACCAGGATTGTACAGTCCTAATGTATGCCTTAAGTTTATTTTTGTTTTGGTCTTTTTGGGCAAGTGACAATTGTATTTATTCTCAGAAACAAAGTTGTCTGGCATGATATTATGAGTTTTGATAATATTTCCTAAAGTAGCGGAAAATTTAAAACACTACAACCCTCCAGGATGGACCCTGGAAATTTGTGATTTGTGCATCTCACAAATGGTGGTTCTTCCTACTTTTGATTTTTCATCAGTCAAGTATTCAACAATAGGCACCACTTTGCAAATGGTGTCTGCATTTGATGGTTAATTGACTAATTCTTATAGTTGATTCCCCTGAAATATGCTGATTAGATCGCTTCGTTAAGATCGTACCTTTTAATTGTGCTTATCAGCTGCTATTGTTTTTTCTGATATTCCTGTAGATTGTAGCTGCATAATATTTTATTCCGTTGTGGCCAACAGTATTTTTTTTCTTGACTAACATACACTGTTCGGCACTTCTATTTCTTGACTAACATGCTATTCGCCATGGTCACAGTGATGCTTTATTTAGTGTGTGTGAAAGACATGAAGACATATTTGGTTATGTAACTCTTGATCTTGCATGTTCCTTTCAGATGGAAGTTGGAATTGAGGATTGCTTACATATTGAGTTCGAATACAGCAAAAGCAAGTAAGAAGATAGGCTTAGTTGGCTGTCTGTTCTGACATGTTCCTCAATGTGGCATCCACAGCGTTTGCTTACATTGAAACATTCTTATTCTTATTCAGGTACCATCTCAAGGATGTGATTATTGGGAAGATCTACTTTCTTCTTGTCAGAATAAAGATAAAAAACATGGAACTAGAAGTACGTCGTAGGGAATCAACAGGAGCAGGCTCTAGTGCATATGTTGAGACTGAAACTCTTGCAAAGTTTGAGTTGATGGATGGTGCTCCTGTCAGAGGTACGTTTTTGTAATTTTTTTCATTTTTAATATATTTTTGAATGTACAGTTCCTTTACATGCTGATCCTTGTCTTGTTGCTTGATATTTAAAGTGACATGCTTTGGAGTTATAAATAACTTATTTGTGGACCACATGGTTGCATGCTTTTCATGAATCTTTTTTGTGGTATGATAGTTGCAACAATTTGCTGATTACCTTAAACTCAAAGCTTGGTAGTAACGTTTGCAAAACAGCAAAACACATGAATTTTAATGAATTTCAAGCCTATATGATACTCTGGTAGATCTGTAGATGCAAGTCTATTTTAGTTATTTAGTGATCCTGCAGGGGTTTCTTCTCAATTATCACGATGCACTGTGGAAGTGCACTTTCCCTGCTTGAAACAATTCCTATATACTTTAATTATGATTTAGGAAATATCAGCCCCAGTAGAGCTAAACATTCACTTGAGAACTTTCCAACTTGATCCCATGTATACTTGAAGTAGGACTGGCTGCAAGGATCCTAATTAATACTAAAGCAAATTGTGTGGTGCATAAAGTAATATCAACATTTCCTTCCGATGTTTATAGAGGTAAAAGTTATAACCGTCATATTCCGTTTCGTTCAGCACCGCCAACGTTCAAAGCTTCTCATTCTAGTGAGTAGTGATATTCGGTATTTAGCTTCTTGCATGATCTCTCTGCTTGCAAGGATATTGCTTTGCTGTGAACTTGAGGTAACTGTTTTTTTTTTTTCCAGGAGAATCCATCCCGGTGAGGCTATTCTTGACGCCTTACGAGCTGACCCCTTCGTATCGGAACATAAACAACAAGTTCAGCGTCAAGTACTACCTGAATCTGGTCCTTGTTGATGAGGAAGATAGGAGGTACTTCAAGCAGCAAGAGATCACCATGTATCGCCTTCTAGAAACCCCCCAGGCTTCCTAGATTCCAAACTGGAGCAGCAAGATGTTTTTCGATTCTCAGGTTTTGTACAAGCTAGCATCGAGGTTAGGGCAATGGCGTACTTACATGTATATAAACTCCAGAAGAGCTCGGCAGTTCACTAGTGCTGCTCTCCAAATCACATTTCTTTGTTTCTGTATCTTCTTGTCCTCTGTGTGCTTATGGTAGACCCTTTGATTCATGTGGAGTATATGTGCATTACCTCCCCCTGTTTATTTCTGTTTCTTGAAAGTAATCTGTCCGAAGACCTTATGTGTATTATCTCACAAGGATCTTTGTTAATTCACTTGATTGAAGTTTTGCAGTGATGATTGAAGTTTTGCAGTGATGCATAACATGCTTCATTAAGTAAGCCGATACCAGTTTTACAGTTTACTTGGCATGAGTGTAATATAAATAAGTCTAACTAATGTACTCTTTCCGTCCCATAATATAAGGGATTTTGACATTTTGCTGGTACTGTTTGACCACTCGTCTTATTCAAAAAATTTGTGTAAATATAAAAAACGAAAAGTTGTGCTCAAATTACATTGGATAATAAAATAAGTAAAAATAAATAAATAATAATTTTAAATTTTTTTAAATAAGACGAATGATCAAACAGTATAAGCAAAATGTTGAAATCCACGAGGGAGTAATGTAGAGAGTTTCATTCTGCCCTTAGTTGTGCGTCTCTTTCGTTTCGATTTTGGAGTTTGGAGTATACGTCTATACCATCCATATCCCCATCGTCCCCTGCCTTTGCTCTTCCTGGCTTCCTGCGGCTCCCATCCTTCTCTAATCTTGGTTTCCTTCACAATGTGCTGTACGCCTGTACATGTGCAATTTTCTTAACATTTTCTCTCTTTTTCTTCCTGTGCATGTGCATTCTGACTCAGCTATCTATGTGGGGTTGTGGGGGAGGTAAAGGTAAATCCTGATGCCCAATTTTATTGCAGGTGAAATAATCATAACAATGAAAGGTATTATGCTGTTCTGGAGCAATCGATCAAGTAATCCATTACTTTGGGGTGTTAGTGTTGTCTATTGGATCATCTAGGTTTAGATCTAGTCAGGTGGTTCTATTTGCGATGGATGATTGAACAACAGTAGAGAATAAGGGAAAGGGTTTAGGGATGTGACAGGTTGACACGTTGGATGAAGAGGAAGTCCCGGCCATCGTCGTTGTCGTCGCTCTGCTTGACGCGGGCGGCGGCGGCGACGGTGGTCGTGACGGCGACGGTGCTGCGCGGCAGTGGCGGTCGTAGGGGATCCCGGCGAGGTCGTGGCGCGGCGGTGGAGTCTTCCCGTCATTGGCTGCGCCCCTCGATCGGTTAGGGTTTTTGGGGTGGAGTGGCGACGGCGACGAACCTCGTGTCATGTGCGTCCCGTCCTCCACCCCTCTTTATATGGCACAGTGTGACGGGGGGCCATCAGCCATTGGGCTGGGCGCCCCCGATCAGGGCGCGGGTCAAGGCCCCCTTGAGCCTAACGGCTCAAGGGGAGGGAGATCTATCTAACATTCTCCCCCTTGATCTCACTATTTCTTTTAGCTTTTTCTATTCCATCACAGATTTACATATAGAGCATGTTTCATCGTCACGGTTAATTACCGATGGATTCGACAGCCACTATACACATCTCTATTTAGAAACAGATACTTTAACTTTTGGGCCCTATAGTCCAGGATTCATAAGGCTTCCCTTAAACCCATGCATGCTACATGTTCCTTGAACATGTTGGGAGGTTGGCCTTTTATGAGCGGATCCACGAGCATCCTTTCTGTTCTTATGTGCTCGAGACTGATTGTTTGATCCCGGACTTTGTCTTTCACAATATAGTACTTTATGTCAATGTGTTTGGCAACACCACTTGACTGATTGTTGTGAGAGTACATTACTGCGGGTTTGCTATCGCAGTATAACTTTAGTGGTTTCTCAATACTGTCAACCACCTTTAAACCTGGGTATGAACTTCTTTAGCCAGTTCACCTGCCCCGTTGCCTCATAGCATGCTATAAACTCGGCATACATAGTAGACCCTGCAGTGATGGTCTGTTTTGAGCTTTTCCATGAAATAGCTCCTACTGCCAGGGTGAACACGTATCCCGATGTTGACTTTGTATTATCTTTTGCAGAGTCAGAATCCGAATACCCCACTATCTGGAGCGATTCTGATTTTCTGTAAGACATCATGAGGCCTTTTGTTCCTTGTAATCACGCAAGACTTTCTATACCAAATTCCAGTGCTCTAGGCCTAGATTACTTTGAAATCTGCCAAGTAACCCGGTAACAAATACCAAGTCAGGTCGTGTGCACACTTGCGTGTACTGTAGGCTTCCTACAGCTGACGCATATGGCTTTGTTTTCATTTCATTGAGCTCATACTGATTCTGGGACATTGCGATGCCCCATACTTTTCGCCTTTGACTATAGGAGCAGGTGTAGCACTGCATCTATACATGTTAAATTTCTTCAATACCTTTTTTATATATGCCTTTTGAGAAAGTCCCAATGCATACTATGTTCTATTTCGGTGAATCTCTATGCCCAAACATATGAAGCCTCACCGAGGTCTTTCATGTCAAAATTTGAGGACAAGAATTTCTTTATTTCCTGCAGTAGATTGACATCACTACTAGCCAGTAGAACGTCATCTACATACAGAATTAGGAAAATGAATCTCCCATTCTTAACTTTGAATCAATACAGTTGTCCTCGATATTCTCTTGAAAAACCCAAATTTCTTTATTGTTCCATCAAACTTCAAGTAGCACTGTCTCGAAGCTTTGCTTTAATCCATAAATGGATCTCTTTATACGGCATCCTATATTTTCGTTTCCTTTCATGACGAAACCTTTCGGTTGTGCCATGTATACTTTTTTCTTCAAATCACCATTTAGAAATTCCGTTTTTACATCCATCTGATGTAATTCCAAATCATAATGTGCCACTAGTGCCATTATAATCATGAAAGAATCTTTACAAGAGACTGGAGAAAAGTCTCATTGTAATCAATGCCTTCTCTTTGCGTGAAAACTTTTGCCACAAGTCGCGCTTTAAACTTTTCTACATTCCCTCTAGAGTCATATTTGGTTTTGTAGACCCATTTACACCCTACTGATTTGGCTCCTTTAGGAATTTCTTTTAAATCCCAGACATCATTTAATTTCATTGATTTCATTCCATCTTTCATGGCTTCCAACCATTCAGATGAGCGAGCGCTTCTCATGGCCTCTTTATATGAGGTGGGATCATCCTCCATATGCGACTCTTCTATATTATAAACATGATAGTCATCACGGATAGCCGATCTTCTGACTCTTCAAGACCTTCTAGGGGCCTCCACATTTGGCACATTATCTGTTTGAGGCTGTTGCAGCTCCTCCTCTGGTGTGGCAATAATTTCTATTGAATCCTGTAAAATGGGTTCCCCACTTTCATTCATTGTTGCCACAGGAGAGATAACAACAGGTGTTGGTACCGCAATGGCATGCATTGCTGGCACAACATTAGTAGGTAGAGAGAAGAAAGGTTCCTGAGTCGACGGAGCAGGTACAGACATCCGCCTCTCCTCAAGATCAATTTCTCGAACTACCGAGCTCCCCCTAATCATTTCGTCTTCCAAGAAGACGGTGTGTATCGTTTCTACAAACTTTGTACAACTGTTTGGACAGTAGAAACGATAACCCTTTGATCTTTCAGAATAGCCAATAAAATGGCAGCTTACTGTTTTGGGATTCAATTTCCCAAGATTTGGGTTAAATACTTTGGCCTCTGCAGGACTCCCACACACACGGAGGATCCATAGCTCATACGGTGTTTTGGGCACCAATGCATTGTATGCATTGTTCTAAAGCTGAGAACTCCAATGGAGGAAGAATTATATTCTTAACCAGTCTCTCAATTCTCCCCCTCGAAATATGGCCTAAACGTCAATGCCATAATTTCGATGAGACATCAGGAGTTCGCTTTCTTTTCTTTTGTCAACGAGGACACAACATTCACATTCTCAGAAAGAGATAACAAATAAAGCTGATCTTGCAACACAAGACCAATACATGCATTATTATACCATAGTTCACATTTGCCATTTCCAAAATGGCAATCATATCTATCAAAATCCAATTTGGATACACTTATTATTAAGTTTCTTTGCAAAGAAGGGACATAAAAACATCTGGAAGTAAAAGTGTGAAGCCATTCGTGAGTTCTAGGCGAAGATCTCCAACAGCTTCAACTTTTGCTTCAACTCCATTGGCAACTCTAATGGATCTTTCACTTCTTTGCGTAGTCCTCATTGAACGGAATCCCTTTAAACAATTACACACATGAATAGTTACTCCAGAATCAATCCACCATGTGGATCTAGAATAACCAATCATAATGAGATTCATTTACAAATGTAATAATGTTCTCACCTTTCTTTGCCATGATCACTGTCAGGAAGTCAGGACGATCTTTCTTGGAATGTCTTGTCTTCTTGCAGTGGAGACACTGATCCTGTCTCAACTGTGAACTGTTGTTTCTGAGGCAGATGTTGAGGCTGTTTTTCTTTTGAGGATGGTGACCTGTGGCTCTTTTCCTTATCTTTAACAAGGTTAAAGGAGCCACCATTGGTCTCTTTGAGTCTTTCCTCCTCTTGGACACAATTAGAGATGAGCTCTTCAATATTCCATTTTTCTGGATTTATTTTGTAGTTGACAACAAGGTTGTCAAAGTTCTTTGGCAAAGAGGACATAACCAGATGGACCAGAAAGTCATCTCAGATGCCCACATCTTTTTTGCTTCAACTTAGAAGCCATGTTGCCCATCCTAAGAATGTAGTCTTTTACACCACCTCCATGGTATCTCTCTGTCACAAGCTACTTTATCAGCTGTGTCGCATAAAACTTTGAAGAACCAGTAAACTGGCTCTTTATACTTTCGAGGTACATAGAGACGGTGTCATACTCTGGGATTGAGCCCAATTTGGTTGGCTCAATCGTGTTCTTTACCGTAGCCAAACAGTTCTTGTTGGCTAAGGACCATTTCGTATGCTCAATGTCATACGACATGATGAGGGAAGCATTGTCCCTCTCTCTCTTTTGCCATTCAGCATTTGACTCATTTTCACCTCTGAAAAGTTCAGCAGGTTCCATAGGACATGGGGTAGTCAACACCCAGTCCACCTGTCCCAAGATAAAAGCAAGGTCGAGTTCTCTTTTCCATTCTTCGTAGTTATCTCCTTTCAGGGTCGGAATATCTTTAATGTAACCCATCAAGGAGTAGCCACCTAAGATAATCATGTATTGTGAGAACAAAATTAACATTAAAATTATTATGTATTAAGTCTACATCACCGTTGGGCAGAAAATAGACATAACACATAGAGCCATAACTATAACATTGCAATTATCAACGTTGGTCAGAAAATTACAACATCATAGCACATAATTAATGTTCCTAAAATCAAATTCTCCCGTTGGTTCGAAATTTAATTTTAGAAACACTAATTTTCATCAATTTCATCTATTTGCAGTGGAAGATCTATATACAATTCATATAAACAATAACAAAACTCTGTTGTTTACTCTCTGTAAAAATTCGCCCGTTGGTTCAAATTTAAACAGAGGTAAAACTTGAAAAACAATTCAAAATTCTATTGTAATTTGCATGAAAATATACAAAATACCTGTTCAGAAACATTTCTCACATTTATCTATTCTCTAAACAATTTTCACGTTGGTTCAAATTGCTTAGAAATAAACACAATCATTAAACATATTGAAAATGCTTCCTTCGGCCGAGGGACTTTTATTAAACTTCTTTTTCTTCTTTTCCTTCTTTCTTTCGGCCGAGGGACCTAAAGTGGACTTTTGGCCGGTCTGGCCCGTCCGGCCCGCGGCCACCAGCCGACCGTCACCATCCGGCCATCCATTTGCTAGGGTTAGGATCGGACGGTCAGCCGCCGAGTTCGGGGAAACAAAAACCCTTCCTCCCAACCGGCCAAACCCTAGCCGCACATTTCACTTCTCCTCTCTCCCTCCTCTCTCTACACCGGAGCGGCGGCGCCATCGGCGGCGGCCGGAGGAGGTGGCGGCGCCGTCGCGGGGCCCCTCGCCGGCGCGCGTGCTCACCCTAGGCAGAGCGCGCCGCCGTCGAGCGGCCTTGTGACGGTGTGGTCGGCGCCCTCTCGTCTCCCCCCGGCTTCGGCGACGGCCGGCGACGGCGGTGGATGGGGAAACACGGCGGCGCCATCTTTTCTTTTCTCTTCTCTTCTCCCCCCACCGTCTCTAGCCCCCACCGCGAAGTGAGAGAAAGAGGGCGGCGGCCGAAGGAGATGGCGGCGCCGCCGCGGCCCCCCTCGCCGGCACGCGCGTGCACCCGCGGGTGCGCGCACGGCCGTCGAGTTGCTCCTAGGTGGTGCCTCTTTGCCCCTCCCCCCTCCGTTGCCGGCGTCAACGACGGCCGGCGACGAGGTAAGATTAGGGTTAGGGTTTTTCTTTTCGTTCCGTCGGATCGTTTGCTTTTCTTTGCTTTTCTCTTTGGATTTCTTTCCCGAACCAATCTAAACACTAGGGTTGCTCTGATACCATTGTTAGTGTTGTCTATTAGATCACCTAGGTTTAGATCTAGTCGGGTGGTTCTATTTGCGATGGATGATTGAACAACAATAGAGAATAAGGGAAAGGGTTTAGGGATGTGACCGGTTGACACGTTGGATGAAGAGGAAGTCCCGGCCATCGTCGTTGTCGTCGCTCTGCTTGACATGGGCGGCGGCGGTGATGGTGGTCGTGACAGCGACGGTGCTGCGCGGCAGTGGTGGTCGTAGGGGATCCCGGCGAGGTCGTGGCGCGGCGGTGGAGTCTTCCCGTCACTGGCTGCGCCCCCTCGATCGGTTAGGCCTCGTTCGGCACGTGGGGAGGGATTTCCCTGGGGGAAACACCACCAGTCCAGGATTGGGTGGATCCCCTCCCACCACCCAATCCACTTCCACGTTGGGTGTTAAACCCCCATGCTATTCGGATGGGGAAAACAGGGGAAAAGCAGGGAAAGCAGGGCAAACACATCTCTTTGAATAAAAACTGAGCATAGATAGCACATCTCAACTTACGAATAGAATCAAACTATAAAATCACACAAAATAATACGAAATTTCAAAAAAAAAAAAGAGCTGATAACTAATTTCTACAATGGCATGTACAGAAGAAAACCAAAATTAAGAAAATAGTTCATTAAATAAAGAAAATGAAAATACTGACAAGCTTTTAAACGATAGTTAACACTGCTATTCAATGTAGCAGTTGACATTCGCATGTGGTAAGTCAATCTGTGCCCTCCAAACAATATTACAAGCATATATAGTAGTTGCCAATGTACCCCACGCATTTAAATTCTAGTGATTAGCAAGTGACATTAACACCTAGAACACTGAGTACAACCACAAACTAGGTTCCCAGGTTCCAAAATCGATTTGTCCACAAATTTAAGAAATGAAGATGGTAACTGCATGCACTGTTGTCCTATCTTTGACACCATTTGATCTTCACCTAATAATATTAGCTCCATGACCTGAGAGGAGAAAATGATGAGCATTGTGACCCCAAGAAAAGATTAAAAAAAAGACACAGACACGGCAGCCAAAGAACAGCTGTTGCAGCATCCAGAAACAAGACTCTGATAAGTTTTTACAGGTGATCACAACAACAGAAAACTTCCAATGTAGAACAGCATCCAGAAAATGACAGCACATTAGGAGGAGAACAATGTTGGCCCACAGATAAGTTTATTTTACAAAGATATGACATAGCAGGACTATGGTAGCTTAATGCCGACAGTAAAGCATAAAAAAAAAGTATAGAGAAGTTGGACTGATGACAACAATGTCAAGCTCAACAGGACTACAGGAGAAATGAAAAAAGGCTGATCACTATCATCATGCTATTCATGTATATCAACATAAATGAAACTTTAGGCAGAACATACCTCACAAAAGCACCCAATCTCATGTAAATCAACCCTGCCAATACAAGAAAACCAGGTAAGTAGGGGATCAGAAATGTCAACCAAGTAAGACAGCATGCTAAGATGACACTAATGAAAATAAAATATCATAATCAGAAATGTTACTCACCATCTGAAGTTTCAGCCACAAAATTCTAGCGGTTGGATTAGCACTGATAAAGATTTCTCTGTTCTGAGCATCCTTAAAAACACTAAATGACCGGGCATTTTCCTCAGGGGATAGTTCATTCATTGTGCTCAAGACATCGATACATTTCTTGATTGAAAATTCATCAACTTGCTTTGTAGCCTCTTTTTCCCGTACCATTTCCTCCTCAGCTTGTTTATGTCACAGCTCTATGTATTTCTCCATTGCATCAGCCACATTCCCATTTTGCTTATGTCTTTTTGGGTTCTTCTCTCTTTTATCCTCAGGAGGTTTCCTTGATGTACTGACAGTTTGTCTTCTTTGATTTAACTGATTTGACACTTCAACTTTTGATTGTTCACTTGCTGTGATTGGATCATCATTGTTTAGGTCATCTTGATTGTTCTCCATCAGCAAATCATCAGCACCTACTTGTGTAACAATATCATCTTCTGTGTTTCTTGACTGATCTAGTGTATTTGTTGGCTGAAGGGATGTAAAGTTCAAGAGGCCCTCGGCAGTTTGACCTATTCAAGAAAAGAAATGCATGCCGATAACTAAGTGAAAAGTAGTTCGAATGGTTTATGGATAGATCTGAGAATTAGTAAATTACCATCATATAGTTCTCCTAAAGCTTCAAAGATTGGAAATGGTTTGTTGCGGAACTTCTTAGCTCGAGGGAAAGACTGTTAAGTTTTAGAGATGAAAAAGAAACTGAGTTAATTATGAGGCAAAAGGAGAATATAGAAAGTAAAGGAACATGACAGAACATAACAAGATATATATGAGGAGAGACAATTCAACAATTGCACGGAATTCAATAGTTCAAGAAACTTACATGAATAATATTATCCCAAACTGCAGGATCATCAGCAATAATCATCCCGAGTTTTTCGTCCCAAGATGCCCCACTTTGTGTTCTTGCATCTTTCAAGCACCTGTAGTCTCTCTTAAGCTCCTTTTCTTTATCTTGAATTTGTCCTTTTGAAAAACAAATGTGCGGGAACTTATCATGAAAACACACAAGTCATTTATTACATCACATTTCATTACATATCATGCTAGATTAGAATGATCATGAACATAATCATTCCACATCGCCATTGCAATATTGTCCCTAATAACATTTCCTTGATGAGTTTGATTATTCAGTGAGTTGACATCATTGCCATACTCATCACCTCCCGCTGGAACATCAACAAAATCTTCAGGTGATATATGGTGTGGATCATGTGGCTGATGATCAAGATCCAACCATCCCTCATTCCCATTGTACCTCCTAATCAGGTTGTGAAATACGGCAGCAGCTGCTGGTATCCTAACTTGGTTTTCAATAGGGTGTAGTGTGCCTACTTTTAAGATCGGGAAGCGCTTCTTCAAAACTCCAATAGCCCTTTCTATGTGATTACGCAATAATGCATGGCTTTGATTGAACAATTATTTGTAGTTTGATGGGCGCCGGTGACCACGACCAAACTCCTTAAGATGGTATCGAACGCCACGGTAAGGTGCGAGGAATGAAGGCGTGTTGGCATATCCACCATCAACAAGGTAAAACTTGCCCATCGGTATGCGAAAACCATTTAGTTGAGCAGACCTAAGCACCCGGGCATCCGTGGCAGATCCCTCCCAGCCACAAGAAATGAATGTGAAGTTTAAGTCAAAATCACATGCTAACATCACATTTTGGCTTAGTGTGCTCTTTCTATTCCTATATGGAGCTGCCATCTCAGGGTTTATAGTGATAGGAACATGAGTACCATCAATTGCTCCTAAGCAATTCTGCAAGAATAATATAAACACATAAGAAGATTTAATTTTAGAAATAAAATATTTTATTATACATGAATGCCAAGTTAGTATTGCACCTTGAAGTATGGGTAGAAGCGAGGATTTGATGTGATCTTTGAATGAGTTTGGTTTGCAAGAGGCGGCTTAATGAATCTATGGGTGAGAGTAGGGACTATATCGAAAAATGCCCTAATATGTAGGTGGATTGTCGCCCCACTATGCTTGAATTCATATTGCATATCTTGGTAGCTCGCATTATGGGATAGCATATACATGAACATAGCAAGCTTTTCCTCCACTCTAACTCCCCTAGTGTCACGGACCAAGTTCTTCCTTCTTAGAAATTCTGCAGTACTTTTGAAGACCTCCGGTTCCATACGGTACGCCACAAGGCAATTCATGACATGCCCTTCAAGTACCTCTGTCACTTTTTCTGCACCAGTCTGGGTTGATGCATGCCTAGGTGTTTTCTCTCTCCCCCACCACCACTATCCAAAAGATGCACAGCAGGGAAAAGGAAAAGAATCATATCATCATCCTCTTCCTCCCGCTTCCGACGTTTAGCCCTTGAATCCATTTTAATTCCAGGAACTGTTGACATGTGTGAGATGACTTCTAAGCACATAAAAGTGTGATATCAAGCAAACAAATGTTAACAAAAAAAAGAATCTTCTAAGCACCAAACTACAAAAAATTAACAGATAACAGAAGGTTGCAGTTAATGTCAAAGGTAGTAATGGCTATTCTGTACTTCTATAGATTAGATTACAAAGCATAAAAAAGATAAACAGCAGAGCATATCTTTGATAAACAACAGAGCTTTCTTCTATTTTACATTTGAAGGACTAATAGTGCAATTCCGTCGATTCAGAGAATGACTTAATTCCATGTGGTAATGTGAGTGTTAATTTCCATTCTGCAAGGCTAAATAAAGATTTTTCTCTAATTTCTATGTGTATATTGACCTGATTAACTATATATCCAGAGAATGAAAGAAAAATGCAGCATACTGTCAGTTACTACGTTGAAGTGTAACCTTCAACAGAAATATAATAAATGAACAGATGCATGTTCTTTCAGAAATCCATAGCAATGAACCACAAAAATATCTGTTCGGAAATAAAGGGACAAAACCTGATTACTCTCCTTTCAATATATCTTGATCAACATAAAAGGAAAGGAAGAAAATATTTTCCTTCGAATGAACATTATGTCAGACATCTAGAATTTGTTACTATCATCTCCCATAGTAAATTACCCATTTTAATTCCAGGAATTGACAAAGCAAGTTTGGGTGCTTCACAGGATCATGAAGAATTCTAATTAATACACAAACCGTATCAAGTTTGTTAGGGCAAAAATTAAGAGTATATCATGGATCAACAGAGATGCTCAAGCTTTATCCACACGAGCATCAGGAATTAATACACAGAGCCACAACTTATACAGAGCTGCACAGATTATGCCTAGAGATTTCACAAGTAAAATTAGCACAAGATTACCTAGCCCAAGATTAACTATCCGCAACATAATCGATCAGATCTAGCCCAAGATTTCACCTTCCCAACCACCAAACCAATCAATTCAGGAGAAGGATGGAATTTGGCATACCTAGACAAGCTGGTAGAAGATGACGACGAGGTCCTGGAGGTTCTTGTTGGGGACGAGGTCCTGGATGGTGGAGACCGAACGGAGAAGGCCACACCGTTGTTGAACTCCGGCAGATCTGACGAGAGGCGGCGTCGTTTCCGGCGAGAGGAGGAGGCCAAAGTGACGGCAGGCGCCGGCGCGAGTAGATGCGCGGCCCACCGCCGGCACGCGATGGGATGAGCAGCGGCGGCGCGGGCGTGGCCCACCGCGGCGCGCGTCTGGACGAGCAGCGGCGGCGCGGGCGCCGCTCCAGTCGAGAAGAGGCAGCGGTGTGGTGAGTTTCCACGGGTCAGGGTGGTGGACCAATATCCCTAGGGTTTGTGGGGTATTGGGCCGGGAAATCCACCTTCCCGGGCTAAGCCGAATGCATTTTTTGACAACTCAGGGATTCTATCCCCTCGTGGTGGGCTTCCCCGAAGGGGCCGGGGAAAAGGCTGGTATCCCGGCCTTTTACACCCGAACCGAACAAGGCCTTAGGGTTTTTGGGGTGGAGTGGCGGCGGCGACGAACCTTGTGTCATGTGCGTCCCGTCCTCCACCCCTCTTTATATGGCACAGTATGATGGGGGCCCATCAGCCATTGGGCTGGGCGCCCCCGATCAGGGCGCGAGTCAAGGCCCCCTTGAGCCGTTGGGCTCAAGGGAGGGAGATATATCTAACATGGGGGCGTCATCCCTATGTATGTATGAATTGCAATGCTGTCCATCATTATTTTATTTTATATACTCATATAGCTAGAGATTTTATAAGCAAATTTCTTATGTCTTTGATACTTGACATAATTTGTAACTTGAAACTTCCATCGTCACAAACTACTATGTGCACTGTTGTTTTTCTATGGTAAAACACTAAAACTTGAATTGTCTCAGCTCATCACCAGACAATTGGATGGAAGGAATAAACGGAAGCCAGTCTCTTGCTCTTCAGACTTACATTGGTGGAAATATTGAAGGGCTTCATCTTACATGATCTCACTGGTACGTAAACTTGAGTTCAGCAACTGCATAGACATCACCATTTGGTCTCATGAAGCTCACTAGTGAAGTCATATAGTATGGATTGGTATCTGTTTATCCAAGAACAATTCAAGTTATTATGGCTTTACCTATGTATTGTCTACAAAATTTTTGTTTAGTCTGTGATTAAAATAAACTGTACAATTTTCTCTTTTTACTTCCTGCCATGCCGTTTATTCTCTGAAAATATAGATGCCCTGTCTACTTAGAGCAAGTTTAATAAGAGAGCCGGTTGTTGTCTATAAAATTATCTACATCAAAGATAGGTGTATAACAACAGACTATTAGGTAGATTGCTATACACAAATTACAAAAATATACCATTCAATTTTTTTAATTTGGGTCCCCACCACATTAACTTGCCTTTTCTCTCACCCGTCAACCTTTTTTTCTCCCAACCAATCAGAAGGACATGCAATCCCACATATAAAGGCTTCCACAATGTGCCATAAGAATGAGCCATAGGCCTTTTAACTAACCATATATATTATGGGCACTAGCCATAAGACATTAAATACTAAAAATAGCCATAAGTTTTTTATGGCTCAACCTTAAAAAATAAAATGATGAGATAAAGCATACATGCACACTAAAGAGGATGAGGATGAGAATAGATTATGGTATGGTGGGACCTACTTTAAAGTAGAATTTGTTTACATAGATGTGTGAACCATCTTAACATATATTCTTGCCTTCAACATTGTGGCTATGGACATAGGGTATGGTGGGACCTATCTTATTTTCACCATGACCTTTAAGCATTGCTGTTGCATCGGCTGCATGTAGGTGCCACTGCCTTTTTTCTCGTGCTATCACCTGGCGGCTGCATGAGCGTCCGCTTTGCTCTCTCTCTCCTCTCTTCTCTTTCTTCCACCTAGATTTTGCTGAAGTGGACAATTCTACCCACTGCTAATTCAGCTTTTATTGTACCTGCTCTCATAGGTGACTCTGTTAGATTGCTTATGTGGCATATTACATCCCCATCAACATGTACATTTCAGTTCATTGGCTTCTTTTTTTAAAAAAAAAATTATAATCCTATGCTATTCCATAATGTTCCGCAGTAACGTCTGAGGTACCATCCAGTACGTATACATAAAAATAAGCCGGGAGTTGAAGAAATGGTCAGCTTAGCTCCTGGATTCTCTCATCTATTTATAGCTAACGAATACAGGGACTTAATTAAACAGCATTACAGGAGCTAGCAAACCAGAAAAGCTTTAAAACCTTTTTTTTTCTAAAAAAGGGGGGGGGGTGTGTGGGGAAATCTTGAAAACAGAATCAATCCCTTACGTTTCAATTTATCTCCTAGAAATCTATTGACTCAATGTAACCCTTGAACAAAACACCGTATGAGCATGCCACGTAATCCTCATATATAAGGACAAAAATAAATCCTTCTACCCTTACATATACCATATTACAGTAATAAGAACAAACAAAAATAATAATAACCCAGAAAGTCATGATAGAATGCCAGCCTGATTTTTTTTAAATATATATGGTTTTGTCTTTTCTTTCTTTTTATTTGTTATTATGATTATATATAATGATCATTATTATTGTTCTTACATGCGTGGATAACATGGCACGTTCATGTGGTATTTTTTGTCTCGCGCCGTACGTCCAACGCGTAGCGCTCTCCCATTTCCTGTGTCCCCTAGGATTATGTTGAGCCAAGTGTACCAGTAAAAACAATATTGAGTCAAAGTGGTAGATTTTAGACATAAACATATTAAAATATGTGAAACTAAACTGATCCTATATCTAAGGGACCGTAGCTATCCACCCAATCCCAAACTAGCTGTTGGGTTTAATTTCCTCGAAAATGACTGTAAAAAACCAACTTCTTTTAAGCCTACATAAAATCAGCCACTAAAACAATGGAGAATTAGGATCGAATCAATATTAGGTCTAGTAATTAACCAATGGATCATCAGAGCAGCGGCGGCGGCCATTGTTCCAACCCTCCCAGCTGCGGCTTCTGCGGCCGCGCCACCGTCGCCATCAGCTTCGCCGCCGTCCCCGCCGGCTTCTGCACCTGCAACGTCTGCCTCCGCGACCTCGCCGGCGTCCTCGGCTACCGCTGCCCGCTCTGCAACTTCACCGTCCACCGCCAAGGATGCCGCCGCCCCCACCACCACCACCCGCCGCCGGTGGCCTACACGCAGCACCAGCGGGCATCGTCCTACAACCAGGCGCCGGTGGCGGCGTCGTCGCCGCGCGCGAGCGGCAGCCGGAGGAAGCGGGTGAAGACGTTCGTCATCAGGCTCGTCGAGAAGGTCATCGGGCTGGAGAAGAACGGCCGCGGCGGCGGCGGCGGTGGGCGCAAGAAGAAAGGCAAAGGCAAAGGCGGCGGCGGCGAGGACGAAGAGGAGGAGGAGGAGGAAGAAGAGGAGGAGGGATATGACGATTAATCTGCTCGCGTAGGTAAACCTGCGGCGCCTCTGGATTAATTCTACTTAATTAATTGCTCCCGCCGTTTCATATTATAATACTTTCATTGTTCACATTCTACTGTTAATGAATCTAGACACATATAAATGTGCGCAATGCTAGAAAGTCTTATAATACGAAACGGAGGAAGTATTACTTTATCATCTCTAGATTAATTCTGCTTAATTAATTATTACTTCCTTAGTTTCTTTTCATGTACTCATTCCTTTTTTTAATATAAGATTTTTTTTATATTTTGATATACATTCGATCATATGACTTATTCAATTTTTATTTTTACAAATCAATAAAATTACAAGCCATGTTTAAAGAGGAGGAAGATGACGAATAATCTCACCCCTGCAGCCTCTCTGGATTAATTATGCTTAATTAAATATTGCTACCTCAGTTTCTTTTCATGTACTACCTCCTTTTTTAATATGCATTTTTTAATACACGATGTCATTGATATTTTGACATACATTTGATAATTTGACTTATTCAATTTTTATTTTTTACCGATCAATAAAGTTACAAGTCATGTAACATGTGATAAATCAAATTATAACAAAACAAATGATAATTACATATTTTTGAAAATAACACGTATGATCAAACGTATTTAAAAAATAGATGGCATTATATATTAAAGAACTAAGAGAGTATACTAACTAGCGTCATATATACGAATGAAAATTACGAAAATATTTATTTTTTCAATAATTTATGTTTATATACCTGTATAAGACGGACTCATAAAAATATACCCGTTCCGTTGGATAGAAACGTGGGACCATGATAGTCCCGCAGTTGTAAAACGCCGGACGTCGGTCCGCGGGATCGCGACGGTCAAAACGCGGGAGCGAGTCGGCCAGCGATTTATTTTACTGAGTCGGCACTGTTCAACACTGTTTCTGGTTCAACACTGTTTCGGGTACTGTTTGCACGGTAGCGGCCTGTTTAGGGGCCGGTTCCGCACGGTGAACCTGCGGTACCGCGCGTGTGAACGGTGCCAAATAGTTTCAAACAGTATCGAAACAGTGCTACACAGTGCTAAACCACGTTGAAAATCACAGGCTGCCTCGCTCCCGCATTTTGAACCTGCGGACCGTCGTGGCCCCACGACCATTCTGCGGGACCGATGATCCTGCGTTTTGGAGCTGCGGGATCATCGCAGTCCCGCGTTTCTATCGTGCGGGACATGTATATTTTTACGAATCCGTCCGATGTATGTATATAAATGTAAATTATTAAAAAAATAAGTATATTAACAAATTTTTTTCTTATATATACTACTATATTATTTTATTATTTTAGGATGAAGATAATGTATCCATACATCGATGATTATGCAGGAAAGTCACAACGCAAGTGCAAATTCCCATGCACTTTTATGTCATCAAATTTGCTTCAAGATTCGCCCATGTAAGGGTATGTACAATGCAAGCCACAAGCAACAGTGGTCTCAAGTTGCCACGTAGAATAGAACCACATAAAGGTCACACAACCCACAGTGGTAACCACTCCAAAACATATTTTGCATTTCAGCCCCTATCTATTTATATGTCAGCCCTTGTGTTGTATGATATTATCAAACCTATTAAGGCCCTGTTTCTTTCAGTTTGGGATTATTATAATCCAGATTATTGGGAGTAAGCTGAAAGATTCAGACAACTTATTGAAGTAGCTTATTATAATCTGGAGCCCAACTTATTATAATATGATAAGCTCATTTAGGTGAGCTTTTTCTAGATTATTGGGTAAAAAATTACCCACCATGCCACCCCACTCCCTCTTTAGACTTGCAAACCCAATAATCTAGGCTCTAATAATTTAGGAAAGAGACAACTAACCGCTTATTCTACTACAGATTATAACAATCTAGATTATAGTAATCTGACTCAATAATCTAGATTATAATAATCCCAAGCTGAAAGAAATGAGGCCTAAAATTTTATATTTTGAATCCCATAGCAACCAAAATAAGTACATATGCACCCCTAAATATCATAAGAACCCATTGTCAGCCTCTTCCAACCTATTTCTTTTTTACTCTCCCCCTTCTCTCTCCTGTCCCCCTTCTCATACGCCACCGACGTTGCTCCTCCGATCCCCTTCTCCACCTCCACTGACGCCTACTCCACCCCGCCGGCGAGATCCCTCCCCTCTCCGGCGCGAGCTCGCCAGCTTCTCCCCTCCCCTCTGCGGCGCGAGACGGCTTCTCCCTTCCCCTCTCCGCCGCGAGCTCCCCATCAGCGGCGCTCGAGCTCTGGCGGCGGTGGGGAGCAGCGGTAGCGGCGGCGGGGAGTGGCGGCGGCGGTGGATCTAGCGGTGGCATTGAGTAGCAGTGTCGGCGGATCTGGCGGCGGCGTTGAGCAGCGGTGGCGGCGGATGGCTCGACGCCGCCGTCCTCCTCCCCCCACGACGACGCGGACGAGCTCGCCGACGGCGTGGCGAGCTTGTCGGTGGCGGGCTCGCCGGATCTGGCGGCGGGGGCCACAACGGCGGTGGTTCCTCTCCTCCTCCCTTCTTCGCGACCGTCGGCGCCGGGGAGCAGTGGTGGCGGCGGATCTGGGGACCGGTCGAGGCGACGCACGGGTCTCCGGCTCTGCCAACGCGTGGCCTCGGACCGTGGCTTCGCCCTTCCCAAGCCCTGGCGCGGCGCTTTGGGCGGTTCTTCTGCAAGCGCGGGATCAGCCTGCAGTGCTACGGTCCCCACTGCCATGGGTGCGCGCGTCCGACGTGGAGGTTTGAGACCACAAGCTAGGGTCACGCGTTGTACATGGCATAATATACTCTCACCATCCCATAATATAAGGTGTGCACGTATTTCAAGATTTAATCTTTAAAATATTTGACCAACATTTAACGTAATATGAAATAAATTTTATTTGATAAAAATTATATCGTTAGATTGACATTTAAATTTACTTTCATATGATTATAATTTTGTTGTTACAAACCTTATAGCATATGAGAAATTATAAATTAAAGATTAGTTTTGGAGACCGTGTAATTTTTACCATACCTTATATTATGGGATTGAGGGAGTAGATTTTAATAAGACATAATAATGTTAGTAGTGTTCTTCTTTAGTATAACATGAATCTCAACAAAACATCAAATGGCTTAGGACGTAAGGTGCATATACATATTTGAGTCGTAAAAATCATCTTCCGATTATGATTACACGTATCTTGTATGTGTGTGTCTGTTTTTATGTGCTGTGCATGTACATGTTCATATGAGTTTATGAAGTTCAAATTAGATGTTTGATGAGATTCTATATAATTAATGGAGTAATTTATACAAGCTAGAGCGCGTGACTGAAACAAAAAAAAAACCCGTTGTTTTAAGTTCAGAGCAGTGTTTTAATAAATTCCACAATCAGCGATGGTAGAGCGAGCGACGCGGCTAATGTTGTTTCCAGATGATAAATCGATTTTTTTTTTCATACGTCGACGACAATTCGCAATGACGATGGCAGCGTCGGAGACCGAGCGGCCAATGTTGTTTCTAGATAGTCTATCGTTGGTGGGTGATTGGGAGAGAAACAGTGCGTTTTTTGAAAAAAAAATTATATAGGAAAGTTGTTTTAAAAAATTATATCAATCCATTTTTAAAATTTGAAATAGTTAACACTCAATTAATAATGCGCTAATTGGCTTATCTCGTTTTGTATATCATCTTCTTAATCTTTTTTTTCTCCCCTCTCAAACACTCCCTTTTTTTGAAACCTAAGGCGGAACTTTGTTCCACTTTTATATTTAGAAGAAGAGAATTGACCCAGTTTATAAGGAAAACTGGGCCCGAAAACCATACAACTGCACGGTTAATTACGGGAAACCGGCTAAAACCCACCACACAGAAGAAAGCAAGAGATCTAGCTACACAACTATCAACAACGGCGGAGTCCAAATGTAGAACATCATTGCCAAGCTAAAACACAAAAGCGGCCCAAACAGCTCCAACATCACAGAAGAGGTGTTATCGTTGCCGAGCTAGCCGCCAAAGCGACCCAGCAGCGCCGACTTCACAACCGCAGCGACACTGAATCCGCGAAAGTCGCCAGAGCGAAAAGCAGCTCCGACATCCAACAATGGACATCAGCCAAACCACCAAAGAGACACTTCCTTCACACGGCCAGCACCAACTCCTTGGAAGAGACTGCAACTTGTCATCGTTGCCAAGCATCGCCGCACCCCATCAGCGAGCAGCTTCGACTTCATCAGCAGAAGCAACCGAAGAGCATGTCGCCCACCACAAGAACGAAGCGGACCCAAGGAGGCGAAGGCCTCGCCAAACGTCAAGGTATGAAAGCTTTAGAACCGAAAAAGACCATCCATGGTCGTTGATGCATAGGAACTTCTCCGAAGCGACACCCCCAAGGAGGACACGACGCGTAACGTCGCCGCCGCTCGTCCGAAATCGGAACAAGGTTTTCACCCGGAGATTTGTGGGGAATATGAAAGAACGCCATGACGACGCCTCCAAGAAGGTTAATGGCGCCCAAGAGCGTCGTCGTCGTCGAACCGGCCAAAGGCACGGCAAGGCTTTCGCCAGCGTCTTCACATCACTCACACAAGCACCCCACGTCGACGACCATGGAATAGTCCGTGACGTCTCACGAGCAATCATACCTCGACGTGACCAAACACGTCAGCGCATCCACATCCACATATCGCGAGCAGGAGGCTCACCACCAGCGAGCAACCCTGCCGAAGCCCGTCTCGACTCTGCGCAGCCGCCGAGCTCGCCGGAGCCCTCCCGAGCCGTGCAACGCCGCCACACGCAACCGCCGCCCACGCCACGCCCGCTCCCGGTCTCCTTCCCTACCGCCCAACTCCTTCCCCGCCTTCATATGCTGCCGCTGGCGTCGACGCGCCGTCTGCTGCACGGTGCCACCGTCGCCAGCCATCACCACCACGGCCGTCAGCCGCCGTGGTCCACCGGTCGTCTCCACGCCACCGTCACCAGCCGCCACCATCACCGGCCGCCGCCAGCAGCCGCCGCCCATCCAGATCCGGCTGGGGTGGCGCGGGTCCGGGGGACGGAGCGCGCCACTCAGCGCTAGGCTGGAGCGAGACGACCATGACGGTGCGGCGGAGGTCCCTGCCGTGGCGGCCTGGACGCGCCGCGGTCCGCCGTCGACGTCGCCAGTCGCCGCGGTCCGCCGCCAACGTCGCTCAGTTGCCGTGGTCCGCCGCCTTCAGTCGCCACCGTCACCGTCAGTCCCCGCCGCCGACCACCCCCCCTTCAGATCCGGCCGGAAACGGCGTGGATCTGGCCGCCACCACTGCCGCCCCGGACTGCTCCCCCAGCCGCCGAGCGTGGGGAGGGCGAGGCGAGACCCCGCCGCCGCCGTCCTTGCGGCTGCGCGGCTTTCCGGCAGCCGCTCGGGCGGCGGCGAGGTGGAGGAGGGGGCGGGGGGAGGAGGAAAGCGGCGGCGCGCGCGTCGCCTCCCGAGCCGCCCGGGGGAGGGCGACGCGAGGGCCCTTGCCAATACTTGTCTCAAACACTCCCTTAGCAGTGAAGATGGTAGCGGCTGTCTCTGCTGCTAACAGTAAAATAGGATTGCGAGAAAATTTTAAGATGCTGGGCATCCAAGAATTGTGCTCGATCAACCTTCATTTGGGGAGAAGGGAAGGTGCTAAGCGGCTGGTGGGCCTAGGCCGGAAGGGAAGGTGGCCAGACGTAGAATTTTTTTTATTTATAATTTTTTTTATTAAAAGTTTTACAAAAATAATTTTCCATTTTGAAAATTGACGGAATTAGTCGCCTACCGCCCTCTGGGAGGGCGATTTTTCCCAGAGGGCGGCGAAAATGACGTGGCAGCCGGCCGTTCGCTCTCGGGCGACGGCCGTCAACGAAATTTGCAGGCGGCCCCCTTGCCGCCCTCCGCTAGGGCGATTTTATACTGTGCGGGGGGCCGCCTGCAAATGGGCGGCGAGGGGGGGCATGGAATTTTGCAGGCGGCCCCCTTGCCGCCCTCCGCTAGGGCGATTTTCTACTGTGGGGGGGCCGCCTGCAAATGGGCGGCGAGGGGGCATGGAATTTTGCAGGCGGCCCCCTTGCCGCCCTGGGGGAGGGCGATTTTGTACTGTGCTCTTTATTTTTTGTATAAATATCAATAGTTATCAAATCTGGAGACTAGTAAAATACAATTTTATTATTTTTTAGGGCATATTTGGATTGTTACCGTACAAATATTTTGTTAGTGCCAAAATATAAGCAAGTTTTGGCACTACCAAATATTTGGTAAGGTAAAATTGCATTTGATCATATTTGGTTTGCTGCCAAAATGTAAAATTGTAGTGAAGAATGTTCTACATAATCTCAAATCTAGATTACGTATTACCAATGAATAGGATTCCATTTTCGTGTGTGGTGTGCTAGTGGGAAAGAAGATATGAAGAGGTTGCCTTCAGATTGTCAATTATATAGCGTCGTTTTCACTGCAATATATGTGAACTCAATGAGATACATTATTCATTAGATGTGACAAGACGATCACGCGTGGGCGTGATTCACTTTATGTCAACAGGCAGCGCCGAAAGTTGATAGTGATAACTCGAGCTGCCGCTTTTCATGTGTGCTGTTGTGGACTGTGCGCGCTACTGGATCTGACACTACCGTGAAGCGCCGAAAGTGTGTTGTCGTGAGCATAAGTTGTTCTAGCACCATATAAATGAAAAGAACTATGTAGACGAGACAAACACAAGTAGTACTGCAGTAGTAATAGCAAAAGTAGTACTGCTTTACAAGTTTGTAAGCCAAAAGAAACGGTCACATAAGGACTGAAGAGGTAGAACACTACTGACGAGGCCTCTTACCCCTATCCCTCCTACCCTGCGCCCTAATGTGCCCCTGGGAGTACGTGAGTCGGTCCGGGGGTACGGCACGGCCAACCCGTCCTGCCTGTACAGGTGTGATCTCTGGCTGCTCCTGAGTGTGCGCCTCTGGAGCTCCTCCAAGCTGAGAGGAGCCTAGGACGTCGTGGTGGTGTGCACCGTGCAAGTCGTCGTCGTAGAACTGGCTAGTAGGACCAGTCCTACCGGCGTGAGACGAAGAGGCCCCAGTACCGAAGATCCCGGCTGCAAATCCTGCTGGACAAGGACCATCAGTTTCGTACAAGTATTTAACAGTAGTAATAAAAAGTAAAGTACCGTGTGGGCGAGGGATCGACGCTCCGTGAGAGGAAGAGCTGGCGAACGCGCCCGAAGAGGTGGCGAACGCCCCTGCGGAGCTCGTGGAAGCGCCGGTCGTTCCTGTCAATCCCACGGTTCAACAGCGCCGGTGTGTCGTACGCCATACCTGCATCAAATAGATTGATCAGAAACATATAAATAATTAGTTCAACATAAGTAATAAATGTTAATAAGCGAATTACTAACACATATTAAACAAGAGTACAAATAAACAAAAGTGTCACCATACGGAATATTTCTGATTACAACAATAACTGCAGTTACACGATATGAGTACTTAGTCCGAACACTCATCACGATAACATTATGATACAACACCGAATAGTTCGCAATACTACTAGTACAACAATAGTCGGAGGTACTCATTACAACAACATTCAATTGAAATTACACGATAGAAGTATTTAGTCCGAACACTCATCACATCACAACAGCATTTTATTTCCTAAATCGATAGCATTGTTACACCATGGAATCGCCTGCTGCGAGACGACGCCTTGGCCTTGCGCGCCTGCTTGTTGTTCCTTCACCAGGTGGTCGCCTACCATCACTTGCCTGTCCAGATGGACTAGCATCTGCGCCGCTTGGAACTTCTGCATTCTTCGGACATTTCTTGTAAGTATGGCCGCGCAGATCACACTTGCTGCAGCGTAAAGTCCTCCCACCTGCTTCTGACTCATCCATATCATTTCTGATGCGTCTAGTTTGGCGTCGACCCTTTTTCACCCTTAACTTAGATGGATCTGGAATATAAAAAACTTGGGCACTCAGCGTTGTGTAAGATCCTGAGATCCCGAACCCATATATCTCCTCACTCCATGTATGAAAGATTGCTTCTTTCCTGAAATAATTTGAGACGTACACATTGGGAGATATGCCACAATCACCGGCAGCAGCAAGGACGTGTGAGCAAAGAAGGTGATGAAGCTTCGGCTTCATACAACTGCAGGTACATCTACCATCCGCCTTCAAGACACATTCCTGCACGGCTTGCTTGCGATAGATACCACGCCTGCTCCTATCAACACACATTATTTCATACCGATGCACTTGTGTGCCTTGAGCAACAACTCTATGTCTCCGTGCCTTTTTGATTTTATCTTCCATGTACTTTGTCACTACGTTGCCAAACACTATGTTGTTATCGGCCATGGACGGACCAATTTTCTTGTATCGATCCCTAAAGTACGCTTGCGTGCCGTGAAGGATGAATTCAACAATAGCAATCAATGGAAGTACCCGAACTCCTCGCATTACCCAGTTGTACACCTCTGCCAAATTGGTTGTCATTATGCCATACCGAGATCCATCGGTGTCGAACAATAGAGACCACTTCTCCTTAGGCTCATTCTCAATCCACTGAGTGAAATTTCTGATGGACGACCCTGACCTCCTTCTCATTGTTGGTGGGTCATCATGTAATGCACCAAGAGGTATGGGAGGCTCGTCACCTTCAACTTGTGGTCTGCGAGATTGCTCATCTGTTTGCTTCGTTGTCAACTCATCCAACTTGTCCCACAACTCATTAAATTTCTTCTCTTGGTTCTGTGCACAGAGCCTCTTAAAGAGCTCCATAAGATGCTTGTTCTTGAATTGCTTGTAGAAATTTGCACCCATGTGACGCATGCACCACCGACTCCGAACATCAGGCCACTTAGCTGGAAGTCCCTTCTCATCCCAACCGTTCTGCAAGTAGTCAATAGCCCGCAACATACCCGCATGACGATCATGTATAAGGCAAACGTTGGGCCTCATACGCACCACTGCAATGTGCACTCTCTCTAGGAACCAGTACCAGCTTTCAGTGTTCTCACTCTCTACAAATGCAAAAGCCATAGGTAGAACCTGGTTGTTCCCATCACACCCAATTGCTGTCAATATCTGACCTCGGTATTTACCTGTCATAAAAGTTCCATCTATGCATAGAACAGGTCGACAATGCACAAAAGCATTGATGCAAGCACCCAATGAGAAAAAGGCTCTTTGCAGCACACTCTTTGTTCGATCATCAACCGATGTAAATGTATGTAGGTCATAGTACGTATTATTATTCCTCTGGGCAATGGTGGCTAACAAACGAGGCAAATTATCATAAGAAGCTTCAAATGTGCCGTACCTCATCTCAATAATTTTTTCTTTGGCTCTCCAGGCCTTTGCATAGCTTATGGTGTACTTGAATTTGTTCTCGATGTGCCTAATAATTGATTTTGGTTCAAAGCCAATGTTACCAACAACACTGCTGTACATCTCACTTGCCACAAAAGCTGAAGTGATGTTTCGGTGATACTTCTCCACCCCTTGTAAGTAGCACTTGTGCTCGGTCACAATGCTAACTTTCCAATAATCATTCCATTTACCCTTATATGCATGGACACGCCACGGACAATCTTCCTTCATGCACCTCACTTCATACACATAATTTGTTGACTTGACCACCCTAAACTCTCTCTGCAAGGAAACTGCCCAATGCTTCACCGCCTCCTTCATCTCATCCTTATGAGCATACCTTGCACCCTCAATTACCTCGTTCTCCTTATACTCCCAGGGTACATGATCACCCTCTGATATAACAAGTCCAGAGAAGTCCTCATTTGCCCAATCAGTGGCCATTACATCACCTTCCTCATCGGATGATGCGTCGTCGTCCGCTTCCTCATTATCCGAATCTTCCCTCTCCATTTCATCAACAATTATACTGACTCTCTCCCCCTCATCCGCCATGCCCATGGCCTGCTCCTCCTTTGGTTGATTTTCCTCATTTTGCATCGATGGTCCAACAACATCCCCTGCATTGATAGGACCCTCTACATCTTCGGTTTGCATTGAAACATATATATCTTTCTCTTGTACCGACACAAATATAACGAGGGGCCATGACCGTTCAAAAGCCATTTGCACATACCGTCTCCAAGCAGCAGTGCTGTCCATCGGCATTAGTTCCCAAAAATAACCTTCTGTTGCACGACTCACTACAACTGATACTGACATTGTGTAGACTTCTTGGTCTATTCTAAATCCTCTCAACAACCAACTATAAATTGACTGAAATGTTCTCTCCGCAGGGCTATCGATGCCCTTAGATGTCATTACAAAATCTGACAGATCAACACCATCTGGACCAAATCTAATATTTCCTTCACCGTGAACTATCTGAAATGTGACCTTACTTGACATTGTGCCTGATGAAAACAATAACTGCGTTAACCTCGCATTTCTGTACTACGCCCTAAGTTACATTCTCTACAATATTGTTCTCTAAATTTCTAAAAGTACGTTACATTCTCCAGATCAAACTAAACTACATCTTACAATTAACACTACTGTCTATGTCTCAATTCATACTATTATATTCTATGCTCTGGATCTACACATATGTGCTGTGTGCTACAGATGTGCTAAAATATATGGAACTAAAACTAAAACGCAACATATATACTCAAACATAACATATTAGTACAAATGCAAAAGATGTATGGGAGCATACCTGTGATGAAGTGAGCGAACCAGCAGGGCTTCGCCGCTTCCCTTCTGCTGCCCTCCCCTCTCTCTTTCGTTTTTTTTTGGATTTTTAGTGAATATAATGAAATTTCACAGAGGAGGGGCTGGGCTTTATAGGGGGGGGGGGAAAAATCGCCCTCCCCCAGGGCGGCAAGGGGGCCGCTTGCAAAATTCCATGTCCCCTCGCCGCCCATTTGCAGGCGGCCCCCCGCACAGTACAAAATCGCCCTAGCGAAGGGCGGCAAGGGGGCCGCCTGCAAAATTCCATGCCCCCCCTCGCCGCCCATTTGCAGGCGGCCCCCCGCACAGTACAAAATCGCCCTCGCGGAGGGCGGCAAGGGGGCCGCCTGCAAATTTCGTTGACGGCCGTCGCCCGAGAGCGAACGGCCGTCTGCCACGTCATTTTCGCCGCCCTCTGAGAGGGCGATTTTTAAAAATCGCCCTCCCAGAGGGCGGTAGGCGACTACTTCCGTCAATTTTCAAAATGGAAAATTATTTTTGTAAAACTTTTAATAAAAAAAATTATAAATAAAAAAAATTCGCCAGACGTACGGGCCGTAGAAAAATAAAGGGATAAGTCTATTTTGCGTCCCTCAACTCTTGCCCCTGATTAGGTATAATGCCTCCTCCATCTTCGAAAACCAGATCAAATCAAAGTCCCTCGGCTGTTTGGATAGCTTAGCTGAGCGTGCTCTGCTCTGTCGATCGGCTGCCACGAGGGAAACTGTGAGGAGAGCTCTCCTCTCCTACAGGCGTCATCAACGACGGCGACACGGTCAGGTCCTCTCGATCGGGGACGAATTAATATAGAAGACCTCTTTTCCCAGTGAGATCTCTCTACTCCATTCTCTAGATATATACTCCTACTTCAACATGGATATATAGCAGCAAAGACGTACCGTACCGTATGCCGGCTACATCGATCAATGTGAGCAGCAACGACGTACCGTTATGTTATCTAGCTCACAGGATCACAGTGGAATTTGCAAATACTCAACGCGAAAACACAGTGGGAGCAGAGGATCTGGTGCTGCGGGCGTTAACTCGCTGCAGCTTTTCTGAATTTGCGACTGAGAAATATATAAGAACAGACGCGGCCGCGCTTCTCGCCATGAACCTCAACGAGCGCGCCATGATCGGTTTGCAACGTGTGCCATCCAACACGTCCCTCTCGCTACACACGACTCCACGGCGCGCACGAACACGCAACCACGCAGGGAAGTGCCGGCTCAGATCCTAAAAAACCAGCTAATAAGCTAACTGAAAAAACAGAACAGCTGAAGAACGAAAATAGCTAGACACGCTACAGGATACAGAGTAACTGAATTTGCTGAACAAAGCTTCAGGATTATCTAACGATGCCAACACCGTACGTCGGCGGAAAGCAACAAGCGCCGTCGCCAACGTGGAGGAACAGACCGGCTGGCTACATATCGATCGATGCGGCGGCGGCGGCGAGACAGAACGGGAGGAGTCACCGGCCGCAGGGCGCACAGGGAGGAGCTCTCCGGCCGCTACCGCCGCTTGGCGAGAGAATGGGGAAGAGAGATGTGAGAAAGGGGTGAGGAAAAAGAAAGGCCTGACATGCGTATTTTTCTATTTTTTTTTCACTGACACGTGGTTCCATGAGCTTTACGTAGGAGGACAAAACCGTGATTAAAACAGACGAGGGACTTGATTTGCTCCGGTTTTTGAAGATGAAGATGTTATACCTGGTATAGCTGTTAAGGGAGGCGATTCAATCAAGAGCAAGAGTTGAGGGAAGCAAAATAGATTTATTGAAAAATAAATGACGAAGAAATGGGCCGGGAGAATGGCCCAAAGGAGAAATAACTGAATTTTGCAAGGATTCTGATCATAATAAGTGAGAAAATAGTTACCTTTGATTGAGTTTTTTTTCATTTTTTTTAAAAAGGAAAGAAAGACAGGGTGGATGGAGACTGGACAGCAGCCTGTTCAGTCAAGCAGACAAAATATAAGGCAAAAGGCTTCTCGGTTTAGTGTTAACCAGCGACGAACGAATTGTGAGAAGAAGTACTGCTACAAGTTCTGACGTGCATGCTTGTTTTTCCTCTTAGACATGCATGTCTTTTTCTTCCTTCTTATAAAGTTTTCTCTCAAATTATTTATCCGATCTACAATCCGATTGCACCATTGTGTTCGTTACAATTAAATCTTCACAATAAGATCTTACATGCATGATTATATTACGATGAAAAAATATTTATATTTGTAAATTACTTTTATTATATACGTAAGTTACTTTTATCATATATATAAGTTACTTTTAGATTTGACTAAGTTACTTCTTAAACATATAAAAGTAAATTCAATAAAGTCTAAAAGGTATTTACATGTATTATAAAAGTATCTTAAAACAAAACGGAAGTAACTTTGTCATAACATTAGAAGTAAATTCATTAAAGTTACTTTCTTTTTGTTATAAGTTACTTCTATAATATATGTAAATTACTTTTAAGCTTTATTGAATTTACTTTTATATGTCGAAGAAGTAATTTAGTGAAATCTAAAAGTAATTTAGATTTATTATAAAAGTAATTTATAATTTTTCATCAAAATATAATCATGTGAGATCTTGTTATAAAGATTTAATTGTTACGAACACAGTGATGTAATCGGATCGTAGATCGGATGAGTAGTTTAAAAGAAAATTTTATTTGAAGTATAGGTGGATAAAGTCTCTTATAGGTGGAGTGGTAGCTGTGTAGTCACGTCCAAAATATAAATGTTTCTCAATCAATTAACGTGTTTGCACAATCCGAGAGCACAAAATTCCAATGGTCACCAAGCTATATATATTCTCAATCTTTTTGTGTGAATTGTAAGAGAGTTGAAATTGAGCGAAAGAGAAACGACCAATCCAACGCCAAACACCATCACTCATCTTGTGCATTATTTCTCATATCATGAATGCCTATTCCACTATAATTAACTTAACCTCTCCGGTAACAGACACCTACAACACGCCATAGTTAGGTCACACACATGCAATACTGTAAGCTCTTGGGACACCTCGATCAAGCCAGGAGCCAGAAATCTCTCTGGCGCCTCGTGGTGATGAGATACCCTCCCCCTCGCCGGCTCTTCCGCCGGACGGCGAGCGCCATGCACGCCGCGTTCTGCACGCAGTACTCGGCGGTGCCCCTTCCGCCGCCGCCTTTACCGCCGGTCATCCACATCACCAGCAGCCGCCATGTGATCGACCTCTTCTTCTGGCCCATGACGAGGAGCGACACGCCTTGCTTCCTCGCCGCCTCCACAATCGCCGGCCCCCTCTCCTTCCCTTCCACCAAGGAAAGCTCGACGCGTACCTATATATAGATCGAATCAAGACGCGAGTAAGGACATGTTATTTTTTTTTATTAATGCAAGAGTTTTCTCAATTCAATATTTCCACAAAATTCTAGCTTGTGAAATATTATAAAAACTGTAAGTTCCAATTAGGGGCGGAGACAAGTCCAGGTAACTTGGGCAACTTGTTAAGCCCTAGGCTTGCCTCCACAATCATGCTTCATTTCTCCTAAACTACCATGCATTTTTTGTTAAAAAAAATCAATATCTCATTACTTGTGCCATGTGACATATACTCATGTACCCGTTTTGTTTTAAAAATATAACTGTCAATTCAGGGGCGTAGCTACAGGGGGTGCCGAAGGGGGCCAACACCCCCCTATCCGACACCCATCCCTGTTGTACTAACTAGCGCATTAGCATGTTAATTAGTCCATTATTAATAAACATGGTATAGAAAATTAATTAATAAGGAAGAGATGGAGAGACGACGCAAATCAACTCCTCGTCATCATTGCTTCGGCTTCACACGTCTCTCTGTCCTCCCATTGCGTCTCGTTATCGAGCATGATGTTTCAAGTCTCAAATTGTCAAACATCCAATGATACAACTAAAAAGCTAAATTCAAGCTTTTTTATCGTCGGTATTGCTTACCCTGACTTATGACTTGTTCGCCCTGCCTACACCCCCTAGCCATAAATCCTGGCTTTGCCCCTGACTGTCATTTGATATATATATATATATATATATATATATATATACCACTGATCTTCAAACACTGAGCACCGGTCTTTCGTGAAAAAAAAAGGAGCTACAAATACTTTAAAAAAATGTCATATTATTGAAGTGTACTAGTACTGCATCTCAAATATAAGTGTAAAACCTTTTAATTTGTCCATAGTAAGTAGTCAAGATTGAAACAATCAAAACTGCAATTGTTTGAATATGGAGAGGTAATTTTCTGATGTTATAATTCTTTTAGTAAATCTATAACTCATAAAACCCGGTTGCTGCACCTAGCTTAGCTTCAGATCAGAAGTTTCTAGATCATGGAATTCTGGATGCCATTGATTAACTTCTTAATTAATTCTCGTATGCTATGGCAGGTGCAAAAGGCATGAATGTCAAACTAGGATTGAAAAGGTGCAGTATGAGAAACATAATCAAGGGCCATGAATCCATGATCCTGTCTGGGATGCAACTGCATATGCACCCCTTGAGATGATGCTCAGCACATGCATCTCTGTGGAGGCTGTTCACCAATCATTTTCATGATTTGACAGTGAATGGGACCCTCTATATTATTAACACTGTTTGACATAGAATGCATTGTCTCAGGGAAAGCATTCATTCAATTAATTTACCAATGAACTGGTTTATATGTAGTACTAGCTGTCTATATTTCCAGATCACAAAAGGGTAAGATCTGCCACAGGGTATTTACTGATCATCTGGGTTGTCGGCAAAGAGGATTTACTGATTAGTTAGCAGGTTGATCTGAAATACATGATGTCACTTCAAATGCCAGAAGGTAATTAAAGGGACAGGCTTGCAGATATTAATTGATGGATTGCAAGAATCATCTCCAGCTTTCTGATAAATTTCTCTCATTTGTTACTACCAACATATGGGTTTTACAGGGTTAGGGTGCTTTGTGTTTATATATATTTTCGGTTTGGTTTAGAGACTGTAAAAAATGGGAGTATAAGTTCCAATGCAGATTGATCTGTTGCTTGAAAGAAAATATGTACCACCAAACAGAAGGTGCTATTTATCAATAGAAGCATCTGTTTCATAGCTATCACTGAACAATAATAAGTAACTGTGTAGAAGTTCTAGCTTGCAGGATCAATCTTAATCATGATGTTGCAAGTCAGAGTATTCCATAATGCTTTGTGGATTATATCAATGTTGTATTGGAATTTACATATATGGTTCGATCGTAAGTAGATTGAATGGATATTCTGGATATTGCAAATTTTTGTTCATATAAAACCAGAATATAATGAGATCAAAATGGGCAAGCTCTGTGTATTATATATGATATGCTAAAGCCATAGCTCCATCATTTTTTAAGATAATGGGAACCATAGCTCCATCATGATAACCCCTTTATGAGGATAGTCATAATATATGGCCCCCATGCTCCATTAGGATATATGAAATAACAGAACCAACTTTTTCAGTGAAAACCTTATGAAAACTGGCATGCCTTCTAGAGTTCCTTAAAGTGCTCTGTTTGAAGCAGGGAAAATTCACTGTTTACAGGAACCAAAAAAATATTATGACAGCTCAAATTGCATTTGGGAGAAGAAAGAGGGATCTAAACGACGTAATACAAAACAGTAAAAATCACCCTCATTTTATTGTTAATTGATAAAAAAACAATTTCTAATTAAGTTCCTTTTGCAGCTACAAGAGTAGAAAAACCACAATTTTTTAGTAGTTGTATACCTCTGGTCTTTTAGCCTGGCAAATACTCCTCATTGTCTCCAGATGTTGGCACCCTCTGCTTGGATCATCCCCTAATCAATTAATCAATTAATCAATCAGCAAAGTTCATCACCAACCATGCAAGATATATAGAACTATCAATATCATTTAATTACTTTGCATACGTGCACCTTAAGCTTCTCAACACATATTAAAAAACAAGAATATATCTAATTAGAAATGTGCTACTGTCTCCGTTCCATATTATAAGTTAATTAATTTTTTAAGTTTAACCAAATTTATAGAAAAATATTAGTAACATTTCTAAAAAAACATATTATGATAATATATTTAGATATATTTAATACTCCCATTTAATAAAATAGATACTACTAATTTTTTCAATAAATTTTATTAAACATAAAAATGATTAGAAAAAGTTAAACGATTTACAGTATGAAACGAAGGAAGATCATTAATTAAGCCATAGCTACAATGCTCACCGTTCTTGCCGCCGCCGTCGCCGCCGCTCTTGACGACGTCGAGGAGGACGACGGTGTCGCAGGGGCGGACGGAGTGCGAGAGCGCCCACTGCAGCGCCGTCCGCGCCTCGTCGCTGCCGCCGTCGGCCACCACCATCACCTTCCTCCCCACCTCGCTCTTCTCCTCCTCCTCCTTGCCGTCGACGTCGTCGTTGCGGCCACCATCATTGGCAGCGCCGGTGGAGGAGGCGCGTATCGACGGCGGCGCGCCGCGGCGGCTGTCTGACCTGATCTGGTGGAGGCAGAAGGATGGCAGCGACGATCTTGCTGCCATCGTCGTTCGTGTGGGTTTCTTGGAGAAGTGGAGTGAGTGAAGTGTGGTTAATGGCTAAGCTGGCATGTGGCTCCACTGAAGCTAGCAAAGAAAAGGATGTGGACTTTCATCCCTCGAGGGGATATCCCCTCGTTGTTTGCATGTCATCTAAATAGTTATTAAAAAATTTAAAAAAAATTGACAACATAGATTAATACGAAATATATCACTCCACAAACATACAAGACCAAATTCAACTTCTATAAATTGCAGCAAAAATAACAAATTAAACTGAAAATAGTTATCGCATATTCGTAACTATATTTGTTATTTTTGTTACAACTTGGAGAAATTGAATTTAAACTTGCATGTTTGTAGAGTGATATGTTTCATATTAATCTATGTTGCCAATTTTTTTTATATTTTTTTATGATTATTTAGGTGACATGTACGAAACGAGGGGATTTCCTCGAGGGATGATTTCACTTTCCCCAAAGAAAAGGGAAGGAGATCAGTGTCCCATGCTGACCAGTGACCATCTTCGCGGCCAGGCACGCGCCCCTTTTCTTTTTCTTTTTTTTTTAAGGTAGAAAGTAAAAATAATGTCTCTACTTTTTTTGAAAAAAAATATTATTAGGGACTTTTGTGTACTTGATCTTTTATCACTAATGTATTCATGTTGATATTTCTGGTTTGTTTAGGAACTTTTTGATGTTCTTATTCTATGTTCAGAATTTCTGTCTTTTTTTTTGTTTAGTATTTTTTTCAACACCTTTCTTGTGCAGGGCACCATACGGTCCATACGGAAGTTTGGAACGGTACAATAACTTACTTACGGAAGCTTTCTTTTCACTTCATCGGACAATTAAAAGGGATTATTTGTTTCATGCTTTGAAGAATATATTTTTTGCAAAAAAGAATTACTTTTATTGTATTGTTTGTATCAATTTTTAATCTTTTATTGTTAAGTTTACTTCTGAAATATTTAATTTATCCCTATAACTAAGTAGATGATCCATGATTATAATCTGCCAAATAATATAAATCAAACAAAGGCATTAGAGCATCCTCAATGTTTAAAATCAATGTAGTCATAAGACGGGACGTCCTTGTGTTTGTCCATACTACATAATACAATGTAATACCTTCGTCCCATAAAAAACCAACCTAGTACCCGGGATGACAGATGAAATGTCATCATGTACTGTTTTTTTTATGAGACGGAGGAAGTATATGGTCTCTTTTTGATCTTAAGGTGGGACTCACTAAGGAAAAAAACACATATTTACTCAAGATTAAAAGTGTACATGCATGTTGCAAAGCTATGATATATTTTTTAAAATTCTTATGGTCTACCCTTAAGCTTAAGGTTACCCATAACACTATTCTCTTCATAAATCATCTCCCTATGTATAAAGGTAAAAAAATACTACTTTATTTCTTAAGGTGGGTTTTCATGCATATTGTGGTTGCCCTTAGCCCTTTTTGCATAACTAGAAAATAGACGTGACAGTTGGTACATCTACTGCTTTAAACATGTACGCTCTTTAAAAGATATTTATTTTATAAGATATATTTTTTAAAAAGTAACATAATTTTTGTAACATTTCTAAAAGAGATACATTCAAGCGGGCTTGTTTGCCCTAATCGAGTGAAACTTTCAAGTTGTCTCGTCGGACGCTTGGTGCCTCAATCAGTCTGCCGTGTCGCCTCTTTCTCCCTCTCTCAGACTTTTTCTTCTGCATCTCGCCGATGGCACCTTTTTCCTTCTCTGTCCTCACCAGCGACGGCTACGATGATGCCCTCTCCTTCCCCTCCCATCTCGCCAGGAGGCTTATGGTACTTGGTACCTTAGGTTGCCCGATCTGATGTTGGCCGTGTTGGCAGATGTCAGATCCATGTGGAAAGAGGGATGTAGAGACAGAGGACACATCTGATCTGGTGGCAGTTGTGCTCCTACCAACTCGATCAGATGGCTACTCTTGGGGCATTGATTCCGGGGGTGCCAAGATGCAAGATCGATGGATTCGAAGACGGCTATCTGAACTCCAGCGTCAGCCATGTAAATGTGGTGGCATGGAAGTTCCGGCATAGCTGAAAACGGGGCACGTCTGACCAGCGAGAGGGTGGCGGTACGTGGTGTGAGCCCGACAAGCATGTCGTTCACTGCAATGGCAAAGTCCAATTGATCAACAAGTCTTCGGTAGCACTGCATTGTTCATGGAAGAGCCATTTAGTGCGAGCACCATCACTTGTTCGATCCAGTATTGCAGTCACTACCACCACCATTGCTCATGTTCGATCTTATTGCTTGGCTCAATTCTTCTTTCGATTGTTAGCTCCTTCTTTGATTTAATCAGGTGAATGCGACCCATATAAATGTTGTTTTTGAAACTTTTTTCCTCGATTAGTTTGACTACAATATTGTCTTATTTACTCCTAAATCATTTGAAATGAGACCAGACTCGAAGATACTAGAGTTAATTGTGTGGGAAGAGTTCTCTAGATTTTTAGTATTTTGTTTTTCTAAATACTTGTCCAGCCACACTCTTAGCCTCTTGGGGGAGAGAAAGAGGGACACGTGTCAACGTATAATTGTGCATCATCTCAATCAATCAGCGAGCATCAACCTTGCCAGCTTGAGATATAAGGAATTAGGGAAGAAATGTGGCAACTCAATTGACTACATAGAAAAATATTATGATATATCCAAATATCCCTAGTAAATACACAAAAAAAATGTGAAACTGAGAGAGAGCATATGGCTTTGATGTATATGATTCAGATCCATTTTTCTCAAGGTGGTTAGAAAGTGGACATAAAGCCCCAAACAAGAGTGTTTGCTTTTGTTGACTAATGTTGTTGGATATAAGTCAGTCATAGCTCTCAATTAGGAATTTTTTTTATTTATAATTTTTTTTATTAAAAGTTTTACAAAAATAATTTTCCATTTTGAAAATTGACGGAAATAGTCGCCTACCGCCCTCTGGGAGGGCGATTTTTAAAAATCGCCCTCCCAGAGGGCGGCGAAAATGACGTGGCAGACGGCCGTTCGCTCTCGGGCGACGGCCGTCAACGAAATTTGCAGGCGGCCCCCTTGCCGCCCTCCGCGAGGGCGATTTTCTACTGTGCGGGGGGCCGCCTGCAAATGGGCGGCGAGGGGGGGCATGGAATTTTGCAGGCGGCCCCCTTGCCGCCCTCCGCTAGGGCGATTTTGCACTGTGCGGGGGGCCGCCTGCAAATGGGTGGCGAGGGGGCATGGAATTTTGCAGGCGGCCCCCTTGCCGCCCTCCGCTAGGGCGATTTTGTACTGTGCTCTATATTTTTTTTATATAAATATCAATAGTTATCAAATCTTTTTATATTGAAAACTATACAAGATTAAAATCTCCAAGACTGGTAAAATACAATTTTATTATTTTTAGGGCATATTTGGAATGTTACCGTACAAATATTTTGTTAATGCCAAAATATAAGCAAGTTTTGGCACTACCAAATATTTGGTAAGGTAAAATTGCATTTGATCATATTTGGTTTGCTGCCAAAATGTAAAATTGTAGTGAAGAATGTTGTACATAATCTCAATTCTAGATTACGTATTAGCAATTAATAGGCTTCCATTTTCGTGTGTGGTGTGGTAGTGGGAAAGAAGATATGAAGAGGTTGCCTTCAGATTGTCAATTATATAGCGTCGTTTTCACTGCAATATATGTGAACTCAATGAGATACATTATTCATTAGATGTGACAAGACGATCACGCGTGGGCGTGATTCACTTTATGTCAACAGGCAGCGCCGAAAGTTGATAGTGATAACTCGAGCTGCCGCTTTTCATGTGTGCTGTTGTGGACTGTGCGCGCTACTGGATATGGCACTACCGTGAAGCGCCGAAAGTGTGTTGTTGTGAGCATAAGTTGTTCAAGCACCTTATGAATGAAAAGAACTACGTAGACGAGACAAACACAAGTAGTACTGCAGTAGTAATAGCAAAAGTAGTACTGCTTTACAAGTTTGTAAGCCAAAAGAAACGGTCACATAAGGACTGAAGAGGTAGAACACTACTGACGAGGCCTCTTACCCCTGTCCCTCCTACCCTGCGCCCTAATGTGCCCCTGGGAGTACGTGAGTCGGTCCGGGGGTACGGCACGGCCAACCCGTCCTGCCTGTACAGGTGTGACCTCTGGCTGCTCCTGAGTGTGCGCCTCTGGAGCTCCTCCAAGCTGAGAGGAGCCTAGTACGTCCTGGTGGTCTGCACCGTGCAAGTCGTCGTCGTAGAACTGGCTAGTAGGACCAGTCCTACCGGCGTGAGACGAAGAGGCCCCAGTACCGAAGATCCCGGCTGCAAATCCTGCTGGACAAGGACCATCAGTTTCGTACAGGTATTTAACAGTATTAATAAAAAGTAAAGTACCGTGTGGGCGAGGGATCGACGCTCCGTGGGAGGAAGAGCTGGCGAACGCGCCCGAAGAGGTGGCGAACGCCCCTGCGGAGCTCGCGGAAGCGCCGGTCGTGCCTGCGAACGCGCTCGAATGCAGACGAGGTCCTGCGATGAGGAAACGTGCAGTTAAAACATAGTGACACATTCGTGCAAAAGCTGAAACAAAAATGAACTAATATCTGGGCTGAACTGTACCGTGCGAAACCGGTGCTGTAGGTCGCACTGCTCCGAAGCTAGGGGCGCTCGAAGACAAACGAGGTCCTGCTCCGACGGTAGGCGCGCGAGGCCGTGGGTGTACCGGACCAGCTGGAGGTACGACGTCCACGGCGCTGCGACAGGAGAAGACGCGCATGACCGCACGCATCTTCTCCTGCATCCGGTCGAAGGTCGCCCTCTGCTCAACGTCAGTCAAGTGCAAACCTCTGTTCAACCTCACCTGGACTGCGGTGATATCGGCACTGATATCCCGCGCCGCATCAGCCTATGCAAGATGGAAATAAAAAATTCAGTAGTTGTCCTATATTATGCAAGATAAATGACATAATTGTTGGAAGTAATACAAATTGGACGTACCGCCACGAAGTAGTCTCGGTCACTGCAATGTGCACTCTCTCTAGGAACCAGTACCAGCTTTCAGTGTTCTCACTCTCTACAAATGCAAAAGCCATAGGTAGAACCTGGTTGTTCCCATCACACCCAATTGCTGTCAATATCTGACCTCGGTATTTACCTGTCATAAAAGTTCCATCTATGCATAGAACAGGTCGACAATGCACAAAAGCATTGATGCAAGCACCCAATGAGAAAAAGGCTCTTTGCAGCACACTCTTTGTTCGATCTTCAACCGATGTAAATGTATGTAGGTCATAGTAAGTATTATTATTCCTCTGGGCAATGGTGGCTAACAAACGAGGCAAATTATCATAAGAAGCTTCAAATGTGCCATACCTCGTCTCAATGATCTTTTGTTTGGCTCTCCAGGCCTTTGCATAGCTTATGGTGTACTTGAATTTGTTCTCGATGTGCCTAATAATTGATTTTGGTTCAAAGCCAATGTTACCAACAACACTGCTGTACATCTCACTTGCCACAAAAGCTGAAGTGATGTTTCGGTGATACTTCTCCACCCCTTGTAAGTAGCACTTGTGCTCGGTCACAATGCTAACTTTCCAATAATCATTCCATTTACCCTTATATGCATGGACACGCCACGGACAATCTTCCTTCATGCACCTCACTTCATACACATAATTTGTTGACTTGACCACCCTAAACTCTCTCTGCAATGAAACTGCCCAATGCTTCACCGCCTCCTTCATCTCATCCTTATGAGCATACCTTGCACCCTCAATTACCTCGTTCTCCTTATACTCCCAGGGTACATGATCACCCTCTGATATAACAAGACCAGAGAAGTCCTCATTTGCCCAATCAGTAGCCATTACATCACCTTCCTCATCGGATGATGCGTCGTCCTCCGCTTGCTCATTATCCGAATCTTCCCTCTCCATTTCATCAACAATTATACCGACTCTCTCCCCCTCATCCGCCATGCCCATGGCCTGCTCCTCCCTTGGTTGATTTTTCTCATTTTGCATCGATGGTCCAACAACATCCCCTGCATTGCTAGGAACCTCCACATCTTCGGTTTGCATTGAAACATTTGTATCTTTCTCTTGTACCGACACAAATATAACGAGGGGCCATGACCGTTCAAAAGCCATTTCCACATACCGTCTCCAAGCAGCAGTGCTGTCCATCGGCATTAGTTCCCAAAAATAACCTTCTATTGCACGACTCACTACAACAGATACTGACATTGTGTAGACTTCTTGGTCTATTCTAAATCCTCTCAACAACCAACTATAAATTGACTCAAATGTTCTCTCCGCAGGCCTATCGATGCCCTTAGATGTCATTACAAAATCTGACAGATCAACACCATCTGGACCAAATCTAATATTTCCTTCACCGTGAACTATCTGAAATGTGACCTTACTTGACATTGTGCCTGATGAAAACAATAACTGCGTTAACCTCGCATTTCTGTACTACGCCCTAAGTTACATTCTCTACAATATTGTTCTCTAAATTTCTAAAAGTAGGTTACATTCTCCAGATCAAACTAAACTACATCTTACAATTAACACTACTGTCTATGTCTCAATTCATACTATTATATTCTATGCTCTGGATCTACACATATGTGCTGTGTGCTACAGATCTGCTAAAATATATGGAACTAAAACTAAAACGCAACATATGTACTCAAACGTAATATATTAGTACAAATGCAAAAGATGTATGGGAGCATACCTGTGATGAAGTGAGCGAACCAGCAGGGCTTCGCCGCTCCCCTTCTGCTGCCCTCCCCTCTCTCTCTCTTTCGTTTTTTTTGGATTTTTAGTGAATATAATGAAATTTCACAGGGGAGGGGCTGGGCTTTATAGGGGGGAGGCAAAAATCGCCCTCCCCCAGGGCGGCAAGGGGGCCGCCTGCAAAATTCCATGCCCCCTCGCCGCCCATTTGCAGGCGGCCCCCCGCACAGTACAAAATCGCCCTCGCGGAGGGCGGCAAGGGGGCCGCCTGCAAAATTCTATGCCCCCCCTCGCCGCCCATTTGCAGGCGGCCCCCCACACAGTAGAAAATCGCCCTCGCGGAGGGCGGCAAGGGGGCCGCCTGCAAATTTCGTTGACGGCCGTCGCCCGAGAGCGAACGGCCGTCTGCCACGTCATTTTCGCCGCCCTCTGGGAGGGCGATTTTTAAAAATCGCCCTCCCAGAGGGCGGTAGGCGACTATTTCCGTCAATTTTCAAAATGGAAAATTATTTTTGTAAAACTTTTAATAAAAAAATTATAAATAAAAAAAATTCTCTCAATTAGTCTGAAGGCAACAGTGTTTTCTGGCAGATGAAAAGCAAATAAAATAGTACTACCTCTATATTTTAATGTATGATGCCGTTGACTTTTTATCCGACGTTTGACTATTCGTCTTATTCAAAAAATTTATACAATTATCATTTATTTTATTGTGACTCGATTCATCATCAAATGTTCTTTAAGCATGATATAAATACTTTCATATTTGCACGAAAATTTTGAATAAAACGAATGATCAAACGTTGGTCGTATAGTCAACGGCGTCATACATTAAAATACACGGAGGGAGGGAGTATATGACAGTATATATAACACAATTCAAGTTTAAAATTCAAACATGTACCTGCTAGCTACCTGTCCTCAATTTTCTATTCTTTTATATGGACAGATATAGGTCATGGAGAGGGTAGTAATCCCAAGATCACACAAATCATTACACTTTTGCTGATGAACACCAGAGTGATCCAAGAAAGAGGAGCATATGCAAGCAAAGCCAAAGGACATGAGGGCATGCACTGCTGTCAAAGTGCCAATCATCATGGAGAAGCTGCTCTCTGCTTAACCTAGATCTACCCATCTGCTATTGTGGCCATAAAGCCGGGAATGCGCATGATTTTGTAGACAAAATGCAGGCATAGTTTGAAAAATGTCTCGCTTGATCCTGAACCAGCTGGTGATAAGCATCCACACCACCATTTTTTAAAAAGGACAATTCTATGCTTATGAATCGGTGATGTTTGTGTTGCATCACCGACAAGCCAACACAGCTCTCAGATGTGCAATCATGAGCTGATTTTTTTTTTTTGCTTTAGTTAATTTTTCTTGTTTACTAGTAAGAGTTAGATTATCTCTATAAAAATCGCTTTACTACAGCTTCTTGAATGTTCCATGTTTCCGAATTTCAGAGAAAAGGCTAGGATTCATGATGGCACCACCTTTCACAGAACAATCAGATGTGCCACTGCAATATGCTTAACTACTGGTAGCCATGTATTTATTCCAATCCCAAACATGATGCAGCTTTAGCACCCAAGCTGTCCAATTAGCATGTTCCATGAATCGTTGTATTGAAGTTGTTTAAAATGTACTCATGTGCTCCTTGGGATTTGTTCTTATGAAAGGCCTGCACTTTCTCAACCAAATCATCTTCTTTTTTTATGTTTTATTTGGAATATTCACAAGTACTCTATCGTCTATCCTTAACACTCCCAACCATGACACTCACTATCCAAAGAATTCAAGAGACGAATTAGTATTAAAGTTGCTAGCACCACTAGGCTTCATGTGCTGTGGCTACATAATTTTGTTTATAATTGATTTCAGGATTTTGGACTGGACGGATACACAATAGCGGCAACAACTACACCATTTTCTTCACAAAAAAACACCAGCTTCCGAAATGCAATTTTTCATGGAAGTTCACTGGGTCTTAAGGTAAAAAGTTTGGGACCATGAAGGGAAAAATCTTTCTTTTACACTTTCTCTCAGTTGGCATTTCACAGAGAAATACTGACAATGGCAGTTCACGTTTTCCTCAAAAGTGATTTTTTACAGTCCTTTAGGAGGTAGTCCTCCGTTTTTAATAGATAACATCGTTGATTTTTGGCATGATATTTTATCATTCGTCTTATTTAAAAATTATATAGGTATCATTTATTTTGTCATGACTTTGTTATCATTAAAGAAACTTTCAGTGTGACTTATACTTTTAAATATTTACACTAAATGTTTTAATAATATGAATGGTTGAATGTTATGTTAAAAGTTAATGGCGTTATCTATAAGAAAAGAAGATAGTATACTATACTGTGTATGAATTGATTAGAGCCAATGCAAATTTGTACGAATTGCACTTGTATTTTAGCTAACAGATACAAATGTATATGTACAAAGAGTAGGTATTACTTACAGTACTATTTCTAGCTGTGCACTTGTTGGATAACTTCAGCTATTTCTTTCTGTACATATATGTACCTGAACAAGATGTAGTCAGTCATTAATTGGTTCCTCTAGTTACTGTTAAATATTTAGGTAGCGTTCGTTTGGAGGATACTGAGGGAGAAAGCACCTCGTTTTTCGTACGCACGCTTCCCAAACTACTAAACGGTGCGTTTTTTGCAAAAATTTTCTATAGGAAAGTTGCTTTAAAAAATCATATTAATACATTTTTAAAATTTAAAATAATTAATACTCAATTAATCATGAGCTAATGGCTCACATCGTTTTGCGTATCTTCCCAATCTCCTCAATCCCCTTCTTCTCAAGCACACCCTTAGTGTTGTTTGGTACTGAGATAACCACATATCCTGATGTAGATTTTACTGTAATTCTTTTGCTGGTCTAATCAACTAGTCATGCATGCGAGTCAAAAGGCAAAGTGGTGTAGCATTGTTTGGGCGATTAGTTATTTTCCTTTTAAAAAAAAATAAATGTGTGCAGAACAAATTTGTACTCAATGATTAATCAGCTCACTTCTCATAGCGGACCAAATTTATGTTGGGCCTCTTTAGAGTTTGCGGCCTGTCCAAATCTTTTAGGGCCCATCATATCTTCAGCAAATTTGATGGATTTTATATGCTTATTTATTTATTTATTTATTTATTTATTTTGTGAAGAGGGATCTAGTGATTAAGTAAAAATGTTCTTTTTTTAAATAAAATGGCAGGACCTCTGCTTATTCAATCAAGAAGTGTATGAAGAGAAACGCATACAAAGGTTTACAATTACATACTGAAATTAAAAGCAAGAGCTTCAACTAATGGTGTGTTTGGGATAGAAGGTTGGGAACTTCTACCGTGCACACACAAAATAGGGTGGCTCATTAACGTATGATTAATTAAGTATTAGTAAAAAAATCTTAAAAAATAGATTAATATTATCTTCTAAAGCAACTTTCTGTAGATATTTTTTTAAAAAAAATGAATCGTTTATATAGTTTGAGAAACATACGCGTCAAACAGAACAATGGATAGTATAACCATGCATCCTTGGAATTTGGAACTGAACTTTGTATGCCGATGTGGCTGAGTACTATCCTTTGTTGTACCATCTCCAGATCGATAATTTCATCACCGTACGCATAGTAAAATCCAGAGTTATGGCTCCCTGGATCAGGTTCCATAGGCTTGGTAATTCTTATAATTGATCAAATGTCGTGATGGTTGGCAGGGAAAATGATGCAAGTAGTCACAGAAGTTCCTGGATCAATAGGTCAAGTAAGGGGATCAAAGAAATGCGTAGCACTAGTTTCGAAAGGTTTTAACAAGGCAGAGACGACGATATATTGTCCCCGCATTCTTGGGACAGGGACGACAAAATGTGACATTTTGACCCTTTCTAAACACTTATTTAAAGAATAGACCCTACAAAAAACTTTTACAAAATAAAAATAAAACTCAATCTCAGCGTCATAATCCTTGGCGTTGAAGTACTTATATCTCAGCGCCACATCTTAATTTGATGCTCGTTAGCTGATCTCACAACTAATGGCTAGCTAGCATATATCGTATTAACTACTCCCTCCGTTTCAAAATATTTATATTTTGACGCTGTTGACTTTTTAAAATATGTTTAACCGTTTATCTTATTTAAAAAATTGAAGTAATTATTAAATTTTTTCCTATCATTTGATTCATTGTTAAATATACTTACATGTATACATATAGTTTTACATATTTCACAAAAGTTTTTGAATAAGACGAACGATCAAACATGTGCTAAAAAACCAACGATGTTAAATATTTAGAAATGGAGGGAGTAATAATGTTGTTGTAGGGTGTGGTGTTGTGGCCTTCGTGCATGCATGCGTGAGGTAGCAAGCAGCCTAAGCTTCTTTTTTTTTTCTTTTGGCACTTTTTAGCGGTACAAGGAAATCTTTCGTTCTTTTCTTCCGGCACTTTTTTCCCAAGAGGTAGAAGTACAGTTAAGCAACTCGAATCCTTGCATTTGAATATATATGATTTTACTTTTTTTTCCCAAGAGGTAGAAGTACAGTTTTAGAAGCAAATCGAATTCTTGCGGTGAAATATATTCAAATTTGATTTCGGTTTGTTTTCCCCAAGCGGTTAATACAAAAAAGTTGGAAACAATACTGTGAGAAAAAAACAACGGAAGTACTATATATAACTTTGAATATACTGTTGAAGTAAAGTATATGTTTCAAAATAATAATGTGGGAGAAAGAATGAAAGTATATTTATATGTTTGAAGTATGCTCGGACTGTATAGTTGAGTAAAAGAAAAATATCATGTGGGCAGAGAGAGTCAAGAACCCACAACATTGTGTTGGATTGAAGGCTACCTAACCACCATTCCATTACCTCTGTCATGAGGGACGAAGCATATAAACATTATCAGCGCAAAGAATATGGCGCTGAGATTTTATACTTGAGCGCTAAGAACAATGACGCTGGGACTGAGGTGTATTTTTGTTAGTTTTTTTCATGATATATTTTCAAATAAATTCTTAGAAAGGGTCAAAATGTCAAAATAGTGGGACAATCTCGAGACAAGGAACTGAATATTGTTTCATGTCCTGGTGACCTGTGAGTGAAAATTACAATCCTGTAGCATCAGCTCCTTAACACATTTAGGAACTTTCAGCATCCTCCAAACTACACAATGCGTCAACAAGTCCAGGTATAGCCCACATCCCCCGAACCTCCTTCTAATATTGGCTCACCCATATTAGCCATCACCCGTTAGCCCATAAGTAGTCCATCAAACCAAAGAAGCACTCAGGGCTAGGCATGATTCCAACCCTTGATTGTTTGTCTTTGTTGCTTGTGGCTCGCCGCTCATCCTCTTCACCGCTATAACTCTGTATCTGCGTGACGTCGTGATATGCGTAGGGCCATGCCTCTACCGGTCTACCCTGTGGTTGCAATGCGACTCCGAAATTGTACTCTACTTTTTTTATGTTGAATGTCCTTTTGTGTCTTAATTTATTGATTACATTCTATTATTTATCCTATTTCAATACAAATATGATATGGTATGTATTGTGCTCGATTATCTTTATCAAACATCTCCGCCCCATCTTTATTTCAGAGTTGCATCCGTCACATTCATGCATCTAGCAAGATATGTATTACTGAATGATGTTAACAGTGCATACAGATAAATAGACACAATTAGTTTCTAGGAATATCAGTGGTTGCCTGAAACAACCTCTGCTACCACACTGCACTTTTTCTCCCTATGAACTGTTAGCTGTTGTCTCCTGCATTTCTGCAGCAGTGTGGCCCAGCACCTTCTGAGGCATGTCACGCAAACAAAACAGTACTCCCACCGTTTTAAAATATACTCCCTCCGTTCCTAAATATTTGACGCCGTTAATTTTTTTAAATATGTTTGACCGTTCGTCTTATTCAAAAAATTTAAGTAATTATTAATTCTTTTTCTAACATTTGATTCATTGTTAAATATACATTATGTAAACATATAGTTTTACATATTTCACAGAAGTTTTTGAATAAGACGAACGGTCAAACATGTTTAAAAAAATCAACGGCGTCAAATATTTAGGGACGGAGGGAGTAGCAATCTACTACTAGGTTAGACACACCATAGAGTACGTAAGACTTTCTAGTACTTCTTCCGTTTCATAACGTAAGAATTTCTAGCATTACCCATATTCATATAAATATTAATGAATCTAGACACACATATGTATCTAGATTTATTAACACCCATATGAATATGGACAATATTAGAAAGTCTTACGTTATGAAACGAAAACTGAGGGAGTACTAGATTACTATATTTGAACGGAGAAAAGTATGCCTTTTCTGTTTGCCTGTGAAACAATTCAGACAAAACTGAGTACTAGAAGGTACACTCATTAGACTGACCAATAGAATACCAGATCGAAGTGATTGCAAGACAGACATGACACATTGATTCCAGTGAGAGACATGACCAAAGGCTGAGCAATGATCCCAATGCAGCTGAATACAACACAGGAATTTCATCAAACCAGCAGCGTAGATAATGGAAACAAAAGGATGCTTAGAATTAATCTACGGAGTATAGTAGGGATTAAGAAGGGGGAGATACTACTACCGCTCACTAACTGAAAGTTCTAGCTAGGTTGCTTGCCTAACCATCTGGGACGACATTATTCAGCAACCATGCAATGGCTGCAGGGACCATTTCATCTGAACATCTTCTAGCTCTTGCCGTTCGATGATGACTGGAGCATCCACCATGGCAAGCCATTGTTGCTGCTGGTCCAGCCAAGTGGCGCCGTCACGGTTTCCGGCTCGCCGGAATCGCCGCAGCTGCGGTTTGATTTGAAGGCCAGGTATCAGAGTTTCAGTTGAGGTGAATCTGAAGAAACAACATGGCAAGCATTGCATGGTGGCAGTTGGATGGTGTGGCTCACCAGATGTTGAGGTTGGGAACAAATGCATCAGCAGTATTGCAGGCAGGAGGAGCAGCAGCTTTAGTGGGTGACGCCCTGATGCATGTATGCAGTGTCTCCAGTTCAGTAATTTTCTTTTTTTTTTTTCATGGACAAATTAACACAAAATTAGTGATTCAGTTCAGTTGAGCTGAGTACAGCTACATGAATCATGCAGTGGTAACTGAAAATAATTAGGATATGCTTTCTCATTCCATCAGTAAAATTAACAGAATACCTTCTCCAGAATAGTGTTTTTCTCCATCAGCAACTTTTCCTGGAGAGAGACAAAAAAGACTAACATTAAGAAGATTTATAACCATTTCACCTACAAGTTTAAGAATCAAAAGGTTTTTAGCATTTGCCTTCTGTCGGAGCTCGGCGATCGACTTGAGCAAGAGATTGTTCTAAAACATCTATCTATCTATCTATCTTCTATTATTATATACTAAAAGTCCATTAAACTTCCTACAAACGCTCTCATACTGCCACATGGTGCTCTAAAAACGCTCTCAAGCTGCCACATGGCGCAATAATAAAATAGAAAAAACTTAGAAATTCTAATAAAAAAGAAAAAAAATCTAGCCCTCGATTTTCATTTAAGTTGGTGGACCCATTAGTTTACACCATTGGATTAGATCTGTTATAAATAGTAATCTACCCCTCCTAATTTACCGAGCAATACTTTCCATAAAAAAATTGACTAGAAAAAGCTGAGAAGGCATACGTACATACGGATTAACAACCACGGCCTAGAAAAGAAGAAATAATATACAGAAAAAAAAAACTGTATACGTACGTACTACTGGAAATTAAAAAAAACATCGCTTTTTTTAAAGGTGGATTTGCACTTCTCTGTATTTTCTTATGACGGCCATATTTAGTGAAACTACCGAAAGAAAAGAACGCTCTTTGTACTTCCTTTGTATTTTTTTTATTGTTTTTTATATATTGATGACCAACGTCATATATTTAGTGAAGGTGGTAGTATAAGAAAAATATATTACTTTACAAACTTGCACAGCCAAAAGTAGATCTATAATATAATATAAAATATCAAAAAAACGTATCTTGATTGTTCAAGATGAAATAATGAGTAATAAATTACTCAGGACATATTGTCAAAAACAGAAATAAATAATGTATTGTCTAAAAATTATGCCTCATTTAAACTACTAATCTGCGCATGTTGTGCAAATACATTCTATACATTTTTTTAAAAAAAAAAACTATTTTCACGTTTGTAATATTTAATACTTAATTAATCATGCGTTAATGGCCTATATCGTTTTGTGTGCCCTACATAAGCTCAACCAATGAGATCGAATGTAGCATAAGTAGGAGATAAATTAGATTATTTACTATAAAATTTAAAACTAAAGAACCAAGTTAACTATATTATTAAAAAAATTCATTACTTTGGATCAGATATATATTCTACGGACTAGCTATTGTTCACTAATTGTTGACAAAAACTAATCCATACATTTTTAAGAAAAAAATAAATAGATTTTAGCGGAAACAATTAATAATATTGGAAATCTCTTAGAAACACAGCGTCTACGCACCCTACCCCTTTAGTACCTCCGAAAGACTGAGCCGACATATTTTAAGATTGAAGAAGTTACCATGTCGTCTCGCTGTCGATGGATACGTCACCTACCACTGAAAGAATAATTAGTCGTAAATGCCAACACCCATATCAAATCTAGGACTTGAATCCGAGTGGGCAAGTTCCACCACAAGAAACCTAACCAGTTGAGGTGCGCTCACTTCGCAATAACATTGAATATTAAAACAACCATAATTTTTAAGCTACATTCTGCAATACTCATGTGCCTTTTAAACCGGTAAACTATTAGTTATAATCGTTAAATCTATCTTACCTAAAAAAAAGAATTTATTCATGGTACATAATATTTTTAAAATATTACTGCGCAATTATATTTCGTCGTTATCGTATTCATGTTAGGCTGCATGGAGCCTCTCACCCACCCTACATGAAATGTTCATATATGGATTGCCTCTCAAACTACATCAACCATATTAGACTATATAAACCCAAAAGTTTAGTGGAGCTTCATCTTCCACCTAATTAATCCTTTAATGAACTATGGTCCATAGATATGTAATTTCAAAAACACCATATTTTTACTTTCGTTAACATGTTTTCTTAAAAAAAATAAGTCTCTTAATTTCAAATGATAAAGAAGATTATAAATAATTTCTAATAGATATTATTTAAATATGATACAATATAAAACTAATAGGTTATAAAATTATAAAAGCAATTAATGCCGATGAAAACAATTTATGGAGAAATTGTGCTAGATGTTCTCCGTTCAATATTTTGCTCTTATAAATATCTCAAACTTAGTGTACAACACATGCCTCGCGCGGGTTACCTTCCTAGTTACAAATTAAAAACCATTAGCAACACCACACAATATGATCATCTCAAGTAAACATATTTTTGTAGTTCTATAAGTTCAGTGTGTGTGTGTTTGTACCTTTCTTGATCTTATGTTATTCAGAGAAGTGTCTATCTGGTTCTCAAGCTGCTGGATATCTTGCAGTGTCAGCGAGTCAAGTTCCTGCCCCATAAGATTCCTGAGCCATGGATGACAAGTATGAGAGCATGAGGTCCCTATCCTGCCAACAACTAGGGCATCACAAGTACAAAGGAGATATACATTTGACAAGAATAGGTGTCTGCGTTTTAGCATTTGTCCACTGATTCCCAGACAGCTTTTGAGCCAAATCCATATATAAGATCAAACTAGATGGACATATATGACATTTTTAATTTAAAAAAAAGGTTTTATTGATTGTAATATTTTACCGGTTGTATTGACAGTGACAAACTTGAGCCATCAATAAAGAATCCACTGTCTAGCTAGTACCAAGATTCAAGAAGATGAAGATACTTTGCACTTACATTTTTATTAAAGAAAGATGCTTTGCACCTATTTTTTTTCAGACTAATGCATTGATTCAAGGCCATATATATTCAGCATGCTGAGCTGATCAACAATGTTCAATAAAGTATATGTGTCGACAAATAATCGAGCTAAAAATAATATGATCATCCTTTCCCACCAGGTAAAAAAGATTGATCATTTCCCAGAAGAGTATGTTGCAGGGTTTAATTTTTTTTAAATATCCCTCTTCTTGATTAATTAATACTTATTAATAAACCAATAAAAGTTTACAGAAATATGTAGCATATTTTGGGTATCCACAGATACTGTTCCTATTTTCTGTATATTGAAACTAACACGGCATACTACATTGGAAAGGCCAGTTGATTTGTTAAATACAGAAAAGGGAAAAATTGAAGAGCTATTAGTTTTGTCTAGATTTTTTGTTACCTTTGGCTCTTTTTTAGAGCTTCAATCCTGCCCCTCAGCTTGATGTGGTCATAGCTCATGCTTCCCTGCGCAGAACACAGAAGATGTAAACTAAAAATTGTTTACTACCTATACATTGAACAGATATAGTGATATATAATGTAGTGCATATTTATACAGGATGAATGTACAAATGTTATGATGAACATTTCCCCTTCCTACGTACACACCTCCAGCTCAGGGAACTCTTCAATCACATTATTTCCTTCAGATAATAACTCATGTCTGTCATACTTCTCAAGGATTCGCTCCATACTATCAATAAAATATGAGAATCAATTATTAGGATATACTTCCTCTAATAAAAAAAACTAACTTAAAATGTTCACAATATTCCCGCCCTCACACATGAATATTAATGAATCGAAAGTGGCAACAAAATAAACAGACCCTAATTAACTATAATTGGATGGTGAGTACACTCACTTCACTTCAAGTCACCTAGCTAATTTGTTTAGTTAATAGAATAGAATTTCGGCCAATGCTCAACGATAGCCAAACCTAGCTAATTTATACTATAAATTATCAGCGGGGACCAATGCATAATTAACAGAACTGCGGGGGCTTTTTTACAAAAGTAACATCTGACGTGGCACCCCTAACTTTCCAGCGTTCCCACGGTGTTTAAGTAAACAAATTATCTACATCAATTTCAGTTATTTCTTTGATTGGGCATCTCACACGCGCTGAATAGTGCATGTCCTTCCAGATCAATATGTGACGGTTGGTAGGCCCAGCCATGGGTCTGTCTCATGTGAATAGTGCTATGCGTATGCAGTGAACATTCACGGGGTGGCCTTGGTTTGATTGGATTAAAGACAGTCCCAATCCATATTGTCCATAAGCAGTGTCTATGGTGCCATGTCAATAAGAAATCACACTACACTATATAATCCATGGTTTCTTAAAATAATAGACCATTAATAAATACATCATATCTCTTCTCTACCAATCATATTTATTTTTCATCTATTATGAAGACACTATTCTCTCCCAATGCAAAACTTGATAGTGTCTAGTGCATAGGTTCTCGTGTTGAAGCTGTGTCTTGCATGAGACCCAGTTTCTTCCTCTCTTCACTCCCTCTCTCTTAATTAATATAGTGCCACATAAGCTAAAAGTCCTACATGGCAATGTAGTTAATGCCATAGACATCATACTAGGTGGAGGGTTGGGAGTGCCCTAAGGTTGTGTTTGTTACTTCGGTTCCTAACTTCCTTCTTCTTGTTTTCCGCGCGCACGCTTCCTAAACTATTAAACAGTACATTTTTAAAAAAAATTTCTACACCAAAGTTGTTTTAAAAAAAATCATATTAATCCCTTTTAAAAAAAACTAAATACTTAATTAATTATGCGCTAATGAATCGCTTCGTTTTACGTGCACTACACATTAGTTTCGTTAGGGCGTAAACAATGGTGTGTAAGTGTAACATCATGCAATTAATTGTGTAAAAGGAATGGCATCACTGAGTACAATTTGAGTTGAGTTGGAGGGATTGAGAGAAAACAAGAGGATGCATCTAATATCTTGCAAATGGTTAGACTATGATAAACGAAAACTATTTCACGATTAATGCGGCACACTTTGATAATACATTTTTAAGTATTTGTCTTTTAAAGAACGAGTAGTGATCAAAGTTTGAAGATGAATATATAGTTCTGATAATGGTTATTTACAAAGAGGCAATTAATAATGTTATACTCCATATAGCATGATCTGGATTGTCTACAGATTCAAATTATTAATTATATAAATCAACAGAATAGAAGGTTGATTATGAGTTTCATGTATATGATCTGAAATAACATGAAAAAAAATATACATATATCAGTACTGTGCAAACAATTGTTCCTATCAATAAAAGATATGATTAGATTATATTGATTACTATTTGTGCATTGCCGTAGACAAGTCAAAAGGCTGTTCCTAATACTACTCTATTAATACTACTCTATCCGTCTCGTTTTAGTGTAGCCCATGAGTTTTCGTGTCCAATTTTAATCGTCCGTCTTATTTAAATTTTTTTTATAATTAGTATTTTTATTGTTATAAGATGATAAAACATGATAAGTATCTTATGTGTGACTTATATTTTTAATTTTTTTTTCTAAATAAGACAACAATCGAAGTTAGGCACGAAAAACTATAGATGCACTTAAAATAGGACGAATGTAGTATATGCAATAGGACTAAGGTAATACTGCATATACTAGGACAAGAGAAGAATGGGGCCGACATGCATCTACCAAAAATAGTACCCCTGGGCAGGTATAACAGTTCCCATAAGAGGAAATAAAGCTGGCTCAGCAAATTATTGCCGTGTACTTACCGGTGGTACAAGATAGTAAGGAGAATCTCTATGCATAATATCGTTCTATGGCGGTGTTTGGATCCTAGGGATATTTTTTAGCCCACCCCTTTTAACCCCAAAATAGCTCAAGGGGATCCAAACAGGAGGGCTATTTTAGGGCTATTTGCAAATAGCCCACCCCAAAAAATTATCACCCCCACCGGGTGCTAATTGGGGCTATTTTGCTGTGGGCCCCACCGATTCCCACTTTCCCCCACTTGTGCCGATCCCGTTGCGGCAAAACCCATCGCATTTCGCCCCCGCTCGCTGTCGCCCCCGCTCACTCTCTAGAACCCTCGCCGCCGCCCGGCCCAGCTTCGCCTCCCCCTCCCCACACCCGCGCCGCCGCCCGGCCCTAGCTTCTCCTCCCCCTCCCCCCACCCACGCCGCCGCCCGGCCCTTCACCCGCGCCGCCCTCTCCCTCGAATCGCGCTGCCCCTTCCTTCAGATCCACCGAGAGGCATCCACACTGGCAACTCACCCCACCCGCGTTGCCGGCCATCAGATCCGTCGTCGACGCATCGCTGTGCACCGAATCCGCGCGGAGATGGACCCCAACGGCTTCGATTTCTTCTCCCAAGATCCCATTTCGTCCGCCGCCGGCAACATTTGGCCCTCGCAGCCGTCGGCGTCCGGCCCTTCCCACGGATCCGTTCCCCGCACCGGCGTGGACACGCTGGACCTCAACACCCAGGCGTCGTCGGGCCAGGAGTTCCCTCACCTCCACGAGTACAGTGCCTTCCTCCAGGGTGGCGGCGAGGAAGGAGCTGGCCATGGCCGAGGCTCCGGTCTCCCTCCCATCCGCGCACCACGCTCTCTGGGAGTAAGGGCTGGTCGAGAGGGCGCCGGGCCGTCTCGTGGTGCACCACGCGCCCGCCGGGCCGTCTCGTGGTGCACCGCGCTCCCGCCGGCTCAACTTCGGCGCGGCAGGTGACCGTGCTGGACACGGTGGAAATGGTGGGTCGTCATCGGGCATCGTCGGCGGCAGCCCTGGGCGAGGCAGCTCCTCATCAGGGGCAATGGGTCGCCGTCGGCAACGCGCCATGGCAACCAACTGTGGCCGCGACCGCGGACGTGGGGGCCGCGGTTGGCGTGCAATTATTTTACGGACTTGCTTATACATTTGAGACAAATTATGAGTTTGTGCTTGTAAGGAATTGTGTATGCTTGTATGTGCCTGTATTGGATTAGCTATAGAAGATCCGGCTGTTGTATACTTTTAGTGGAGACAAATGATTGGGATGGTACAATAATAGCTAAATAGCCCTTGGATCCAAACAGCAAGAGGGCTATTTTGGTGGGATAATCTTTAGCAAAAAAATATCCCTGAGATAGTTCTCCAAACAGGCCCTATGAAGTGTACAATGTCTACTTCCTCCCTCCCACAAAGGAGATCGTTTTACTGGCTAACAAATATCCTAGAATGGTTGACGTTGTACTCGCCCATCGGCAGTAATAATGGCGCAGAAAAGTGGCACCATCTAGGGATGAAAACGGAGCGGATAGTTTCCGTCCGCTCCGGACAAAAATGGATACGGATACCTTTCGGATCAGATAATTCTCGGATAGTTCGGATACGGATACGAATACGGATATTTTCTCCCGGATACGAATACAAATATGGTACCAAGGTTTCTGTCGGATACGGATAATAATTCGGATATCCGGTGAACAGTGCTATTCGGATATCCGCAGGACCCATGAGACATACCCCATTTCTTTCTAACTCTATGACCTTCAATATACGTTTATAGATTTTAATAGTAGTTTATCTCTTAACACTAGTCCATACTATTAATATTATTTAAATTTTAAAAAATATTTATAAATTATACCTCATTTTATATAAAATGAGCTAATTATATATGTTGATATTTGTTTCCATTAGAAGTTGAGTTGGTTTTCGTGTTCCGAGAAAAATTTGTTTCCGTATTCGTGTCCGATCATATTCGATTCTTATTCGTATTCGAGATAATCCGTATTTGTTTCCGTATTCGAGCTATCCGTATTCGTTTTCGTATCCGGTAAAAAATATGAAAACGAATATGGTATGAGCATTATCCGTCCGTATCCGCTCCGTTTTCATCCCTAGCACCATCTAGTGCTCCTGTCAAATTTCTAGGTGCCAAAGCATTCAAATTAGGTGTATGGCACCATTATGTGGCTGGTGTACTTGTGTTAAAATGACTACTGCAACTAATGTTTTGGGGCATCCTGGTAAGTTTCATCCAGAGCAATTATTTTCTCTACATTCCTTGGACGACCAGCATTGTGGGACAGAGGGAGTACTTGCTAACTCCCCCTCTATCGATGAATTAATATAGGTATTTATAATTTGTTTAGCGACTAAAATATCCCTTGTTGAATGAGGGATCGATATGCATGCATCCGGAGGAAGTTTGAAAGAAGGGTGATAGACGATAGAATAAGTAGTATATCCTGTAACACTTATATTTATGGATGGATAAATTATGAACGCTTGAAATGCTTGTATTTGTAAACTCACAGGTGTACACGGGTTGTTATATATTTTTCACATTGCATTCTTGATCATCTTTTAATTTGATACATGGACGATGCATGCCAGGGAAGAGAGAGAGAGAGAGAGAGAGAGAAGTTAAATGTTTCTGAAATAATCCATCATATTAATTGAGCTAACTATATATATCTACTGCTTTTGTTATTTTGTACGTATTGTATGGAAAATGCAGCAGGAGTAGTGATAGTGACGTACGTGGTGTGGGAGGAGGCGTAGTGGAAGAGGTTGCCCTTGGCGGAGAAGACGATGGCGGCGACGTCGACGTCGCAGAGGACGGCGATCTCGTGGGCCTTCTTGAGCAGCCCCGGCCGCCGCTTGGAGAAGGTCACCTGCCGGCTCACCTCGTTCTCGATCCGCCGCACCTGCACCTTCCCCCTCCCCATCATCTCTCTCTCTCTCTCTCTCTCTCTCTCTCTGCCTGCTGCCTTAGCTTCTTCTCCGGCGAGATGAGCTAGGCTAGCTATAGCTTCTTGCAGCCGATCGAGAGCTAGGGGATCGAGCTGAGGGGTGTGGCGCCCTATTTATTTATGGCGAATTGTACTCGTTCGTGGACTGGTAGACGTCGATCGTCGTCGATCTCTCATTGGCTCCGGCGGCGAGGTGGGACGCTGTGTGGGTACGTTGGAGAGAGATGAGGGGGGTAGGGGGCCCACAGGTCAGAGAGTGCTACTGCAGCGCAGATTCCTTTCTTCCCCGGCCTAGCTGCCTGCCCCGGTCTTGCCGTCGATTACTGATCCATATTGACATTGTACTCGTTGATGAAAAGATTATTGAACATGGGAACACCCCTATAATAATAAATACTATGTATGTTTCAGATCCTCAAGAGAGTGGAATAATTAATAAAGTGACATGCAAAGTTTTCATTCCAACTTGGCATATTTTGACTCTACTATTATATATGTGTTTAAATCGCGAAAAGAAAATTTCTGGGTGTCACATCGGACGTTTGACCGAATGTCGGAAGGGGGTTTTTGGACACGAAGGAAAAAACTAATTTCATAACTCGCCTGGAAACCGCGAGACGAATTTATTAAGCCTAATTAATCCATCATTAGCACATATGGGGTTAATGTATAGCACTTATGGCTAATTATGGACTAATTAGGCTCAAAAGATTTGTCTCGCGATTTCCATATAAACTTTTGCAATTAGTTTTTTATCTATATTTAATGCTATCATGTGTCCAAAGATTCGATATAATGTTTTTAGGGAAAAAAAATTTGGGAACTAAACAAGGCCTATAGCTGCCGGGGATTGCCGTCGATTACTCCATTGACATTTTTGTTGTTGATGAAAAGATTGAACATGGTAATCTATAATAATTAAATATTTCCTCCGTAAAAAAAAACCAATCTAGTATTTGATGAGACATTTCCTAGTATAATAAATCTGGACAAGCTTCTATTATTCATTGTTCTAGAAAATATCACATCCAATCTTAGATTTGTTCTTTTCTTTTACGGAGGGAGTACTAGTAGTAGTATGTATGTCTGTCCCCATGTCTGGTGTTATCCTTTCAGCCACCACGCAACGTGGTACAAAATTATATTAGATTCATTCACATACTTACATTCCATCCATTTTAGATTGATTTTATGGAAAAGAGGGAGTACAACAGGATTCAACATCACTTGTAGAAATTTTTATTGTTTGAAAAAAAAAAAGCAACAGAGAGATGTCATTAGTCATGTACTGCCTCCATCTCAAATACTCCCTCTGTCAAAAAAAAAAACAAATCTACTATTGGATGTGATATATCCTAATACAATGAATTTGGATAAGTTCATGTACAAATTTGTTGTAAGGATATGCTACATCTAATCATAGGTTAGTTTTTTTTTACGAAAGGAGTAAGCACAATTTCAGAATCTAAATTTATTTTCAAATCAGTGCATGCAATTCTAGAGTACTAGTACTTGTCACTTCAATCCTATCTCATTCAAATTTCTCTTCGTCTTACCCCAATTACTCTCTCAATTAAAAAAAATTCATCTTATTCAAATTTTATCTTTCTAGAATAGCTATTTTTAGCACAATAACTTGTCCCAAAATGAAACCATTTCTCCACCTACCCTTCACTGTCAACCAATCACGACCATTCTCTTCACATATTTTCTCTTCTCCACCAATTATACCCCTTCTCCAATCATCTCTACCTACTTTCTTAATACCTATGTCAATCTAAAAAATACTTATTCTCTCCGTCCCAAAAAAACGAATTTAGGACTAGATGTGACATATTCTAGTACAATGAATCTGGACAGAGGTATATCCAGATTCATTATACTAGCTTGGATGTGTCACAACCAGTACTAGATTGGTTTTTTATGCAATGGGGGAGTACATTTTAGGACGGAGAAACTAGTTATTTTGAGATGGGGTAGTACTACTTTATTTTTTTTTAAGGATGGGTGAGATATGAACCCTCACTAGTTGAGAATATAATAAAGCCAAAATGTTAATAGAGGTAGTATGATCGAGTTGTTAAATTGTAAAAGTCACATTTTAAAAGTACTATGTTATTATATTTGGGATAAAATTTAAACTCAAGTTATATTATATTTTAGTACACTCCCCCATTCCAAACTAGCTTCATTTTTCATCATTTTACTAGCCACATTCGTCACGCGTTGCGTGACCATCATGACTTTTTTTCAATTTCTATAGGTGGACTATGGCATATGCCACTAAGAAGAAGGACCATGACACCCTCTATATTTATCGTCAATTTTGCATACATATGCTAAATAAATTTTACAACATTTAGTATAACCTACCAGTGCATTTGTTATAGTAAATTCATTTTTACTATACTCACCTTGATGCGAACCCCAAAGCTAAGAGTTTGTTTATAGATAATTTTGTACTTATTGTATATAAATTTTACAAAAGAATCACATGTTTAAGGTTCACTACTAGAGAAACGATTTTTCATAGCGTTTGGAAAATATTTTTCATGGCGACTACAAGCAAAAACCGCCAGCGTAGAAAATTGAGGGGGTGGGGGGTCACGGGCCGCCAGCGAAAACTAATTTTCGCTGGCGGCCATATTAATAGGTCCGCCATAAAAAATACTATATTTTTCGAGGCGGACCTCTTAAATGTTCGCTAGCATAAATCAGTGTTTTCGCTGGCGGGTACTAAAGAGATCCGCCAGCGAAAAAACGGATCCACCAGCGAAAAGCACAGCTCACAGATCGATTCCTTCACAGCATCACCCACCCACGCATTTAAAAGCAATTTCACCCACCCACCCACTGCATTCATCTCTCCTCATTATCTCTTTCTCATCTCCACTCACCTCTCTCCCCTCCCCTCCCATCCCGTCCCTCTCCTTCTCCCAGTTCTAGCCGGAGGGAGGGGGCGGCGGCCGCCGCGGCAGCGACGACAGGCGGACCTGGCGGCAGCGACGACAGGCGGACCTGGCGGCAGCGCTCGGGTGAGGCGGGACGGCGGCTCTCGGGCGTGGCGGGGTGGCGGCGCTCGAGCGCGGCGGGCGATGGCTCTCGGGCGCGGGCGGGGAGGCCGGATCCGCCGCCGTCGTACCACGACGATGACGACAACGATGGGCCGGGCCACGATGACAACAATGAGCACAGCGACCACCACCACGACGACGACAATGGGCCGGGCCACGACGACGATGACGACCACGGCGACTGGTGACGACGACCGGAGGGCCTCCTCCTCCCTTCCCTCTCCCTCTCCCAGATCTAGCCGGAGGGAGGGGGCGGCCGCCGCGGCGGCGATGGCAGGCGGACGACGACGATTTTAATGAATTTCTCCAATTTATGTTTGTATTGATGTTTCATATATGCATGTATTGATGTTTGTTTGTTAAGAATGAAGTGAGAAATTGATGTAGTATTCTTTTAAGGTTGGATGGTTGGATTTGATGTGGATTTGAATTGTTATGGATTTGAGATTTGGGGATGTAGATTTGGGATGCTTAGCAGCATGGGGCTTTTGCTGGCGGCTGGAGGACAACTGCATATGGTTTTTTTTATCTCAAAATTAATTATCGCTGGCGGCCGGTATAACACAGCCGCCAGTGAAAATTGATTATCGTTGACGGTCGGTATAACACAGCCGCCAGCGAAAATCGATTTTTGCTGGCGGCCGGTATAACACAACCGGCAGCAAAAATTGATTATCGCTAGCGGCCGATAACCGCTAGCGAATATTGATATTTTCTCTGGCCTTTGCTCTGTGGCGGCTGCAATTTCCGCCAGAGAAAACCCAAAATGGCCGCCACGAAAGATGATTTTCATAGTATTGGTTATTCATAATCAATTGCAAGAAATGTACCACAATGCTATGAATGCATTATGATTACTATTTGCTAATCATAAGTGGGGTCCACATCTCTCTCCTATCCTCTTCTTCCTCACGCACGTGGCGGAGCGGAGGAATGGAGCGACGGCCCGAGCCGGGACGGCTCGGCGCGCAGCAGAAAAAGCGGCGGCGCTCCGCCAGGGTCTCACCGCCAGCGACGGCGAGGCGCGACGGCCACCATACGCACGGCGCGACGGACAGGTGCGTCGTGGCGGATAGGTGCGCGGCGGCGGCGGGCAACTGCTGGTGCGGCTGCGGCGTCGGTGGCGCGGACTTGGCCGAGCTCTGCGCCGTGGCGGCGGCGGCAGCGTTGCAGAGCGGCTGCAGCAGCGGGTGGTGGTGGCGAGCGGCTCCATCGCCATTGTGATTTGTGCATTGCATTCGATCGATTTGTTGCCGTTGATTGGTTTCTTGTTGATGTGTGTGCAGGTTTGAGGTGGATCCATGGCGACGGGTCGGTGGAGAACAGGACCTGCAGACCGCGGCCTGCGGCGGCGGCGACGGCGCCGTGGGGCTCAGCTTCGAGACGCACCACGGCGGCGGCGTGGCGCCTTCACCAGAGTTCGCGGCGTGCACGGCGAGCTCCTGCAGCGCGGCGAGCTCCTGGTGCACCATGACCGGCCGAGCCATCACCACCGCCGTCGCTTCCCAACGCCGCAACCAGCCGAAGCCGCCGCCGCAGTTGAAGTTGGATGGGGATTTCAGGTACTGAGGCTGAGGGCATTTCCGTCCTTTTGAAATTTCTCTCTCCTCTTTTTCACTGAAAATAATAAAATATTGCCTCGGGTGTCCTATAGCTAATTGCACAAATTTTATAGTGTCCATTGGCAGTGTCGCCTTTTTTGGGTGTCTTCTAGCTAATTACATGATTTTTGGATATCCTGTGGCAAATTTTGCCTATTTTTTGTGCTTGTAAATGATCAAGAAATAATATTAATATACATTTGTTGACATGTTCAATATCTTAAAACCATTTTTTATTTGGTAAATGATTGAAAGTGGTATTAAGAAAAGCAATCGGTCTAGAGTGGTAATTGTGTGAATCTTTCATAATTTAGAAATTCGCATATCAATTACAACTCTTACCGTAGGTAATTTACCATGGGCATTAAGATTAAAAATTTAATCATGTTTTTCCACTTGAATCATAATTTGCTTGAATACATACTTTTTTCTTCTTTTATTCAATAATTTTGATCCTCCTATCTTTTACCTTTGTTTATATATCCTATTATTCTATTTTTGTTAATCATGTTATTGCCTTGCAATAATATTTTTCATATTTTCAAATATTTTACTCTCAATCATAAAATAACCAATGTCAACTTTGTCTCTAATGCCTTAAAAACACTTAAAATTGACTAACTTCCTTGCTAATCTAATTACATCATGCGTAATCCCAATAGCTATGGTCTATCTAGCTAATACCAGGAAGCTTGCTTAGTACTCCCTCCATCCATAAAAGTTATGCTACCTATTACTTTTGTCACCAAGAGAAGGAGAAATCGAATCATCCTGGTTGTTACAAAATCAAGGAGTGAGTGCAAGCATGCAACCAACAAGTGTTTAGGTGACTCCTTGGGTTCTAATTAAACATTTAATTTATCTCTTCATTTAAGTTTTGAATGCATAAAGCCTACAAATAGGAACAACTTATTTGAAAAAACTCAAAGGTGAAATAGGTATAACTTTGATGGATGGAGAGAATACGTGACCTTCCTTTTCCATTTGACTATAGGTCTTCTTTCTTTCTCTAATCCTTGCTTTCTTTCTCTAATCCTTTCCGAAGACTCCTGAGTCTGAGTCCTGAATCCGACCTGATGAGTCATCTTTTACCGGCCCATCCTCTCTAGATCCGCTGTTATCTATTGAATGCATGCTGCATCTAACGGCTCTTATTATTCTGATGACGTGGCAAATTGTGGTGGTGAGAAAGATTAATCCTTTCACTACTTTATATGTATGCTGCATGTAACGGCTCTGATTATTCTGATGACGTGGCAAATTGTGGTGGTGAGAAAGATTAATCCTTTAACTACTTTAGATTTGTTTCAAAATAACTTCATTTTTCACCATCTTATCATCCAGAAATACCTTTATCTTTTATGCAATCATGCATTGAAAGTTTGTGAAATATTTTTAGAAAAATTCACCATCCTGTTTGTTCCAAGATAATTTTTAGGCCAACATTGCATTGGAATTTGTCAAAATGTGGCTGGCACTGAAGTACTGCAAGTCAAGGCCATCGTTAGATATGAATCCTGATCTTAAGGTCCGGAAATATAGCTTTCGAAATATCATAATGTAACACTTAATTTTCTTCGCAAAATAAAAACTACACTTAATTTGCAATGGATAACAAATTTGTTTTGACTGGTGTAGTGGGTAAACTAAAGCCAAGTAACTCACCAGCTCTAGATTTCAGATAACTACTTGATCTTCACCGTTTCAGCAAATACAGAACAGAACTAAAACGCCACAAAGAACATGGGTCATGCATGTAGAAAAATATATCACAAATATGCCTCCAATAACACAGACATTTCTTGCTTCAACAATGAGCATCAAACAACAACCATGTCCAATCTAATGGGTACGAGTGTACGACACAACTAGAACACAGTTATTACACATTAAAGCAGCAAACACACAGAACATGGGTCATGTGGAAAACATATCACAAATATGCCACCCAGAACAGAGACATTTCTTGCTTCAACAATGAGCATCAAACCACAACCATGTCCAATCCGAGGGGTATGACACAACTAGAACACAGTTATTATACATTAAAGAAGCAAGCACATTAATGTTAGCATAAAGACCCGGTTCCATGAACTAACATGCAACAGGATGAACATACCATCAGTTCATTGCACAAGTAGCTGCTGATAAGCACACGCATACATCAACACAGAATAAGCACAGACACATGCATACATAACAACAGTTTCTGTGACATACCATGAGCAGATACATTGGATAGTTAGTTACTCATGGGAAAACATGCTTTTGTTGAGCAGAAACCTTTCATCCAGAGCTCATGGTAAACCGGACAGCAGAGTGACCGTCACTTGCCATCCTTGTTGCCACTGAAGAGATAGTCAAGTGATGAACCACCGCCTGGAGCAGCCTGCACCTTGGTTGACGGACGGTCCTGTGCAAACAAAAGGGAAAGAAATGTCAGCATAAAGCCTCAAATCGGACGCAATGCAAGTAAGATCAATTGCAAAATGCTTACGAAGTGAGCTTGTGTGTTACGTAAGGCATCTTAGCACGTTTCAGACCAGACAATGTACAGTCTGAGAGTTAAATGAGTACAAAATGGATATTTCTTCAAGACAGCATGAGATGGTAATATTCACATGCAGAAATTTGTAAAATTACTGAGTTAAGGCAAAAGTGCCAACCTGAAATAATGAGTTTCTACTTAAGGAACTCCCCTAGAATTCCTGATCAACTACTACTTATCAAAATGCCCCCCCAAAAGACATTATTGCAGTAAGGTTCGTATTTCCACTAGCATTCAATTATTGATGCTAACCATAAGTGGATAGTAACCCTAATTGAAGTTTTTATAATGGAAAGTGGACACTAACCGTAAGGAAATTTCCACAGTTTTGACCTTCAGCCCTCATGTAATTGTTCGCCTTACTACTTTGAATACCGGCTGGGATCTCTTTCAGCTTCTCTGCAGAGGACGAAGGGGCAGGCTTTTGAACTGGAGCAGGCTTCTCAGCTGACTTCGGAGCTTCACCACCACCAAACAGGTAGCCCAGGGAACTCTGACCACCCCCGCTGCTAACACCACGACCCATCTTATAGAACTTCAAAGGTCAATTACTCTGCAAAATTAGTTTCAGATACAAAACGAGTGTTATTCTCAAAGAACTAATTAAATCTCAAACATACATAAGGCCAACTGCAAAACTTTAGAAAATAGCAGACATTTAAGACAAAAGGTGAATATAATTGGTGCTAAGTTTGTTTGCCTGTACAAACCCTAAAGAAAAGAAGAAATTCAGTTGTCGTCATCTAATTTGTCCGTTTCCTAGGCTCACAGGTTGGAATGCATGAACATCTTATTGGACAGCATAACAACAATGTGGCGTGTAAGTGGTCAAGCACCACGACATGTTAGAGGCTTTAGAGCATTTGACTATCAATACACTATCTCAAACATAAATGGGAAATTGCATAGGTCATAATACATGGCATACCTAACGTGTAAAAATGGAAACCGTAAATTTAGCAACCACTTCCTTACGCTCAGTTTCTTTTTTCTTACAAAATGAACTAATTATCTAAACAGATTAATGAATATCTATACAGAACTTGTATGGCATTTTCCTCTTTTTTATGTATCTCGATGTAGTTGTGTTGATAATATCAAGAACATTCCAATTATGCAGATCAACTTAGTTAGGTACAGCCTGCCGACGTATCCACCTCAACAACCATTTGATTATAGTCACGGTCACAGATGGTATTAGGAAACATCACACTATAAAATTCTCCAATAATAGCGCTGCGTTTGGAACAAAGCGAGCGCAAGATAGTGTCACAACAAAGATTCCGTGCGTGATCCAAACATGCGCAATGATTTGCACCGATAATCCAAATCATTCCGTCCGTTTGCTATAACTAGCATCTTCCCTGCACACAACTCATCAGAAATGAAAAAAAAAAGAACACAGCGAATTTCTGCACCTAATCTGCATTCCACAACATTAAAATAGTAAAATCAAAGCATCAAACGGATCAAACCCAAAAACCATCAAACCACGGAGCTAAGATTTGCATCACAGTGAGGCGGGCACAAAATTTGGCCAAAAGCCTCTTAACACCCTAATCCAATCCAATCCACCGCGCATTCGCTCAATCCCGCAAACCGTCCTAGACCTCTAACATCATCATCATCATCATCGCATCACCAGAATCCCCAAGATTCACAAGGATTTCCGCGAAATCTCCACCGAATCGGGGGGCTCGAAACGGCCCGCGGGGTGGGGACGCGGATTCGGGAAGGGCACGCACCTTACGCGCCGGATCCGGGAGGGAGGAAGGGCGTGGGCGCGCGGCGCGATCGATTCCGCGGAGACGACGAACAAGGGGAGGAGGAGGAGGAGTGGGATCGCTGCTCGCTGCTGCGATTCGGTCGGCGGCCGCCATTATTTAGGAAGGTGCGTTTTTGCGGTGAGGTCCCTGTGTTTGTGCGAAATTCTAATGCTTCCTCCGTCGCACAACAAGTTAATTTTTACAATTTAGATAATGGAATATCATTCCGGTCTTTGCGCAAAGAGCTATAACCCATTATTTAAAAAATCGTTCAAAAGCTTTCATAGAACTACACTCTAACCAAACCTTAAGCAAGCACACACTAATGAAAACCAACACAGGATAAAGAAAACACAATTTTCAGATCCTATTTGTGAATCTCCATCTGAACTTGGCAAAGAGTTACATGACTATTGACTCAAGTTTACGACATGCATTATTCATTATTCATTATTCGGACCTTTGTAGTTGGTTGAGCCCAACACCAGAGCATGATGTCCTATTTTTATATACCCCACGGATACTAATACAACATTAAGATGACTAGAATACCCCTACTTTATCAAACCTCAATATAATTATTCTTCACTTTATCTACTTCTAAATATATTTATCTCCTACTTTCACAACAAATTTTGATACAATGATTATAAAAATGAACCTATTTTGAGATAAATAAAAAGGTTAAAATTGAACCTACTATAGAAGGAAGTAAGTCGGTTTTTATAGTGAACAGAGTGTTTTCGCTGACGCCTGATTGTGCGAAAATTTATAGCCATGTTTTCAACTTAATTATAGTATTATTGCATCAGATTATTTTCTTTATGTATTGGAAAAATATAGTACATTTTTTTGAAAATTTTTCTTACACTTCAATATACTTAAGACTAAGTTTCTTAAGTTATTTGTTAGGTTTATTTTTTAAGATATTTAGTTTTTACAATATTTGCGACAATAATTCATTCAATAATGAAAACGGTCTAATGAGTTTTGGCATACTAGTGGAGAGGAAGTTTTGCGCTGAGGTTCCTGGAGTTGTGGTAAATTTGTTTGTGCGAGTTTTGGTGGGAAAACGAACGGGGATGGTAGATTGCAATCGCGGTGGATTAGAGATCATCAGCATGACAGCTTATGATGGTGATCTTCTGCCTAAGATGTAGTGTAATGTTCTACCAACTATAATACATGGTTGAGTATGAGGGGATGACTAAAAATAGATTAATATATGTAGGGGAAAAAAAGGAAGAAGGTTCATTCGATGATTGTACTAGGAAGAGAGAATGTGTCCATATAATACCTTGTCACCAACACGTCCTTGTATGTTTTGAGATGGTTGTGATACCAACAAGCATCATAAGTCAAATCATCAGTGCTTCAGAATTAGTATCCAAAGCACAACTTAAATTGATGGAGTTGGTGTTCTTGCGCTGAGAAATTTCATTGTAAATTCTTTTTTTTTACTGGTATATGGCCATACGGGAGCACAAATGACAGTATCAATTTGTTGTACAAAGCTTGTATACAAATTGCAATCGTCTGTCAGTTCTTCTCAAGCATAATATCGCTGGGTATTCCTCTTAAGCATAATACAGGATCCCAGTGGAAACAAACTAAATTACAAGCATAAGAATACCACAAACTTTGATGTGAATAAACTATAAAGGATCCAATCTCGAAAAAAGAGATGAATAAACCACCAACTTTACTAGGAATCAAATGCTGCATCTTCTCCTTGATGATTGCTAGCTGTTGCATAGTAATAAGAACCAATACTTTGTTTCCAATAGTCAGTTAGACCCTCCAGCAGCAAGTTAGGTGTAGTAGGGCTGGGCAGTGGCAGATGAACAGTCAAGCATATCAGTTGTAATGTTCATCTTCAATCTGTTTGGATGTCCTGTTGCGAACATTTACAATAATCTGTTACCTAAGGGCTTATATTAATACATGGATGATATACTTGAACATGTAAATTCCATTGAAAAAAAAAACAATGCTACTGAATGGAAATTATTCGCTGGATCCCCCATCATCTTTGTTACTCAGGGTTCGAATTATTGCTTCTAACACCTTGATATCACTTTCTTTCTTTGCAATCTCCTCTTGCTTTGCCCGCAACTCTTCCATGTGTAGCTTGAACACTTCTGCAAGATGATAAAATGAAACCAGATAAGACATTCAGCTTTTGACACGCTCAGTTACCAAATGCCAATGGTTTACAACGAAACATAACATACTTGCAGTGTTCTCCAATTCCTTGGTCACTTCCTGCGCACGTAACTCCGCAGCTCGTTGAGCAGCTTCAGCTTGGCGTTTCTCTGTACGAGCTCGGGCAGCAGCAGAAATGGCAGCATCTAGTTCACGTTCCAGCGACTGCACCCTCTGGTCAAGAATCTAACATGCAACAAGAAGTGCAAATGAATCTTACATAGCTTCTTTTGGGACAATGTTTAGTTAAAAGCCAACATACATCAGAGTGATGTCAGCACTCTTCTACAACATAAATATAAGTTTTAGCGAATTTTATATTTTTGTAATAATAATATACTAGCGTAAAGCCATAAATGCCAATTTACTGCTTCAGATTTGCAGCCATTGACTACAACATATTTTTATATTTGTAATGATAAAAATGTTAAGAACCATGAATCTTACATGGTGGCTTATTATCAACATACATACAATTTAACAATTGTATTTTAGCAAAGTAAATATGGACAGCAATGACAGCACACTTCTACAACATAAATAAGTCTCGGTGAATTTTTTGTAATAATAATGTACTGGCGTAAAGCCATGAATGCCAATTTACTGCTTCACATTTGCAGCCATTGACTTGCAAAATTATTAAGTATTTCTGGAGAGAGATGAAATACATCCCTCCAGCTTAAATATAAGTCGGTTTTTACTTCTTGCAGTCTCCAATGTATGACTGGGCCTATGGTATACTATCATAATTTATACTAGCAAAATGATTGAACTTATCTATTATAAAAGTATTTTGCAAGAGCCAAATTTTAATATTTTCTCATGTAGCCAATAAATATACTTTGACATATTTTCAAGATCAAATTTTGAAAAGGTAGATTGAGCAGATCCCATATCAACCTTTTTTCAGATATGGAGAGGTTATGAAAGGTTAATAATTTGTGACATCTAACCAACATGTTATATGAACACAGAAATGTGAGTACTATGATGTCAATACCATATTTAATGTTGCCAACACAGGACGGAATACAAAAGAACAAAAATCAGAATGATCCTAATATCTACATGGTGTCCACTAGATTAGCTACAGGTCATCAGTTTTAGTGTTCTGATTTTCGTGAGAACTTGTGACCCCAAAATATAGGTTCCAATCACTCACGAGATCCACCAATCTGCACAAGTGTGTTAGATCATTTAGTTTGATCAATGGATTAGATATGCAATTGGTCCATTAGCCTAAAAGATAACATGAGTCTTAAGTAATTAGGCTATCAGAAAGGCTTAGGTCCCAAGTCAGGTTATGCGCTATAAATTAAGGGGGCGTCCCACTACTGCGAACTTAACTACTTCTCATGTCACAGTAAGTGAGCTCCAAAAAGTTTATTCCCAAACCAATCCGGAAGTATAATTTGCTGTCTTGAAGCCCAATCCACTCCTGAGGATGTTCATCGGGATGATCCATGAACGAGTGACAATGAATCGAGGGGATCTGTCCTACGAAACCTCCTCTGGAGTGGATCAGCCTTTGAGCCAACCAAATTGCACTTCCTAATTAGTTCGGGAATGAGGTTGTGAGGCAGTCACTTGCTGACACACAAGAAGCACTTAGATTTGTGGTAACAAGATGCTCCTCAATTTATAGTGTAAAATCTGACTAGGGACCTGACCCTTTTCTATAAATTCTATTTAGCCCCACGATCAAAGCATATCAGCGAATTAACCATTTGTGACAGGCTAATTGCTTAATTACCCATTTGCCCTTCAACCAATGGGTTAATTACACAATTCACTCATGGATCACACTAAATGGTCTAACATTCTCCCACTTGATTGAATAACTAATCTTAGTCCATACTTTGGCAAGAGCACCACACAAAGATAATGTAGTTAGGGTGACAAAATAATCATAACTGAACTTCATTGTCTATGGTATACCACTATATCTCATATGGGTTATTATTTACGGCATTTGGGAGTTCAGAAAGAACGTGATCATACTCCTTTCTCATGGTCCTCAATATAGTTTCATAGGTTGTTTTTCCATTAATCATTATGTGCACTTCGTAAGGGAGAAACAAACTTTCAATATTTCCAGAATCAAAATTCGACATCTTATCATTATAATTATCCCTGAGTTATATGAGCTTTTCATTAGTATCATACTGGCAATAAGTTCTCGAAGGAGATTTGGAGACAAGACTTAGTAAGGGGGTCAACAATCATTAACTTAGTACTTAACTACTTGTATGCTGAAAATTAATTGGTTGATACTAGATTCTATCTTTGAAAACTTGATAGTTGATTTTGACTAAGCATGTAGTATTAGTCCCTTGTAGATAGTACAGGGTTCTCTTGATAGCTTTCCAGTGATCTAAACCTAGATTAGAACAATATATGCCAAGTACCTTGATCACAAATGCTAAGTTAGGGAGAGTACACATTAGCACAAATAATGCTCCTAACTACTGAGATATAACGAATAATCTTAATCTCATGTATAAAACTGGTTTCTCGGATATGCCATCCCAAATGACTATGTCATATCAATGAGGATGTGAATCAAATTGTTCTTATTTTACTCAAACAAGGATCTCAGCGGTTCACCTAGTGCAATCACTCAAGATCTGATCAGATCAAACCATTCTTCTTTTACACTGGGAGAGTTCTTGGAGAGTTCACACTACACATCATTCTGATGATAACTACATGATGATTGATGAATGATCTAATCAACCCAGTCACATTTTGAGTGGAGTCGACACCAATTCAGCTGGGTTGAGTAGAATCCACATCAAATTCACGACGCATCTGGGATACGAACAACAATTGCAAATCCTACATTCCACTTACTGACAAAACAGCATCGCCGAGGATACCGGCGAAGGGATTGGGGGCGAATCAGGAGCACCAGCAACGAGCAAAGCAAAGCAGAGCAAAATCACCTTGATGGTGCGGGCCTGGTCGGCGGCGAGGGAGGCCTTGGAGAAGATGTCCTCGTCGACGAACACCGCCTTCTTCGCGAGCAGCCTCTGCAGCGCCGCCACGTTCGCCCCCAGCTCCGTCAGGTTCCCCACCGCCGCGCCCCACCGATCCCCTCCACCCCCCGCCCCCGCCGCATCCGCCGCCGCCGCCGACGAGGTCGCCGCGGCGGACTTCTCCCTCGGCGCCGCCATCTCTCGCCGCCGATCTCACAAACCCTCACTTTTTGCAATTAACCCCCTCGAACTATTCTAAATTATAAACTAGGGCTCACTTCCACTGACATGCGGGGCCCACGCTTTTCCCAGTCCCCAAGAAATATCTGTCGTTGACAAGTCAACGCCCAGATCCAACGGCGGAGACCACCGCCGCCCCGTTCCGATCGGACGGCTGAGATCGCTCCTCGAGCCCTATATACGGCTCCACGGGCGCATCTTTTTCCTTCCCCCCTCGCCGCCGCCTTCTCCATCGTAAACCCTCGTCAGGTGAGACGCTTAAACCCTAGCTCGCGAATTCCCCATCTAATTTCGTTGAAATTTTCTTCGATTGATTTGATTAATTAATATATATCCCGCGTGGGGTGGTGGTGGTGCGGGGTTCTTCGCGCGTCGGTGTGATCCAGCGATTTGGTGCGAATCTGTCCCCCATTCTTTTGGGGGGCTTTTTGGTGGCTGGGTGGGTGGATGCGTTTGTTTAGTTGGTTGGCGGTGTGCGGGGTGCGTTAGGGTTCGTGGAGATCTCCGTGGTTCGTAAGATAGACGATCTATTAGTGTTGCGCTGTTGTTGCTCGGCTCGTGGGGTTTAGGGTTTTTTGGCTGGAGGGATGGAGGGGGCTTGAATGGTGGAGGAGGGTGAGTAGATGTCACCATGGGGGTGGTGATGAATGGAAGTTTTTGGGTCGGTATTTGAGGGCCTGCAGATTCTCATCTGTTGCAATGTTTGATCTTTGAGTAAGTTTTGGTTAAAAAAAAGAATCACATGTTTTATGGTTGAAGATGCTGAAAGCCCTTAGTAACATGCTTGATTTTTCATGTTACAAAGTGTCCATGAAATAGTGTTGAATATCAAAACTTGTTAGTCGATATTCTTCCAGATATCCTATTATTAGATATGAGATTTGAACGAGGATGAATTCTGTGAATCTTTAAAACCAGCACTATGTGCCATAAAGTCAAACTATCTTAAATCTTCCTTTTTTTTTGGCCTCCATCAGTGAATATCTTAGGCTTTGTCCTTTTTAAATGTGGATTTCAGCATGTAACTGATGTTATTTTTTTTAGTAACCCTCGTCAGGTGAGACGTGTAAACCCTAGCTCGCGAATTCCCCATCTAATTTCGTTGAAATTTTCTTCGATTGATTTGATATATATAATATATCTCGCGTGTGGGGGGTGGTGGTGCGGGGTTCGTCGCGCATCGGTGTGATCCGTTGATTTGGTGCGAATTTGCCCCCATTTTTTTGGGGGGCTTTTTGGTGGCTGGGTGGATGAATGCGTTTGTTTAGTTGGTTGGCGGTGTGCAGGGTGCGTTAGGGTTCGTGGAGATCTCCGTGGTTCGTAAGATAGACGATCTATTGGTGTTGCGCTGTTGTTGCTCGCCTCGTGGGGTTTATGGTTTTTTTGGCTGGAGGTGGAGGGGGGCTGGAATGGTGGAGGGTGAGTAGATGTCACCATGGGGTTGGTGATGAATGGAAGTTTTTGGGTCGGTATTTGAGGGCCTGCAGATTCTCATATGTTGCGAGGTTTGATCTTTGAGTAAGTTTTGTTAAAAAAAAATCACATGTTTTATGGTTGAAGTTGCAGAAAACCCTTAGTATTCTGATGGCCTGTAGCATGTTTGCTTGATTTATCATGTTACAAAGTGTCCATGAAATAGTATTGAATATCAAACCTTGTGTTAGTTGATATTCTTTCAGATATTCTATTATTAGATATAAGATTTGAACAAGGATGAATTCTGTGAATCTTTGAAACCGTAAAACTGGGCACTATGTGCCATAAAGTCAACTATCTTAAATCTTCCTTTTTTTTGGCCTCCAATAGTGAATATCTTAGGCTTTTTCCTTTTTAAATGTGGATTTCAGCATGTAACTGATGTTATTATTTTAGTAACGTTGAGATAGTCCAGCTTGGGATGTTCCTATTGAGATTTCCACTTGCAAGTGGTGCAATTTTTAAAACCATTCCATCGTTCTTGAGATATGAGATGGAATGATATTGAAGTTAATTGCTATATGAGATGTCTGATTTAGTTGTTAGATGTATGGCATTGCTTTCTTCTGTAAATTGGTGTCTGCACAATCCCATCGAGCTCGGATTCTAATCAACCACTCTGTTTTTGTGTTTCTTCTTGCTGTTATTGTTTCTTCCTGTGACACTACAAGGACTTGCTCCAGCTGTATTGTGTTATTTAGATGGCTATATTTATGTCTTCCTTTGTTTCACCACTGCATGTAGTTTGGAACAATGGCGTTGGCTAATAAGATTGGTAATCTGCTCAAGAGAGCCACGAGCTCAAGTCCAGCTCTCTATCAATCAATCAGATGCATGTCATCCTCAAAGCTTTTTGTTGGAGGTTTGCAAATACTATATTTTATCTGTTTGATCATTTGTTCAGAAAACAATTATTCTCTCTGTACTGTTCTTTTCTGATGGCTACAAATTATTGGTGTAGGCCTTTCGTACGGCACAGATGAGCAGAGCCTCAGAGATACTTTTGCCAATTATGGTCAAGTTATTGAAGGTATCTTATCCTTATTTTTGTAACTGCACTCCTGTTGGTCCTTTGTTTTGTTAACGGGGTCTACTTTTGTTCTGTCCAGCTAAGATCATCAATGACCGTGAAACTGGGAGGTCTAGAGGTTTTGGCTTCATAACTTACGCATCAAGTGAAGAGGCTTCAGCTGCAATCACAGCCTTGGATGGAAAGGTAATCTTATAGGGAATTAATTTTAGCGGGCATCATGTTTATGTTCCAGGATTCTAAGAGTTGGTCCCTGTATGGTGAGGGTCAGATTAGGTTTAATTTAATTTTTTACCCCATCATCTATATGTTTATCCAGACTTAATAGGTATTCTGTCAAACTTAAGGTGTAATGATTTATGCTGGTTAAATTCACTTAGAATGCTTCTAAAGTTTTGGAGCCCTTAATTTCTATTACTCTAATGGATTTTACCACTGCAAACCAATTTAAGTGGATTTTCAACACTGCCATGTTTCCATACTTTTGCAAAAGATATGGTTTGTAGAATGTCAAATTTCATGCTGCCTGATCAGCTTGTATGCAACACGATCGCTTAAATGAATATTCCTACTCTAGATTCCTTGTTACAGAAATTGGAGATGTTCCATTTCAAAGGTTCTGATTGAGCTTCTTATTTGTTATTTTACTATGCATTATGGTGTTGATGCTTTGATTATTTACCTCTGGTTTTCTAGTTAAAAAAAATATGCAACAGTTCCATTAAACCAAAGTCATTTTTGTTCAATCTTATCCAGCAGCTTATTTTCTTCCTGGCTGGTTTCAGGATCTCGATGGGCGTAACATCAGGGTTAACACTGCCAATGAGAGAACTGGTGGCTTCCGTAGTGGGGGTGGTGGCTATGGAGGCGGTGGCTATGGCGGCGGCGGTGGCGGCTATGGTGGTGGTGGCTACAGTGGTGGTGGTGGCTATGGCGGTGGTGGCTACAGTGGTGGTGGTGGTGGCGGCGGCGGCTACCAAGGAGGCGGCGGTGGTTATGGTGGCAACAATGGAGGGTATGGCAACAGGGGTGGTGGTGGAGGTGGTTATGGAGTTGCAGAAGGATCTGCAGATGCCTTCTCTGGAATCAACTTAGGTGGTGATGGTAGTTTTGGTGGAAACCCAGCTGGAAGCTTTGGTGATGCTGGAGGTTCCACTGGCGGTGGTGATTTCTCCGGTGCCGGTGGTGACAGCTTTGGAAGCCGCAAGAACGATGAGCTCATGGATGACCTCTTCAAGGATGACGAGCCTGACAACTATGCCAACAAGCAGGGCTAATTAATCTACGTCCTTCGAGCCTCAGTTTGCAGTCTCTTAGTGATGAACCGGCTCACCTGAATGGTCATCACCTGCTCAAGCATCAAATTCCAGAACAATACACAATGACTGGGTTTTCTTTTTCTTCTGTTCTTTTTCATAGATGTGGTGTAATAACGTAAACATCACTCAAGGTACTACTTCTAGTTATGTTATGTTGAGATGACAATGGAGGTGTTTTAAATGTCTGTTTTTATTCCATTAGCTCTGTTTGAAATCACTCAAGGTAAACTGCTGATGCGCTGCTTCTGCTGCTGCTTTGTTTTGCTTGCTGTGCTTCTGGGCTTCTTGCGTTGGACAGTAACTGTTGACGTGCTGTTTATTTTGCCCTCAAATGTCTCTATGCATGCGTAAGGATGCGCTATCCATGACTTATTTTTGTTTGTTTTTTACATCTGGTAACTTCTCCGTTACCCGGCATGAAACAAGCCCAGACTATCCATGATTTTAGTCCGTTTTCGATCTTGACTTTGCTCTATATATCATGTGACATGAAGCAAAGCGTTTTATAACTGCTTCTCTGTGTTATGCTATGTGTTATCTATCTTGTCAATAGACTCCAATTAAAAACGGTACTCCCTCCGTCTTAATATAAAGGATTCCCTCCGTCTTAATATAAAGGATTTTGAGTGTTTGTTTGAATTGTTTGACCACTCGTCTTATTCAAAAAATTTTAGAATTATTATTTATTTTTTTTTACTTGCTTTATTATCTAAAGTATTTTAAGCACAACTTTTTGTTTTTTATATTTGCACAAATTTTTAAATAAGACGAGTGGTTAAACAGTTTAACCAAAAACTCAAAATCCCTTATATTAGGGGATGGAGGGAGTATAGACATAAAAACTCAAGGGAGTATAGACATAAAAACTCAAAATCCCTTATATTAGGGGATTAGGGGACGGAGGGAGTATAGACATAAGTCTGTCCATTGGGATTAGCCGATTAGCCGGCATTTAGTTACCTGTAATGACAAGGCAAACCATTTCATTAGGTCTTGTAGAACGCTAGACAAGTTACCATCAAAATCCCTTATATTATAGGACGGAAGGAGTATAGACATAAGTCTGTTCTTTGGGATTAGCCGGTATTTAGTTACCTATGATGACAAGGCAAACCCTTTCATCAGGTCTTGCAGAACGCTAGACAAGTTACCAGTTAGGCACTCAGTCAGTGAGAGTTCTTTTTTTGTTCTTTCTCAAACCGCACTGTCCGGAATTACAGTGATGCATGATCAAAGTCGCTAATGTAGTAATATGGTCCTGATAAAAAAAAACACATGATGTTGTGGAAATGGAGTTCACAAGTTTAGATCACATCTATGCATGTTCACTCCTTCGAACAAAAGGAAAATGAACTGGACTTTTTTTTGTAAGATCCATGGAAAATTTTCCTTGGTGCTGCTTTGAAACAAAGTAATGGACATTTGAGATCCTACAAAATTTATATGGAACTGTTTAGTCTACAAAATTTATATGGAACTGTTTAGTTCATGGGAATTTTGAACGATTTCTTTCATTAGGCTGGCCCTCATGGGAACCATTTTTTTTATCTATCTATCTCTTTTTTTTTAAGTATGCAGATAGCATAGGTGCGAAAGTTTTCATGGGATTTTTTCGAATTTGAAGTCCCACCCATGCTATGAACCGAATTTCCCCTTTCAAAAATTCCTACATTTTATTAATCCATAGGAATTCAAGTAGACAAGCCACCTCAATTCTTACACTATTCATGTTATTACTACTAGTTGGACGCCTGTGCGTTGCAATGGCAATTAAAAAAAAAAGAACCATGCCGTGGTTAAAATTATTTTCATTATAAAATCTTCAAGTCATTATTTGTCACCATTAGAAAATTCCCTTGTTTTATGGCTTGAGGTTGGGGAAGGGATATGTCTGGGGACCCACTTACCACCGTCTTTAGGATCTTTAAAGAAGAAGTATAGATATTTTACCAAAAGAACCAAGTTAACATGGTGTCACTGAGTTTTTTTATTTGCTTGGGCATCCACAGGCCATAAAGTCATTTTACAAGTTAGAACCTACCACAAATAGTACACATGCCCACGTAGCACTTTATGTGTCGAAGAATTGTATCAGGTCAAAGGACATACTTGGACAAAATGAAACGTTAGGGGGCATCTCCTATTAGTACTACAAATTTTATTACAAATTCTTTTCCTAGAACTAGTTTAGCTATTCTTAGAAAAGATAGAAAAAAAATCAGAGAATCTCCCTCTCCCTGAACTCACAAACACCACTCCAGCACTGTTACGAGATATTGTAATATCATGGATTCTAGTTTGGCCTCCTCCAAATCATGAATTTATTTTTCAAGATATTATTTTTCCCTCAATTTTGCAGGATTAACCGGTTTTTCATTATTTTAATGGAAATATACCCATGTCATAATATTCACAAATCATAACTAATCAGGATGTGGTGCAGTTTTGTCCTATGGTTTTTCCTAGGCCATGTGAGGGTGCTCCTATTATTAAGATTATAGGGTTCGATAGGTATCTACCACATCTTCGGCCTCATCAGTTGGCGTAGAGTTAATTATATGCCGGCTTATTAACAAAAAGAATAATATGTAGGTAAAATTTTATATACGTATCTAACGATTTACTACATTTGTGTCAAAATAATTGTAATTCTAGATTGTTTAGGATATATTAAGATTTGATTAGAAAGAATAAGGTGCATCTCATTAAATGGTGTATAGATAAGAGTGAGATGGTAGTTGATGGTACAATAGGAAGAAATGTGACTTTCAAGGTAACTTTGATTCATCATGATTTTCATTTAGTTAGGAGGAAATTAAGGACATACGAAATTAGACCCTCCGTAATAAACTACTCTATCCGTCTCATTTTAAGTGTAGTTGTGAGTTTCTATGTCCAACGTTTGACCGTTCGTCTTATTTGAAATGATTTTATGATTAGTGTTTTTATGTTGTTAGATGATAAAACATGAATGATACTTCATGCATGACTTAATTTTTAAAACTTTATCATAAATTTTTCAAATAAGACGGACGGTCAAACGTTGAACACGAAAACCCACTACACTTACAATGGGACAAAGGGAGTACAAAGCATGAGTAGAGTGCATTTTCTTTCAGCGTTCGATTCAAATCTTGAGTACTGTTATTATTGTACTCCCTCCGTCCCAAAATATAAGCTTTTTTAGCTATGAATCTTGGCAACTATGTGTCCAGATTCATAGCTAAAAATGCTTATATTTTGATATAGAGGTAGTATTACTTCAGAACAGTGTAGCAACAAACTCATAACAATGTTCAAACAATTGCTTCTCAACTATGAAAATATAGGATTCGTTTCCAGGACTTACAAACTAGCTAGTTTTCCTGATGAACGGCGTTTTTCTCAAGTCAACCATTTGCAAAATAAAACCTTTTCAAGGCATTGATGCCATTCTCATCCTCAACAACAGGAAATATTTGACTTGAATGTGATTCAAGAGTCCAGGAAATCTTACAATAAAGACTAGGCTTGAATGCAAGTTTTTGTTTGTAAAACCTTTTTATAACGTTTTAAAAATAAACCCTCTAGTATTCTTCTTTTCAAAAGTATACATTTTGGCCATGCTTGCTACCAAGACACACCACACCCAATTGCATCGTAAAAAGGTAAAATAAAATAAAAAGATTCTTAAGGAGGGAAAAGGAGTGTAACAAGTCAAGACAGAAGATAGCTGCATTGACAGATGAGTATTTTCTAGATTTTTTTTTCAGGTCTGTTATGTGTTGTCAATTAATGATTTTAGCTGTTTAGGTGGCAGTTGTTCTTGATGGTTATATATATTTTAAGTGTGACATTGCTGCCCATTGTATATTCTGCTTCTATCATTTCAAAGATTGGTCTGCTGAAGATATTGAGTAAGCAAAAGATGGGAGTAAAAAATGAATAGGTAACCAAACATGTTTCACTTTTATGTACTGTTATCTCAAATACAAAATTTTTCAGACTAGTGTGAAGATTTAAAATAGTTTGAATGACTTTGTTGCTCTTTTCTTTTACTACCACCTCCGTCCTAAAAAGACCGCAATTTTATACTATTTATATCCAACAATTGACCGTCCGTCTTATTTGAAAAAATTTTATGATTAGTATTTTTATTATTATTAGATGATAAAACATAAATAGTGCTTTATGTGTAACTAATATTATTTTTAATTTTTCGTAAATTTTTTAAATAAGACAGATGATAAAACGTTAGACATGAAAACCCACAACTGCACTAAAAATTAGAAGGAAGTAGTACATAGGAAAATAATCATTTATTCAAGATATTACAAAATTGTCAGTGTCTGGAAATTTTAGAGCTGTTTATATTAGTTGAGCCTACATTTGGAGTAAGAAAGAAATAAAAGATAGATTTGATAGAGCAGCACGCACGAACAGGATGTTTGTTATGCAAAACTCAATTGAAGAGAAAATAACTTGTATATAAATCTTTTCATGCACTGTTTTTTTTGTCATCAATCTAGTTGGTTGAAGTTAAAAATTTAAAATCCTAAAACTATTGCATATGCAGGGTGCTAAATTATCATTTAGATTCAAAGAGATGGCAAATCCTAACATCAAATATTCAAATTTAAGTGTATCATATGATAAAAATTACCTCATAACCATTTCAGTTCACTTTTATCGCCTGGCGAATTCAATTCACTGATCAGATTTATGGGTTAGTACTTTGAATTCAGATATTCATGGGTTAGTGCTCGGAACAGCAGTTTGCTTCCTCCTAGATGAGACCCAGAGTTTATATGTGATCAAGATCAATTGAAACAAAACATCCCAAAAGTGACAAGAACCTTGTTTTTTTAAGATAATAGTACCTTGTTTTTCTAATAACGGAATAACATAATCTCGGTCAAACCAAGCAACCATTTGTTATACAAGCAGGATCATCTTACAATTATCAACCCAAAGGCGGCAGCCTACACACAGTGAGTGTTTTCTTACAATTATCAACTAAAGGCATACTTAAGGTCAAACAAATGCAAGCTATCTCTCCTTTTCTTTTTCTTTTTTTTTTACTGCACGACTCTAAAATGGTCGGGAAACAACACTTCAGGACAACACAACAAATCAGAAAGCAGTCATGGTAATGACTGCTGCTAACGGTTGTTGATTAACAGGAAACTGATACCATTGCCTTTGTCAGCTGAAGAGTGACTGCCCCAGCTCCGGTGATGTCAGGTTGGCTACACACTCAAACTGCACACGAAGTACAATTAAATGGTCACAAAAGATGAACAAATGACCCTTTTTAGTCTAGTACCTCAAGAAGCTGGTGAAGTGGTGATCATGTACCTTTTGTTGCCTATACTTTTCACGTATAGCATTGAGAGGGCAATTACTGGTGTTATGCTGCAGTTCCCGTAGAGCACAGACACATATTTGAATATCAGAGCTTTTGTAAGAAGTGTAGTGCTCAAGAGTATGATTCTGTAAAAAGATACCAAGGTTGAAGATTAGAAAAAATGTTTTGGGGTGATACAGAGGTCGATATAGTGCATATCCTTGTTATACGAACCCATGGAATGTCAGATTGGTCAAGTGTCCATCTTGCAAGAAAGACTGCAGATGCTGCCACCACTGAAGGAAGAAATTTGAGGAAACTGTAATCGATCAGGGTCAGCTCTGCAAGATAATTGGCCAGATATCCCAAGGTAATTGAAGGAACCTGGAAATACAGTTTGAAAATTTGGCGTTCAGGGATATACACATAAAAGGAATGAATGAAAATTGTAGCTGATAAAAGGTCGGGTGCCAATCTTACATTACGAGAAGCCTGTGCGGCTCTAAGGAATCTCCTGATAAAATATAAAGAAAAGCAGGACGGTCATGTTAGTGATAGAACCACAACTTAGATTGGACAAGAAACACCATATGTATGTGGTAACCAAAACTACCTGAGAAATGTTTTTGTTGTTGGAACAGATAGATGAAACCCCATATCATTAAGCACCAGGCCCTCCATTTTCAGCACCTATTGAATCAGGGGGATATCATATCAGCAATGGCAGTTCAATGGCTCTTCTATATACATAAATTAGCAATTTCTTCAGACATCACATTAAACAAATACCTCAGCTTTTGTGTATGTATTGTCAGTTATGAAACAAAATTCTTCAACACGAGGAGCACATATCTCTTCATATTTCCTATAAAAAGAAGGTAGACTTAGCAATACTTCCAATGACATGAAGACAACATGCAATTCCAATGACATGAAGACAACTTGCAGAGTTGTTAGCTTGTACTTTACATTAGCTACAGACTAAGCTGCATCAGCAGCTAGGTAAACCTTTCTATGGTACATTTTGGGAAAATCACATATATGTATCCAAAACTTACGAGGCAATCAGCATGCTTGTTATTCCAAGAAGTTGGAGTTTCTGTCTTTCAATATAATGTTGAGAAAGAAATCGGTCAATAAGATTAATGGTTAGGTAGAGTGTGTCTGGCACAAGCTTATATTCTTCAGAAACCTGAAATGAAGACAATATACAGAACTTCATAAGCTCAGAAGTCATGAACAGTTCATATTATTAAATTAAAATGTACAAAGGATGATCATGGTTTATTATAACAAAAAAGAAAAGGCAGATTCTTCGAATTTTGCAAGAAATGTATAAAGCTTGCTTCTGATGCAGAAGCCAACTACTCATATTCTCACCTCTTCAGTATCTCAGGCTCTCCGCTAAATGATGAGAAGAGTGATTTTATAATCCACAACTTATTCAATTATCTCATATAAACTTTTCATCATTGAAACTATGGTACTTTCAAAGGGAAATGCAAAGGACAAATGGAAAAAGTATAAACAATAATGATTCAATAGAAAGAATGTTCTTGTAGGCTTTTAACCAGATGCAGCATCCAGTATGTAACATTCACATGTAACTATGTATTTCATGTTTGAGTTGCACATACATGAGTTTCTATGTGACATGCAGCGAGATGCTAACGGCCTAACAATAAACGGCTTAAATTCGTTTGAAAAGATAGCAGGGCAGTTTATGTGCAAATTACATCAAGAGAAATCAACCTCAACAAGCCAATCAATGAGAATGCCTCGCATGCCCTTTGTGATGTCACGTTGCAAAGCCTCCATGTAATTTGACCTGGGTCTTCTGATAAGCTGGGAATGGCATAAGCAGAAGATGGAGTTTGAATTCAAACAAGAAGAAAGCACCAATAACACAGGGATGAAACACAACCATGAAAAACTGAAATTACTTTTGTCATACTAGAATGTTTGAAATATGAAGAAACCATGAGCATGTTAAGACAGTAAACAAGATTTTGTTTTTCATCAAAGAACAAAAACATACCTCAGAGGCCATCAGATTTGTGTATATCTCTGAAGCATAGGAAGCACACATTTGAGGATTTCCATTATCATTGTCAATATCTATAAAACCTAAACCACTAGAGTCACCTGGAACAAAATAAATGACTCTTTAGCAATCAGCAGTGTACAGAAAAATTTATATTCATGTTTTTCTTGATTATGACTAGCAAAATACCCGTGCATTGCAAGGGGATTACAGTAAAGCCCAAAAAGCAAAATAAAATTATTACCACTCTCTAATCATCATATCATATTTGGTACAATTGTATACATGTAAGTCGAGCTACACAGTTGCTCTAGCGATAAACAATTGGTATAAATTATCCACATTGTATTTGATTTATATAGTGGACACTGACATCATAGGCCCACATGACACTGGCAGAACCACCACCACCACTACCAACATCTGCAGTAGTAAGTACAGATTATCTACGAATATCTCAGAAGTCAGCAGTGTACAGAAACATTTATAGTCATGGTTTTGTACAGAAACATTATAGTCATGGTTATCTTGATTCTAAGTTCTGTGACAACAGAAAGACAATCAAGAGTATGTTCCTGATAGAAGTGATTGACAACCGGTAGATAACATGACACGCTAAGGGATATATGAATCTTTTTTATAGAATTAGCTGACTTGAAAAGAAAAATCAGTAAGTCCAGATACTCATTGCTAAAAATAAGCACGCAACGTATGCAAAATAACTAACCAGGCTTGGAGTCAGCGAGTTCATGTTTATCCATGGCGTTTCTTGCCTCAAAGAATGCCTCATGGCAATTACTGTCCCTGTTTCGCTCAATATTCTGCAATGACAGTAACCCCTCGTTTTCAAACAAATTTGTGGGTTCCTCTGCTTTTGCCAAAAGCTCCACCTTTTGAGTTTCTTCAGAACTTTTAGAATCAATCACAAATGAAGTTCCAGCAACAGCCGGAGGGGGTAGCTTAGGAACCTTCTTTGCACACTGCTTTTTGCTCGGGATTTGTTTCACCCTTTGGGTGGGCTTTGACTTTTGCTGGAACAAAGGAATAACCTTATCACTCCATCAACAATGTTCATGGAAAATAAAGGTCTAAAAATCATAATAGCATAATGCGATAATGCAGCAGCTCTTGATACCTGCAGCTTGCTCGTGGTGGTGCAATTTTTGGATGAGTTGGCACAGCCGATGTTGGTTACATCCTTGAGCACTGTGCGCCGTTTAGGCTGAGGAGCTGAAGTTGCAGTACTTGCACTAGTGATTTCATCCAAAGCTCCCCTTTTTGTCTTTCCTTTTGCTGTCTGCTTTCGTTCAGTTCTTGCGGGTAGTGATACGGAGGGAGCAAACCCAAACCGTCCACGATTTGCAGCAGCTTGAGCTCGTGTGATTCGACCACTGGGTGCTTGGCAAGCAGTAAGCACCGGATTTTCCTTCCTTCCAGCCATGTGAGCCTGAATGTGTTAAAAGGAAAAAAAATGACATAAGAAATTGTGCAGTTTTGACGCAAAAAAAAGAAAGAAAGAAATTGCACAGTGAGCAATGAAGATATCAACCAAGGCAAATAACTTTATGGAGCTGAATGAGACGGTGTATTAAGCATTAAGTATCAGTGTGAAAAAGAAATCGAACAAGTAGATGCAATGCAGACATAAAACAGTATCAGATCTTATTTGCAAATCTAACAAGATCATATTTACTCACAAGTGCACAAGTTAAACCAAAATTATTCAGTCCCTTCGTAGCATAATTGAGAGAAATAATAGATAATCCCAGGGCATACAGATCGGAATTAGCAGTCAGTTGGCACAAATGTTTACAGTTATGATCTATAATTCAAATCTGAAACCAGATTTATTTGTCCATTTCGTTATGTGCAAAAAAGGCAGCGCTTTCTATAGATTTTATGGCGTTCTTTAAACAAAAGTCCCTTCTAAAACTGCCTTGCAAAATGCCATCTTCATATTCAGGTTAGATTTCCTAACACTTTTGTTTTCTTTCATGGCGTTGAACAGATGCAAAATTAACCTTATGCACCAGATTGTGCCAAGAAACCCTCCAAGTCAAGCTACCATCAGATACTCAACTAAAAACTCACTTTTTTTTTCAAAAAGGATGCCACCCAACCTTAGCCCTAAAGCTGAAATCCTCGCAAACGTTACCAACATGGACCAATCTACGCACATCCCCCATCCTCAGACGCGCACAGATCAAGCAGATCTACCACACAGACGACGGGGCAAGAAGCCAAGAACCCCCCACGAGCGCCGCGAAAATCACCAATGCGTACCAAGAACCCCCAAATGCAAGACCAAATCAAGAACCCCCCACCCCACCCGGCCCCAAATGCCAACCCACCCAAAATTCCCGGAAACAATCGGAGTCACCCACCCCCTCTGCGCGGCGCGGGCACCCGGGACACGGAGAGGCGCTCCCCCGTCCCCCGCGGCCGCCTGCGGCGGCGAGTAGTGCCCTAGAAAAGTAAAAAAAGGGAGTCGCGGCTGCGGCTGCGGCGGCGGCGGCGGCGGCGGCGGCGGAGGAAAGGGGCCCCCTCCGGATCCGAGCCGAAGAGGGGGTGGCGGAGCACGTCTCCACGCCGCCGGCGGCAGGCGGCGGCGGCGGCGGCGGCGACCGGAGCGGAGGTGGGGGTGGAGGCGGGGGGTGGCGAATGGTGGTGGTCTCCTCCCCTTTTTGAAGTTTGAAGGCGTAGGCGGGATGGGGGAGGAGGATTGAGGAAGAAGCCGAGAGCGAGATGGGGAGGGGGCTTGGTGGGCCCGGCCCGTCAGGGACCCGGAAAAGGGAAAGTGGGGTTTTGGGCCTATATATACGGATAAGGCAACTTTTGTGGCCCTAGAAAGGAAGGTGGCTTTTTTAGTTGAGTACGTACGGCCCATGTAACATGTTTGAGCCCGGTCCATTTTACTCTCTTTTTTTTCAATAGATGACGTTGTTGACTACACATATTTGACCATTCGTCTTATTCACAATGTTTATGCAAATACATGAGATATAAATAATGCTTTAAATATTTTTAGTGATAAAACAACTCACAACAAAATAAATGATAATTGCATAAATTTTTTGAATAAGACGAATGGTCAAACGTATACCCAAAAATCAAAAGAGGTAGTAGGTAGTAGTGGACTTGGCTAGCGAAAAAACTTAGAGGATAGCATTATTCGCAACCTTGCAAAAGTTTTAGGGCTTCTTTAGGAACGCGGGAATTTTTTTATTAAACTTTTTGTAGGATTTAGTTCAATTACTCCATTCCAAGGGAGTCATTCGCTGAAAACACAATCTATGTGCGAAGAGATAAAAAAAGGGGGTAGGGCTTTTTCGGAACGTAGAAACAATCTGTTTAACTGCGAAACTTCCCCATTCCAAAGAGACCTAAAGTGCATTTATAGTGTGTAGACCATGTGTTAATGTAGTGACTCCTATTATAGATACAAAGGCGAGCCCACGAGATATTTCCAAGTTGGGGCAAACATGTTGAGATCTGTAGCAGATATTCCAGTGGGACCCGATGAACATAAAGATGAAAAGTCGTGTCACCAACATCCTTGTAGGCGTGTACCTCCCTCGACTCCTCGAGCCATAAATATCATGTTCACCACTGGCTTGCCTTATTGGCCAGAATGGAGTAGAATCACTCTTGATCTACTCCTTCCGAACATTCATGTGTCCATAGCCATACCAAAATCTATCTCTAATTTTAAACATCCAAAGTCTAGTACATTATATCACCTAAACAAAAATCTAGAGATCCAAAGCATATCATGAACAAGGGGGGAAAGGCAAGGAGGGGTTACCTGGTGAAGGTCATTGGGATCCATGCACTCATCATTCCCTTGAAGGAGCGGAGAAGAAGAGGAGAGGAGGATAAGAGGAGTGGAGGAGAAGGATGACATCACAAGAGGCGGGTGGAGGAGGGGGAGAGAGGAGAGGATAGGTGAGGAGATGAGGATATTTGGGCCGGTAATTTTAAAGAAGTTTTTGATCGGTCAAGAGAGAAATTCAAATTTCATGGGCGGGAATGTTGAAATATTGTTAGAGACCAATTAATGACTCGGATGGTAATTAAAGGGTGAGCAAACACGACCAATTCATAAAGCCATCTCTAGTATGGTACTTATTAGAGGTAGTTTTGACTTATACCACTTGAAAATAGGCATTCATAATTGTGAACCATCTCCAGATAAATTCTAGAAAAAAGTTATTTGAGGAATTAAAAAGAAGCCAAGATAGGAATGGGATAAATCGATATATGTCGATGACATTATGACAACCTTTGGGTAATTAATACTTGGTTGAACTATTTCATTTATCTAGTCAAGGGATAATCAAAGAAAAGAACATGCATTATTTGAATCATTTTCTTGTAGGATACAACCTTCATAAAGGATAAGATCATCCAAACAATAATGAAAGGTCACCCCATCAAGATTATGAACAATTACATGGTTAAATGAATGTTAGATTTAATATAAGAAATGTATATGGTAGGGTAAATATGAATGTCAGCTTATGGATAAAGGAAAGGATATGAGAGGGGGGAGGGGATTAATCAATAATCATGGACTACTGGTGAAAAGAGATGAAGATTCAACTAAAATGGCAAAGAGTTTACATGAAAATGGTTGTGAGAAACTGAACAAGAGTTTGCATAGGGGATTTAAATACCTTATTGCATTCAAGACATTGAAGAGGTAGACATTTGTGAAAGCAATCCCCTTGCCTCATCTCGGGAATGTGCTCAATGCTTTTGTGTCACCTTGGTATATTGGTTGAGTTCAATAAAAACTTCCATTATCTAAAAAAATCTCCTTGCCTCAAAACTGGCAAACACAAATTGTTTGAAGAAGTTCCAAGAATTAGTCTAATCCACATAGGTGTATTAGGTGCTCTTTTCATTCTTTAGTAGATCTTGACTTTAGTCCAATACTTCCCTAGTCGTTCCTCTCCAAGCGGAATTCCCTATTCTTCTTCACTTTTTGTAAGAAGACTTCTTTCCTTTCAATATGGTATAGTACTAGTAGTTAAGGTTATAATCTCACCTGAAATCAAATCATTTCTGATTACGAAACATAATCCTATATACTTACATGTGCTCTTTTGAATGTTTGCCAATATCCGTTGCTTTATGTTGAGAATTCTAACTTTGCTAGCATCGAGTTGTTTCATTCTTGTTTTTGAGATAGTTTGTTGGACACTCAACACACATTACACTTAGGCCACACACACATGCACATCCTCTTGACATGATTTAAATCTGTTGGAGGTACCAAACACCCCCCATAGTGCGGGCGCATGCATACCCACTAAATACATGCCTTAAATTCGTGGGCACCGATACAAAACGTAGAATTTAAATCCTAGCAATGCCAAGTGCAAAAACCACACTACCCAGCTAGCAGTCACAAGATGCCAGCTTCCATTTGTCGTTTCATGTTGAAACTAAACTGGCAACAGAGATGAATATGATCTAAAATTGTATGGTAAATGATAGCTTGGTTCGAGGAAAAAAATCCAAATGGGAGGTTGAAATTAAACCCAGGTGGCATTTAACTACTTGGATCTTCTCCCTGTTTGGAAGCGGGCCTTTGAGGCCTTTCATAATTCACAATGCAAGGCACGCATAGGAGGAACCTCAGAGTGCCACCTAAGATGAGATAACAGGTGTCCAAACCTCTCTTCCCTCTGCAAGCTTTTTAGGTGAGGAACTCCGTTCATCACTAGGTCCCGAGAAACCTCACAAAACCATGGTCCCCCACATTCTCTCTTCCACGACAACACGAGTCCTACGTGGCACAATGAATCCATGCGAGACGGTGGCGTACTGTGAACGGCCTGATAGCCTTTCTTGCCTAAGCAATATGACATGCCATCTCCAATGAAGGTAAGCTCTGTCTCACTGACTCTCCTAACAATTGATCTTGCCAATGCCAAGCCTCATCCAAGAAATAATCCAACAAACTGTTGTTTAGGCTTCAAGGTTTTCAAGGACTAGAACTGAATATTCTTATCGAGGAACATTACTATTTCAACCTCCCTAGCTCCGCAAAAACCCTCTGTAGATACAAAATTTATGTATATATAATTTGTTTTGTGTGGTGCAAAAGCTTATGTTCAGACAAAACATGCAGTGAATTTCAACTTTTACATATACTTGTACGCAATAGATTCCACTCAAAATATGAGACATTTCGAATCCACATCTGACCAATTGTAGAGATTGCTCAAATGAGGCTATACAAAATTTACACAACAATTTTGACAAATATTCACAACAAGATCACTATAAGTTCCAATGAAGCGCACAAACAACAACAACAACAACAACATTACAACACCACCACTAACAACAAAAGGCCAAACTTTTGGAAATCTGATCGGTGCCAAGATTCTGTACAGAAAAGTTTGAAGTTAACCGAGTCACACAATTCCTCAATTCCAAGTTTCCAACACAAGTAGGAGAGAAAGAAAGACAAGCATACTATAAAAGCTTTCACATTACAACATCTGTGAAGGCATCAATCTAGGGTGACATCCTCCCTGTTCTGAACAGGCCAATGATAAATCACAAAACAACACACAAGGTAAGTATTGACACTCTGGAATCTTGGTGCCATTGGCTTGAAAAGGAAAATTGATAGAAAGATAGAGGAATTTTTAACTGAGATCAAACACCTTCGCTTGACACATGTTATTACTATCCCTGTTAAACGCCTTGACATGTGTAGCTCTGATTCTCTGAAGTGCTTCCATGGACAGTTATTTACTCATCAATAGACAAAATAAGAACTGGTGGTTTCTAGGAAAAAAAAAACCTAAACCAAATAGCCCATTAGTTCGTCAAAATCAAAGATCAACCAATCGGCTTTTGATGCAACCGCTTCCCTCATCTGCACACCAGCATAGCAGATAAACAAGTCTGCTCCATTAGGTTGCCGAGCCTGCACACATGAAAAACATAGTTTAAGATGTTTCTGAAGTTCCATCCACACAGAAGTTCCTTTATGATATACCAACAGTTAACCAATACAAAATTATGAACTAATCTACTCATGGAGCCAATACAGCGATACAGCATCACCATGCTAAAATCAGAATATGAAGGAAAAAGTTCATTGCAAAAGCTCATATCAAAATATGAAGGAAAAAACCATGCATCTCATTAGTCAAAGTAACTGAGGAAGAAAAATAGTTCGACCCCTTTTATGTTTCCTTTGCTAAATGAAATGAAAGCATAAATAGTTTGTTAACATGAGAATGTTTCTCCTACATATACACGTTAATACATACTATGAACATCAACAAATTTGTCACGATTTATGTGAACTTTAAAATTCAAATTGGCCATTCAGTCTCTTATTGATTTGGAATTGGGATGGTCTTCCTTAGGTATCAAAATACTTTGTATTCCTAAGGTAGTAGTGTAATACATGTGTCAGTATATGTGGTTTTGCATTTTCTTGCTAACATTTATCCCATTTTTTTTTGTGGCAGCAGTGTACTCCTAACATATAATGAAAATGGTAATGCTATGCCTACTGTAGGGCTATCATTGTTCTATGGACACAATAATAGTACCTCAAGATCAGTTGCACCATCTCCAACCATAAAGAGTGTCCTGTAACCACACTTCTGCACACACAAAGGTACATAAGCAATGTGCTTAATAAGCAGCAACATGGCAGAGTGGAGAGTTAAAATCAGAACCTGTCTTATGTTTTGAACTGCTACAGCTTTGCCTCCACTTCGTGAAGTAGGCTCTGAAGGGTCAAAACCAACATACTCTCCAGAAGTTCCAAACAGTAACTGGTTTGCAAAAATATTTTCAGGAGGAATGCCGAGCTGCATTGCAACAGGCTGATGGAAAGAGCAAAGGGTAAGTCAAAGACTGACTCTGGGTGAAGAAATAGCAACTTGAAAATAGCTAAAGCTTGTCATAAACCAGGAGTGTAAATGCATCAAAAGAAATATGGATCAAATATTTCTTGCCACAACCTTCCTTTGTTCTTCCAATTTTTTTGAAATCGGTTCCTCAAGAGGGGGCAAAAAACATCACATAATACTAAAGCAGTGGACCTATTCAAAAGTTAAAGTAAAGATTGGAGCTGAAAACAACAGAATGTTGGCGGAGTAAAATCAAAGTATAGCACGTACGGTGACTTTCCTGGAATGTCACTGGGAAAGCATCCAACAATGGAATCATTATACCTTGATCATCTGTCGGAAGCCTCCAGAAACCAGGTACACATCAACATTTTTAGCTTTCAGCATCTTAACAAGCTCAGCAATTCCAGGAGATATTCTGTCGATAAAATGTCATTTGCATAAAATATAGTAGGATGTGAAGGCTAGATACAATCAACGCAATACATCCAAGGAACATGAACGTTGTGTCTGCTTGACGCACAAATATCTAGATAGATCATAGTTTGTAGCAAATTTATAAAAAAAGTCAGGGTCAGTTTCTTACGAGAAACAGCTAATATTTGAACAACGAGCTATATAAATTCCTGTTTATTTAGAATAAACAAGAAGTTATCAAGTAGTTCTGTTATTCTGTATCCAATTTGAAAAAAAATAAAACATGAAAACGTGTGGAGAAAAGGATTAAAAACAACTTAGTATTCTCTTATGGCATGGCCATCCCAAAAATGGAAACATAGTAGCGATTTTATTTTTTGAGAAATGCAGAAGATCTGTGTATTTTCACTGAAAGTTATACAAAACAAAAGAAAGCAAACCATCTAGTTCTGGCTAGTAGTAACTACAGCCCCCCCAAAGGCTGAAACACCTAAGAATCATTAGATACTTAGGAGCTTACCTTGGTGGCCGCTTCTCCATGCAGTCCTCAACTTGCCCCAAAGATGGCTTGAACAACGATAGCCGAGCAGCTAATGCCTTTTCAAACGGAACTGACCCAGTCATCGCCCTGGAAATGTTTTTTTTTTTTCAAAAAATAAAATAAAAATTGAACGCTTGAATGGAAATTTCCATGGATTAATTGGCAAAGCTTTAAAAGTCAGCATCTTTACTTAGCCGTCCATTCAGCAACCGCTTGGCCTGCCCCACAGAAGTCCGCGAGCTCATCGATACCCTCGTCCAAGCAGACCGTGCTGTCAACATCGAAGCACACCGCGTCAGCATTGCACCATGCCCAGATAACCTCTGGTGAAAAGAGAAGAAGCATGCACGGTGTTAGGAGACTCAGGCCTGCATAGGCACCATAGCATGACCACACAAAACTAAAGGTTTCCAGCGATACCTTTCAAAGGCAGGGAGCTCTCTGAATTAGGGGAGGACATACTTTTTGGTACATCCAGTGCTGCTGCTATAAAACTCGGACGATTTGAGCGTTTAACACCGCAAAACGACGGGTTGGCGTAGCCAATTGCTAAACGTGAACTTAGCGTAGGCCGAGCTGATGAAAAACGAGGAACGCGAAAGGACTGCCGCGGAGAGATACACTGACTAACCATTTTGGCCATATACCTGCAAGCAGCAAATCAAGTGCAAATATGCAATGAGCAAATTACTGCGACGGAAGCACGCATTACTAAATTACCGAGAACAAAATAATGTTGTGTCAAGGAACAAAATGCATGAGATTGTACATGCATTCAGCTGCTCTACACCCTTTTTAAGGGATACACAAAATTCAGAGAAAACGGCTAGATAAGAAAAGCAGCGCACAACATGTTCATCCATCATCACCTCACCAACGAAGTTGTTCCCAACTATCAGATCAACCAATAATCTAGAGTTCCTCCCTAAACCGGATCCAGATGCATCCGTAATCTCAGAGCTCTAATCAGACAGATAAAACTTCTGCGACATTCTTGAGGCACCACTACCACCCAAATCATCCGCCCAACCCCGATCCTAGTCTTGCAGCGAATCTGCGAGGAAAGGAACAGCAAGTGGTCTCACCTTTAGATACGAGCGGCCGCGGCGGCGCTGACCACCGTATCGCCGGCGGCGAAGGCGGCGGCGGCGGCGGCGAATGGGGATACTAGTTGGCGAGTGACCGGATGGATGCGTGGGCTCGCGGAATCGAACGGTGGATAGAGGCAACGGCCGTGCCGGTCCGACGGCCAGGATCCGTCCACGTGTCCTCCCGCCCGCGCTACGCGCACCCGGGCAAGTCTACTGTCTACCCCACTCGTCGCGCTTCAGAGTCACTGACATCTGGGTCCATAGCAGAGTGGGCCCACATGTCAGTGACTCAAAGCCATGTGAATTAAGGTAGTGAGGGGATCTCAATCCTCTCCTCGCATATGGCCTTGGCCTCCCTCGCCGCCGCCGCATCGCTCCTCCCCGCCGCCGCGGCGAGGTCACGCGTGTCGCTCGCCCGCTGCCGCGGGATGGCCTCCTCGTCGTCACCATCTGCGGCCGCGGGGGCATCGGCGGCGGCGAGGGTGGGCGTGGTGCAGATGACCTCCGTGGGGGACCTCGACGCCAACTACGCCACCTGCTCCCGCCTCGCCAAGGCAAGCGCACCTCTTCAACTGGTCGCCGTGTATATTTCCTCAACTGCGGCGAGCCTGCTTGCTCTGCTCTGCTGCTGTTGTTAGTGGGGTTTTGGTGGGGAAATCCTCGCAAAAAAAAAAAAAAAAGAAGAAGCTGCAATTGATATGCCATATGCTCTTGTTTTGTGGATAAACGTTAAGCAATGTGATGGTTCATCGGTGTAGAATGGATGGATCCGAGTGGGAGCTAAGCTTTGCTGCCTTTGTAACAACTGTATTGATTGGCTTCTGTTTCAGGGAACGGGCAGGTGAATTTGTAGAGCATTTGTGATTGAATGGTGATGCTTTTGTTACTACAATGGGATTGTGCGGACGCAACCATGCGTTGTTATTGTAGGGGAAAACAAATATATTCCATCCGTTTCATATTATATGACGCTTCGACTTTTTTTCCTAGTCTAAACTTCTTTTAAGTTTGACTGAGTTTATAAAAAAACATAGCAACGTTTTCAACACAAAACAAACATGTTATCAAAATATATACAATGCTAGATTTCATGAAACCAATTTGGTGCTGTCGATGCTTCTAAATTTTTTTATAAACTTGGTCAAACTTAAAAGAAGTTTGACTAGGAAAAAAAGTCGAAGCGACTTATAATATGAAATGGAGGGAGTATTATTTATAGATGATCGATCTTTTCAGAATGGAAATGTGTGATGTGTGTTGTGCCCAATGTTGATTGATGTTCATAACCCTGTACTCCAGAGCATCTTGAAAGCTCATCCTCACCGAGTCGCTGTATAATTCATGTCTAAATCACTATTTTTTTCTGTCTGTAGGTAGTTCTGAAATCTGAATTGTACTTCCATTTTTTTTTTGTTCTTCTGTTTTGTTGGGTAATGCCAAGGGGACTAACATAGAGTCATTTTCTTCAGGAAGCAGCATCCTCTGGTGTCAAATTTCTTTGCTTTCCTGAGGTATTCTCATTCATAGGCTCCAAGGATGGCGAGTCTATTAAGATTGCTGAACCATTAGATGGCCCAATAATGCAGAGATATTGCTCACTTGCAAAGTTAGTAAGAACAAACTTGCTGAATTTCCATTTTGCCATTACATATAAGTGCCTCTTCATAGGAACCCCTTTTCTCAATTTACTTTATTTATTAGAGTTCACATTATATGACATATTAAATTTAAGTATTTAGTATTTTGTGTTCTCAATCTTGACTTCTGTGCCTTACAATTGTACAAATGAATCTTCTGATCATTTGTTCAGTATGAACATTTGGTCAATCTGTTAACTTAGAAATTGTTTTGGCTTATAGAAAGAATGAAAATCTATCTAATGCTCTGTAATTTCCAGTTTAAGGACCAGTGTGCACTTGTCGTGCTTATTTTGAAAGCTACCGCAAATAAGTAAATTTCATAACTCCCAGTGCCCTGTTTGGTAAATTAGACTGTAGCTTAACAACTCCTGTCATGTAATAGTTTAATCCTTCTAATTTCCTCTAGCATGAACCTTTGATATGCGATTCTCTGATATATTTTGTTATGTGGAGGCAGAACACAATAATACCACTTTCACAACACAATCTAGAAAAAAGAACTAGCCAAATATCAAAACATGCATATATGATATATGATGACTAATCCATTCCACCACAAGGCCAAATGGAGACTAGCTGTGTCTTGAGTCTTGAAACATATTTCTCTTGTATTTTTTAAGGATTTTATTTGGTTATCGGATAGCACTTTGAGTCCTTGACTTAACATAATTTCATCCTGCAGGGAATCAAGTATGTGGTTGTCTCTTGGAGGGTTTCAAGAAAAGGGTCCTGATGATTCACACCAGTACAATACTCATGTACTAATTGATGATTCTGGAGAAATTAGGAGCTCATATCGGAAAATACATCTGTAGGTGCTTATTCTTTCTCAGCTCTTAGGAGAAACATGCCTTCAAGAATTTTCTAAACAGTTTACTTGCGATGCCTATTTTAGGCATTCTTAGAATTTTAACAGTAGTTTTTTCAAGTTGACATAGTAAGGGCATGATATTTGATGCTATGCAGTTAAGTACTAGAAGTTTCATATGATTGTTGGTTCTAACAAGAGAACATTTATCTTACAATAGCCATGGATAAAATAGATTTATGAGAAATCGTCACAATATCCCAGAAGTATATTTCTGCATTACTTTACTGTCTAAATGGTGAAATTTTTGGTCGTACGCAAGACAACTGTTGCATCTTTCTTCGTTTCTTCTTGCTTGTTATGGTACACTGCAACATCTCATTGTTCAGATATTCACCTTCACATTTTTACGCTGAAGGTTTGATGTAGATGTACCAGGCAATATGGTGTACAAGGAAAGTCGTTTTACGACAGCAGGTACTGATATATTTCCTGATATTTTAGTTTTGTCATATTGGGATATGTAAATTTTTAGAGTTAGTTCTAAAATATCACTTAACCAATTGTACTTTTATATTTCAAATCCCCCTGCGGAATGTTGTGTTTGTCACATAAATTATTCTAGAATTAATTTATTATACCTAAATTATCAACAGTTTCTTGATGTACTTTTTAATATGCTCAATTAAGTGTCATAGTCAATGTACCACTACCACAATATCAGTTCAATATTCAGTCTTAGAACAAATTTTTATGAGATGTTTTTGGTCTGCACCATCCTGCACTATCTTATTAGTTTCTGTTCTTCTAGAAGTTACTCTGTTATAGAACTCATTTTTTTCACATTGAACTATTGAAGCCTATTTAAGCCAACTATCTGATTTCTAGTGCACATGACTCTCGACAAGATAGTTTTATGAGCGCAAGATGGGACACTAACTTATGCTTCTACATAAACTTTAGTATGCATTGCATATCCTTGGGTCAGGCATTATCAACTGAAGCTTTTTTTCTTCTGAAGCCAAATATAAACTGACTTGATTGAAAAGTGATTGAAACTAATACTGCAATAGTGATATCATGGAGTGAGACATACGTCGGGTTGCAGTTGATAACGCTATATGTGATGGTGTATTTATTTATTTATCAGGTGATACTGTCGTTGCAGTGGATAGTCCTTTTGGACGACTTGGGCTTACTGTTTGCTATGATTTGAGATTTCCAGAGCTTTACCAATGTTTGCGCTTTAAGCATCAAGCTCAGGTAGTGATTTATGGCATTATACTGACATAAGTTTTTCCTGATTGCCTTATCCTAAGCATACCTGTCATATCTCTGAGGAAAGCTCAGGTGAATTGCATATTGTTTTCCAGTATTCTTCTAATATGCCAGTGACCTTTTTAGGTCTTACTAGTACCATCCGCGTTCACAAAAGTAACTGGGGAGGCGCACTGGGAAATTCTTCTCCGAGCTCGTGCCATTGAGACACAATGCTATGTATGCAAATCCTAACTCTTATAAGTCTTTCACTTTTGCAGACACATCAGGCTGTTTCATATGGTTGGGAGTGTGATCAATAATATAAAATCCACCATATATGCATTACATATTTGTTATTGTTAAATTTTCAAGATTTGCAATAGGTTATTGCAGCAGCTCAAGCTGGAAAACACAATGAGAAAAGAGAGAGCTATGGTGATTCTATAATTATTGACCCATGGGGAACAGTTATAGCTCGACTTCCAGGTATATCTCTTCATTTTGTTACTGTCTTCTATCAGAAATCTTCTGTTGATATTTTGAAGGTTTTCTTGAATTTTATCAGCACCTTGTACCTTGACAACCACCAAGATTTTATTGATCTTCTGTTGAACTCCTCAACAATATTTGCTAGCACTGAAGTTTGAACTTGTCCTGGAAAATATTGTAGTCTGCCATTACCATACTGCATTTATCGTGTTTGTATTTGTTCAAATACAATATTCTGAAATTATGTGGAACGAGTGTGTCACAGTATGCCCGTTAAATATCGTTCTGAGGAATTAATCATCAAACTTTGGCTACAGACCGGCTGTCCACTGGGTTTGCTGTCGCAGATGTAGACTTGTCAAAAGTTGAGGCTGTGCGAACTAAAATGCCAATCTCTGAGGTAATACTCTCATGGAGATGCTGTTTGCTTCTGTCCAAGAAACACCATTTAGTTGTGTTCTTCAATAACAGTTTATCATCTTATTTTGTAGCACCGGAAGTTTGACAGCGTCTGGAAAACCTCATCACTGTAATAGTATAGAGGTCTTGCACGCCTCCTTTCTCTTTCTTTTTTCTTTAGAGAACAGTCGACCTATTATTTTGTGTATCAAATATCAATTGCAAGGCACACATGATGATCCAATGGTTTGATCGGCGGTAAACTTCAATTGCGAAGCCATGGTTGCTGTGAGGTTTCTTGGTTTGAAGAATTCCTGGTTCAGTGGAACTTCAAGATCCCAAATCCCCAATTAGGCTAGGAATGATTTGTCAGACCAAATAGTCCATAAATAATAGTGTTGGCTTGAACGCGACGCCACCAACCTAGGACATTTCAAATAAGTGATTGCCATTGAATCTAATGTAAATTTGTTATGGTACATTTGTTGATAAATCAAAGCTTGGATTTTTTTTTTGGTTACTGCAGAATTGTTTATAAATATAGTCCACACATACACTTGACCACATCAGGAAACTCTTCTAATGTATACATGACTTATAAGGGCACCCGCAATGGTTATCTATAGGCTCTCTACAAGAGATCCATGTCAGCATATTTTTCTACTTGGAAGAGATTAAATGAAGAAAGAGAGAGAGCAAAGTTATCTACTAACCTGGAAATAGTCTATAGAAAAAAACGAGGCAATGGATTAGAGAGCTATAGATACCCATGTAGGTATATCATTGAAGTGGTTTACTATTAATCTAGTCTATTACTGAGATGTACATGTTTTATAGATAACACCTTACTTTACCATTGCAGGTGCTCTAAATGATGAAACAAAAAAAAATGACAGATTGGCTGTGAATAGTTTCTGAAGTATCTTTAAGTTTTAAAAAAATGCACATGAACTATCTCCAACCAAATATGCTCTTTTATCCTTGTGTGGTGGAGTTCAGTCTTGATTTTTTGTGAAATAATATATATCACTTATTGTTAAAATTTTTAGAAATTCTATTAGTATTTTTGTTGCAGCTAAGGAGGAGAACAAATGAGTAAGAATATCTCCTTGAGGTATTATATTCTAGTAATTCAGACCATGCCCACAGAGTAAGCATAGCTCTCTCACGTGTTATTGTAAATAGTATACTCTAATCATCCACCGTACTCCAAAACTTTAATAAGCAAAATTTTTAAACTTTGATCATTCATAACTTCTGGTATGCTTAGCTTTTTATTTAGAAAAAAGAATGGTACGCATGGAATTGCTTAGGCAAAATACTATCATAATATAGCATAAATTTATTATATTTTATAATTTTGTTATAATATAAAATTGATGATCAAATTTTCAAAAGTTGACCGAATCTTCTTCTAAACATCAAACGTTTATAAATAGAGGGAGAATAAAAAAATTTTAAAAGTGAAAACTGAAAAAGAAATGTTTGCATTTAACTCAGCTGCAACTTCTCTAACAACGGGGATTGCCTGCTACTGCTAGTGCTAATGTTTGCTGCCGGCCTGCACCAGCAGTACTGCAGAGGATCTGCACTCCTCTAATGCTATCCCTAATGTAAATGCTGAGAGAGAGAGAGGGAGAGAGAATATAGGAGGATATTATTTGTTTTTCTTTCATGTTAACATGGTGTTGAGTGATGTTGGAGTGTAGGTGTGGTTGCATAAATTAATTTGTTAAGGTTCAAATTCAGGTAACCAAACTAGGTAGTTTTTTTTTCTTTTGAGGTTTATGGATTTTTCCCTAATGTCTCTTTGTTGTGTTAAAAGTGGCGTATTCGTAGATATATATAGCGCGCTGTGCATCCTACATTTGTATTAAAAAAATGATATTATTTAGTCCTAATATGGATTTTGGTGTAGGTCCATTATTTAGCAAATGCTTTAAGCATTTTAATTGCATGCAACTAATTGAGACTTCCTTTGAAATGGGGTGTTTCAAAGAAATTGAGCTGATTCGTTTTAAAATTCCTATAAAATTCTTGCGTTTAAGCACCAATCCTTTGAGGGATATGATCTTTTTCGTCAAGAACCAATTCTTTGCTAAGAGGAAATATTTTGAAGAATATTTTCAAGAAAAAGATAATCTCTCTAATATTTTTTGAATAAGCCTTTTGTCAGAGTGCTAGCTTTACTGCCAATCAACAACGTGATGGCTGGCGTATCAGTAGCCATGTCATATGTGTAAAGTGTTTGGATTTAAAGATTTTATGGAATGCCAAATTTTGTTTAAAAGGTAAAAATTTCTCCTTCGCCAATATACGAAGGGCCTCATTGTTTGGCTGATGCTTATGCTTATAAGCTAAAATTTAAATTTTAGAACTTGATTTTGAATTTATTTTTTTTTCGTTTTTCATCGTAGTTTATTTTACAACATCTGTTTTTATTTAGTCGCTAAAGAGAAGTGCATAAAACATTTACCGACAAATATTTTTTATTGGTTAATAACCGATCCGAATAAGCATACGAATAAGGGAAACAATATTCGAAATTAGTACGAAAGAGAAAACAAATTACAAACGGATTTTATTACAAACCCGTTTCTACCTCTTTTTTTTTCCCTCTTATTACAGAGAGGTTAGATTAGAGTTAGGCTCGCCATTAAACAACACTCATCTCCCCCTCCCCCTTGAAACCCTAGCTCCGCTTCGCCGTCGTCCTCCTCCTCCTCCCCGGCGGCGGCGGCGGCGGCCATGGCGTCCGCGGCGGCGCCGAAGCGGTGCTACTACGAGGTCCTGGGCGTCCCCCGCGACTGCTCCCCGGCCGACATCAAGCTCGCCTTCCGCCGCCTCGCGCTCTCCCTCCACCCCGACAAGCAGCCCCCCGGCTCCGACGTCGCCGCCGCCACCGCCGCCTTCCAGGAGCTCCAGCACGCGCACTCCGTCCTCTCCGACCCCCACGAGCGCTCCTACTACGACTCCCACCGCTCCCAGATCCTCTTCTCCGACCACCACCCCTCCTCCGGCCCCGGCCGCGGCGGCGGCGTCGCCTCCGCCTCCGCGTCCCCCGTCCCCGACCTCTTCGCCTTCTTCTCCTCCTCCGCCTTCTCCGGCTTCTCCGACTCCGGCCGCGGCTTCTACAAGGTCTACGGCGACGTCTTCGACCGGGTCTTCGCGCAGGAGCTCGCCTACGCCCGCCGCATGGGCATGCCCGCCGACGCCGTCCCCACGCCGCCGGTGATCGGGAACCTCGATTCCCCCCACGCGCAGGTCGCCGCGTTCTACAGCTACTGGCTCGGGTTCGGCACCGCGATGGACTTCGGGTGGGCGGCCGAGTGGGACGCCGCGCGGGGGGAGAGCCGCCGGGTGAGGCGGCTCATGGAGGAGGACAACAAGAAGGCGACGCGCAAGGCGCGGCGGGAGTACAACGACGCCGTGAGAGGGCTCGCCGCGTTCTGCAAGAAGAGGGACAAGCGGGTGGTGGACATGGCGCTGAAGAAGAAGGTGGAGGAGGAGAAGAGGAAGGCGGAGGAGGCGGCGAGGAAGAAGGAGGAGGAGAGGAGGAGGAAGGAGCGAGCGATGGCGTACCAGGAGCCCGAGTGGGCGAGGGTGGACGAGGATGAGGCGGCGGTGTTTGAGGACGACGAGGAGGAGGAGACGAGGGCGAAGAGGAAGGAGGAGCTGTACTGCGTGGCGTGTAATAAGAAGTTCAAGTCCGACAAGCAGTGGAAGAACCATGAGCAGTCAAAGAAGCATAGAGATAAGGTGTCCGAGCTGAGGATGGTGTTTGAAGAAGAGGAAGAAGCTTTGAAGGATGCTGAAGAAGAGGAGCCAGAAGAAGTTGATGTGGGGTTTGATTTTCAGCCTGCACAGGAATCAGAGGAGAGTGAATTTTCAGATGCTGCTGAAGAGTTGGCTGACGAGTTGAGCGAGGGATTGGAGGTGCGTGATGAAGAAGAGAAGGGTGATAAGCACTTGGGTAATGGGGAACAAAAGGTTGGTTCATATGATGAAACCAGTGTGTTAGAGGAAATGCTATCGAGGTCTAGGCGCAAGAATAGGAAGAGTGGTTTTGTCGCTCCTCAGGAGGAAGCTTCACCAGCTGGTGCCATGGATGATGATGACGATGAGGATACAAGCTATGAGATTAATAATGTCAAAAAGAAAGGACGCCGGAGACGGGCAGCAAAGAAGGGAGGTACTTATGCTGATAATGGGCAAGGTAGGAAGAGTGAGAATCAGCCTGAGGAATCCAGGCATAATAATGATGAAAATGGTGCTGATGATAAGATGGAAGGTCCATCTTCTAATGAAGACAGTGCTGCAGCAAGTAAAGAAGATCAGCAGAAAGGAAAAACCGGTAATACTAAAAAGAACAAGAAAGGCACAGAAAAGAACACAACTATATCTTCTGAACAAAAGGGTACATCGAAGGGAAAGAAGCAAAAGGTACATTCACATTATTTTCTCCTGTTAACTTCTTCATATTTCTTTTTCATGTATAGTTGGCAGGAAACTTGTTATGAATTTGTGACTAAAACCCATGTATTCTGTTTCTCTGTTTAAGTCAAAGAGCAAAAACTTTTAGCCTCATCAGTACTATGTGAATCACATATGCAGATACCTAGCCGTGTAGGTGCTTCAAGAACCACCTAACTAAGCCACTTATTAGAAATGCTTACGTAAAAGCTGTGCTACTTTATAGAGGAAATAACCAATGTTTTGAATTTTGTGGAATACATGATTAGAGTTGCTTCCTTTGTGAGAAAAGAAACTTGTCCTGAAAATCTTATGATTTTTGCGGGTATCAACACTCACATGTTGGATTGCTGTTGTTTTATGATTTTTTTTCCTTATGCAAAACCCTAAATCTGTCTTTGTGCAGCACAGTAGCAGTGATCTTGCTCTTGCTTTTCACATTTTGGAAAGAAACCTAGAGGATGATTTTGCATAGGTTGAAATGATATTTGATAGCACTGATTAACATAGTGGATAATGAATATTATGCTTTTGTGAAATACTTGTTGGAGACAGCCTTTCTTGGTTTTGTGAAATACTTGCTGGAGACAGCCTTTCTTGGTTTTGTGAAATACTTGCTGGAGACAGCATTTTGTGAAATATTTGATAGCACTGATTTTGTGAAATACTTGTTGGAGACAAGCCTTTTTTTGGTTTCATGTCAATTAGTATATTATGCCTTTTCCTGTGATGTCTGTTAACAGTTTAACTTGTTGATCTATAATTGGCGTATCAGTTTAGCTTTCTGTGTATTTGTTCTAAATTTGTGGGTGTGTACACAGTTGCAAACAGAGTTAAAGAATCTTGGAAGCCCCCCTGGTTTCACTGTTATCACGATTTTCTTATCTTGTTTTGATTAAAAAGTAGATTAGTGCCACCTAGAGCAAAGAGCCCTTCCGTTTGTTCTGTATCATGTAGATGTCTAGTGCAAAATACTTTGTTGGAGAACATACAACTTGAAGCTGCAAATGTGGAAAAGTTTTATACGTACTAATTCACTGTCTACTGTTAGTGCAACCCGATGAGCTTAAAACCAAAATTCGGCCATGCCTTGAGTACCCATGACATGTTTTGGATATATTTTGTGTGGATAATATTGTGCTATGCATTGTCTATAGATTCATAAAATTCTATATATATTTCTGTAAGTAGTTATAACACTTTGAAGCTACCTTCTTGTACCAGGAGGTTTCAAAGGCACCCAGTAATGACTGTGAAACGTGTGGATCAACGTTTGACTCAAGGTATGTACTTGAAGTTCAGCTTTCCTTTTCCTCTCCTTCCCTTTCATTTGCACTTTCCCATCATATGTTGCTATCTTACAATGAAATTGGAAACGCAGTTATGGTTTGTCTCAAATACTTCTTGTTGCAGGAACAAGTTGTTTTCTCACTTGGAAGAAACAGGTCATGCAATGCTGAAGACACGACAGAAAAATCGCTGAAGAGGACAAGAAAGTAGTTTTCTTTTACCGTTTGTCCCAGTTGATGCTGATAGATTAGCACATCGACAAAAAGGCCATATATCTGGTTTATAGCCCAATTTTGATATGTGTAGTAGAGCCGTTTTCTTTCTTCCTGGATTTGTTTCATTGGTTTGTGGTACAGAATGACAAGAACTAATTATTATTATTCAATCGAAATACACACCATCTTGTAATTTTTCTCCCTTTTGGTGCATTGTCTTGTTCAAGAATGAACCATTTTGTACGCGTTTGAGCCTACTGTTGCTGGTGCTCAGCTTCTTTGGAATTTCACCAATAACAGGGACATTATTAAAACAACTCGTATGTCATGTACCATTTCAAATTTTAAGCACTGAACATCAGCATCGAAACCAAAACAGTTACTATCTTTCTTATCATTCAGGTGAACTCCAAATTTCCCTATGCTATCTGCAAATGGGTCTTTTAGAATTCAGAGAAAGGGATAACATTACATTTATATAATCTGACACAAACTTAAAATCACAAATCCACAAACTATCTTAGTTTGTTCCTTTTTTCCCCTTATGTACAGCTCCATCCAAATGGAAATTTCATGAATGGAGTTTCATTCCATGTTGGCATGATCTGCTTCCTGGAGACCTGGACTGAAGTCCCCCCCTGCATTGCTGCCTGAACTTCTTTGTTTTCTGACAGCAAGAGTGGTTTGCGCTTGCAAACACCAAATTAAGGCAAGAGATGAAAGGATTTGAATCAATCACTTGGTGCTCCTGTGACCTGATGAAGCCATGAGCACCGCGACCGCGACGATGAACATGAACAGCATGAACCCGAGCAGGATATACGTCTTTCGCGACGATTTCCGGTACTCCCCAAACAGGAGTATTCCCCAGAATGTGCTCACAAGTGGCAATGCCTGATGAAACAGCAATGCTGAAGCAGTTAGAATCATAGTCCAGAAAAGTTGTACTTCTCTGAAGATAGTGTGAACTGCTAAACCTGAAGAATTTGCCTGGAAGATCTAGTATGATGTTCAGTATCTGAATTTATCTAAAGATCTAGAATAATAAGTTGCAGTTATCTGAAGATTGTCTGAATTGCTAAACTTGAAGAGAATTTGTCTGAAAGATCTAGAATCTCGCCACAGCCATCGCGAACACGATGAATTTCTCTTCTGATGTGAAGAAATGATAAGATTTGGAGATTGGACTAACCTGGACAGCATCAGCAGCAGCATAGCCAGCAGCCTGACCACCCATGAACTGAAACCCATTGCCAAAGCCACATAGGAAGCCAGCCAGGAGAGCCCACTGCCTGCCTTCCCAGTCATTCAGGTAAGCCTTGAAGGATGATTTCGGCACACCGGCCATTGGACGGTAGAGGAACAGGATGTTCAGGCCGATGCCGATGACGAAGCACGAGATCGAGAAGTAGAAGAAGGCGGTGTACACCACCAGGTGTGGTACACCTTGTTTCAGGGTGTGCCATTGGTCATTGGTGGCGAGGTTGAATGCCGGGGAGAAGAGTGAGAAGCAGACTCCTGAGAAGAACACTATCCCAAGCCCTATGAAGGTGCTTGATCCGAACACCTGCGCAACGGAGAGGTTCATCAGATCAATCTAGTTCATTGGTACAAGTTTTCATCCATAATTTTGGTATTGATTCAACAAGCATGATAAAGGATGATTAGAATGGCAGTGACCGAATTACCTTGATCGAACGCCGTTCTTCGAGCTCAATCAAGTATTCCGCAGTTCCTGCTTCAGCTTTGGCAACATATTTGGTTGCAGAAGCTCCATTCTCCAAGTCCTTGGGAGCATCTGAAATTGGCAGAGTTAAGAACTAGGATCTGATCTGCAAGAAATCAACATTACTAGTACTTACAACATTAAAGTCAGTTTTTTTTTTAAAGAAAAGGTTATGGCATACCTTTTTCTATGACTTCTTTGTTTGGTTCCACACTTCCATTTTCCCTGGAAATTACAGGTTATTAAGATCATAGGGGTCAGTAAATTAAAAGACGCAGAATCTTTAAATAGATTGGAACCTAAGGCATAATATATTTTCTAACAGAGGTATCCAGATAGGCTAACCAGTGTGTAATGTGTTTTATGTATCTTGATGTGAAATATCTTGATGTGTTGAAAAATGTGAAATATCTTACCCAAGTTTATAGATATTTGTGGAGCCATTTAGTTTTTCTTCATTATCAGCTGCATTGGAGGCATGTACAGCAGAGCCAAGAATGACTGCAACAAGGAAGCAGGCCACTCCAGGGAAAAGAATCTCTGCTCTGTTGATGCGGTTGTCCAGGAAATAATTCAGTGTTGTGCCTGAAGATCCAACATGTGAGTTTTCTGATCTACTGAATAATTAGGACAATAATAATGGATACAGCAATTAGTTTGCTGTAGCTACTGAATAAAGTAAACTGGAGATATTGATCTGAATATATGTTCTTTTCAGGAGTAGGACCAACTATAATGTATTCATACTATTACTAACCTAATTATTCAGTTTCTTCGACTAACATAAATATAGATAGGTTGTGATGAGCTGTACTTCACATGTATCACCAAGAATCAATAATTTTCCCTCAATTTTCTTTACTTAAAAAAAAATCAAACAATAATATATGTTGCAGTGTTGTAAAAGAGAAGTTTTACCTACCTATTACAACAACCATACTTGAGCTGATGACCTCAGTCACTGAGAGACCTACATATGCCCATGCATACTGAGTAGAGAGGTTCCCTATACTGAGCACAACACCCCCTGCCATTGCAAACAGCACTGAAGGCCAATTATCCTTCATTGCAAACAAAAAAAAATCACTGTCAGCAAAATTTCAGACTAACTAACAATCAGAAATGTATTAATTCAGGGATATACTATTTCAGATGCTTAAGAGAAGGTGGCTAACCTGACTGAGCTGGGTGAAGAAATTGGGCATGTTGGGCTTGCTATCGCCGAGCTGACCGAAGGTGAGCGCGATGAGGACCGCAGCGAGGAGGTTCGTGATCGAGTAGTCGAGGTAGGTGTGCTGCGGGAGCCGGCCTCGGCGCTCGAGGAGGGTGAGGACCGCAGGCCATGTCCCCAGGAAGAAGAGGGAGGCCAGCATGAGGGCAATGGCACCCCCTTTGTCCTCTATGATGTACATCTTGAGGCCTCCTTGTCTGATGGACAACAGGGAATTCACAAGGGGGCCTTCAAAAACCTGACAAAAAATAAAATAAAACACATTTTTTCATCATGTAAGAGGGTTGAGCTGCTACTCATTTGGATTGAATCATCAAGAAGTTTCAAGATCTTGCAGTTGTTATCCACAAAATCTTGTAAAATCAGAAAGTGTTTTGCATTTAATACTGTCCTCAAATCTCCATCTCTTCATTCTTGCTTGTTACAGCAAGCAATAATATCATTACAAGAAACACAAGAAAAAAAAGGAAGGAAAAGAAATCAGGAAATCAAATTCATTCCAACAGCCATAGGGAAGATCCCAAATTGTGGATAAGCTATCCTTATCACTTATCAGCATGAAAGACTCCCAGTTCTTGGAACCCTAAATCCCCAATTCTTCAAAGATCAGATTCTGCTGAGGATGAGAAGAGATCCAAACTCCCAATTAAACACATAAACACACAAGGAAGGGGAAGAAGAACATCAAGCAAGTAGAGCAGAGTACCTTTTGGCATGAAACCAAAGAAGTGGCACAACCAAGGACATGGTCCATGGATACTACTTATAGTGCCAAGCACTGGTTACCAAAACAAAAGCTAATGGTATCTTTCAAACGCAAAAAGTCCAACTTGATCTGCACAAGTTTGACTCATGCAGCAATTTGCGAATTCGCGGCGTCTTCTCATGCGCAGATCACCCAATGGAATTGGAGCTTTATGGAGGAGGAGGAGGGAGAAATGGAGAGAAAAGAGGTGGAGAAAAAGACAACTATACACTCGTCATTTGCTGAAAATAATGGAATGGGGTGATAGTGACATCTAGGGATACTCTCCTCCACCAATCAATAACCTTGAAATGAAATGATTTTTAGCTGAAATATCACTTATTGCAGACTCCACAAGTTTATGAACATATGGCAATTGACACCATTATGTCTAATGAATTACATATCAAGGCTTTTTTTTTTCTTGGATACAGATATCTAACTAGGTATTATCTGCAATTTGGGCACTGAATTTGTCCAAGAATGCAAAGAGTGAAAAATAATGGAAGTAGAGAACTGTACTCTTTAGCTAGATATAATCATATAAACAACTATCCATTTCTTTCAGTGACGTCTTATCTAAGAAAAAGGCGCATTAAAAGAGAATTTTTTTTTGATGATTCCAACAAGAAAATGATGCGTCTACTGAATCTTTCCTTTCCTCCTTTAAGCAACAAACTAAACAAAAATATTTCTCAATAGAACAAGAGATTCATAAACTGACATGGATCCAAGAACTCAAAACCAACAAAAAAGAGAGACCCATGCCGATGATTTTCAACCAAGAACATCATCTTCTCCCCAAAATATCATTTTTTTTAAAAAAAAGAGGAAGCAAACAACCAATCAACATCGACTTCCACTCACGAATACAAAGAACACAAAACGAAACAGATAACAAAGCAGACATGCCGGACATAAACCATTCATCACCACAAGCTAATTAATGACAAATCAAAGATCAAAAGACAGGAACACATTACCTAAAGTCAGAAGGAGAGAAAGGGATGAACTGCTCCTCCTCCAGAGAACTCAAGAACTGAACTCTCAAGTCTCAACAGCCTTTGTCACTGCATAGAATTCTTCAGGTTAAATAGATAGGCAGCTGGGGTTTGTTGGACTCTCTCTACTACTACTCACTCCTCCAGCTGACACGCAAGAAGGGAAGGAATTAACCATCAAGAGATTCTTGTTCTTCTCTCAAGAGGGCCAACAAAAAAAAGGGAAGAAGATTCTTGTGGCACCTAAAAATGAATATTTTTTTTGGGAAAAAAAGAAATGTAAAAATAGAAATAAAAATTCAATCCATTGACTCCGGATCTGGAGAGATCCTCAAGATTCCCCAGGCAATTCGGCAGTATTTGTTGCTATCTTCCCTCGCTTTGACCGCCTTGTGTGGTTGTCGTTGTTTCGCGTGCCAGGAGCGATTTGTTTGGAGAAGAGTAGGTGATTTAATCTCTTTTTAATTTAATAAAAAATTGGAAATAGGTGAATTATATATGCAGCTGTTTGACAATTTGACATATTATTATTTCTGCTGTAACGTACAGATCAGTCCAGCCTAGGCGGGAACACGTCTGGATGAATAATTCATAATTGTTTTATTACACGGTGGGAAGGTTTCTCCTAACACACGCCAAAAGAAAAAAAAAGTACTAGACTAATAGTAATAACTAGGCATTAAAAAAAAACTCATGTTAAAACACATTCAAATTTTAGATAATGAAATAAAATCACGGCCTTTGTTTACAGAGCTATATCCAATTATTAAAAAATGTTCCAAACATAATCACACCTCAAAAGAAGACATTAAGACATAAGGGACAATCCAAACTGATAGAGGCGCACACTGACACAAACACTAATAAAAAGATAAAGCACAAACTTATTGAATTTTATTTGTGAACCTCCCTTCAAGATTGGTGAAAAGTTACATAACTCCAGTTTGTAACATGCAACTTTTATAAACTTAATGTCTTCGTCACATTTTTGTAGAAGAGCCCATAATCGGAGCCAATATGTTGTCTTGAAAATCATATGCAAAAAACACATTCATATATATATATATATATATATATATATATATATATATATATATATATATATATATATATATATATATATATATATATATATATATATATATATATATATATATATATATATATATATATATATATATATTCAATATTAATATTTGTAGGCATCATGATCTGAACCTATAATTTTTTAGTACACATAGAATTTCTCTTAACAAACGTTGTAAGAGACGCACGAGACCGTGACTAATTTCTAGCGATAAATAACTAGCTTCATTAAGGCCCTGTTTACTTCCTACACAAAAATTTTACACCCTGTCACATCGAACTTTTGAACACCTGCATAAAATATTAAATATAGACTAAAAATATAACTAATTGCATAGATTGCGACTAATTTATGAGACGAATATTTTAAACCTAATTGCTCAATGATTTGACAATGTGGTGCTACAGTAAATATTTGCTAATAACGGATTAATAAGGCTTAATAAATTCGTCTCGCAGTTTACTGACAGATTCTATAATTAGTTTTTTTATTAGTGCCCGAACACCCCATGAGACACCCTATATAATATCCAATGTGACACACCAAAACTTTACACCCCTGGATCTAAACACCCCCTAAATTCCTATTAAAACCATGCACATATGTACTGGCACTAATATAGATCTTGTTTGGTATAACTCTAAATCCAAGATTTTATAAGCTGGATATTCCTAACTCTACATAACCACAGATCTGGATCTGCTATTACGTTATAACATTTAGATAAATTATTTTATTTTCATTTTAGATAAAGATATAACATTTTACTAGAAATTTTAAGGCTGTGAGATCTGGATCAGGGCCTAAGATCTCAACTCTACGTGTGAAGATTTTTTTTTTTGTTTTTGAGAAAATTGGCATGATTGGCTTTGTTTTCGGTGTCAGCCTGGCTGTTGGGTGCGACGACTTTGGAAGCTATTAACATGTGCTTTCTTACATTAGGTGTCGTGGTTGTACAATTAGAATATAACCTTGATTTATTTGTTTATTGAAAAAAACATATTCGTGCATTATATACATATATATTTTCTTGACATGCATTTCATTTTCATCTTTATCCCTTGATAAATTTTATTGCTGCACTACCAAATGTACAATAGTAAAATACAACCTAGAAGCATAAAATTCACTTTCTTTTCGACGACATATATGGACCTTTAAAGAGTAATTTTACAAAAGGCTACCTTAATTCTGTGATGAAAGTTTCAGGGGCCCTCAATTAGTTAGCTTATCCTAGCTAATCTTGCATGTGGCAGGATACTATGCACGACAATTTTCTATGTCCATGTTCGAAATCTTTTGATGACAGGTTAAGTAGAACTTGCTAATGGATGGATTAATAAATATATAAATATTTCTACCAAATAAAGCATGGCAGCTAGCCTAGAGCGCAAGTGTCAAAGCAAGTGAATAGTTTTGTTAGAAAAACGTGGCTCGTGACTTCGTGAGGAGGTTCCATATGCATGATAGATATCATAAATTAGTACCCTCCAGTTTTTTAATAGATGACGACACTCACTTTTAAACACAATTGATCATTTGTTTTATTCAAAAATTTTATGCAAATGTATAAGATATAAATCAAGCTTAAAATAATTTAAGTGATAAAACAACTCATAACAAAATATATTATATTTACGTAAATTTTTTTAATAAGATACATAGTCAAACGTGTGATAAAAGGTTAACAGTATCATCTATTAAAAAACGAACCCAGCAACAAATTTAGATTATCAAAGTGACAGGCATTGAGTGAAGATTACGGTAGGTACGAATATGAATAATCAAGTGGCCCTGAAGATTCGTAGAAGTCCTACGCTGCATTTCGTATTGCAGTGAATTAGTAACAATATTTTTTGTGACGGTTTTTAATATTTCATTATTTGGTAAATAGTTTCTATTTAGATTTAATTATGCAAACTATAATATAATCATGCTCTAAAAATATAAAACAATTGTGAACTGAGCATAATTCAGCTGGTAAGGTAAACAAAGTTAGAAAACATATTTCAGTCAAAAAAAAGTTAGAAAACATATTTTTATTTAATTGTAATTTGATATGTAAACAAACACACGCTACTAATTTTTTTACAAGGACCCCTATATATTACAATTGGAATGTAATTGGTCATGCGTGTAAAAATCGATCTCCATTTTCGCATATGGCTCATTAAGAGGCACACGTGCAAAAATCTATTTTCGCAAGCGGGCCACTTAGAGAGCCGCATGAAAAAATGAGCTTATTTTCCCATACGATCCTCTTAAGGGGCCACATGCAAAAATAGATTTTCGCATGCGAAAATACGCTCTTCTTTTCCACGGATATTTTCTCCCCTCCTCTCTCTTTTCCCTCTCAACACTTCAAATTTTTTCACCTCCTCTCCTCTCTCTCTTCCTCTCACCTCTTCCTCTCCTCTCCTCTCCTCTCTCTCTTTCTCTCCTATCCTCTCTGTCTTCCTCTCCTCACCAAGCGGGAGGGAGCGGCAGCGGCCGCCACCGCCCCCGGGTGGATCTGGCGGCCCTCACTCTCCTAGTCCCCATTCCTCTTCCCTCTCCTCCCTCACTCTGACGGCAGTGGCGGGCGAGGGTGGTGGTGGAGGACAAGGGCGATGGCGGTGGAGCGCGAGGACGACAGGTGCAGGCTCCAGCGGCGACGGTGAACGAGTGGGATGGCGGCGACGGGCGTGGGTGACGGCGGTGGTCCTCCCCCGCTCGGATCCGACAGCGGCAGATCTCCCCTGCACCGATCTGGCCGCCACCACTCTCCCCCACCCAGATCCAGTGGCAGTGACCCTCCCCGCCCGGATTAATTAATCGGTGGTTGCCCTCCCCAACCCCGATCTGGTGGCGGCCCCTCCTGCAAGGATCCATCGGTGGCGATGACGACGGGGTGGGGATGGGAGGAGGACGATGTCGATGGCGGCGGCTGGAGGATGAGGACGACAGCGGTGGTGACTAGAGGACGGTGGTGGCAATCGCAACGAGAGGACGGCGGCGATGGTAGCGACGGTGTAGTTTTCTATTTTCAGAATTTTTATTTTTTTCATGATTTTCCTTTTCGTGTGCGGTCAGCTTAAGTGCTCGCATGCGAAAATCGCATGAGGTTGTGCTGGTCGTATGCAAAAATCCAATTTTCGCAGACCTTTGGGCGCATGCGGGCCGCCCGTCCACATGCAAAATTTGATTTTGGCCGTATAGAAAAATCGAATCTATATTAGTGACATCAATTATAAATTTATATTTTTACAGAATAAAATAAACACAAAGAAAATACACAATATAGACAACAACAACGCAACCTTAATATGTCACATATTAGTAAAATATCATTTTTAATTACGAATTGAGGTATCATTAACTCATGCGGCAAAATATTTTTACCCAACTCGAATCAAAGACTTAGGTTGTGTTTAGTTCACACCAAAATTAGAAGTTTGGTTGAAATTGGAACGATGTGTTGGAAAAGTTGAAAATTTGTGTGCGTAGAAAAGTTTTGATGTGATGGAAAAGTTGTAAGTTTGAAGAAAAAAATTTGAAACTAAACACGGCCTTAGCATGAGCATTTGTATCTATTATTAGAATTTAATCCTAAGGCTATGTTTGGATAATGGAAAATGAGGGGTAGGATTGGGATTGGGAAATGTGGCAAGGTAGAGAGGCCAAGTTGGTGTCGTCCCGTGCGATGGAGACCGAGACCGAGCCGGTACAGGAGATGCGTGCGGCTGTAGTTTGAGAGAATTACAATTTAGGTTTGGTAATTGAGGATAGAGTCCTAGTGTGACTAGGAGTTGTTCTCCTACTTTGAGTAGGAGGTTTTCGGTATAAATAGAGAGGGAGAGGTAGCCTCCCGGTATCGCTTTTCAGAGCGTGGAGTTGATAGTTTAGTTAGGGTTTCGAGATTAGTCGAGATTTTTGTAAGGAGTGCTGTTGTTGCACTTTGTAAACACAGAGAGAAGCAATAAAGTTGTCATCTACTTTGAGAGTTCTTCGATTTGTATTTCATCGGGTTCGGCGGTCTAACCGGTGACATACCGACGGTTCAACCGGTGACAAGACGGCGGTTAGACTGGCGGCATACGAGCAATCCGACCGGCGGCGACAGGACTACGTCGAGATTTCCATCGATTTGAGGGTAACTTTTATTTCCGCTAAAAGTTTTTGGGTTTTTGGTTTTCCCTACCATTCACCCCCTCTCTGGTAGGTTTGATTGCTTGTGTTCGATCCTACAGGAAATAAATTAAGACCTAGGATAAAATAAGGTAGAAAAAAATGAATGGTTAGGATTTAAAGTTATCCCTTCATAGCTGGAAAATCATTTCCTTTTCCGTTATCCAAACGGTGCCTAAGAGGTAGTACATGCACAGATCCAGGTCGTCAAGGTACAGCGGAGAAGCACTGCAGCTACAGTGAGACTGCAGCACAATATGCTGAGTCTGCTACAGTGAGTCAATGCAGTAAAACAGTGTCCAAATACTGTGGTAAAGTACTATATAAGATCGAGTTCTACAAGTCAGCTATAAGCATATGAAGGAGAGAAGAGAAGAGAGAAGGAAAACAGGCTTCCCATCAAAAACAAAAAAAAGAAAACATGCTACAGACTTATAGCCAACTGCAATGCGGACTCTAATACGTTGTGTGTGTATGAGAGGTGGGACCATATATTAATGGTGTACAATAATAGACTATAAGTCGGCTACAAGCTTATGTGGAGGAAATAAAACAGGAGAGAGAAGAGAAGTGGGGCTACAGATTTATAGCCAGTTGCAGCACGGACTCCAAAACGCTGTGTGTATGACAAGTGAGACAGTGAGACCAATTATTAATGATGTAGGCCGCGTTCTTTTCAGCAGTTGGGTGATGATGATTAGCTACACGTAAAACGAGAAACATGATTAGCAATGTAATTAGTTAAGTATTATTATTTAAAAAAAAATAAAAAATAAACTTATTTGATTTTTAAAGCATCTTTTATATAGAAAATTTTCACACGAAATAAACCGTTTAGTAGTTTGAAAAGTATGCTAATGAAAAACGAGGAATAGCTAAGCTGCATTAGCTGTTTAGAACGCGGTCGTAGTATATATTTGTAGTTAACTATTATATAAATAAGCTATTAGATTGGTTATAAATGATTTGAAGCTAGTAGCTGGCTATACTACTAATTAAACAATAATTCGATCTTTTACTATTTCAACAATTACGGCTCGCATTCACTGTTTAGTTATACTGTAGCACTTTATTTTGGACCGTTGGATGTGGACCCAACAACATACACTGTAGCTCCCTCTGTAGTCTCTTCATAATTACAGAGGATCCGAATTAAAGCACGTGACCGTACTCACGCGAGGTTAGACCTCTAATCTTGTCAAGACATGTGCTAGGACATGTCTACACGTTGGTGTAGTATCAAAGTGTGGGTACGCTTTCAACTTGTACTTCAAATACTACCTATCTCTCTGTATTTAATGTATGACGTCGTTAACTTTTTATCCAACGTTTAATCATTCATCTTATTCAAAATATTTATGTAATTGTCATTTATTTTACCGTGACTTGTTTCGTTATCAAATATTCTTTAAGCATGACATAAATATTTTCATATTTACATAAAAAATTAAATAAAACAAATGGTCAAACATTGGTCAAAAGGTCAACGGCGTCATACATTAAAATACGGATGGAGTATCATTTAATCCCAAAAGAGAGAGTTTATATGATTATACTTTCAATGGTGTGTTTGAGTACTCTTACACTCCAACTGGACGGTCAATTAACTTAAAGGAGGATGGCGATATGGCATCTCATGTGTTCTCGCGTCGCGATCAGTTAAATATTACTCATATAATAAGTTTTCTATTTTTTTCTAAATCAAACTTGATCAAATCTATAAATTTATTAGCAACATCTAGAATATTAAATTAGTTTTATTAAAATCAACACTGAAAATATTGCTTTATTTTCCAATAAACGTGATCAAACTTAAAAAAAATTTGATTAGAAAAAAAAAGGTCAAAGCGAGTAACGTTTCTAAAGCCTTAATTCAGAGACATGGACTTTGGCCAAACGTCCAACAATCAATTAATTGACCAAGTTGCTTTCTCTCCTATATGGACGATGAAAACGATAGAGTAGTGTACTACTCCTAATTACTGTATCGATCACATCGACCAATGTTTTAACGTGAAGAAACTGTGAGCCTAATTCACTGCAGAGCGTCATCATAGACCAATTATGTTCATTAATTATGGTAAACATCTTATTACAGACAGTTCCCCCGGTCATATATACTGATCTTCCAGTCATGAAAAACACGTCGCTTTAGATATATATGGACGCAATTGTCAAAATGCAAAATTGACAATTCACTTCCACTGCAAAATTTCGTTAGAAAAATTCTGATTAGAAAATCTCCGAAATACTTTATAAAAGTACCTTTGGGACAAATATAAAGTTATCATTTTCAAATATCCATTCAATTAAATAACATTAATTTCTGAAGTTACTCATCCAAATAGGCATGCTTTCATTGCTGGACCGAGTACGGTTTTACAAACGTGACTATCTCTATTGAAATATACATTGAAAGTGAGAGGTAGCATGCTATGATGTATACCTCTCTTCTGAAAAGAAAGGCGCCCTACTATACGTGTCGTCAAATCTTAAAATCTTAAATCACTCATGTATGCAACTATGCCTACATTGAAAATGCGAAAATTATACCAATAGATTTGTCAAAAAAAAATTCATATAATTATATTTTTAACAATTTATATAAATATATACTTTGAAAACTAATTATAAAGTTATCGATTCGATGTCCACTTCACCCATGAACGATTATCAAGTGTCAGGTATTCACAGATTTCATCGCCGATTGGACCGTCCCCGAGGAGGACAAAGTTGATCGTACGGACAACAAACATTGGACAATGGCCTTTGATGGTGCATTTAACAGCCAATGAGCAAGAGCTGAATTCATTTTCACATCACCAACCGAAGATCAGTTTCGACATGCTGACTAGTTAGATTTCTGAGCAACCAACAACAATGGGGAATACGAAGGACTTCTCGCTGGACTTAGAGCAACCGCGTCACTTGTGGTCAAACGACTAGTTTGGAAAGGGGATTCAGAAATAGTCGCTAATCAAGGGCACAAGGATCACAAATGCTCAAATCCCGAGTTGTCCAAGTATCTAGCAGAAGTTAGAAAGTTGGAGCGTAGGTTTGATGGGCTCGAAGTGTGCCATGTCTATCACAAAGATAACGCCGATGCCAACAACCTTGCCTGACGAGCTTTTAGGAGAGAGCAGGTTGAACCTGACACATTCCTAGAAGTATTAACTAGTCGATCCATCAAGAGTTCACCAGACGGCAACATTAATAGCACCACCAACGTTAGCTCAAAAGCTACTACTCAGATTGACAAAACCATCACGGACATTGAGACCACTTAGGACTGGCGCACACCGCTCATCGATTTTCTCAACGCTGACAAGTTACCGGAAGATGATACGGAAGCAGAAAATATACCAAGTTACTAGCCCAAGCCCTCCAAACGATCCTTATGTCGTTTTCGTGTTGGGGGCTTGACATCCTCGAATATTTTTCACGAGGACAAGGCGACTACAAATTTTTATTCATGGCTATCAACAAGTTCATTAAGTGGATAGAAGCGGAGCCAACAAGAGAAATCAGAGCCGAACACGCCATCAAGTTCATCAGAGGGATATTCTATCGATACGGGCTTCCATATCAGATGTTGACAGATAACGGCTCCCAATTCACAAGCGGTACCTTTCAGGATTACTGCTTCGAACTCAACATAAAAATCTGCTCCGCATTAGTTTCCCATCCTCAGAGCAATAAGCAAGTCGAGTGGGCCAATGGGATAGTGTATACAATAGGCTCATGACCTGCCATTCAAGCTGGGTTGAGGAGCTCCCTTTTGTTTCGTGGGCCATTCGTACCACCTTGACTACACCCACCAAAGATACCCCTTTCTTCCTCATGTACGGATCTAAAGTTATGCTCCCTTTAGAGCTACTCTATCGGTCTACACGAGATTTTTTTTCTGTAGAAAATTTACATTATTGGCTTTGTTTCCGGTGTCATCCTGGCTCTTGGTGCTATCCAGCTATGGGCGCCACTAGTTTGGAAGCTATTAACATGTGCTTTCTTATAGTAGGTATCATGGTTATAGAATTAGAATATAACCTTGATTTATTTGCTTATTAAAAAAAGATATTCGTGCATTTTATATGTTCTCTTGACATGCATATCGGTTTCATCTTTACCCCTTAATAAATTTTATTGCCGCACTATCAAATGTACAATACTCCCTCCGTCCCATAAAAATTACATTTCTAGCTAATTTAGGACATAACAATAGGATTGAAAAATGACCACAATGACCTTATTTAATGAACCCATTGCATGCACACATTCCATATATACAAATCATTAAAAGGAAGTTTGAGAGAATTAACCCATATAATTAGCATACTTAAATTACAAGCTGAGAGAACTTAAGGAAACTTATCTAGATAAATCAATTTGCTGGGCCCCATATGGCTAGAAATACAATTTTTATGGGACAAAGCCTTAGAGTTAGAAATGCAATTTTTTTTTGGACGGAAGTAGTAGTAAAATATGACCTCAAGGCAGAAAATTCACTTTCTTTTTTCGACGACATATATATACGGACCTTTAAAGAATAATTTTACAAAAAGGCTACCTTAATTCTGTGGCGAAAGTTTTAGTGGCCCTTAATTTAATTATGTTATTCTAGCTAATCTTGCACGTGGCAGGACAATATGCATGACAATTTCTTGTGTCCATGTTCCAAATCTTTCGATGACGAGAGATATATATTGTACGATTTGTCACTTTTAGATGTGATGTTTAATATTTACCATACTATCTACATGTCATAGATATATAGAAATCTACATATGATACATATATAAGTGGTTAATAGTTAAACACCACATCTAAAAGTGGCAACTTGCTAATGGATGGATTAATAAAAAAATAAATATTTCTACCAAATAAAGCATGGCAGCTAGCCTTTAGCGCAAGTGTTCAAAGCAAGTGAATCATTTTGTTAGAAAAACGTGGCTCGCGAGGAGGTTCCATATGTATGATAGATACTAATCCCTCCGTTTCGAAATGTTTGGCGCCGTTGACTTTTTAGCACATGTTTGACCGTTCGTCTTATTCAAAAAAATTTAACTAATTATTAATTCTTTCATATCATTTGATTCATTGTTAAATATATTTTTATATACGTATATAATTTTACATATTTCACAAAAGTTTTTAATAAAACGAACGGTCAAACATGTGCTAAAAAGTCAACGGCGTCAAACATTTCGAAACGGAGGGAGTATACATTTAGATTTTCAGGTGGCGGGCATTGGGTGAAGATCACGGTAGGTACGAATATGAATAATCAAGTGGCACGTGAAGATGTGCCAGAGTACTACGCTGCATTTCGTATTGCAGTGAATTAATTGTTTTTTTTTACGAAGTTCTATTCATATAGCAGAAAAAAATTACAATATTATTACCTTAAAAGATCGTAACCAGGAAAAAAAATTATACCACCACACACACCGATAATGCTAACATATAAGTCCGAGAAAAGGCTAGCACCGGACCGGCCACCGCTAAACGTGACCGATCGCCGCTAGGCCAATAACGAAACACAGACGAGATTGCCCCAAAAACACCCTTACAACCAACACAAAGCCCAATATAAAATCTTGTTTGTTGTGATGGCTTTTGATATTTCATTATTTGGTAAATAGTTTCTAGTAGATTTATGCAAATGATAATGTTATCGTGCTCGAAAAATATAAAATAATTACAAACTGGACATAGTTCAGCTGGTTAGATAACTAAACAAAGTTGGATATCATATTTTTATTTAATTGTAATTGATATGTAACAAACACATCAACTATAAATTTTATTTTCAAGCAATTAATAAAATAAGAAAAAAAATCACAATATAGCAATACGATAACAAACTCCTTTTTCAGAACTACAACAACAAACTCAACCTTAACATGCCTGCTATTAATACAGTCTAATTTTTAACTGCAAATTGAGGTATCAATATTCATGTGGTGGTACCTATTTACCCGACTCGAATCATAGACTTAGCATGAGCATTTGTATTTATTAGAATTTAATCCCAAGAGGTACTACATGTATGCACACGGGTGTGACACCAATTAAAGCACATGACCGTACTCACGCGAGGTTACGTCTCTAATCTTGTCAAGACTACATGTGTACACGTTGGTACATGTTGTATGTATCAAAGTGTAGGTACGCTTTCAACTTGTACTTCAAATATCATTTAATCCTAAAAGAGAAAAGAGAAAGTTCATATCATTATACTTTCAAATGTGTGTGTACTTTCAATGGTGTGTTTGACTCTTACACTCCAAACTTCACAGTTAATTAACTTAACTGAGGATGGCGATGACATCTCATATGTTCTTGTCACGATCAGTTAAATATTACTTCATCTGTTTTACATTATAAATTAATTTTATGTATTTTAAATCAAACTTGATCAAAACTATAAAAAAAGTTAGCGACATCTAAAATATTAAATTAGTTTCATTAAAACTAACATTAAAAATAATATATTTTCTAATAAACACGATCAAACTAGAATAAGGTTTAATTAGAAAAAAAAAAGTCAAAAGTCAAAGCGAGTAAAGTTTCTAAAGCCTTAATTCAGAGACATAGACTTGGCCAACGTCCAGCAATCAATTAATTGACCAAGTTGCTTTAATTCCCTCCTATCTGGACGATGAAAACGATAGAGTAGTGTACTACTAATTACAGTGTCGATCACATCGACCAATGTTAAAACGTGAAGAAATTGCGAGCCTAATTAACTGCAGAGAGCGTCACCATAGAAGAATATTGTGTTCAAATATATGGTAAACATCTTTTTACAGACAGTTCCCCCGGTCATATGTACTCTTCCAGTGTCATGAATTAAACACGTCGCTTTAGATATATATGGACGCAATTGTCAAAATGCAAAATTGACAATTCACTTCCACACTACAAATTTTCGTCAGAAAATTTCAGATTAATTAGAAAATGTCCAAAGTACTTTATAAAAGTACCTTTTGGGGCAAATATATAATTATCATTTTCAAGTATCCATTCAATTAAATAACATTTCTGAAGTTACTCATCCAAAAAAGGCATGCTTTCATTGCTGGACGGAGTACGATTTTACAAACGTGACTTTGAAATATATATTGTAAGTGATAGGTAGCATTATGTCGTACCATCTCTCTTCTGAAAAGGACGGTGCCCTACAACACGTGTCGTCAAATCTCAAAATCTATAGATGCAAATATACCAAGATTTAAAATGTGATAATTATATTTGTCATAAAATAATATTTCATATAGTTATATTTTTCAATAATTTATATAAATATATACTTCTGAAAAGTAATTATAAAACATGTGCACGGGAGAATGTGTTGATATCCAAAACATTAACAAAAAATAACAAAGGTAGTGACCGGTAAGATGAATTTAGCTATAAAACTATTTTAGTTACTTATATATAGATGGCTAAAAGAAATCATACTTATGTAATACACGTACTTGTAATTTCATTGGGTTTGCAATAAAGAAAAAGCCCCGACCAATTTTATTAAGATTATATGAAGATGTTACATATTACAACAAGTGTGACCACATATATATATATATATATATATATATATATATATATATATATATATATATATATATATATATATATATATATATATATAACAATCGAAACTTAAACAAGGAAAGGGGTTAAACCCAAGAACAGAGACGAATCTAGCATGGGTGATGGGGGGACTCAAGTCCCCTTACCTTACTGAATCATCACCATTGAGAGAAGGGGAGAGAGGAGGGGGAAGAAGAGGGGGAGAAGAAAGAGTAGGGGCTTGAGGAGGAAGAAGGAGATAAGCCCCCTCTATTAGAATTAGATCCGTCCCTACCCAAGTACTTCCTCCGTTTCATATTATAAGACTTTCTAGTATTACCCATATTCATATATATATTAATGAATCTAGACATATTAACATCTATATACATGTGGACAATGCTAGAAAATTTTATAACCTGAAACGGAGGGAGTAGATCTTAACTGGGTTTTGCTGGTAACAAATTAACTACTTTTGGCAAAACCAAATGGGAGTTATCCTAGGTGATCTTGTATCTCTTCCATTGTGATTCCTTCCAGACCAGTAGCACGCCACTCCCACCATGCATTCTTCGAAAATACACCAGGAATACGTACAGGTCACAATTACCATCATCATGATCATCGTCATCATCCACCTGTGATACAGCAGAGATGATTCCTACTGTATTTTTCTTTTACTCCCTCCGTAAAAAAAAAACTCGTTATCTAGCTAGATTCGTTGTCCCTTGGTTGAGTGTTTTTTTTTTGACGGAGGGAGTACGAATCATTCAGTCCTATACTGTGACAGTATTAATTACTGGTAATAGGTTTCCTCTTGATGGACAGTGACACTGAACTAACCAAAAAATGAAGATTTCACAGATAGTTTCTGTCAGCCTATATATCGAGCACAACTGCACAAGCAGTCAGTTAGTCAATAGGGCTGTTTTAAACGCAAGCTTACTGGATCACCATCAGCTCAGTCATATAAATCAAAATCAATAAGAAATGATCTTCACTCATTCATTGCATCTACAAATTAAAATATATATAGTGTGTTCAACATCCTTGGATGATTCAAACACTGCAAATATTTTAATCGCGCCACTTACTGTAGCATGCAAACGAACCTCTAGTTAAAATAACTCGTGTTAGTCTTAGTCTGATCTAGACAAACCAGAGTTTTAGTTGAAATGCCATCTCACCTATGTAGATGGCCCGGGACCGAGGCCTCTCTACTCTTTCGTTTCTCAGACGCATGCTTCCCTAATTATTAAACATCGTGTTTTTATATTTTTTATAAAAATATTAATTAAAAAAAATCATATTCATAATTAATTAATCATATATTAATGAGTTATCACGTTTTCTGTGTGCGGGAAAAGTTTTCCCAACCTTTACTATCCAACACAGACTAGATCTAGAGTAGCCTGTAGGTGTGCCCCAACTCTGTTTTCAACCATGACAAGAACTGGTATGGATGGAGTATGGACCATGCAAGGGACTAATCAGCGATTGATGTGGGACCGGTCACCTATGTGCTGATGACATCACTTGCCAAGTCACCACCCTTTGTAAAATTTACTCAAAACTTTAAGGAGATGCCTATGTGAGTATATATTCTTATCTGTCAAAGAAAAACACAATTATTTTTCACCGGGAGACACATTTTAGTATTTTTGTTGGAGTCATTTTAGCACTGATAATCAACTTAATGTCGTTGCAAAATTCAGGGGGGGAAAAACTGTTCTAGGACCAATATTTAGACTGCACGTATAGAAAAGAAAATATGAACCTGATTTCAGGAAAAAAGCCCTCATGACGTCATAATGCCATTATTGATTCTTTCATTGTCAAAGTTGTAACATTTCTACTTTGAGGATTACAAAAAGGTTATTAATCTGGTTTTACTAGAGCTAGCCTTAATAGCTACTCCCTCCATTTCACAATGTAAGTCATTCTAGCATTTTCCACATTCGTATTGATGCTAATGAATCTAGACATATATATCTATCTAGAATCATTAGCATTAATATGAATGTAATGACTTACATTGTGAAACGGAGGAAGTAGCTCCTCATAACATTGATCAAAATTTATACATTTGAAAATTATTTTGGTTCCCTTCACAGAAGCTTCACACAAAGAAGCTGAGACATATATTACAACATTACACTATATACTAGTCCAATCACATCTCCAAATTCACTCCCCCATCCCATGGTTGCTCATTGCAGAAGAAATTAATTGATGTGTAGCCTCGCCGATGCGCAAGCACCGGGAGGCAATATGCATAGATCCTACGTCGAGAAGGTCAGGAACTACACACTGATGTGGTCAGATCAATGGAGCTGTACATATGCAGCTTCTTCTTCTTCTTCTGATGTTTCTCGGTCATGTCCATGAGGAGAGGAGGAGGTCGACGGCAGCCGCCGGCCGGCCGCCATCAGAGCGGCCTCCGGTGCGCCGACGACGCCATGAGGATGACCATGGCGACGACGAACATGAACAGCATGCTCCCCAGGAGAGTGTAAGTCCGCCGCGACGATCTCCGGTACTCGCCGAACAGCACGATCCCCCACACCGTGCTCACCAGCGGCAACGCCTGCAGCAGAAATAATGTTCAGAAAAGTTCAGACACACGCCCCGGCCCATTCATGTTCAGAGTTTCAGAAAACCCATATCGTCTTCTTCTCATACTGTCAAATTCCAAAACCATGATCAGATCATAATTTGCACATATGAATCTTCATCTTGAGGATCATTAATGCTTGCCTGATAAAATGTTCAAGTCATGTACTCCTCTCTCCAGGTCGTAAATATTTAACGTTTAGGATAAGATTTGGTCAAATCAAAACTTTGGCCATTAATTTTATTTCAGAACAAGTTTATCCTAATCTGCACACACTAATTTTTAAACCAATAATTTTTTAAAAAATACTTTTTAAAAAAGATAATGGGTAGAAATCCGGTCTATATATCTACAAGTGGATATATACAGCCAAATTGAGAAGTTACTGAATGTCAAATCCCAAAATTTTAATGAAATCTTATCCTAATCATCAAATATTTATAACGAGAGAGAATATCTCCCAAGAAATGCAAATTGAGCTGAGAAAGATCCTCTACAGTTGTGGAGATTATGGATACCATATACCTATAAGACGTGAACCTATATAAATCATCCGTCTCATAACCCATCTACTTTTCTAGCTTGTTTGCTACCCTTTTAGAATAGCAGAAATTTAGTTTCGACAGCAGTACTGCAGACGGCCTGGATTGAAGAAAGATGGTGTACCTGGACAGCGTCAGCAGCAGCATACCCAGCAGCCTGCCCAGCCATGAACTGGAACGCATTGCCAAGGCCACACACCATGCCTGCGACGAGAGCAAGATCCCTCCCCTTCCAATCCTTCAGGTAGGCCGTGAGCGACGACCGCGGCACGCCGACCATGGGGTGGTAGAGGAACCAGATGTTGAGGGCGATGCCGATGGCGAAGCAGGCGAGGGAGAAGTAGAAGAATGCCGTGTACACCACCATGTGGGGGACGCCCTCCCCGAGCGTGTGCCACTGGTCGTTGGTGGCGAGGTTGAACGCCGGCGAGAAGAGGGAGTAGCTCACGCCGGCGAAGGTGACGATGCCGAGGCCCAGGAAGGTGTTCGATCCGAGCACCTGAATGTGAAGTTTTTTTTTTTTCAGAAGGTCTTTTGTGTCATGGAGAAGAAACAAATTAATGTTGTTGAGTTGGTGTTTCTGTTGTGAAAGTGTGAATTTTACTGCTTCCCCCCCGTTTTATATCATAAGTCAGTTCGATTTTTTTCAGTCAAACTTTGTTAAGTTTGACTAAATATATAGGAAAACTTAGTAACATATAAAATATCGAATTAGATTATTAAATCTAATATTGAATATATTTTGATAATACATTTGCCTTTTATTGAAAATACTATTATACTTTTCTATAAACTTGATCAAACTTAATGAAGTATAACTGGGGAAAAAGTCAAACGACTTATAATATGAAACGGAGGGAGTATGTTGGAAATACATGGAAGGTTGTGTCAGATTTTTAAAAAAAGTTCCTTAGAGATACATGGATTTTCATTTGTGGAAATTTTGCTAGCAACTCTGCTTTGCAATTGCTCCACCTGAATTTCTGCAGTTTAGTCATGACATTTTAACTAATATATTGGTACGGTTAGTATTATAAGTACGTACTTTAATAGATCTCTTCCCCTCAAGGTCAACCAGGAAATCAGCTGTTCCTGCCTCTAGTTTTTCCACAGCCTGGGCAGCCGGTGCCACTTCAGGCTCTTGTTCTTCACAATCCTTGGGTTGTTCTGTCAATTGAAAGATTAGTACACATAGCTCTATGATATACTATTATTTTCAGACTAAATCTGATTAGTACCTATCTCAAGGAGGTGCTTGGTGAGTTCTTCATTTTCAGTGTCCCTGTTGAGAGTTCAAGTTAATTACATTGTTTGTTCAGATGAATTTACTGCATTGGAATAATGTACTGATGCACAAATGATACATTGGTCGCAATTAGCAACAACCAAATAAAATTCAAGTAAAAGCAAATTACCTTATATACGTGTTATTTTTCAAAATTTTCAGTATTTCAGAAGTAGAATTTAGGCAGAACTGATGAAACGGATTCACCACATGAGTGAAAAACGGAAGAAGAGAGTTTATACCCATTGGTGTTGCTGTGGTTCACCATGGCACTAGACAGCTTCTCCTGGTTGTCAGCAGCATTGGAAGAGTGAACAAGAGATCCAAGGCAGGCTGCAATCAGAAAGCATCCGACACCGGGGAAAAGAATCTCCGCCTTGTTGATCCGGCCATCGAGAAAATAGTTCAGTGTTGTCCCTGGAAGAGAAGTTTCTCAGTCACACCATATTGTCATTTTCAGATTCTGAACAGTAAATGCTATACAAGCATCAGGCATCATTCTTATTATCAGGAGAGCATATCACTCTGAATTTTTTTGTACCTATGACAACCTTCAGGCTTGACGCCATGACCTCGGTGACCGAAAGCCCGACGAACGCCCACCCGTACTGCGTGGCCAGTGTCCCTAGGCCGTTAAAGATGCCACCCGACATCGCGAACAAGATTGAAGGCCAGTTGTCCTGCATCTTTATTTGAAAAAAAAAAGGTTATCCAGCATTGATCAACTGAAATTTTCAGAGTTTTCTATTAACACAAGCCTGATACACTGGGTTCACTTCCTTTTTTTAGATAATGAAAACAGTTTACATCTTTGGCCTCTTCCGACAGGAAACAAGGTTCACTTCCCTTTTTTTTTAGACAATGGATTGGAACCCGGCCTCTACATCCAACATGAATGTAAAAAACCAACAAAATTCACTTCCTAGTGACAAACCACAGTTTTTCAGAAAAGGTTGTACCCCATGTCTGAAAAGTCTGAAAACTGTACTAGACCAACATACTGAATGTCTGAAATGAGCATCACTTCCTTCAGACTAACATGTCTAAATTCAGACAAGAATAACCATGGGCACTAACCTGGGTGAGCTGTGTGAGGAAATTAGGCGTCTCCGGCGTGTCGGCGCCGATCTGGCCGAAGGTGAAGGCGACGAGGAGGGCGGCGAGGAAGTTGGTGATGGAGTAGTCCAGGTAGGTGTGCTGCGGGAGGCGGCCGCGGCGCTCCAGCACGGCGAGGACCACCGGCCATGTGCCCAGGAGCACCAGTGACACGCCCATCAGCGCAATGGCGCCGCCGATATCCTTCACAAGATACATGATCTCGCCGGAGCCGGAGAAGAATCAGGGACAGAGTAATTACCTGCTCCATGAAACTCTGTCAGACTTGGTAAACGGTGTTACTCTGCAAAGTCAGTGAGCAACAGATCACTGTGTAAAGCTATGAACTGGAAAGAACAAGATTCAATCCAAACTCTCAGTGGGAAAGATTCATTAGGATTTTGTGTATTGCATTGAAACCAAGAACATGAGAACAAAAAAAAAACATAGACTGAACTCTGGAAGATGTAAGAGAGGTGTGCGATGGAAATATGTGATCTCTGAAAGCGAAATACAAGTATACAGCTTCAGCTACATGGTTGCAGCTCAAGAACTGTTCAGGAAACAGCAGAGGTAGTAACAAAGAAGAATTGTTCACCTGAACTTTCCGACAACATATACAGATCAGATTCCTCTACAACAAAAGGCTAAAATAACTTAAAATTCAATCCAGGAACCAAGCTTCTATCAGTCTCTGTTCAGCTGTACCATATAAGTGAACTCACAGAAGGAAGGAACACTGAAGAGTGAAGCTAAGAACAGCTTTGGATTGGAGTGGAAACATTACAAGAAGCATTTTCAGCATCATCAGAAAGAAGACGCAGAAAGATGCAGAGCATAATCCATGGACATTACTTTCCAAAGATCTATGCTCTCCAAAACAATCTCTTCTATAAATAATTCAAGTCAACATGATCCAACACACTGTGTGAGCAAATAACAGAAAACACATGCACTTGCAGGAACAACAAATTAAGAAGTCAATGCACATGCACTTGCATGTTCTAACACCAAGAACATGTGAACCACAACGATTCCCATAAACTCTGGAAGAAATGGAGAAGAGAAGCTTCATGTTCCTGCATACCACAGACCACAGCTCTAGGATTGCTAAAGATTCAAGAAGCACAACGAAACCATCTCTGAGCTCAAGAACTGAACTTGAAACAGATCTAGCAGCCTTGTTAAATTATCTTGGAACAAACCAAAACACCCAGAACACACATTCACAGCAAAACACCTCAACAGTTTTGCTCAAGGTAAGTGCAGAAATAGCAACATAACAGCTAGCTTTTTTTCATGCAAAGCAAAGAACTAATGAACATACCAAATAAACAAGGAAGAAGAACCAGTGAGTGCTAATCTTGTTGGCCCTTGAGCCCTGTTACTATGAGAGAGAGAGTGTGTGTGTGTGTATATTTACACTACTCCAGCCAGCATGTGTCTGAAAATTTGTGGTGCCTCACTGCCTCTGGAAGCTTCATGCATAGTCAGTGAGCTTAGCTATAGCTAAACCTTAGCTAATTAAGTAGTAGTAGCAGACTTATGGATATGTGATGAGGAGAATGGAGATTGGGAGCAGGTGGGGCCCACACGAGCCAGTTCACCAACCGGGTGACTAGGATGTGATCTGTTGGGCCCACACCTTAGGTGGACCGTACCCCAATAATTGCAGAAATTTTATCCTCTTTGTCAGATCTAAACTGCCCTCCTTGAGGTGCATTGCACATTTGCAGTAGTAGCAGTAGTAAGGCCTGGTTTAGCTCAAAAAACATCACATCGAATTTTTGTGCACATATATGAAGCATTAAACATAGATAAAAACAAAAACTAATTGCACAGTTTGTATAGAAATCTCGAGACGAGTCTTTTGAGCCTAATTAGTCCATGATTATCCATAAGTACTACAGTAACCCACATGTGCTAATGACGACTTAATTAGGCTCAAAAGATTAGTCTCGCGGTTTCTAGGTGAGTTATGAAATTAGTTTTTTCATTCGTGTCCGAAAACCCCTTCCGACATTCAGTCAAATATTCGATGTGACACCTAAAAATTTTATTTTCACGAACTAAACAAGGCCTAAGATGAATCAGTTCATTATTATCTGGAACTCGTCACCATTTCACCAAATGATATTTTCTCTTTTCTTTATATTTACGCCTAGTCGGGTCTGCGCCGGCAGCACCGCAATGCAACCGAATAGACTAATATATTTCTAAGACAGAACAATACTCACTCTAACCCAAAATATAAGGAATTTTATGTGGATATGACACATCCCAGTATAATAAATCTGGACACGTCACAATAAAATAAATATGGACATGTGTCCAGATTCATCGTACTAGGGTGACGTGTCCAGATTCATTGTACTGGTATATGTCACGTCCATCCAAAATTCCTTATATTTTAAAACCGAGGAAGCATGTGATATAGCTATACATCATACATCCATACAAAATTTCACTGTCGCGCTTTATGTAATTTAATAATGCGAGCATGAGATTGATGATTTAATTTTATACTAGCAATTGATTATGCTTGCTTTACTGGTTTTAGACGCATTAAGCTGATCAGTGTGTTTTTTTCCGGTAGGTTATGGGACATTAATTTGTGAAGTTAAAAGTTATGTAAAGTTTGTGCTGTTTTTATCCTCACAAACCAAATTAAGGCACGAACTTAACTTTGAAACTGAAAAGTTAATTTCAGTACGGGATTCTGAACGTACTCCCCACATCCCATAATATAAGCATCTTTAGCATAGTGTCAGGTCAACCATTTTAAACTTTAACCATTAATAGCAAGAAAATAAAAAAAATACTTATATTCTTGTTATTTAAAACATTTTATTTTTATAGATATTGTTGGTCAAAGTAGCATCTTAAAGACCGTGTCAAAGTCAAAAAGAATACTTATATTCTAGGATGGAGGGAGTAAGTAAAATAGAAAAGAGGTAAATATACCAAAGATTAAAAAAGAGAGAGGGTAGGCAGTTAGGCACAATGTCACATCGCCTAATGTCATTATATGCAGACATGCATGCATTATATGATGGAGCTGATCGATACCGTTTGATGCCAGGTAGAAGCATATTCGTGAAAATCGCATGTGTTGGAGTTGATACCGTTTGATGCCAGGTAGGTACTGGTGTCTGAATCAAAAATAGTATTAACAGATTAGTACTTTTACGTTTATCACGACTAGTAATATCGTTTTATACCATTGCAAATTATCAGTAATAAAAACGATTTAGACTACTTACTTACGGGTCCTATTACCCCTGGGAAAAAACCTTGTAATTAAATTGTACTATTGTATTATATATAAAATTGAGGTGGTAGGATAATTAAAAGACGAAAACGGTAGACTGATTGCACTACCGATAGAGAAAACTAAAATTGCCTCAACAGATAAGATCAACATGTTATAAAACTAGCACCGAAATCAACGTTGATAACCGAGCACGAAAAAAGACTATAGAAGTTGCAAATATAATGACGATACCGAGCCACAATATTTATTAATAAAATTTAGCCAAAACCTATATCTATAGGACACTAATTACGAATATATTTTTCCGATCCAGCATATTACATGAATATCCGGGTATAACGACCCTCGGCCGGTGTGGCTCTATTTAAGTGAGAGCCATGGCTAAATTCAACTCTACTACTATCCTAAATTCCTAATACATATTACAAACTTTAAGTTTTAATTAATTTGTAACCGATTATGTAAGCATATCCGACTAAACTCTAACATTCTGCATAGAACTAAGACGAACAATATCACATCCACCCAAAATATTATCACAAAATTCCACGGAGATTTCGGAGGAAATAAAGGTCTAGAATATAAATAAATATCCAAGTATTCCATGCATCTCAATTAAACTGTACTTAATTAATTTCTTTGCTGCGCCTGACGATCCGTCGGCCCTGTGCTACATCCCCCAGTTCGCATGCCACATGTGCTGACTGCATGAGTCCAGCTATTGCTGCTTGGACTGTACTCCTTCGTCAGAAAAAAAAATTAATATAGGAGGAGATGTGATTTCTCCTAATACAAATCTGGACAAAAGGATCGCATTCCCTTAGAGCAAGTTTAATAGTATAGCCAACTGTTAGCTCCAAAACAACTATAGCTAATCTAATAGCCCATTCATACAAGTAGGAAGGTGGCCCGCGCGTATGCGCGAGCACTTATATTATTGAAAGGTAAGATTTTTATTGTTTGTTAAAAAAAATTATCTCATAGATTAAGGGCAAACTAAAGTTCGCATACTGTTATTTTGTAATAATTTAAGGGTTCTATTTTTTGTTAAGGTATCTTAAAAATCCATTCAGAGTGGGAGATGGATTAAGTACTTACGACTTTTGAATCATGTTTTTTTCTGAGTAAATAGATTAAATCGTCTCATAAAGGTGCATGATATAGTAAGAAAGGGAGGGGAGCATATTCATGGAGAAAAAGAATAAAGGGAAAAATAAAAAAAAGGAGGGGAAGCGTAGGTACCCACGTACGTAGGTGCGTACTAAAGGTGGAGAGGTGGGACCTTGTAGTATTTAGTTTGTTCTAAGATCAATTTAATCTAATGGTTTATAATATTGGACCCAACGATTCAAGTGAAAATCAAGTAATAGATACTTTGCTTTTTTTTAGAATTTCTAATATTTTCTCTAATTTATTAGAGCACCATGTGGCATCTTGAGGGCATTTTAAGAAATTTTAATGGGCTTACCACATATAATTAGAATATTAAGATGTAATATATATGTATGGGATGTATGTTAATATTCGTTCTAGTTTCGTCCATGTTTATATACACGTAGAGAAAAATTAAATATGTTGCTAGCAAGCCATTAGATGTTTAATTAATAGCAATTAATTTTGATACCTATTTACAATTGGTCATAGTAGTTCTTACAGATTCATCTTACGACTTTGATTATGCGTTGATCACCAATTTACTTATCACCATGACTCGCACGAAAAAATATGTACTTTAGGGGTTAGGACAACTGAAATTGATGAATTATCTAATTTATGTGATAGCTATTTGAGATTATAAACGAATGAATTGACTTCTAAAAAGTTAAAAAGTTGTTTAAGAAAAGCACCATTTAGTAACATGGAAAGCGTGGAGCGTGCAAACGAAAATTCAAAAGATGGAATCAGGGAAAAATAGGGCCTTAAACTCCCTTATAACACTCTTATCCTATCAAGAGTTCTATTGATATTCGTTAATATTGTGCTCACAATTATAACATAATAATTTCTTTCAACCATACGAACAAATAATACAAAATCCAAATACAACATAACACAATACATTATAATTATTATTTAATCAACTCTCGATTTCAGCTTAAACAGAGTTAAGTGTTCCACGGTACTTAATTCTTCTCTCGCTGCATCAAATCTTTAATTTTCTTTTCATGCTATTAACAACAGCGGTAGCGCTGCAGTGGTTGTGATCACCCAAGATGTCTCAAACACGACACTTTATCATATGTGTGAAAGGCAAAGGTGCAGACGTGCATTGTGCAGTGTGCCAAAAAGAGAACTTTAGACATTATTAACAATAGATCCGATGATTTAAATAATGGGTCCACCGGTTTTAGTGTAAATATAAATTAGTTAATATATATGTTTTAAATTGTTAATTTAATGGGTACACAACATAATGGTGATGGTGTAGATTTTATTTTAAAACACTAAATTATTCGAGAATAATAGTCCAAAGTAATTAAAAAAATAGATCCGATGATTTAAATAATGGGTCTATCTGTTTAATTACACATATATATTAGTTAATATAGATCTTAAATTGTTTATTTGATAGTTACACAATATAATATTGTGTAAGCTTTATTTTAATATATTGCATTATATGAAAATAATAGTACAAAGTAAATTATCTTACATTATTGATTTTAGAGCTAATTTACATATAATATGGTGTAAATTTTATTTTCAAAGTCTGTATAGCTAATTTAGTTACCTGTGTTTATAAAGAGTTATACGATGGTATTTTCCTTTTTAAAAAATTATGATTATTTAAACAAATATATATCAAATTGTATAAATGGAAAAAAGAAGAAAAAAAAGGAGAAAAATGGAGGGAGGCGTACGTACTACAGGCCCACGTGACCTACACCTATGCACGCGCGAGAAATAGGAGAGGTGGGACCCATATTATTTGGTTTGTTTTAAGATCAATTTTATCTAACGGTGTATAATATTGGACACACCAATTTAAGTGAAAATCAAGGGGTGGATGTTTTGTTTTTTTCTTAAAATTTCTAGGATTTTCTCTAATTTATTAGAACGCCACGTGGCAGCTTGAGGCATGTCTAGATTCGTAGTCCTAGGATGGGTCTCATCCCATCCTAGGTTGTAACATTATGGGACGGAGGGAGTAATAGTTAGATAGATAATTAACTATAAAAATATACTACACCATTAATACCCGATCCATCTCTCATACACACATAACGTCTTGGAGTCCGTGTTGCAGCCGGCTACAATCTGTAGCCTGCTTTATTCTCTCTCTTCTCTTTTCTTCTCGGTATGTGGTTATAGCTGGCTTATAGCTTGCTATTGTACCTGCTTTTATAGGTTGGGTTTTTTAAGATGGAGGGAGTGGTATTTATACCATTCATTATCATCATTCATCATCTCGCTCCTGAATATTATACCTAGGGACTCGTGCAGCTAACCATATGCATGTTCATGATTTCATGATTTCGATTTGAGGCAGGCATGCATGCAGCATTTGTATAATCTCTGGCAAGTACCTACTCATGGAGAAAAATAAAACTACAAGCCAAAATAACAGATCAACTACTTGTGAGGGTTCACAATCTCACTCGATACCAGATCAAATTAAATCTCTGTTCACTAGCGGTATCATTGAATTTCGCGGAATCCGTCGATAGTCTAACAAAACTTGATAACTCGAATGAATTTTTTTTAATAACTTTGAATTCGGTTCCATTTTTTAACTTAACTTAAAGATCAAGTGATTTGTATTTTTAGCCGAGTCCGAAAAGTCGAGATCGGTTTCCGCTGGAATTCTAAAACCCTGCTACTTGCCAACTTGGTGCCAAGTGTCATACATGCATACCCATGTCCCTTGGAAATGCAGTGATTTCAGACACGAAGATTTGGATAATTAATTAATGCAGGGATGGGCCTAGCTTCGTCGTTCAGATATACTCCAATTCGGTATGGTTATCTGCACGAGTTTATTTAATAGTTTTCCCATAGTCCAATCGTTTGGCCGTAATCTGTCTTACGTGCTATTTGCGAGTACACACGAGTTGAACAATCTGACCATATTTTCTATAGTTTAGTTCGTTTCAAAACTTATAATTATAACTAAATGCAGGGCCAAAGACCAACATAAAATTTTGCTGAAGTCCTGTTTGAAATACTTTGATTTTGTGGGAATTTTGCAAGAAATAATTTAATCCCAGCGAAATTCCTCTAAAACCCTTACGACTCCTTTGGAATATATGGAGGATACTCTTAGGGAAAACCTATAAAAAATTTACGTTCGAAATGAGCAATAAATTAACGGAATTGCTACATCACATTCAACGAATTTGCTTTTCGATTCATACTCCAGCAACCCCAACTCCTCCTCTAACTCCAGTTGAAGTATGAGAGTTAAGGTATAAGGCCCCGGGTTTGAATGGGGCGGGGGCAATCATACTTAGAGGGATCACCGTGAAAAAATAGTAGTCCACTAGTATGTAATAAATACAGTCGACCGCTATCATATCAGCAGTGACATGGCCGTGGATGGAGGAGGGTGGTTGGCTGGCATTGGTAGCAAGGATAAATTGGCGCTTGTGGTTAATTTAAAGACGGCGATCAGTGATGATGGATCCGGTGACGGGAGCTGTCGGAGACAAGGAATTAATTAATTAATCACCAAAGTAATTAAGCTAGTTTACAGATCCATCAAATGATCAACTAGTTAGGCTGTATGCCTGGGTTTGTGCACACACGTAGCTAGATGGGAGATTCCGGGCGATGTGCGTACGTGTAGCTACCAGCACACACACACATGCGTCTACCTTAGAATTGACTATAGAAGAACAGACATGGATGAGTTGCAACGTCGTCGTCAAAACGGTGGTGTCTGGCCGGACGGAAGGAGCGAGACGAAGATGAAACCAGTAACCTGCCTGGCCATGCGTCGCCGTCGCCATTATTATTCAAGTCTTGGAGCTTTGCTAAAGATACAACAATTTTGAGCTATGTCCAGATACATAGCTAAAAGGTTAGTAATATATTTTTGAAACGAAAGTAGGTACTCTATCTATCTAAAAAAAATGTACTAGATATGACATATACTAGTACAACGAATCTTGATAGAAATCTGTCTAAATTCGTTATAATAGAATATGTCAATACAGTTCTATATTTGTTTTTTGGGACAGAGGGAGTATGTATATATATTTAGAGGAGCTTAAGAAGCAACAAGTGAGAAGTCAGTTAGTGAGAATATATAAAAAAGGTTTCTTAAGTTCTGGTTTCTAATTTATTTTCTAAATTCTATATATAACTATAAATTTTCAAAATTCAGATGACAACCTAAACTGTTTGGAAGAACTTCTGACAAATTATGTAAGAAATTGTAGAAATGAGAAGCACTCCAAACACGATGATAGTGACCAGGCGATATGTATATGTATGTGTATGTGTATATATATATATATATATATATATATATATATATATATATATATATATATATATATATATATATATATATATATATATATATGATTTGCTTGGAATTGTTTAAGCAATTCTCGTAATCGTCGGCCCCTTGCCAATTGATTCTGACTTGTTTTATCGAGAGCAGAGGCGAATTATGTAAAGGCTTGTAACTCTGCGAATTGAGCTAATTCCAATTTTGATTTGCCAGCTACTTGTTTCATGGCTTTAATTTGAGCCGCGGATCCTACTCTGAAAACGGAAATACCCACATTAATAGCAAGCCCGAATTCCGGCATTGAATAGATCTGCCCACGGGTCGTCAACTTCTTTTCTCGGAGAAGAAACAATGACGGTATCTGAGGAATAAGCATCGGCTAACTCTGTGCCAGCAGCCGCGGTAAGACAGAGGATGCAAGCGTTATCCGGAATGATTGGGCGTAAAGCGTCTGTAGGTGGCTTTTCAAGTCCGCCGTCAAATCCTAGGGCTCAACCCTGGACAGGCGGTGGAAACTACCAAGCTGGAGTACGGTAGGGGCAGAGGGAATTTCCGGTGGAGCGGTGAAATGCATTGAGATCAGAAAGAACACCAACGGCGAAAGCACTCTGCTGGGCCGATACTGACATTGAGAGACGAAAGCTAGGGGAGCAAATGGGATGATGATGATGTCCGATCGATCTCGACGTACCCCGCCGTCCAAAAAGACTAAACAAGGAGGAGATTAGTACATTGAATCTGGACAACGTTTTATCCAGATTCGTTGTATTTGGAGGAGTCACCTCTTTTTCTTCTAAGAGTTTTTTTTTGTTTTTATGGAGGGAATACGTACGTGTCTATGTGGCTGGACTAGTGGACTGTACTACGTGTGACGTGTCCACTCTAATCCAATGCCACACGTGTATATACGCATGTACATATAACGCATCCATGCCTGAATATACTGGAGTACTATATTACTATGTAAAATATACCAAGCTAGCTGATGTTACTGAACTGTCAGTATACATATGCCACGCATGCATGCCTCTCGCCTGAAAATTTATATATTAGTTTTTCTGCTGGGTCATACTAGTACTGATGAAGATAAAAGTAAAGATTAAGTTAACACGTCAAACGAGAAATCCATCAGCAGATTAACAATTTGATATACTCCCTCCGTCCTAAAATATAAGAACCTATAACCGGATGAGATATTTTCTAGTACAATGAATCTGAACAGGAATCACTACTACGGAAATCATCTTTCGTGGCGGCTATTTTAGCTTTTCGTTGGCGGAAATTGCAGCCGCCACAAAGTAAATGCCAGTAAAGATCAATATCTTTGCTAGCGGTTATTGACCGCAATAACCGCTAGCGGTAATTCATTTTTGCTGGCAGCCGCCAGCAAAAATCTATTTTCGTTGGCGGTTGCCTTAAGACGGCCGCCAGCGAAAATAAATTATCGCTGGTGGGTTTCACTGTGCTAGCCACCAGTGTTAATACTGGCCAAGTTTAAAAAAAACGACAGACGACCGCTCCGTCCGTCTCCGTCAACGCTCCACCATTCAAAAATTTCACAGAAATTTACCCAAGCATTTATTCAAAATTCCACAGAAATTTATATCAACAATTTATAGTAAAAAATTTCCATTCACCTTAGCATTCAAGCATCACAAAATTGACACATTAACAAAAATTTGAAGTCCCCTCGCGACCGCCGCTGCATCTCCTCCTTGGCTACATCGGCGAGCGGGTCGCCTCACCGGAGTTGCTCGTGCTGCTGCCTGATGGCCTCGCACTGTAACGCCCCGATTTTCATTCGGGATTAAAAATCATTTAATAATGTATTTCCCAGAAATTAAATAAAAATTTAATCAATTTAATCAAGTGAAATTATAGAGGAAATTAAAATTTTCCTTTAAAAATCATTAGCCGGAAATATTTTTTAATATTCTCTGTTCCCTAATTTACTCTCCAGATTTTTTTCGTGAATTTTTGGAGCTCAAGAAGTAATTTTAACATCACAAAGTGCATTTAATCAATTAAATAAAAAGAAAACAAATATAACTTTCCCTTCCTCCCTTTCGGGCTCGGCCCAAATTCCTCCCCTCCTCCTTCCCAGGCTGGCCTTCCCTCCCTCGGCCCGCTCGGCTCTCTCTCTCCCTCAAGTCTACAATGCCTCCCTAGCCCGTTTCCCCCTCCCTCTCTCCCCGACAGGTGGGACCCGTGGGCCCCACCTGTCATCCCGAACCTTCGGTCTCCCAGGTCGGCAACCGCCATACCGCCATTGCCGCCCACGTCGCCGCCGATTCCGGCTCCTCCCGCTCGCGACCTCGCGCCCAAACCGCATAAAATCGGTTCCCCTCCACCTTCTCTACACTCTCCTCACGTTTCACCCGAAAATCTCGCCGGGATCGAGCTCCACTTCGCCCACGATGTCACTCACGTCGCCCGCCGCGCCAACGCTTCCATAGGCTTCGCCACGCCGAGCTGCACACCTCCTTTTCTCCATTCCACCATCGAAACACTGCCTTTGTCGCGCAATGCAAGCCGCCGTCGCCTCCTCCACTACATCCAACTGCTTCCCGCCGGGGAGCGAGATCTCGCTCGGCCATGCTGCTGCCGCCAAAAGCATCGCCGCGCTCCACCGCCCCTCTGCCACCGTTTCCCCGCCGCCGTGAGCCGCCTAACTCGTCTCCCCGTGCATCCCGGTGAGTTTCGTCGCCATTGTCCACTCCGGCCGGCGTTTCTCGTCGCGCAGCAACTCCCTTCCCTACCCTAACCTTTCCTCCTTGTTCCCCAGGTCCTTCCGGCAGCCGTCCACCGATTCCCGCTCGCGGAACACCGCCGGACCGCCGTTGCTGTGCCACCCCGAGGAGCCCGCCGCCGGTCGCCTCCTTCCGCCGTGCCACCCGGTGAGCCCCCATCTCCCCTCCCTTTTTCCCTTGCACCGGCCGCCTCCCGTGCCCGCCATTGCGCTGGTGTCGTCGCCGGTGGCCGCGTCCGGCCGTGAACCGCCGCCGCCCCTTTGCCATCCTGTGCCGCCGCCCGTGGACCGCCGTGGTCCGGGTCCACGGTGTCGCCCCGGCCGCGGTGGACCGTGTCCACTGCGCCAACCCCTTGTGTCGCTGACTTGTGGGGCCCGCCTGTCGGCGCCGGTCTCCCTTGCTGATGTCGGCGCTTAACTTATCCTTTGAGAAAATTATCATTAATCGCGTCATAAATTGAAATTCATTTAAAATGGCTCAAAACTTCTAAAATTCATATCTAATTCATGCGAACTCCAATTTGGGCCATTCAACTTGCAAAATTCATCTAAAATTGAGTTCTACATGTTTGTTCTTTTCATGTACTATTTTCTTGGTTTTTATTAGAGTTTTTCCTCGTTATGCGTGCCAGCGTATAGAATCCGTCGTTTCGGAAGTCCGCGGTCGCGAGGAAAAGAGTTTGGAAGATCGTTTGAAGAAGCAAGGCAAGTCATACGTTTGCAAATTAAATATGCATGTTTTGCTAATTACATGGGATCAGGGTTTACCTATCTGCTTGCTTGTGCCATATTTACTTGATATCTTTTCTTTGTCAACCTTGGATAATAAATCGACTAGCTTGTGTTACTATGTTGACCTAGCTAGAACTATTTGCTTAGCCATGCTTAATTACCACTAGCTCAGTTGATGGGATAATTACAGTTTTAGACCTATTAGTATCATGACGAGCTGCGTGCTCGAGACACCCGACCATGTTGCACTGATCGTAATTATCCAACTAAAATGCGACTGAATGGTGGGCTGTGGGTGCATGGTTTTGCTAGTCGCACCCATGGCAATTAAGGACCGGTTCGCGGGATGCACTGGAAGACATACAACGCTTGCCACAAGCGGGAATGGGTAACTGCCTGACTTGAAGTATAGCTTTCCTCTGGCTGATGTTCCCAGGCAAGGGTGAGCATGATGGAGTTGGGTCGGCTGGGGTGTCCGGTTGTCCAGCTGTCGGATTCACCGCGGCGCACGAGGGGACTGCCCACCTCCGGGGTAGGGGGTGGGGGTGAAACCTTAGCGTGGTGTGGATGGTTAGGGGAGAGTTATATGAAGGGTTTTGTCATAATCACTCGACGTGGTGACGTGTTCATCATGAGCACATGATGACACGGTGACATGCCGGTGGATTGTGTCTTGTGGGTACAGTTGTGTACCTCTGGTTAGAGCAAAACTATTCGAATAGCCGTGCTCGCAGTTATGGGCGATCGACCAGATTCACCGTGATTAGTCCCATCCTGAATAATTGGTTAATGAACTGGTGTAGTTCAGGTGGTTTGGTTGGACCTGTTCAACGTGGTGTAGCGTTGTACAATGGAGATCTAATATTACCTTAATTAATCAACTATTTTATTGTTTTGCTCAATAAAATACTTTACAACTGCCTTTATGCAATTAGCCACAAGCCATCCTTTTATCCCCTTGCACGTCTGCATCATTGGTGTGGCTTGCTGAGTACGGTGGTTGTACTCAACCTTGCTATGATTTTCTCTTTTCAGAAGTGTAGTGCTTCTGAGCTGAAGACGGAGTTAGAGGACCAAGGCTCAGACACCAGTTGAGTTTTGCCTGTGGAGTGGAGCTGAAGCTCCGCTAGGGTTGCCTTTTTCCGCTGCTGCTGCTTTCGTTTCGGTGTGAGGACTAAGTGCCTCCTCTGTAAGTATCTTACGCTTTTATTTTCGTTTGGAAATGTATATTACTTGTCGTTTTGTGTACCATGGCTGGTCTTGGATAGGGATTTAATACACAAAATAGTATGGAAATTTGGGCTAAATTTCTGGGTGTGACACGCACCGCCGCATCTTCTCGTTCTTCCTCGCCCGCAGCGCCTTCGTCACCTCTGTGCATCCACCACCACCACCACACGCGGATTTCAGATTGCTGCGTCAACAAAAATGGTGAATTGAAGCGCAAGAATGGATGGGTGCTGACCTTGGGAGGTGATGAGGCGGTAGACCAGGCCAAGGACTAGCTCCACTGGCGTCGTTGGGCTTGTCCCCCGTGGCAGCAGCAGATCCGGCCTCCCCTCGGCGCGACAGCGGCGGATCCGGCCTCCGCGCGGCCTGGCGGCAGTGGATCCGGCCTCCCTGCCCACGCCCGAGCGCCGCCGCCCTCCTTGTTACCCGCGCCCGAGCACGCCGCGGTCGTCGCCACCAGAGCTGCCACCGCCGTCGCCGGTGGGGAGGCCGGGAGGGAGGAGGAGAGAAGAGGAGTGGATAAGAAGATGAGAGGATGTGTGGTGTTTTATTGTGAAGAAGAGGAAGAGGAAGAGGTAGGTGGGTGTTTTAATGTGACATGATATTTGTGGTTGGGTTTACTCTAGCGGTTTTATTTATTGGTCGCTAGGAAAAATTCGACCGCCAGCGAAAATTATCTTTTTTTTTGCTGGCGGCGCACTTAATTGACCGCCAGCAAAAATAGACATATTTTCGCTGGCGGCCGCATTAGACGGGCGGCCAGTGAAAATTTATTTTCGCTCGCGATTGGTGCCCCTCACCCCCTTGTTACGAGTTTGCTGACGGTTTTCATATTTTTCCGCCAGCGAAAATGATAGGCTAACACCATGAAAAATCGTTTTTCTAGTGGTAAATATCCCATCTGGTCTTAGGTTCTTATATTTTAGGACGGAGGGAGTATTTGATATTTTAAAGCAATGTATCGTTTAATAATTTAAAAAGTGTGCTAACAAAAACCATTGTAAAATCTACATGTTAATCATCGGAAAAGAACAGTGTAATTGACCCAAATTAAGAGCAGCAGGTCAGGGAATTAAAGAGTAGTGGAGTACATTCCTGTTCGTGGCGCCATATATTATGGTCTTTGTTTGGGCAGAACGGTTGTATGTGGGCCGGGCCTTTACAAAAGCTGATTTCCCTTCCTCGAGGAAACCTTACCGGGCCGAACCTTGGGCCCACACGACAGATCGTGACAGCCGAGCAACACGGCCCAGAGCCCGTGTCCCCACCGAGTCACCGACCCGCACCTCCCTGGGCCCCACCTGTCATCCACCATTCCCCATACCCGTCCGTGTCACGGAGACCGCCACCGACCCCACCACCTCGTTACCCCCCGCCGTGCTCGTCCCAGTCTCTGCCACGTGGGCCCCACACGCACCACACTATTTATTCCTACACGCGAATCCGTACGCGTACACTTCGACTCGACGCGTATTCCCCTCGCCGCCGTCGCCGACTCGCCGTCGATTCGCCGCCACCGTTGCCGCCGCTTCGCGCCTAGGGTTTCGTCGCCGGCCGCCGCTGTATGAGCAGTCGCCCCATCGTCGCCAACCTGGACCGTCACCACCACCACCACCGCCCCGATGTCGTCGTCGAGGAAGACCGCGGGCCCCCGCGGCGGCGGCGGCCGCCGCAGGGACGAAGAAGGTGGGTAGTGGGCCGAGCCGGGTGACGCTGGAGAGGCTCCGGGAGGGGATCGAGCGGCGGGCGGAGGAGGAGGAGAGGCGGGCGGAGGAGGAGAGGAGGGCGGAGGCGGAGAGGGCCGCCGCGGAGGAGCGGGCGAGGCGGGAGGAGGAGGAGGGGAGGGCGCGGGCGGAGGAGGAGAGGAGGCGGAGGGAGGAGGAGAGGCGGCGGAGGAGGAAAGAGGAGAAGGTGAGGGAGGAGGCGCGGCGGAGGGAGGAGCAGCGGCGGCGGCTCGGCATCACCGTCGTCGCTGATTCTCCCGGCGGAGGCGGTGATGGCGATCGTCGTCGGCCTGTGTACGACTCCAGGAAGACTAAATTGCAGGCCAAGCCTCATGGGGATGCCCAGTCTGAAGCTGATACGGCAGAATTGCTGAGCTCGAAGCCGCAATTGGAGGACGAGCAGATCAATGCATTATCTATCGAGGTTGCTGCTGCCGCAGACGCAGTAGAATTGGGAGTGGGAAGGAAAACTGGATCATCAGAAGAGGATGGCACTGTTAGTGATGGTGGTGATGATTCTTGTGAGGACAAGAGCTTGGATGGTTTTGATGTCCAATCTGATGGGAATTCTCCCTGTGTTGCAGAGGGGGAAACAGAGGACAAACTTGCGACTTCTGCTTCCCAGGTTGTTAATCCAGTCGATATCGATGTGGCTGGTGAGGTTGAGGAAGATGGGATCCTTGATTCTCAAGATGCGTGTGCAATCGAGGGTGACAGGGTGCTCCGTGAGACGATATGTTGCATCCTTGGCCATGTGGATGCTGGTAAGACAAAGCTCCTTGATTGCATCAGGCACACCAATGTGCAGAAAGGGGATGCTGGAGGCATCACGCAGCAGATTGGCGCTACCTACGTACCTGTTGAATACGTCAAGGAGAGGGCCAAACCCCATAAAGGTGTGTCGTAATCAAAGTTCCTGGGTTGCTTGTGATTGACACCCCTGGCCACGAGTCGTTCAGTAACATGCGCTCGAGGGGAATGAGTTTGTGCGACATTGCTGTGGTGGTTGTTGACATTATGCATGGGCTTGAGAAGCAGACTGTTGAGACCCTTGCTCTTCTGAAAGACCGCAATGTGAGGTTCATTGTTGTCTTGAACAAGGTAGACCGGCTTTGTGGGTGGAAACATTGTCCAGATGCACCGATAAAGAAGGCACTCGAGAACCAATCTGGTGATGTCAAAAGGGAATTTGGGTGGAGGTTGACTAAGGTACTGGCAATGCCATTACATTCATTGATCCAATATGTTTCAATGCAAATATTTTCTTTGATTTTATTTGACAATTTGACTCATCTATCTAAACAGGTTGTGACACAACTGAAGGAAAATGGCTTTAACACTGCACTATACTATGACAATCAAAAGTTTCGGAAAGTGTTTGACATAGTCCCAACCAGTGCCATAAGGTATGTCTGCTATATGCTTTGACTTTTCTTGTTTATTAGGTTTCATTTTCAGTTGTTATATGTGATTTGAGGTTTACCTTTTCCTAACATATGCTATTCCATCCTCCAGCGGTGAAGGCATTCCAGACCTTCTACTAATGCTGGTGTTAAGGTCCCAAGCGACAATGATGGAGAAGCTAACCTTTGTCAATACAGTGGAGGTTTGTCCACTATCCATTACTATGTTAATCTCCATTACTCTGTTTAATATCGAGTTACTTACTAGTTTGGATATGCACCATTTATCAAGATGTTGAATGTGAGATTGACTTCATGTTTGTTTGATCAGTGTACTGTCCTAGAAGTCAATGATGACAAAGATTTAGGAACTACTATTGATGTAGTGCTGATTAATGGTGTGCTGCACAAAGGTGATCAAGTGAATGTTTGCACTAAACAGGTATAATAACTTCTTAAATTTGAGATTTCATACCCCTTGAATTTTTCCACAACGGTTTGATCTCATAATCTTAAACATTTTTCATCTTCAGGGGCCTGTCACAACAACTATTAGAGATTTGTTGACCCCTCATCCATTGAAAGAACTGAGAGTTAAGGTGAGTTAATGATTGCACTCTCTTTTGACAGTTATAGTTTCTGTACATAAGTTTTTAAAAGAAAGAAACAACATATGCAAATCTAGCAAATCCCCAGAAGGTAATAAATGTATATGCCCATGAGAGTGAAACAGTTCATCTTGTTAAAACATGCAGTTTATATGATAAGAGAAATACTGAATGTTATCATCACTTAGGCTGCGTTCTTTTCCACATCTCCATAATACAACTTTCTCGTTTTCCGTTAGCACGCTTCCCAAATTACTAAATGGTGTGTTTTGTGTAAAAAAAAATCTATATAGAAGTTTCCTAAAAAAGTTCAAATAAATATATTTTCATGTTTATAATAATCAATACTCTATTAATCATGCGCTAATGAGGTGCCCCCGTTTTGCGTCCTGTTAATATGCTCCTCCAATATGGAGGTTCAAATGGACCCTTAGGCTGTGTTCGGGAGGAGGAGAACCCCTCCTCCCTAGCGTGCAAAACGAAGCTCGTATTATTGCATGATTAATTATTAACTATTTTTTTGAAAAATGGATTAATATGATATTTTAAAACAACTTTCATATAGAAAGTTTTTGCATAAATCACACCGTTTAGCAGTTTGAAAGCTTGCCTGCGGAAAACGAGAGAGGTGGGTTGGGAAAATGGGGGGAAGAACACAGCCTTAATTATTATGTGGGGTTTTGAGCAAAAATGGGCCACCTAAGCATGTACAGTATATATGAATTTAATTTTAATATGTGGCAAGATTATTTGACAGTATTTGTTGGGTGTTTATTTAATTTGTCCACTTCTATTCTGCAGGGCATATATAAGCATCACAAGGAGCTTAAAGCTGCACAGGGGGTAAAGATTGTGGCACGGGTGAGTTTATTTCAGTTGTCATGCCTTAAAAAAAAGATCCAATCTCGAACTAATTGTTGCTTAACTTTATCTTTTCAGGGACTGAAATATGCAATTCCAGGCACTTCTCTCGTTGTAGTGAAGCCAGGGGATGATCTGGGACAATCTGAAGCCAAAAGCCAGAGGAATGAGAATGAAGAGGGAAATGTAATACAAGAAATAAGTAGGCTCAAAACTTGCAAGGAAGGTGTCTATGTGCAAGCTTCTACTTTTGGAATCTTGGAAGCAATCATTGAGCATTTGAACAGCCCTGGTGTGAATGTTCCTGTCAGTGGTTGCAACTTAGGCCCAATTGAGAAGAAAGATGTCATGAAGGCAAGTGCTATGCTGAAGCGGAAAGAAGAGTATGCAGCCATCTTAGCATTTAATGTCAGGGTGATGCCTGAGGCAGATGTCCTTGCATCAGAATCAGGAGTGAAGATTGTTACAGCTGACACAGTGTACAAGCTTGTTGACAGCTTTAATGAACACATTAAAAGATCAAAGGAGTTGAAGAAAATGCAGTGTGCAGCCAATGCAGTGTTCCCATGCACCCTGAAGATTCTGCCAAACCGTGTATACCGTAAGAAGGATCCATTTCTTTGTGATGTTGAAGTCTTGGAAGGTGTCGTCAAGGTACTTCTTTTAGCCTTATTATTTTGAGTGAATTCTGTTAAAATGATAATTATCCTAGATACTGATGCATAGGCATTTCGCCACAGTTTGAGTTAGCACAATTAAACTTTACATGTCAGCAGTTTGGTTCATTGGCTTTTAGTCTTGGCCTACTTATCACGGTCAATGACAGTGCAAAAATATGGTACCTTGTTATTGCATCCAAATTGAGCTTCACAAAAAGTGTGGCATGCTACACCTTAGAAATAAACTTGATGGAAAATCTTGGCATCTATCCAAACCTATAAAAGTTTACAAATCTGGCGCTATTGCAATAGGTCACATATATTACTGCTCATCATTGATTGTGGTAATTGCATTTCAGGTGGGAACACCAATTTGTGTCTATGTTGGAGGCACAGTCCATGGTCTTGGAAGGATCTCCTCAATGCAAACATCAAATGGTAATCAGATTGATTCGGCAAAGCGAGGAGTAGTAGTATCCGTAAAGGTATGAATAACAAAGATCGTTAGGATAATTTCAGTTATCAACAACTAAATAGAAAAAGCCTAACATACATTTTCTCCACCAGATAACCGGGGAGAGCCCCAAGGAGAAGACCTGGTTGTATGGACGCCATTTTGATGAGAGCAATGAGCTGATCAGCCAAATCTCAAGGAGATCCATTGATGTCCTCAAAGAGTACTATCGAGTAAGATACATAACCACAGCCATTTCCATTTATCTTGCAGAGCCCTTAACACGTGCATCTAATTTTTGTGAATTCACCTTGCTGCAGGATGAAATGAATGATGAGAATTGGCAGCTTATCCGCAGGCTAAAGAAACTACTCGATATAGCCTGAAGGATTGGAATACTTCTGTCGTCTTCTCGTGTCGGCAATTTAGATCACGTTCATCATTTTCTGGTCTGTGTTGTGTCCAGAAACTCCAGTCATACTTTGTCATCATTTGTCAAACCGTTTTGTTACTTTGTGAATAATGGATGAATCTATAGATGTTTGTAATGGCGAATATTGTCGTTAATGGTGAATGTTGCATCTGTGATATCTTCCTGGAGTGAAATCCTTCTGTGTTGGACTACCCTGTCTTCCTATGTGCTGCTGAAGCCATGAGAAGTACCACTGCAACGATGAACATCGACAACATGCAACCGAGCAACAGGTAAGTCTTCCTCGATGATCTCCGGTACTCGCCAAAGAGGATGACTCCCCAGAATGTACTGACAAGAGGCAGTGCCTGATCACACCATATCATGAACACCATGAGTTTTAGTTGTATTACAGCTGAAATGCAGGTAAAATGCAGCAAACATTGCAGAGCTGATATGAACCTAAGGAGAGGATCACCTGGACAGCATCAGCAGCTGCATATCCAGCAGCCTGCCCACCCATGAACTGGAACCCATTGCCAAACCCACAGAGCAGCCCTGCCAGGAGCGCCCAGTGCCTGCCGTTCCAGTCTCCGGCATAAGCTCCGATGGTCGACGGCGGTACACCGGCCACCGGGCGGTAGAGGAGCCGGGCGTTGAGGCCGATACCGACGGCGAAACACGAGACGGAGAAGTAGAAGAAGGCGGTGTAGACCGTCAGGTGGGGGACGCTGTCTCTCAGGGTGCGCCACTGGTCGTTGGTGGCCAGGTTGATCGCCGGCGAGAAGAGGGAGAAGCAGACTCCGGCGAGGAGCACCATTCCCAGTCCTAGCCACCTGCTGGAGCCAAACACCTGAAACCCACAAACCGGTATTCAGGTTTCTGAATTTCAGGGCCTATATTACTCCTTTATAAGCTTCACCAATCTTCAGAGGCAGTGGGTGATGTGACCTTGATGGATCGCCTCTTCTCAACCTGAACGATGAACTCTGCGGTGCCGGTATCGAAATCGTCGTCTTCGCCATTCTCCAGTTCTTCTTGATTTGGCAGCAACTTCACTGAAAAAAAAATGGTAGCAAAGTAGCAACTTTGTTAGCTTCTGCATTGCATAATCTCACCCTTTTTCAGGTGGTTAGAAGATAGATAGTACCACCTTGGTCAGCAACATCACTGCTGAGCTCTATGCCTCTACTCCTGCAAACAAACGAATTGTACTTCTTGACATCAAAGGAAGGTCTCTCGAAGAAAATTCAGATTGGTAGTGCTCAAATGCATTTCTGAATCCTGACATGCTTAGCTTCTCCTCCTCATCCTTGGCATTGGAAGAGTGGACAGCAGAGCCGAGGAAGATAGCGACGAGGAAGCATGCTACACCCGGGAAAAGGATTTCTGCCCTATTTATTCGGCCATCGAGGAAGTAGTTCATGGTTGTTCCTTCAATAGATCATGGTCATCCGCATTAGCGAAGTGCAAGATAAATAGCTGCAGATTCACCAAAGATTCAGTTTTTTGCATGTTTGGGTGTACCTAGAACTACAGCCAGACTTGAGCAGATGATGTTTGTCACAGACAGACCGACAAATGCCCACGCATACTGCGAGATCAAATGTCCGATGCTGAGAGCAATGCCACCGGCCATCGCAAATAGGACTGAAGGCCAGTTATCCTGCATTGATCAATGGCTGCAAATCATGGAAGAATTCACTGAAGTTGATTATCCACATAAAAGCTGAACACTCTAACGACAGTGACACGATGCAACCAACATACAGTTGGGACAAGTCTCTCATGCTTGTTTTGCGTCCACAGATACCATCCAAATTCCAAAGTCACACTGTCAACTTGAAGCAATTCTGAATTTCCAGTTATCAAATTCAGCTATTCACTTCCAAATTACTCTCATTAACAGGTACTAACTCACACAGCTTCTTATGAAATCACCACTGCATTCTTGATGGCTAAGATATTCTAGTCCTAGATTGCATGACACAAGAACAACCAACTGAACCAAGAAACCTTAAAAAAAGCACTGACCTGAGTGAGCTGAGTGAAGAAGCTTGGCATGCTAGGCCTGGTCTCTCCAACCTGCCCAAATGTGATGGCAATCACAGCAGCAGCAAGGAGATTTGTGACAGAGTAGTCCAGGTATGTGTGCTGAGGCAGCCGTCCTCTACGCTCCAGGAGAGTCAGGAGAGCAGGCCAGGTGCCCAGGAAGAGGAGGGAGGCCACCATCAAGGCGACGGCGCCGCCCCGGTCCTCGACGACGAACATGTCGACGCCGGGAAGCGGAACGGAGAGCCTGGGGTGTGATCTCCGGGGAGGATTTCAGGCTAGATCTTTCATCTCAAGTCTCAATTGGACGAATTGCTCATGTCCATGTGAACTAGTCTCACTCTAACCCCCATTTCCCTGGCATGTTGTCCTCATCTAGTTCATGTTTTGGCCTGAAAAAGGTAAAGAGATAATCAAGGATGTGGTCATGATGAGCCCGCTACGGCGCTCTCTACTCTTAGTAGAAATCAATATGAACCCTATATCTTATTTGATTAAAGAGTTTAAATTTATTTATACTATCACCTTAGTTAGCGGGAGTAGAATATGAAGGGGTATTATTATAAAAAAAATACAAAGGGGTATAATAGTTATTTATCAGTGACTAAACCTTTTTTTTCTTGTTTTAGTGTTTTCGATGAAATATGAGTGATGCTAGTACAATGAATGATCGATGTAGCCGGGAAAAAAATAAATAATAAAGTTACTCCTAATCATTATATTATTAGTAAATTACTGATTAACAGTTGTATTATACTACAGTAAAAAGCACCAGAGCATCTCATTGCAAATATATAACCTGTGACTGAATAAAGAAAGCACAAAGTTCTTGAGATCTGGTTTACAAGTCAGAGCTGCCCTTATTTTTCTCCACTTCATGAAATGATGCAATATAAAATGAACTAGTTGAGGATATGTGTTCCTTGTTAGTAGGTCTACTTGTTTGCAAGGATGGATAGATTAATTAGCTGGAGTACATAATTAACGATGGGTTCAGTTCTCTCTGCTCTCTTCATTAACTATAGAGAAAATTACATAATGGGCTAATCAAAGAGCAGCAGAATCAGATGAAAGAACCCAAAATCAGATGGGATCACATACGAGAAGGCACTTAAGGTCGAGAGTAGCAGTAAGTTTGGTGTTAATGCGTAATCTAAAGATTTTTATAGAAACAATACAATTTTAATAAAAAATCGTAAAAATATAGGCCAGCCAGATAAAATCGCAAGTTTAGCACCCATGGGGCCATGAAAAAAATAATAAAAAGTGCATGCATACAAGGGCATGTCCAACATCCCATGTTCGACAGGTTCTACTGCACAACCCCTATCGAACAACCATTGTTCGACACAGTGCTAAACTTATGATTTTATCTGGCCGATCCATATTTTTGCGATTTTACATTGAAATCATATTACTCCTAAAAAAATTTCTAATCTAAATGGGTAATAATGCTTGAAATTTTCATCATCAAAGAAATGTGAACGAACCTATATATATTGGCTAGTGAGCACACAAAGTAGATTTTTTTTTTGTGTGTGTGCCTCCTGTCTCAGGGATTTTGAGGTGTCGGAAAAGTGGAGATGCCACGGAGTTGCGGTCGGAGAAGGCGGCGTCGTGCGAGCTTGAAGGTAGGGGAAGCATCTGACATGTGGGGTCAGGTGGGTCCGACATGTCAGCGGGAAAGAACGAGGAGGCGGGATTGCTGGGCTGGGTTGGGCTGGCTCGCGGCTATGTTGGGCCCGCGGAAAGATGCACGCCAGAGTTGGGCTGGATTTGGCCCAGATCGAGGAGGAGGAATTTCAATCGCTTTATGATTTGCTGAAGAAAGGCTGAAATGATATTTACTCATCATCAACTATCCTATATTTCATTCACCAACTTTTTTTACTCATCATCTATATGTATATTTCACTAACTCATTTTAATCATCATCATCAGACAAATCCAACAGCCTAAATAATCTATAGGAGTACTGTAGAAGCAAATGATCCAGATCACCCATCTCTCCTTTGGACACAGATCGACCTACCCTGAGTCCTCGAGCACAGATTGGCCTACCTTGAGCTCTAGACTTGTGTGCGAATATGCAAATTTTTAACGGGGGCACAAATTAAGTTTGAATTAAAAAATAGTGACATGGTAAAAAATTGTAAGTACTCAGTGATTCACTGTAGATACGTCCACGGCGTTAGAACCCGAGGTTCGTAGAAAGAAGCTTGGGATCACAGAATTATCCACGTGGTCGTTGATCGCCGTCTCTCGTTTCATCCTGATGCTTCTCATTCATTCTCATCCTATCCTACAATTGGTTCTATGGCTGTGTTTAGTTCACACTGAAGTTTGAAAGTTTGATTGAAATTAGTACGATGTGATAGAAAAGTTGTGTGTATATGAAAAGTTTGATGTGATGGAAAGTTGGAAGTTTAGAAAAAAAACTTTAGAACTAAACAAGACCTATATTTTTCTTCATAGTACTGCATTCGATCGCCGTCTCTCATTTCATCCTGATGTTAGCTGTTGACACCTGTGTTTGGCTCTTCGACTGACTTGGTTTTTTATGGGTGGAGAGCTGGGGTATGGGTAGGTGCATAAGCAAGGAAGTAAATTTATATTGATGTAGGGGTCACTGGTGGAGAAACCGTTTGTAGTCCCGGTTAGTAACCCCTTTAGTCCCGGTTGTTCAACCGGGACTACGAATCCGGGACTAAAGATAGCATCCCGGGTGAAATAACCGGGACTAAAGGTTACCAATCGGGACTAAAGATCAAATATGCCCGTTACCCTTTTTAACCGGGACTAAAGATCATCTTTAATCCCGGTCTTTGTTGCAACCGGGATTATTGTGGAATTAGGCCTACCGACGAAAGATGGTTTCTCCACCAGTGGGTGTCCATGGTGTGATTTTGGTGGGTGTTTATTAATTTCTGATTAAGATATATATTTTACCTTGATTTTCGTTAGCACACATTTCAAACGGTTAAACGGTGTGTTTTGTGCGAAAACTATTTATATAGAAATTGCCTTCAAATATTAAATAAATCAAATTTTCAAGTATGTAATAATTAAAAATCAATTAATCACGCTCTAATGACTTTCTCATTTTGCATGCCCATACTTAATCTTCATTGGATGCTATGTTGAATGGGGCATAAGGGAGCATAAAAGTGTAAGTACGATGATATGTGAATATGGGGTCGCTCAATATGTAGATCGGATAAATGCGGATTTGGAGGTTGGGGTGTTACAAGTGGTATCGAAGAGTTTAAGTGATGTACACAAATATGGTACTTAGATGAAATATATAATGGGGCTTATTTCTTTTACCACTAGAGACCACGGTAAAAAAATTGTCCTATGTTGGATCGGATACATCATCAGTTCATCACTGAAGTTCTTACCAATGCTGTGTTTGTGAGTCAGCTTATAAATGTTGGCTTGTACGTGACTTGAGAAGCCCAAAACTACCATGAACTCTTTTTCCCCCAAATTTGCTTCAGTCTACTGTCTAGGCCCAATGCAAATTTCTGGATAGCATATGCACAGTACAAAACTGTCTGTTGTATTTGGATTTGGATGCATCGGGAAAACAGAGATGACTAGAAGCAGAAACTACCCACGTTCAGTACCTACTGGATCTAGTCGTATATCTCAACCATGGAAACACATGCATCTTTGGCCTAACAGTTCAATTTTGTTGTTGAATCTTCATCAAGCTTTTTGTTGTGCCTTCGTCAAGCAACAAAAATCCATGAACTGCAAAAAAAAAAAAAAGTACGCTGAAGAATTACCTAACATCTAATACGTACTCTGGCGTGCGTCTATTTGCGTGTACCTTCATTAGTATCTTACCCTATCCTCAAAGGGATTCCTAATTATAATGTGGTCTTTAACTTTATTAGGGTTATAAGAACATCAACCGTTGGATCAACAGCCAATGGATGGTGTAAATAAACTTAGATTATTCTAAAAAGAAAAAAAATCCTTTTTTGGATGAGTTCCGTGTCTTTTCTTTTTCTGTCGGGGTGGATTCCCCTATTGGGATTTCATTCTACCCCACTTCCTTTTTATTTAAAGAAGGCAAAAGCTTGAGCGGTAAAAAGCACACTTCGTACAAACGTACACATCGTGCTCAAAAATCCAAAAGAAAACTTCTTCCCCTTTCTAAAAGAAAGAAATTCCCAGTTGAACCAAAAACATGCTCTTCTCAACAACTCTCCAAAAATTCACCTTGCTTCTCCCAAAAATCCAAAAATTTTCACATTACTTCTCTCCCTTTTGACAATGATTTCATCAAGCATAGGAATTATGTTCATTAATATTCAAGAGCTTAGTATACATATAGCATATCAAGCCATGTGTTACAATAAAAAGAAGATGAACCCATCTAAAGCAGAACAAGCAAAAGTATAACCATGAACCAAAGATTTTACAATTAAGCTTGAATCAACAATCAAAATTCATGATTTCATACGATTTATAATGCAACATCTTAACAAGTACATAGGTTGAAGAATAAACACTAAACACATATACTTATTGCATTTATTACTCTTTCTCAAATAAACTTTATAACAGAATAACCAAGAGAACTTTTTTTAACTTTTTCTTTTCTTGAGCCTTTTTGCTCATATTTTTCTCTTTTATTCCGGGTACGTCCTAGTCGTCAAGATTGTTTCCAAGGATTCGGCACCCATTATTTTGCTCACATCGAATACGTCCTTGTCGTCAAGACTGTTTCCAAGGATTCGGTATTCATTTTTTCATATTTTTTATTTTCTTCTTCACAATAAGCAATTAAAGCTATTTGAGGAATAACAATTCAATAAAGCATATATATAGAGCATTTATAAATCAAACCACATGCTAGCATCAATATTGCATATTTGCTTAATTCAAGTAGAATTTAAGTGTCATGCATCATCTCCCTTAAAAGCAAAATCTAAATCTCATGAAAAGACTGGAATACATACAAGCTATGCTAGAGACAAATAAACCTTCAAAGTATTGCTAGCATGCACAAAAAAATACCATATGCATAAACAAAGTTCTCTTTTCTCAATTTTTTCATTGTCATATTATTGCTTGATAAAACCATGAGGTACAAATTCCCCCTCAAAACATGCCAAAAGGATTCACGAATAAGCACTAACTCCCCCTCAAAATATCAACAAAATTCTCATGAATTGACACGTATCCATTTGTATTAACCAAAACTACAACCTCAAATACTAGCATATGAAAAAGCTAATAAACAAGATAGTAGAATAAAATTATGTCAACCCAAAAATAAATTGATGTTACCATGAAAAGCAATCGCCATCTCAACATTGAAAGCTCATGAGGAGTATGCCGTCAAAATACCTACGAACGAGAAGATGTCGAGGCCTCCGTGTTGGGGTTAGAAATAAGAAATTTTGGAATCCAACACTGAGTCACACGACCAGTAGAACTAGTAGGTACATATGCACTAACAAAATCAGAATCAGACTTACCTGAAAAATTACCTTTTTGCTTCACAAAAGTCTGAGTTGAATTTCGCGAAAAATTGCCCCGAGGCCGGTATGACCGCCGCTGTACCTGCGGTCTGATCGGGCCTGGCAATCGGTCTGACCGCCGGTTCAACTACGGTCTGACCGCTGGCCGGTCGGACCGACTGGTCAGTGTCGGTCTAACTGTGGTCCTCGAATTAAAACCCGATTTTTGCCAACGTCGTTTTGCAAAAGCAATTTCCCTTTCCTTTTTCTGTTTATGGGCAAGTCTAAAACAAAAACCAACCAAATATCCATCTTTTCCACAAAAAGAACAAGTGTACTTCTCACGACAAGTTTTTGAAGTAGATGGTTTTGCATCAACAGAAGTTTTTGCATTCACAACATTTGATTTCGAAGAAGATGCATTCAAAGAAAACATGATGCCAGCAGATTTAAACACAGTGTTCTTAGGCTCAATTTCAATCAAAATTCCACCTCTCCTAGCAACACCCAAAACAGTAGGAGGATGTCTAGTATGATGAGCATAAGAATCAAAACCTAAACCACGATGGTGTGTGTTAACTTTAGATTGATCAAGAATCATGTTGAGGTTCTTTTTACCATCAGAAAATCTTTGCAAAGAACTTTTCAAATAAGAAACCTCCTAAGTAAGAATAGCACAATTTTTGCAAGCATCCAAAAGACCTTTTTGTTTTCTACAAGTTGAGCAGGAAAACACCTCATCTTGTTTAACAATTTCTTCCATGTGTTTAACATGCTCTAAAGCATCTTTCAACTTCAACTCATTTAAAACACACTTTGAACAATCTTGAGAAATCAAAACAACATTGTTTTGTTTTACATTATTTGCACATGAAGCATTGACCAAAGAACTTGCACAAAAAGCAACTTTGTATTTTTCAACATGTTCTTTGTCCAAATCACATTAACAACACGAGCATGTAAAGCAAATCCAAGAGCAAAAGAAGACTCCAACTTTTTAGATTTTTCAATCTCAAATTCCAATTTCTTGCAATTAACAGAATTGACATCTCGCAAAGCATTAATTTCAGAAAATAAAACTTCACAAGATTGACAATTATCATCATTAGGAATCAAAGATTTTAATCTAGCAATTTCAACATTAAGAATCTCAATAGTATGATCCTTCTCATCAAGCACAATATAACATGTTTGAAGTTTCTTAGCAAATTTGTAAGCAGCATATTCTAGTCGATCATAACTAAGCTTTTCTTCATTATCATCATCAGATTCATCAACATCAGAACTTGCATTACGAGCAATAAAAGCTAGATCAACAACTTGCTTACCTTTGCTCTCATCTTTATCTTCCGATTCATCAAAAGTTGCTATGAGTTCTTGGATTAACCACTGCATGCAATTCTTCTTCTTCTCCTTCGTGTTCTTCTTGTCCACGTCATCTTCCTTGACTCTACCATTGTATTCCTTCTTGCCTCTCCCAAGCTTGGGACAACGCGAACAAAGGTGATCCGGAGAACCACATTCAAAGCAACGATTCGGTCCACCTCTTTTCTTGAACCTAACATTATTCACAGCTTGAGAAAATTTGTTAGATAACAAAACCAAGTCCTCCTCCTCGAACTGTTCGAGTTGCTCATCGGACATGGCATCAAATAAAGCAAGCACAGAAGACTTCGATGAAGAAGCACCAACATCCAAAGAAGTCGAGGAAGAAACCAAAGCACTTGACTTAGAATCAATTTTACGAGAAAGAATATTCATCTCATGTGTTTTCAGTTTTGTGTAAAGCGAATCCAAAGTCAAAGTAGACATATCAACAGACTCCTGAATTGATGTAATTTTCATCTCCCAAATAGACATGTCAAGACCATTCAAAAAGTGACGAGAAACCTCAGATTGTGAGTAATTAACATCATAAGAAGAATCAACAGACCTAAGATCACTCAAAATTTTGTTGAACCTAGAAAGATAGTCATCCAAAGCTTCTCCAGGTTTCATCTCAAATTTTATGTACTTTTTGAAAAGATCTCGACGAAGTTTTTTAATATTTGAAGTTCCTTGATGAAAGTTTTTCAAAGCGTTCCAAATCTCATGAGCGGTTTGAAAATGTGAAACACGATCAAAATCCGAACGACAAATCCCACTCAATAAAATATTGTGAGCTTTACAATTTTGTTCAAATTCAGTTTTCAAAGCAGCAGTATTAATTTGATCAGGAATCACATAAGGATTAGAAACTTTTCTCCAAATATCAAGATCCTCAGCCTGGATATAAGATTGCATCTTACTACACCAATAAGGAAAATCCGTTCCATTGAAAACATGGGGCTTAGTTGTAAACTTATTAGCTATGGCAAAAACTCAAGATCGGTAAAGATCGAAAAGAGCAAACGTGGCTCTGATACCACTTGTAGGATCGAACACAAGTAACCAAGCCTACCAGAGGGGGGGTGAATGGTAGGAAAAACCAAAAACCCAAAAACTTTTAGCGGAAATAAAAGTTACCCTCAAATCGATGGAAATCTTGACGTAGTCCTATCGCCGCCGGTCGGACCGTTTGCACGCCGCCGATCTAACCGTCTCCCTGCCGCCTGAACCCAAAGAAACATAAATCGAAAAACTCTCAAAGTAGATGACAACTTTATTGCTTCTCTCTGTGTTTACAAAGTGCACCAACAGCACTCCTTACAAAAATCTCGACTAAACTCGAAACCCTAACTAAACTAGCAACTCAATTGCTCTCAAACCGGGAAGCCTCACGCTCCCCCTCTATTTATACATGAGGTAGGCAGCCTAAAGCCACGAACCAAACTCATACTAAGAGTCCTAAACATCTTAGGAAACCCTCTAGTACAAGAAACAAACTTTACATAACCAATCATACCAAATTTGGACTCCTTCCAAATTCGACTCCGCATCCCATAAGCACACAATACCTCCATCGTATGCCATATGGAATCTTCACCAACCACGTGCATCAACTCTAGCCTTAGTATCCCGCATGATATCTGACCACCACGGACATCGTCTTACCACCAAGCCGACTCCTGGTCCATCACCGCAAATACTCTCTCGAGGCATCGAGTCACCTACACATGAAACAAACAAAGAAACCATATTCCGAGACCAAGCTATCTCCAACTTGACTCATTGTTAGCAAACAACAGTATTACATACGTATAGTATCCATCTAGAAGCCATAACCATGAAACAATCACGGATATCCAAAGAAACAACCCGAAACCGAAACCAACTCAGCGTCGGCCGGTCAGACCGCGGACCTGGCCGGTCTGACCGCACACATAGCACCGGTCTGACCGGCAACCTCCGCCCGGTCGGACCGGACACATAAAATAACAGTGAATCCGATCATCACCTGAAAATTGATTATCTCCAAAATTGATTATCTCCAAAACCACTTCAATGATAATCTCAAAATATCAAAACCAATAATCACAGATGCCAATTGTTCATCACAGAATAAGAATCAAAACACACGTTGATCTTACACCTTGTATATATTAACATTCTACCCCAGTTGTTTGCTTCCAAAGTGTCTAATTAATCTAAAATCAATGTTAGTCACCTTCATTTAACAAATATCACATGTGCAAGAAATCGGGTTAATATGGATAATCTCTTTATGACTCAACCCACTCAAGTCTGAGGATCAATCTATTTATTTAGTTAGTTTAAGAGGTCCTTGCAAGTACTGCATGAGCAATGTTTTCCGAAACAATAGTTCGATGTGCAGAGCAATTGTATCGTAAGTGATAAAGAGCAAATCAAAATTCAGAGCAACGATGCTACCTTTTCAGCTCATAGGTTTATATTAAAAATGCAAATAGGCACGAAGCTTCACTCAGCTATCAACTTACTTAGCTTAAACTTCTGACAAAACAACTTCCTTCCAAGTACATTCAGGGCCAGTGGTCTTAATTAGAAAGTATAAGATTACATAGAAGCCTTCCCCTGTTCTATCATAATTAAATAAGTGACAATCCGACCACAGCTCTTTTCCAGATATATTCAAGTCGAGGCCGGGTTTATGTTCATTTCCTAAGATAAATATTCAAGTGGCAGCTAGGTTTCATATTGACCATAGATCACTCAAATCAGTTTATATTTGAATTAGATATATAACGTGCAGAACATAAACAGGAGAGTAACTTAAGCACATCAATGGTTGAGATGTTGCTGCCAATTATCAATAGCTAGAGATGACTAGACACATAATTGATCTGGACATGGCTAGTGTGACATCAGGAGTGCAGGTATAAGCTCTGTGCATTGGAATTGGAGGTATCAAGAAAACAAAGATAGCGAGGGTAGCAGTGCAATCGGAGGTATCCAGGCCACAAGGCGGGCAGGGAGCAGTGGAGAGGACCCCCACATGGCTCTCTCTCCCAGCCGCACCTCCACGAGCATCTCCTCCCCAAGCTGCATTACAAATCGATGGCAGTGGGCCGAGCTTCTTCCACCTGCACGACAATGCTACTAAGCTGGGAAGTAGTAGTGGGAAGACGGGCTGTTCGGCGCATCCCACCTTTTTGCTTCCTGGAACGGCCTCCTTGTCCTCAACCACCGTGGTTGCAACCAGAACGGGTCTTCAGGCGGCGGGCGGACCCGCCTCCGCCGGCCTCATGACGGGCGGCGGGCGGCGCGGTCGACGGCGGGTGGCAGACGGCTGCGATGGAGCATGGCGGCGCAGGCTCCCCTGCGCTTCGAAGGAGGCGACGGCGGCTCCCTCGCGTGGATCTGTCGGGTGGCGGCCGGCAACAACGAAGCATTGCGGCCTGGATCCAGCGGTGGGCGACGGGTGTCGTTCGGATCTAGCAGCAGAGCTAGGGGTTCTCTTGTGATTTTTTTTACAGAATTTTATTTTTGCATGAGGGTGACATAAGCACCCATTTCGCGTGCGGGTGCGTCGCCCGCATGGAAAAAGAGCAATTTTTGCATACCTTTTCGGGCATACCTGTTGGAGTTCTGCATAAAAAACTACTTTTGGCCCAGCTGGAAAAAAAGTTTTTTCTACTAGTGGCAACCCCATCACTGCCGTGATGAACTTTTGTGTTGTTGGATGTTGTGAATTCTTGGGAAAAAAATTGCTGGGGAATTAGGGCCCCTTGATGTGAATTCTGTGGAAAGTTTTTCTACGGAGCTGGGGTTGAAAAAACTTTTCTCTTTGCATTTTTTTCACCAAAAATCATTTTCGCAGTTAGTCGTCTTCACGTACCTGTATGGGAAAATTGATTTTCACATACCTTTTGTTCTAGGCAGGCGCTCCATCCGCATGTGAAAAGCTATTTTGGCTAACTGTAAGGAATTAAGGATGTGTTTTGTAGCAGTGCTAGTTGAGGTGTACTCGTTTGCAAGAGGATGGAGAGATTAATTGCTACTACATAATTAATGGGCAATCGGAGGACGGCACAATCAGATGAAAAGAACACAGAGTCAGATTGGATCATATACGAGAATGTATATATATTTAAGGTTGAGAGGGTATAATCTAAACGGGTATTAGCATGGCATCCTTTAACCTTGATTTAATTGGTTTCTTAAATATATTAAACATTGGATCATTTAACCTTGATTCATCACTTGTACAGTTGTACCCAGCCTTGAAGTGGATCAACAAAGAAGTGTGAGCTAGCCTATATATATTGCATTGGCTACTGAGTGAGCAGGGTAAGGAACAAAACACATATCAGATTTCCCCAAACACCAGCTACTACTCTTTTTGTTCCCCACTTTGCATCAATCCTCTTTCTGAATGCATTATGCATACTGATTGCTAGTGAGCACACACAAAGAAGAAAATTTTGTGATAGCCCTGAATATTGGATTTCGAGGCATCGGGAAAGTGGAGATGCCTATGAATTAATTTAAGTTTATCATCCTCAAGAACGTATCTAGCTTGCGGAGATGATAATCTTGGAACTGGTTAAATCAGTGTGAGTTCTCATCCAAGGGTTGCTTGTCAAACATCATAGGTTCAGATTCAACTCACTCGGGCCGCATCTTTGTTGATATACATGGCGATAATAACCATCGCCGTGGGTTACAAGATAAGGGGTGCAGGTGGATGGATAGATATGATACTATTCTATTACAACAAGCTCTATCTATTCGCATCTGTCCATCTAACCATGCCCATGTACATCACATATGCATATTACATGTTTAACATTGCCGACCGCAAACATTACAGGGTACCGTTTATGCTAAGTCTAGGGACTGCAAAAGTCAATTTGCCATCATGTTACGCAATACTTCAACACACTCCGTGAATGCGCTTCCTAACACGTGCGAAACGCACAATGGGGCTCTAAAATGTAAAAAAAATTAGCATAACTAAACCATAAAAATTTAATGTACATTTCTTCTTACAATTCTTGGGAACATTTGTTTCTTGCTTCTTACAATTCTCCAAATGCATAATGGGGTCCTAAAATATGAAATTTTCTTGCTGCTATATATATGCCACATAGATTAGGAATTGTGAATACTGACTTTGTAATTAGGGAGAGGGGGTTCTTGTCTCTGCTTCTGTTGAGTTTGGAGTTGGAGACTTGTACATTTGCAGCCCGATCGAGGCAACATCGATCAATCTGCAGCAAGCAGCGACAGAAGAAACTACTCCCTCCGTTTCACAATATAAGTCATTCTAGCATTTCACACATTCACATTGATATTAATGAGATTCATTAATATCAATGTGAATGTGGGAAATGCTAGAATGACTTATATTGTGAAACGGAGGAAGTAGCACCGAAGCGTCGAGTACCACTATACATGGAATTGGCCTAACGGCCCGGTCATATTTCTAGACTTTTCTTCTTTTTCCGTTTCATTGGGCCTGATAATTAGTTACTAAGTGCGGATTTGCGGGCCCTGAACACGTGCACATGTTGCACCGGCCAGTATATGGGCCTGATCACGACTTCACCATCACACTACTGGTATTGTTTTAATATGCATTCATGCTTATCAACAACATCAAGTGTACTATCAATGATCTATTTCCTTTTTTAAGATCTCTTACCTCATCGGAGATAAAGGAATATCAACCGTTGGATCTACAATAAATGGATGGCCCAAAACAATTTTGGGAATACAGTAAAAATATCCCCTCTTTTATAATACTCAATGCGTTAATTTGACCCAGAATGTTTGTTTTCTCAAAGATAGTGTTTGACGTTCTTGATATTGTTCCACCACAGAGGGTATCCCTTGCTGACCTTTTCAGGTCATAAATCGGAATTACAGATATGCATAAGCTTCACTCAACTAGCCAACAACTAAGCTTAAACATCTGACGAAGCAAACTCTACCAATATATATATACAAGACCCTTTTTGTTCTGTCATAAAATATATATTCACCTTCCAAACCACAGCTTTATATGGAAGTTGGACAATGTGTGTAAAGCAGAAAAAGGAGAGAAGTGGGAGTAACTTAAGCACATCATTTTGCTGCAGATGTTGCACTAGGGAGATCGAAGCTGCCAATTATCAATATATAGCTTTGGATCGATGGCTAGACACATACATTATTTAAATTTCCATATTAATTGTGTCTTCAGGCGTGCATGTGACCTCTGTGTAGGAATAAGAGTCGTTAGGAAAATAGAGATCGCGAGCGTCTTCATCGGTTGAGCATCAGCAATTATTTCCTCCGGCTTAAGGTGTCTTCCAAGCTGTGTTCTCTTAGTTCATTGTATTTCGTGAAGCTTGAGATAATATATATTCATGACATATATGATGATAGAGCTGCAACTATAGGGCATGAGCTAATTAATTCGATTCAAGATGATTAATTGTTTCTGTCTGGCACGATGGCTCTTTGATCTCAAAATCTATTGTATACTAAAAATTCATTAGACGTCCTAAAAACGCTCTTAAGCCGTCATACATGTGACACTACTACAAATGTTCCTGGGCTGTCACGAGACATACGCTCTATTTTCTGAAAAGAAATAGTTAGATCTATCTTCTAAAGAAAAGAATTCCGAAACCTGCTGTTCAGCATGCAGGTAGCTAGCCATCCCTCCTGTTGATTTCCTTTTCTTCTCTCTCCTATGGTGGTAGTTAAGTTAGTTAAGTTAAAACATACTATCTAATTCCTTTTTTATGGCCATGCAAGCATACATAATGGTCTCGGTAGTAGGTTTTATAAATAGATAAACAATCTTTTAAATGGTTGTAACTTTCAAGTTATATTTCAATTTATTACCTATTTGCACTTGTATTTTTAATTAAATCAATAATTTAAAATCAAATAGACTAAATTTCCAATGCTACAACTGTTGAACCCACATTTATCCCGAGACCTCTACTAAATACAATCAAAGCATCCCACTTTATTTTTTTTACTTATGGACTGTTAGACATCTAATAACTTTGTAAAAACTTAACTAATTTTTGTCAACATATATCTACACAAATTGATCTTAATGTTTTAATAGATAAACATTTTATATGATCATAGCACCTAGCTTATAGATATGATCTATGAAGTCACTAATAAATTAGAGAAAAGTATTTAAATGATACAATTATTTTGTTATGGACACATTTATCCATGCTAAGTTAGGGCGGAGGTCGAAAACATTACAGGATGCTTGATAGTATGGTGTAACACCCTGAAAATTCGACCGACAAAAATCAAAACTCTAAAAATGCGGATTTTCAAAAACTTTTTAAATAAATTGCATCATGCCGATTTTATTCGATTATTTTATTGGAGTTTGGGTTCAGAGTTTATAAATCGCGAATAATGGATAATTGGTTAGGAATAAACCCTAAAAAGTAAATGGACAAAGTAAATAATTAAAGTGCAATTTAAAATAAGATTTGGTGAGGATAGAAATAAGTAAAATATTATTACGACCATATTTATATCCATCAAATTTAAAAGCAATGGAATGAGAATTAACTCTAATAAGTTCAAGTAAATTACAATAATAATATATAAAACATGGAATAAATTAATCTAGAATGAATCCATGGATTGGAATGGCGCAAATATTGAGTATACTTCATTTATGCAAAATTTGGGAATTAAAGAATCAAATTTAAATAATAAATAGGCCAAAATCGGGTTAATTAGAAAATGGCACTGTTCATTGCACCTAAAGTGTTCGACGAGGTCCCCTAGCCCTAGCCCCTCCTTTGCCGCGTTGCCCTCGCGCCCCGCGTGCCGCGCGCCGCTCCGCCTCCCCTCTGCCGACGCCGTTGCCATCACCGCGCCTAGCCGCCCCTAACCCCGCGCCGTCGTCGCCGTCGTTTCCGTCGCGTCGCCGCGCCGCCGTTCCATCGCCTTGCGCCGCGCACCGCCGCTACCGCCGTGCCGTCGCGCGTCGCTCGACGCCATCCCGTCGCGCCGTCCCATCGCGCTGTCCCATCGCGTCGCGCGCCGTCCCGTCGCCACTGCCGAGCCGTCGCCACTGCCGAGCCGTCGCCGTCGTCGCCTCGCGCCCCGTGCCGCGCCGCTCCCCCGAGCCCCGTGCTGCCGCTGCTACCGCGCCGCGCTGCCCGTTCCATCGCCGCGCGCCGTAGGCGTTCGGCCAACGCGTCGCCGTTGCCGCGCTATCGCCATCGCGCGTCGCATCACCTGCCGCGCCGCGCCCCCAAGCCCCGTGCCGCCGCTGCTGCCGCGCCGCTGCCGCTCCTCGCGCCCCGCGCCCTGCCGCGCCGCGCCACCCCGCCGACGCCATGAGGCCGCCGCCCCTCTCCCCTCTTCCCCATTATCTCTCTCCCCCCCTCCCTTATATAAGCCCCCCTACTCCCACTCTTCCCCTTCATCCTCACCTCCTCTCCTCTACCCACGCCACCACGCCGCCGCCTCCACGCCGCCGCGCCGCCGCCTCCACGCCGCCGCGCCGCCGCCTCCACGCCGCCGCGCCGTCGCATAGAGCCGCCGCGCCGCCGCCACGAAGCCGCCGCGCCGCGCCGCACCTTGCGCCGACGTCGCCACCGTCGCCGTCGCCGCCGTCGCCGCCACCGCAGTCGGTAAGCCGCCGCCTCCTCCACTTGCTCGGCCGCCGTCGCCGCCCTGGGTAGCAGAGAGCCGAGAGAGAGAGAGAGAGAGAGGGAGAAACCGAGGGAGAGAAAGAAGAAGGAAGGTGGAGAGAAACCGGGAGGGAGAGGGAGAAGGAAAAAGAAAAGAAAAGGGAGAGAGAGAAGGAAAAAGAAAAGAAAAGAGAGAGAGAAAGAAAAAAAAAAGAAAAAGAAAGGAAGGAAAAAGAAAAAGAAGGGAAGAAAAAGAAAAAGGGAAATAGATAGGAAATTAGAGGGAGATTAGGGAAGTTTAGAAAATTTAAAATAATTAGCATTTAGTTATAGACTAGTTATAGACGTAGAATTGCGAAATTTAATATAAATTATGGATTATTCTTGGTAATTTCTACAAGAAATCAATTCGCGGTAGTAGTTTAAATGTAATTAAGAACTAAACGATTAGATGAATTCTTATAGACTATTATAGATTATTTTGGGTAATCTCTATAAGTAATTGATTCACAGTAGAAATTCGGATTTAATCACTAGGATTTTTAGACGTATATTATATTTAGTCGTTTAGTCCTAGACTAAAATTAAATCGTATAATATTATAAGATAATTATAGGATTCCGTCCGATATTTAGCTTGCGATAGAAATTTCCAACCTATTATATGGATATAATGCTCGGGTAGATTAAATTAAAAACTTATGATAACAAAATATTTATACCCGCAAAATAGTTTAGGATATAAAAATCGAAATTGGGTTTGCCCTAGTTCGCGAATAGTAAAGTTAATATAAAAGAATCGACTTACGCGTTCGACTTCCATTTGGATTTATTTGGATTTTTATTTGAATTCTAACCGAATTCAAATCAATTTTCGTACGTAACTATAGAGCCCGAGGGAGTTGCGGATCCAAGTGAAGGCCAAGACCCGCAAGACTTTGAGCAAGGCAAGTCATCACTATTCTTGAACATATTGATCCCAATTGCGAAATTGTTTTGTTTACAAATAAAATTGCATGCAATGAGGAACATCCTACTTGCGATTATGCCATGCCTTGATTATTGTTTACCCCTTATTCCTTTGTAACCATGTTTACGTATGAGTCCCTAGTCAACTATGACAAATGCTTAGAAATGCTATTCTAGAATCATGCATACTCATATTTGTCAAATGCTATATGCTTGGACAATTACCTTTGGGAAGGTAATTGAGATGCGGCATGTGGAGACATGAGCGCCACATTGCCATGATATTGAGGACATGATTTGTGAAAGGAGAAATAAACTAAATAACTGTTTTCGACTGGGGCGGACGGAGGATTTGGGTGGTATCTGGAAAAGGCTAGTACCGTCTCCGGTCAATTAAGGACCGAGCCATGAAATTAAGCATGAAACGACCCTCGTACAACTGCACTTCTCGTATGGGTATAGACCTAGCGGAGTAGATAGCCGAGCGGAGGCAGTATCCCTGCATAGATGGTTCACCCCTGAGTGAGGCAGGTGCGTTACGGTGGGACAGCCGTTGAGGTAGGGCCAAGAGGCGTGCCCTACATCGGTGTCGCCATTGGTAGGACTGCCATGAGTGTGTGTGAGAGAGAACTTAACTTGAACCATAATTTAATATGTGTGTGAGACTTCTCTTTCCCGGGAGCGCCAGAACTCCTCTCACTACTAGAAACATGGACGCCTAGAGTGCATGAGGATTTAAGTTCATGGAGCGGGTACTGCCAATGCGAGGTTATCAAAAGGCTTTGCCGTGGCGCGTCTCATGTGTTGGGACGAGGCTCATGTGTTGGGCAGTCGCGGAGTGCGGGTAAAGTGTACATCCACTATAGTGTGAGTAAAACCAAATCTATTCGAATAGCCGTGCTCGCGGTTATTGAGCACCGGGACATGTATTACACTTGGCTAGACTCTAAATTCTTTAACTTGTGTGGGATGGGATATTGCATGATGATTTTTATGCTGATGGAGCCACTTCCTGAGAGGCGGGAATGTGGACGTCCTCAGAAAACCATAACGACTCAATGGCGGGAAGCTATCCTTGGGATCACAATGGATGGTGGACAGAACCGTCATTGTTTAATATGAACACAGGTATTAAAACTTGATCAGTCTATGCTAGGTCTTAGGCTTGTGAAAAGAATTACAAAACTTGCTTTGTGCAAAAGAACCATAGACATCCTTTGAATTCCTCTGTCATGTGCATCATTGCTGTGGTGGCTTGCTGAGTACGGTTGGTACTCACCCTTGCAAATATAAAATTAATCAGAAGCGGGAGATGAAGCTTCGGAGGATCCCTATGCCTACTACCAGGAGGGAGATGAAGACGATGGCACTCAGTAGGTCTTAGTTACGGTCGTTACTTGTGGCAATGGCGTGCCGCTGCCTTAACTCCGCTGCCTTACCTACTTCTGTTTTTGGAATGTATTCCGGACCGCTCGGTCCGATGATTTAAGACTGTGCCTGCGGGCTTATGATGTAATAATTTGTACTAGACTCTCGTATATGTGCACTTGATATTTCAGCTATAAGTTCGTGTGTACCAGACTACTTGATCCAGGGAAATGGTACTGTTTACACGATTGATTCCTGTTATAAAAACGGGGTCCACATATGGAAATCCCCAAAATTTATTAAAAAATGGACATAATAAATTTGATTAAAAAAAAAATCCAAAATTGATAAACTTTGTTGAATTCAAAACCCATGCTAAATTGAAAAAAAATTGAACATTTTAGTAGGACTGATAAAATAAAAAAATACATAAATTTTCAAATAAAATCTATAAAACAAATTTGCACATTTTTTGGCTAGGGGGCCAGGGGTGTAAGATATCCTATTGGGGAGGTGAAATACCCAAACTTTCAGAAATTTCAGTTTGAAATATAGAACCCTTGGCTGCAATTTAGGAGGGGTGAAGAAAACACTCTTTCCAAAAAAAAACTCTCTCCGATTCGTAAAAAAAATTAAAATAAAGGCCATTGAGTTATTTTTCGTATAACTGCTAAACCATAGAAAGCAAAGACATGCTTCTAGAGTGCCCCACGACATAGAAATAATCATATTAGAAAGTTTGAGTATGTAATACTTTACAAATATACAAAGCTAAATTAATCGACTCATGTACAAACAAACCAATGAAATCTGTCTATAAATGACACTCTTAACAATTATTATCTCGATCCCATAATATAAGGGATCATGAATTAAGGACAAAGGAAAAACTATGATACCTTTAATTAAAAAGGTTATGTCTAGAGTGGGAAGATGGTTGGAGTATAATTAGGTCAAAATTAAATGAGGGGTGGTTGGATGAGGCAAGTACTACTATAGAATTATTAATAATATACAAAGGACGTAACTACACAGCTACACAGCTAGTGGTAGCTGGTTTATAAACCAGCTACCACTCCATCTATAAGAGGCACCATCCACCTATACTTGAAATACAATTTTCTCTTAAACTATTCATCTGATCTAAGATCCGATTACACCGTTGTGTTCGTAACAATTAAATCTTTACAACAAGATCTCACATGATTATATTTTGATAAAAAATCACAAATTACTTTTATGATATGTCTAAATTACTTTTAGGTTTCACTAAGTTACTTCTTAGACATATAAAAGTAAATTCAGTAAAGCCTAAAAGTAATTTACATATATTATAGAAGTAACTTAGAACAAATCGAAGGTAACTTTGACATGCCATTTGAAGTAAATCTGTCGTAGAGATAAAAACATGACTCAATCTAGAAATTAAATTAATCAGCACAAATTATGGAATTAACTTAAAAAATAATAAAAGTAATCACCTCAGAGCATTATGAATGTATAGGAAGTATTTTAATCCAATCTAAAAGTAACTTATATATATATATATATATATATATATATATATATATATATATATATAAGATAATTTTTTCAATGAAAAAAGGCATTAATTAAAGTTACTTTCCTTTTTATTATAAGTTACTTCTATAATATATGTTACTTACTTTTAGGCTTTACTGAATTTACTTTTATATGTCTAAGAAGTAACTTAGTGAAATCTAAAAGTAATTTGTGATTTTTCATCAAAATATACTCATGTGAGATCTTGTTGTAAAGATTTAATTATTACAAACACAACGGTGCAATCGAATTGTAAATCGGATGAGTAATTTAAGAGAAAATTTTATTTGAAGCATAGATGATAGGAATATTTCCCCTACTTGCTCAATGAATTAATATCAACCAAAACTCCTGAAGTACTAGCACGTGGGTGTCTCTGGATATGACTAATTGGAGAGGCGCCTCCAATTAGATTTACCAATATACAAAATTTTAATTCACGGTCTTATGAGATAGAGGGAGTAGAAGTAAATAGAAGAATGTCTTTACTTAGATGGAACAATAATATTAACAATTTCCATTCTACAATCAACCATGAAAACCATTTTCATTCCACAATCAACATGAGTACGGTAACTATCCGTGGCCATTGGCTAGCCCCCTGAATCACCATTGATCATAGATCCATTCTCACTCAGTTACCCTTTTCTTTTCCTCACTAATTAATTAACCTTATCGGCTCAACCAAATTGATATTGGAAAGAAACACATATGTGGGGGAAAGACTATTTAGAAAGAACTTATGTAATAACCATCTGATAGCCCTCAAAATTTGGCGCTTTATCACACTACTACAAAAAAGCCCATAAAGATCGGCACTATAGGTGCTGGAACAGTTAAAACATGCACCTATAGTGATTTTACCGCGTCCATTGGTTGAAAACACATAAAACCGGCACCTTTAAGCAACTATAGGTGTGTCGGTTCTAAAGAAAAACCGACACGTAGAGTATAGGTGCCGGTTTTTTATAAAAAACCGACATCTATCCAAACCGAGCCGAGCCGACACCTAGCCAAACTGGCGACGCATTAGCCTTGTCGATCCCCCTATATGAGTGAGCTGGCCTTATCCCCTCTCCTATCTCTCTCGTCTGTCTCTCTCTTGCCTCCCTCTCTCCCGGCTCTCTCACATCTCAGCGCGCGGTGGCGGCTGGAGGGGAGGCGATGGGCAACTGGTGGCGGTGGCGCCCTCTCCTCCACCGGATCCAGCGGGAGGGGAGGCGCAGCAGGCGGCGGCGGGCGGCGACGGGTGGCGGCGGGCAATGGGCGGCAGCGGCGGTCTCCCCTCCTCCGGATCCAGCGGGAGGGGAGGCGCAGCAGGCGGCGGCGGGCGGCGACGGGTGGCGACGGGCAATGGGCGGCAGCGGCGGTCTCCCCTCCGCCGGAGGCGCGGCAGGCGGCGGTGCATCGTGGCGCGCGACGAGCGACGGCCTCCCCTCCGCCGGATCTGGCGGGAGGGGAGATGGGCGATGGGCGGCGGCGGCGGTCTCCCCTCCACCGGATCCGGCGGGAGGGGAGGCAGCGGGCGGCGGTAGCGCCCTCCCCTTTACTCCTCTCCCCAGTTGTAGATTTTTTTGTTGATGTTTGTGTGAATTTGTTGATGAATTTGTTGTTGAATATGTTCATGCTGTGATTCAATTTGATTCAATTTATTTTGGTGATGATTTGTTGATGATTTTGGGGTTTGAGGCGCATACCCGGTGACTGCTCCGCTTGGTGAGTTCGGCTCGGATTCGAGCCAGCTCTCTTTTTTTTTTTGGCTCGAGCAATGGTTAAGGTGCCGGTTCTATTTTCATTATAGGTGTCGGTTGCTGTTATTGGTGCCGACCAATTGGTGTCGGATGAAAAACTGGCATCTATGGGCCTTTAGGAACCGGCACCTTTGGCCTTTTTTTGTAGTAGTGATTCCATGCATTGAATCTCCAGCTGAAATGCATGTATGACTTTCCAGTTCAGCATATCTATCAATTGGAATTGGCTTGGATTCCGGAAAAGGGGAAAATATGTTGTGCAAACCACATATGTAGTGGAAACTTGGAAACTACTATTGGATCGAGAAATAGATGCCCGAGATTCGTCCACGTCACCATGAGTTAAAATTTAACTCCCAGTAAAATTTTAACTCATGAGTGAATCTGCGAGTTAAATTTTAACTCATGATGATGTGGACGAATCTCGGACGTCCATTTCTCGATCCAACGGTAGTTTCTAAGTTTCCACTACATATGTGATTTGCACTACATATTTTCCGCCGAAAAAGAGTATATATTGTAGCAACTTCAGGATGAAGGTCCAATGAACTTAGCATATTTTCTTCATGGCGATGATGTGTTCCAGGGAACGATGGATGGATAAGTCGTTCCTCGATCCTAGGTTGACCCCAAATTTTTAAATTTAATTTCTGGTTAACTTATCGCTGTTTATAACAGACTGCCCATATTTAGCTATGGGAGCTACTGCACTGTACATCATTGAGTTGGCTGGGGGGGATAGCTACAAAGATCAAAAACCTTTCTGATTAATGCCACTCCATTTCATATTATATGTTATTTTGACATTGGTCAACGTCAAAACTAAGTTTGTAGAAAAAATGTAATAACATTTTCAACCCAAACCAAATATAACATAAAACTATATTCAAATATCGATTTAATGAAATTAATTTGGTGTTATAAATATTACTATATTTATCTACAAACTTAAATAACTTATAGTCTGAAACGGGGGAGTACAACTTACTACACTCCAGCCTTACAAGAAAATAAAAGGATGGCCATTAGCTAGTACATCACTGATGTGTCAAAATTAGAACATCATTGTTGTGATGACACAAAATTAAGTCAAAGTGCAGTGACAGCTGAAATCTATCTATGAACATCATCGCAGCATCAGTTGAGATGGCTACAAAATGTCAGATGGAATCATACATGAGAAGGTACTCAAAGGAGGAGAGATAGCAGTAAATTAAGTGTTAATGTGTAATCTTAATTGGTGTTAGGATGGAGTTTCAGGACATGACTTCCTAAAATATGATACTTATATAACTGGTTAGCTGTATAGTGGTGTCCTTGTTGACCATCTGCTGGCAAGAGGCGGATGTTATGTTTGTTGTGCATGTGCAGATAACTAGGATATGGCCAGTTACATCAGCATGGTGGCATAATCCTAGGATCGTTCTAGACAATTTCTTGATGCCTCTTAATCCTACAAGGGTCCATTCATGTATGCATAATTGAATGTTGTCTTTAAAGAAAGGCTAATTTCCTTAGTTTACAGTTCTTGTTTTGTCTGGGCAGCTCATGTTCTCGCCTTCATTCACCTGCAGGTAAAAAATTGAATATGATTGGACATATACAGCCTGTGGTTCTTTGTTCTTGGATAATCAAGTGGAGATCAGGAAAAAATGTCGAGAAATCAACAACCATGCATTCAATGATGTTAAGGAAATAAATGCATATGGAAAGATGCCTGCTTTTAACTTTTGGAAAAAGTACGAATTACACCCCTGAACTATTACGATCGATCGAATTACCCTCCTAAACTCAAATACTAGATGTTTTACATCCTGAATTATTCAAACCGGATAATTAACCCTCTGGCTCAATCCGGAGTGGTTTTAATCCTACGTGGCAGTCTAGTCACCTGTAAGACTCTCCTCCCTCTATCTACTCTATCTCTTCCTCCCTCTTGTGCAATCCCATCCCCCTTTCTCTCCTCCCTCCCCTTCTAGCAGCGAGTGGCGGCGGTCGACAAAGTCGGAGCTCACGCTCGGCGAAGGTGGTGGCAATGATGGCGGAGCCAAAGCTCACACATGTGGCTGGGGCGGTTGGCACCGAAGCTCCAGGCGCAGTGGCGGGCATAGCTAGGGCGATTGCGGCAACTAGGTCCTCTTCAAAGGGGAGGATCACGGCAGCGGCGGTGGTGGAGTGGAGGCTTTAGTCCTAGAAGCCGGTCTTCTCCCAAATGGCGTTGCGAACGAGGCAGAGGTCATGGTCCTTGAGCGTGCGGCTGGTGCCCTCGTGGACAGAGAAGGACGCGGCGGTGCGCTCCAGGCTGAGAAGGACGCGGCCCAGCCCCTGCCCCTGTGGAACTCCTCGTCGCCGCACTCATCCAACGGCCACCGCGTCGCGTCCGCGCCTGCACTCCCCTTGCCGCTGTACTCCACACCGAGGATATTTGGCCAATTGAGGATGTTCACTGGCAGCGATGTCGCTGCCCCTCCCCCACCACCACCAGCTCCCTCCCACGCCCTCGCGCCAGCGCCGCCACCACCTCTCTTCCCGCCCTTCTACGTCATCCCCACAAGCGTCAGCGGGGCGGCACATAGGTACGTCTCCATGGGCGACAACAATGACGACGCTGACATCCCCGTGCCTCCCTGAGCTCGCCGCCAAATCTGCAAGGACTGTGCCACTTCCTCCGCCGCCTCTGCGTCCACTGCTGGAGGTGGATCTAGAGCCGCCGCTCCAAGCCCCTTCTCGGCTTCTCCTGCCATATGTGCAGACTAGAGAGAGAGATAGAGCAAGGGGAGGGAGGGATGGCTTGACGGGAGAGATGACATGTGGACCCATGAATTTTTTTATATATTTTCTTTGCTGACTAGATTACCACGTTGACGCCACATGTGCAAGCTCAGATCAAAACCACCTAAAACAGTGCTGATGGGGTTAATCATCCGGTTTGAATAATTCAAGGTGTAAAACGTCTGGTATTTGAGTTTAGGAGGATAATTCGATCGATCTTAATAGTTAAGGGGTGTAATTCATACGTTTCTCTTAACTTCTTACGCGTGTTGTTTTTTATAAAAAAAAAACCTAATTTTCGAACAAGTCCCCTTTTACTTTATTGGCAGTTAATAAGGAAATCCACCTCTGCCAAATGACCCGGGTCAACAGTGTTGTTTTAAGTCACCGGCTCTAAAAATTGATTTTTAGAGCACATTGTTTTAATCGAGATCTGCTAGTTTAGAATAGCCTCATTTTCCAGAGACGGTTGGCTTAAGCGTCCGCCTCAAGAAATAGCCTCTCCGGAAATAGCTTCACTCAAACTCGACTTTGTTTTACACATAATGTCGTCTTGTCCCTGATTTTAACGGACTGCAGATCGTGAAGCTATTGAGTTGAATACGCTATATCTGAAGACAAATAGAGTCAATTAGAAGCTTTTTCTGTCCACAAAGGTTAAAATCCTTACGGATATATGCTATTGTGATTTATAATATACAACTTGCAATTTGCTACACTCTAGTCAGACAAGAAAAAGAAAAATAAAAAGAAAAAGGATGATGATCTCTGATGTGTACAAAAATACGGTTAAAGCACCACCTGTTCATATGGAATTTGTAGCCAACAAATGAAAATGTTGATCATATGAGAACACACAACCAATCAGAGAACAAGAAACATCCATCACGCCCATCTTGTTGCGAACATAAGGTATCCTCCATTTTGTTAATTTGCTTACACAAGAGGTATATATCCTCCATTGATCGCTGTACAGATCTGTACATTGTATAGCTGCCGTCTGTTTTAGTGGTGTAGCTCCTCGCTGCAAATTTTCTCTCCCTTTCGATCTTCAGCTTCTCACAGTAGTCATGCAAGCACTAGGCCAATGCATTAACAGATACTACCTCCATATTTTAATGTATGACGCTGTTAACTTTTTATCCAACGTTTGACCATTCGTCTCATTCAAAAAATTTATGTAATTATTATTTATTTTATTGTGATTTGATTCATCATCAAATGTTCTTTAAGCATGATATAAATATTTTCATATTTGCACAAAATTTTTGAATAAAACGAATTGTCAAACGTTGGTCGAAAAGTCAACGGCGTCATATATTAAAATACGGAGGGAGTAAATCTTAAAGAACAGACTAGCTAATACCCACACATAACAATATGAACAAGCTGAGCAATATCAACACAAGAGCAAATGCTATCGACCTATACTATTCAAATCCGTGTTTCCAAATCACTTAGTCCCAATCACTGTCTCTACAATGATCGCGGCTACATGACTTGGAATCTAGGATTGAATGAGGATTAATGGTGAATCATGTTTTCCTGATACCGCTCATTCAATATATACATGTTGGATGCCGGGCTCTTTGCCGTCTGCTATCATCGATGCTAGCATGTGTGCAAGCAGGTAGAAATAATAAGAACCGACAGAACTGAGCTTGTCGATCAGTTCGTGTGCTAACCATTAATATTAACCAAGTACTCCCTCCGGGGTTTTTTAATAGATGGTATTTTATTCAAATGTTAATTTGACCATTCGTATTATTTATAAAAAATATGAATATGTAATAAAAAATGTAAGTAACGCTCAAAAGACCTTTAATGATAAATTAAGCTACTAGCTAAAAAAACAAATGATAATTACTTCAATTATTAATTTTTAATAAGACGAATAATCAAATGTATATAAAAAATATTTCAACTTTTAATTGTTCACATACCAATGGAATAGGCAGTCACAGAATAGAATTTCAAGGAAAGCAAGTTGGATATAATGCCATTCAAATAGTATAAAAGGCGAGTTTAATTAAATTATATGAGCTGAGCAAGCTATGATGAAAGAAGAATAATGCCATCCAAGTAGAATAATGACGTGTGGCTGTAGCTTCGTTGAAGTGAAGGTCGGGATTTATTCCATTATGAAAAAAATAGAATAATGGCATGTGTGGGAGGCAGGTGAAATGGAAGGTGGTTAATCGTAAAGAAATTACTTATTACTCTGTTGTGCATACTACTATAGTAGAACCTACTATAGTGAGAAGATTAAAAACTTTGATCAATGCACTGCATAGTTACAGTTAGGTAGAAGTGGTAAACAACCAGGACTTTCAGCTCTCGTCTCTGGCCTTTACCTATACCTATTCGTTTTTCAAGGTTGCAAATTTGAGTGATTATGCATCGTTTGAAGGGCACACAATTAAACTGGACTAACCATTTGCATAGTTTCAATTCAAGAAAATTGGTAGCAATTTGAGATCTTTTAATCTTCAATTCTTGATTTGCAATCAGTGAGTTCGACGATATTTACAAACACTGATATACAACTAGATAATGAACACGTGGAAGGAGGAGTTTAAAAGGCTAGAACATTGTTTCCTGCCCGGAGATGATATGATCCTGACATGCATGTGTTTGGAGGTATTGTTCAAGGCCTGATTCTGTCTCATTGCCCATGATTTAATGTTGATACCATGGAAGGTTCACAAAAAGAAGCTTGGTGTTAGAGAACTAGCAATGCAGGCTGCGACTGCCATCTCTCGTCTCCTCCTGGTGCTTCTCATTCTCAACCTCTTGTATGATGTGTTCTATGTTCTTGGTAGAGCATAGCATGGATGATAGCTTATAGTATCTGTTCTCACCTTGTGATTTTGCTCTTTGACTGATGTGGGTTTTTATTGGTAGCGAGCTGAGGTATGGGCAGGTGAGGATGTAAAGAAGTAAACTACAGTGTGGATGTAAAGAAGCCACTTCCATGAGCACTCGATGACCTACCATAATATTTGACCAAATTCATAAATATTTGAAAAAAAAATCCAAAAAGTTCGGTGGAGATTTGTGTTGGAGTTGTTCCAAATTCACTTCAAGATATTGGCCGGGCTTCTGACGAAGCGGAGCGGTATATATGCCCTTTGCTAGGGTTTCGTGGAGACTTGATTCTCTTGTAAGCCGCCATAGGCGTGTAACCCAAAACTCTTGAGATAGTGAGATTGTTGCTGGCTGGTGCCCGTGGTTTTTTCCCCTTTCGCATTAAAGGGGTTTTCCACGTTAAATCGTGTGTCTCCGCTGTGATTGTTTTTCGTTTACTTTGTATTTCTATACGTCGTTCATAACAAGTGGTATCAGAGCTTTGGTTGCTGTTAGGGTTCATGACGACGTCGATGAAGTTCGATCTTCCGCTGCTGAACTACGACACGCGGTTCTCGCTAAGGCAAGTCAAGATGCGGGGGATTCTGGCGCAGACTCATGACTATGATGAGGCACTGGATAACTTCGGCAAGAGGAGGGCCGAGTGGACTGCTGAGGAGATCCGCAAGGATCAGAAGGCGCTCGCCCTAATTCAGTTGCATCTTCATAATGATATTTTGCAGGAGTGTTTGATAGAGAAAACTTCTGCAGAACTATGGCTGAAGCTGGAATCGATCTGTATGTCCAAGGATCTAACCAGTAAGATGCAGATGAAGATGAAGCTGTTCACTCTGAAGATGAAGGAGGAGGATTCGGTGATCACCCACATGGCTGAATTCAAGAAGATCGTGGCCGACCTAGTGTCGATGGAGGTGAAGTATGATGATGAGGACTTAGGTCTTCTACTGTTATGTTCTTTGCCAAATTCATATGCAAATTTCCGTGACACCATACTTTTGAGCCGTGATGAACTAACCCTAAAGGAAGTTTATGATGCTCTCCAAAACAAGGAGAAGATGAAAATTATGGTGCAGAATGACGGGTCGTCGTCCTCAAAGGGCGAAGCTTTGCATGTGAGAGGCAGAACTGAAAACAGAACCTCAAATGAAAAGAACTACGATAGGAGAGGCCGTTCAAAGTCCAAGCCGCCTGGTAATAAAAAGTTCTGTGTTTATTGCAAGCTGAAAAATCATAATATTGATGAGTGCAAGAAGGTCCAGGCTAAGGAAAGGAAAAACAAAAAGGATGGTAAGGTCTCTGTTGCTTCTGCTGCTGCTTCTGATGATGATTCTGGTGATTGTCTGGTAGTATTTGCTGGTTGTGTTGCTGGTCATGATGAATGGATTCTTGATTCCGCATGTTCGTTTCATATTTGCACTAAAAGAAATTGGTTTAGTTCTTACAAGCCTGTGCAGAAAGGGGATGTTGTGCGGATGGGAGATGATAACCCATGTGCTATCGTGGGGATTGGATCAGTTCAGATCAAGACTGATGATGGCATGACACGCACGCTGAAAAATGTGAGGTATATACCAGGGATGTCCAGAAATCTTATTTCATTGAGCACGCTTGATGCAGAAGGTTACAAATATTCCGGTTCAGATGGCGTTCTAAAGGTATCAAAAGGTTCTCTTGTTTGTTTGAAAGGTGATCTTAATTCTGCAAAGTTATATGTCCTTAGAGGGTGTACTTTAACTGGTTCTGATTCCGCTGCTGCTGCTGTTACTAATGATGAACCTAGTAAGACTAACCTTTGGCACATGCGTTTGGGACATATGAGTCACCTTGGTATGACAGAATTGATGAAGAGAAACCTGCTGAAGGGCTGCACTTCGAGTAAGATCAAGTTTTGTGAGCATTGTATTTTCGGCAAGCATAAAAGGGTACAGTTCAACACTTCTGTTCACACCACCAAAGGTACTCTTGATTATGTTCATGCTGATTTATGGGGTCCTTCTAAGAAGCCCTCACTTGGTGGTGCTCGTTATATGCTTACAGTTATTGATGATTACTCTAGAAAGGTTTGGCCTTATTTTTTGAAACATAAAGATGATACCTTTACTGCTTTTAAGAACTGGAAAGTAATGATTGAAAGGCAAACTGAAAGGAAGGTAAAATTGCTTCGTACTGATAATGGTGGAGAATTTTGTTCGCATGCCTTTAATGATTATTGCAGACAGGAAGGCATTGTTAGGCATCACACCATACCCCATACTCCACAACAGAATGGTGTGGCCGAACGTATGAACAGGACCATTATATCCAGGGCCCGTTGTATGCTGTCTCATGCAAGGATGAACAAGCGTTTCTGGGCTGAAGCTGCAAGTACTGCCTGTTATTTGATAAACAGGTCTCCTTCTATTCCACTAAATAAGAAAACTCCTATTGAGGTATGGTCTGGTATGCCTGCTGATTATTCACAGTTAAAAGTTTTTGGATGCACTGCTTATGCTCATGTTGACAATGGAAAATTAGAGCCTAGAGCTGTTAAGTGTCTTTTCCTTGGTTATGGTTCGGGAGTCAAAGGCTATAAATTGTGGAATCCTGAAACTGGGAAGACTTTTATGAGCAGGAGTGTTGTATTCAATGAATCTGTGATGTTTACTAACAGTTTGCCCTCAGAACATGTTCCAGAAAAAGAGTTGCAGCGTATGCACATGCAGGTGGAGCATGTTGATGATGATACAGGTGTTCAGGTGGAGCCTGTTCATGAGCAGGATGACCATAATAATGATGTTGCTGATGATGATGCTCATGATGATGTTCAGCAAACTCCTCCTATTTTGCAGCTAGAGGAGGAATTACCTATTGCTCAACGCAAGTCAAAAAGGACAACAAAACCTCCCAAACGTCTTATTGAAGAGTGTAATTTGTCTTACTATGCTTTGAGTTGTGCTGAACAGGTGGAGAATGTTCATGAGCCAGCAACCTATAAAGAAGCTGTTCGTTGTGGTGATAGTGAGAATTGGATTTCTGCTATGCATGAGGAGATGCAGTCTCTTGAGAAGAACAGTACATGGGAGGTTGTACCCTTGCCTAAGAAAAAGAAGACCATCAGTTGCAAGTGGATCTTCAAGAGAAAGGAGGGTTTATCTTCAAGCGAGCCTCCAAAGTATAAGGCAAGGTTAGTTGCTAGAGGTTACAGTCAAATTCCGGGTGTTGACTATAATGATGTGTTCTCTCCAGTGGTAAAACACAGTTCAATTCGTACTTTCCTTAGTATTGTTGCTTCACATGATCTTGAGCTTGAGCAGTTAGATGTGAAGACTGCGTTTTTGCATGGAGAGCTTGAGGAGGACATATACATGGACCAACCGGAAGGGTTCATAGTGCCTGGCAAGGAAAAATATGTGTGCAAGTTGAAGCGATCCTTGTATGGTTTGAAACAGTCCCCTCGTCAGTGGAACAAGAGGTTTGATTCATTTATGTTGTCACACAGTTTTAAAAGATCTAAATATGATAGCTGTGTTTACATCAAGCATGTTAATGGATCACCTATATATTTGCTGTTATATGTTGATGATATGCTGATTGCTGCCAAGAGTAAGATTGAAATCACTAAGTTAAAGAAGCTGTTGAGTAGTGAGTTTGATATGAAAGATCTTGGTAGTGCTAAGAAAATTCTTGGTATGGAAATTAGTAGAGACAGAAAATCTGGTTTGCTATTTCTTAGTCAACATAATTATATCAAGAAAGTTCTTCAGCGTTTCAACATGCAAAATGCTAAGGCTGTTAGTACCCCTATTGCACCCCACTTTAAGTTGTCAGCTGCTCAGTGTCCTAGTATAGATGCAGAGATTGAGTACATGTCAAGGGTTCCTTATTCTAGTGCTGTTGGGTCTTTGATGTATGCCATGGTTTGCTCTCGTCCAGATTTGTCATATGCTATGAGTCTTGTTAGTAGATATATGTCTAATCCTGGCAAAGAACATTGGAGGGCAGTTCAGTGGATTTTCAGGTACCTCAGAGGCACAACATATTCATGTTTGAAGTTTGGAAGAACTGATAAGGGCCTTATTGGATATGTGGATTCTGATTATGCTGCTGATCTGGACAGGCGAAGATCACTTACTGGTTATGTGTTTACTATTGGCAGTTGTGCTGTGAGTTGGAGGGCTACTTTACAGTCTGTTGTTGCTTTGTCTACTACTGAGGCAGAATATATGGCTATTTGTGAAGCATGCAAAGAGTTGATTTGGCTAAAAGGTTTGTACGCTGAGCTCAGTGGAGTTGAATCTTGCATAAGTTTGCATTGTGATAGTCAAAGTGCAATTTACCTCACTAAAGATCAGATGTTCCATGAGAGAACTAAGCACATAGATATCAAGTATCATTTTGTGCGTGATGTGATTGAAGAAGGTAAGCTGAAGGTATGCAAGATTAGTACTCATGATAATCCTGCTGATATGATGACAAAGCCTATTCCTGTTGCTAAGTTTGAGTTGTGCTCAAGCTTAGTTGGTTTAATTGAATAGTCCAAGAGACTATTGTTGGCACCAGTGGTTTTCTATCTTTGTTGTTCAAGATGATTGGTTGATTTATGATACAAGAAGAATTTGTCTCAAGGTGGAGTTTGTTGGAGTTGTTCCAAATTCACTTCAAGATATTGGCCGGGCTTCTGACGAAGCGGAGCGGAGGCCCAAGCCGGAGGCTTGGGCCTGCTAGGGTTTCGTGGAGACTTGATTCTCTTGTAAGCCGCCATAGGCGTGTAACCCAAAACTCTTGAGATAGTGAGATTGTTGCTGGCTGGTGCCCGTGGTTTTTTCCCCTTTCGCATTAAAGGGGTTTTCCACGTTAAATCGTGTGTCTCCGCTGTGATTGTTTTTCGTTTACTTTGTATTTCTATACGTCGTTCATAACAATTTGTACTTACCGGTGGGGTGCGAAATTACCGAAATTTTGAACCGAAGTTTTAAACCCTGCCGGTGAATATAGAAAGGATAGAGTTATCAAGATCTGGTCTGCTAGTCACAAAGAAAGACCTGCCACTATTTTTCTGCACCTCGTGCAGTGATGAGCTAACTGATGACGGGTGTCCTTCCTCAATTGAACTACTCCATTGTTTCTGCAACACAGATGGACAGATTAATGATGGGATCAGTTCTGTGTTGAACTACTCCCTCCGTCCTAAAATATAACCACTTTTAAACTTTGATATAGTCTCCAAGATGTTACTTTGACCAATAATAGCTATAAAAGTAAGATGTTTTAAATAAAAGAGTTATACATTATGATAGTTTGTTTAATGATAAATCTAGTAACATCAATTTTACATGAGTGATCCTTTTTATTTTTTTTTATAAATAGTGAAGTTTGAAAATGTTTGACTTATCACTATGTTAAAAATACTTATATTTTGGGACGAAGGGAGTACAAAGGATTGCATCATCCGATGTGAAAGGCCACACGGTCAGATGAGATCATGCATGAGAGGGTATTCGAGGTACAAATTAAATTACCAGCAAATTTGGTGTTAGTCTATAATCTGAAGGGCCATTACTACGCTGGAGATGGACCATCGCCTGAAATTTGAAATACTAATATAGAAGTACAGAATACATCCGTGCAACTTAACCTTGATTTGGTTTCTGAAAAATCCTTACAAGTGGATATCAATCATCACTTGTACCTGGCATTGTGTTTTATAGGGAGCCCTAAGTGGATCACCACTCAAGTCTTGGTTTATACTTTTATATTGTTGGACGCACTACCAATGTCGTGTGTATGAGTCAACTTATAAATATTTGGCTTGTAAACTTGAGAAGGTCAAGCAACACAAAACACGTACCAGATTCCCTATTTCTACTATATATATATACATATATATACACACATATATGTATATACATATATATATATACATATATATATATATATATAGAGAGAGAGAGAGAGAGACACACACACACATACACTCATGTTGTTACTTAAATTTGCTTCGGTGCTCTGTCTGGATGCATGCTAATTGCTACAGAGCATACACGCAGTAGAAAATTGGTTGTAGACCTGCATTTTGGATTTGGAGGTGTTGGGAAAGTATAGATGGCAAGACACTGGAGTTTCCCATCCATGTGGCTTAACAACTGCAGTGTCCCATCCATTGCATTAGAGTTATCAGGGCTGGAACGCTTCGAAATACATCTTCATATCAAATATCAAGAAACCAGACCCAGTTATTGATGCACCATCTGGCCTTGCTTCCATGAGCCAGATAACAGTACCGTTCTAAATAACTACCTAATTCTAATACTCTGCTGGTATTAATTTGTGTAATCTTGTTTGTGAAAGTTACGTATCTTCTCATGCAAATTATGCAGAGCAAGTCAGCAAGAGTAGTGTTACCGACACAGTGGTTTTGATGTGCAGGGAAGTTGTGTACTATAAGTGGTGTAAAAAATGGAATAAAAATTCACATAGCAACAATCCTACCTCTTTGGCTCATAAATTAAAATGACAGATATTTTTGAAGCTTCACTCAAGTACCAACTCAACTTAAACTTCTGACAGAACAACTTCCTTCCAAGTACATTCAGAGGCAGTGGTATGAGATAATATTAGATTATATAAAAAAAGCCCCTCTTGTCCTATCATAAAAGTGACTCACCTTTTTTTGCTGGAATAACCGAAGGAGGTCATTCATTGTAATTAAGATTGGAACAAAATGTTACAAGAAAAGTTTTACATCGACAGCTGGACTGTCGAGGAAGGAAATGCGTGTCTCACCTTCCAACCACAACCTTTTTCCATATATATTCAAGACATATTGAGCTATAGGTCACTCAGATGATATTATACGCAAGTTGGATAACGCATATAACAGAATGAGAAGGAGAAGACCGAGAGTAACATAAGCACATCGTTGCTTGAGATGAATACACACAATTGATCTAGAGTACATGTATGTTCTGCGCATTGGAATTGGAGGTATCCAGAAAATGGAGATAGCGAGTGGAATCCACTAGCAGTATGTTCATCATGATCTGTCCGCGTTTGTTTTTAGTGTGGCAACAACTGTTTCCTATGAATGTGAGAAATCACAGTTGTTTATATTTTGTAAATCTTGCGATATTTGTGGTATGATTACTGCTGCAATCGTCAGTGCGAGAATGGAGAAACAACTCACATGATTATTTATGGAGTACAAAAATACATGCTCCAATATGGTTATTGGTTCATGACCAGTCATGGATATGGTAAGATTTGCTTGATCTACTGGAATTTTAGGATTCGACCTTGCACCTGCCACCATAGTCAAGAATACTCACCAGAAAATAGTTTCTCAGCATTAATAAAAAACTGGAGGTTGGGTCTATACATGCATTGTAATTGGAATGTAGGAGATCACAATCAAATACTTCACATTTTATTTCTTTAGATAAAATGTTTTACATCTCCACCTTCTGTCATAAGACACATATCCATAAGTCTATTAAAAGAAAACGAAAAAAGATAAAAAGAAATGAAAATAAGACAAGAGGTGATGGGAAAAAAAACCTCAACTCCTCTTATTATTGGCAAGCGTTTAAGCACATAGATTTTTTAGCCAACAATTGTAATGGAACTACACCACCCATAGAATAAGACATCCTTGGATACAGATTCCAAAAGTATAGCACTATTGTGCATATAGTATCCTGCTCTCTTGTGGTAGCATGGTATATTAAAAGTTGACTCAATAGGAATACATGATGATAACCTGCATATGGTTAGACAATTGTTTACGATTAAAAACTTTGTCATTACAACACCGTCAAATTGACTAACATAAAACGCTAGCTCCAACTAGAATTTTCTTTATGGACCCAGTTATCCCTCTAAGCCAATTACCAAACATATTTTTGGCATTATGGGGTGGTGGGATATTAAATGCAAAAACCACACATCTACAAACAAACCACAAAACATGACACCCAAAAACATGTTTGTCTCCCCCTATTTTCCATTAGTCAGGTTATCTTTGTTAGGATTACTTTCATATGAAGAAACCACAAAAAAACCTTGATAGTAGAACCTTTAGGTCCCATAGATTCCTCTTATGGATCATAATATTAGATTTCATGGACACGGTATACTTAGAGTTAACTGGAAATTGGCTATTTTATGAAGCAACCATACAAAGTAATTCTTTTCATTTGATAAAGTTATATTAGCTAGCATGAGGATCAAATCATTCCACCCGATTAGCTTTTGGTAAGCTGTGGCTCTCCTAAAAGAAACATTCAACAATGTTGTGCTCAAAACCTCTGCCACGGTAGACTACTTCTTTCGAGCCACATTATATAAAGTAGGGTATTGATCTTTGAGAGCATTCTCAATCACATGTCTTTCCAAAATCTTATTTTGGTCCCATTAGCACATTTAAAGGATCCATACCTAAGAAAATGGTTGTTTACTTTGTTAAATCAGCCTAGAATTGACAAATACTTGTATTACTGGACATATCAGAGAGAGGCTTACCCTTTAAATTATAGGAACAAACACAAATAACCAAACTTACCAGAGGGGAGATGAATAGTAGATTATGTCAGGGGAAGTCAAATAATCAAATTTTAATAGATCAAAGCACACCCCAATCTCAAAATCCAATGTAACACATGTCCAACACGATCTATCCAATCTACTAGGGTCGGTCTGACTGAGGCTAGGCTGGTCTGACCGCATGACAATGCACACGGAACATTGATGAATACAATGCTTTGCCCAAATCTAAATATATTTTTTTTCTAACGATTAGAATAAGATGTATGCATGTCTCCATAGGATAGAACACTATTGCCGGAATTGAAGGCACCGGGAAATTAGAGTTGGAAAGAAGTTTGTTATACTTTCTGTTATCACGAACTAAATGCCATTACAATAAGAAGTCCAGCTTATTGCCTAAAACATGGTGCTACATAGCCCTGATTTGGTTTCTGAAAAATGCTTAGAAGTGGACGTCACTGAAGTTCCTGGGTTGTGGTGTTCTACATTACCAATGTTCAGTGTGTGAGTCAGCTTATATATATATTATTGGGTTGGCTTGGCTTGTGACCTAAGTAGTGCAAGGAATTCATATCAGATTCCCCATTTGGAAACACTAGCTACTCTTGTTCTTCCCTCAAATACCCTTTAATTTAGTCCTTTGTCTAGATGCATGCTAATTATTTCTAGTGATCAGCATGCACAGTAAAAAATTATGTGTAACCCTGCATCTTGGATTTGGAGGCGTCCGGAAAGTGAACATGGCAAGAAGATACACACCATCGTCCTGACTTGCTTGATATTCCAGAAAAGGTCCATTCCAGAAACGCTTTGAAACACATGATGGAGATGAAGAAAACAACCCAGTTATTGATGCTTCAATTCGTAAAGCTTGCTAGTGTGTATAATTAATCCCTGAACTATAGATCAGTCATGTGCTAAAAAATTTCCTAACTTACAATATTTCAGTGCCCCCCTACTTTTGTGTACCTTTATTTCCTTATTTCTAGTTAATTTACTTGTGCACACTCTCTTGGGTTTTCATACTATTAATTCGGCTATCTTCTTCCAAATATGACATAATAGGTGTCCTATTAATCTATAAACATCATTGTCAAAAAAATATGATGTTAATCTCTCTCTTTTAAGAAATAAATCAGTGCAAACAACAAGAGGTTAATATGATAACCCATGTTCTCACAGTCTGAGGACTAGCAAGTGCAACATTCCAGCCTGTTTGAAGTAGTTATAGAGTTGAGGCCCATGTGGCTTAGAAGTGGTTGCAGTGGGTGTTGTAGCTAGTACCACCTTAGAAGTTTAAGTTGGTAAAGATCGGCTTATAAGCCTTGGTACTCTAACCGTGTTACTTCAGGTTAAACCCTTTATACAATGTCAGAGAAAAAAAATACATGTAAGGTACTATGTGAATGTAGACACAATTGTACCTCTAGCAAATACAGTGAAAACAGCTTATTTGATTCTGTTGCACAGATATTTCATTTTTGGTCCCTTGGAAAATAATTTGGATTTGGAATTATTTCTAATATTAATTAAGTAGCAGGTATCCAAGTAATCTAAAGTTCCTCATCAAAACATGAAGTCAACAGTTGTGTTTATGAGGTAAAAAAAATCAAATCAAAATTCTAAGAGCAATAATGCCTGTTTGCTACCTTATCTACTTATATATTTGTAGCACCCTTAATTTCATTTGCATTTATTTAAAATCTTGGCATTTAAAATTTTGGAGTTAATTTGGATCTTGTTGATTTTTGTGCCAAAGAGATCTCAAATCCTCTCCTAGAAATTCCCTTCAAATTCTGTGAAACCCTAGACAAAATTAAAATTATAATCCTTCTCAAAATTCAACTCAAATCCCAAAGAAAATTGCGAAAAGCCACTGTTCATTTGGGCCCTTATTCCTTTTTCTTCTCCTCGGGCCCAACTCCCTTTCACTCTTCTCTCAAGAATTTTGTTCGATTTTAGATTTTTTTTAATATTGACAGAAATAATCTATCGGCCAAAAAAATTGCATAAATAGACCCTGCCACCCCAATGGTGGGCGGCAAGCTGACGTGGCAGACGGTGGGTCGACCACGCCGTCTGCCGCCGTCGGCCAAAATTGCGATTAGGCCCTAATTGTAATTTTGGCCGCCCATAAAGAGCTTGCGGCCGTAATTTTTGCATCTGGGTCCCTTGAGGGCAGCAAGGGACCCAGATGTAAAAAGTACGGCCAAAAGATTTTTCTATGTTATGTTAATAATAAATAAAGAAGTATTTATTGGTAAAACTTGTTAATATTGTTATAAAAATGTATTGAAGTTGGTTGTTGCGCAATTTCATATGTTAAGTGAGGTATTATTTTGTACTTTATTCGACGTTTTAGTACTCGGATAATTAATATAGACCTATCGCAGTCTCGGTCGTAGAAACATTATATGGACTTAAACAAGGAGAATTATGTAACATGAAGAAATAGTAGGACAATTTGAACATGATACAACTATTTCCATTGCGGTTACATAGATGATATTAGATTCGAACTAGGAGGGAGGTAGTGCAATAGTTGAACACAACGACGATGTAGTAATGGGACAAGGAAGCATGACAGTAGAAATTTCAATATGCCAAGTTGTCCGATAATAGCTAACCCCTACGTGAGGATCTCTCTCCTCTCTCAAACTGCGCTTTAGTAACCCTGTATTGCTCTGGTAGTTCAAGCTGCACAACACGGCTAGGTGGAGTTAGAACCCTTCTGGTGTCTATCCATTCTCTGTATTGACATCTCCTTGGTGGTTTCTGGGAGGAAAGAATAGATGTAAAGCGAGCAAAGTTAGTAAATGTTGTGAGAAAATAAGGATTCATGTAATCAAAATATTCTTACCATGAAATCGTCGTCAAGAATATTTGGACAAACAAAGAACCTTCGACCCAATGTTGTAGGATTTATGGAACGAAGAACCTGACAACGATCACCACACCTGCATCTTGGACGGGCTTCCCATGGAGGGAGTGCCGTAGTTAGAACCCGCCAGTCGCTCTGTTGTTCATGACATTGTCGTTCATAAGCCGCTTTTCTCTATAAGTATTGCTCAGTACTTTCGGATGCGAAATACCAGCTACCTTCTTGTAAACAAGTGGTTAGGTCAAGAACGGGATTTTCTGTATCGACCCACTCGATGTATGCGCAAGCCGTAGTGCGGGTCTGCCGAATAGAGTAGTGTTACGAAGAATAAAGCGATTGCCCATACGGAACGAATAAGCATATGCAGATAATAAAATACCTCACGGTCATAGTTAGGGCACCTAAAAAAGCGCTTTCCTCGAATATCAGGATTCCTCGAAGCCATTAGTTGGCATCGATCACCGCATAGGCAGATAGGACGCTGGCACCAAGGTGGTAGTAGGTATACACAAGGATCGCTACGCCAGTTTGGATCCTCAACACCCCGGCATCTAGCCATTGACGAAAGCCGGTAGGATTTGTAATGAAGCAAGTGGGCAAGAGAGTACGGAATGTGACTGAGTTCTGAAAGATTGTGAGGCCTCACTCGTTAAGACGACTTATATAGGTGCAAAAAATTGAGTGATACCCCTGACATGTGAACGTGGTGGGGTATGGTGGGTACGCCTGATTGGCGCCGAAAGTTACATGCCTGATCGGCGCCGAAAGTTACATTGGTCGTACACGCCAAATGGTGGGCAAATACTCGTATTGCACGCGAATAAAGGAGGCTGCATCGGTGTGGCAGAAAGTAGTCGTGCATGCGCCGAAAGGTATCGTGCACATATAATAACAACGTAGTCATTACACAAGCATACAGTACTGGAAAGTGAAGCAAAAAAACAAAGAGCAGACTGCTCTACTGGCCCTGCCCCGCGCCGCGACCACGCTTGGTCCTCCGGGCCTGTGCTCGCACGTGGTCCTGGGAGTAGGTGAAACGATCCGGTGGCACAGCACGGGTAGCACGAGTGTCTGGCGGAGGAGTGGCCTGCGCCTGGTCCTGCGTCTGCACCGGCGGTGCGCCTCCCAGCTGTGAGGGGCCGATGACGTCCTCTGTCGAGCCTGAAGCGAAGTCGAAGTCAGTGATGTCGAAGAGCAAGGTGGAAGGCAGCAAGCGGTCCGACGAGGTCCCAGCATGGTCCAGTGGTGGACCCTGACTCGACGTGCCGGCTGCCTGTGACGAAGTCCCGGTGTATTGCCAGAACTGCGCTGAGTGCGAGGTCGACGCAGCTGCCTGAGACGCTGATCCTGCAGCTTGGGAGAAGTGGGAGGCCTGCGTCATAGCGAACTGGGCGAAACCTACACATCGACAACGGGGCCCTTGTAAGCTAAGACATAAAATGCATGTAAATTGATTGTCAAAGTAATGTTGTTTTTTTAAGTACCCGTGGGGGGCACAACAGAAGGCCTAGCCGAGGAAGGCGGGGTGCTGAACGGTGCACGAAACCCTGAAGCAATCGGCAAGTGAAACGACTCACATATATGTGCGAGGCATGTACAGAAAAATCCTTAAAAATACTTACCTCCGTGCGGAGGGGGAGTCGGCCTAGGAACGTGCGCAGCTGGACGGGGACCAGTCGGTACGGGTGGCCGCTGTACAGCTGCGTCTGCCCGAGCAACGTCGTCTGCACGACAGGTGAGCACTCGGAGAATCGAGCGCATCGACTCCACCATCCGCGTGTACGTCGTCAGGTGCTCCTCTACGGGTACCGGAATCCCCGCGCCTAAACGTTGGATCGTCGTTGAACCGTCAACGACGACCCGGTTAATGTCGTCGATCTGCATGGTTAATTTGTTCGTACATATTTGTAAAATTTGACGAAGAGAAAGACATGAAACATAAAGGAATGGTGTGATGCAGGGTACTCACAGCACGAGCGAAGTCCTGGTCGCGGTGCCTGGCGTAGAGGTCTCTAGTGCTCGCAATGTGGGGCTGCTGCTCCAAGGGAGCGAAGGTGACCCTAGTACGGGTGTGTGGCTGGTACCAGCGTAGGTAGGCCTGGTACGCCTCCTCAGTGTGTGGCTCTCCCTCATGGTCCATGACCTCCTCGGTTGCGAGCAACCAGTCCTCAACAAAAGTCGCCAACTTGGCGGGCCAGTCGCCAGCTGACTTCTGACCCTTGCGCGAGTACCTGTGAATTAATGTGTAATATTAGTGTGAATCGACAGATGTTACAAATTATTGTGAACAGGTAGATTTTAATGCAACAACGGAAAGCATAGTGAAAGATTTTACTGGTGAACAGCAGCTGGGATGGTGGTCGGAAATGGTACTGGAAAGGGCTGACGGAAGCCGAACTGCCGCATCACGCGGAAAGGGGCGTGAGGCTCAATGCAGATGTCGAAGACCATCGGAACCGTAGTCATCCAGTACGCCTGGTCCCTGGTGCAGAGTGTGGACAGACCCAACGGCGCACGAGCCTGGGTAGCCACGGTACTGTAGGGCTCCCACACGATGTCAGTCGGCAGAAGGCGGTCGAACTCCATACTCCCAAACTGCAACTCTTCTATCGCTCGCAGAATGCCAGCGTGCCTATCTTGTATCAGGCACACATTTGGCCTCATACCAACAACTTTTGTTTTAACCAATATCAGGAACCAGTACAGCTGTCAGTATTCTCACTCTCAACAAAAGCAAATGCCAAGGGCAATACCTGATTGTTCCCATCTACCCCTATTGCTGTTAGTATCTAGCCCCGATACTTTCCTGTCAAGAATGTCCCATCAATGCAGAGAACAGGACGATAGTTCACGAATGCCATCTTGCATGCATGTAGAGCTAAGAACGCCCTTTGCAGCACACTCTTGCCAGGATGTTCAATTGAGGGGAATTTCTTCACTTTGTAAGAGCTCCCAGGGTTTCTTTCCTCGATAACACCAAGCAGGCGTGGCAAATTGTCATACGAGGCTTCGTAAGTTCTAAATCTCATCTCTATTATTTTCTGTTTGGCCCTCCAGGCCTTGGCATAGCTAATAGTATACTTGTATGTCTCCTCGATGTGTTGGATTATTGACCTTGGTTCATATGTGAGATTATCGATGACATGCGCATACATCTCAGATGCAACAAATGCACATGTAATGTTCCTATGGTATTTATGAACACCAGGTAGAAAACATGTATGCTTGGTAACGACTGACACTGTCCAATAATCCTTCCATTTCCCCTTATACGCGTGCACTCTCCAGGGACAACCATCTTTTTCCTTAACACACCGAACTTTATATTGCGACCGGTTGGACTTGGCAACCCAAAACTCTCTATGAAGTGACACTGCAAAATGTTTTACTGCCTCCTTCATATCTTCTGCTCTACTATAAATCGCTCCCTGAATAACCTCATTTTTTTTACTCCCATCTCACACTATCCTCTTCAGAGACGATCAGCCCAGAAAAATCCTCACTAGCCCATTATGCTGGATTAATATCCGTCTCATCATTTGACGAATCATCTTCCTCTACACGCTCGTTGTCAGAATCCTCCCTCTCCATTTCATCCACAATGGCACCGACAGTCTCCCCCTCGTCGGCCACTCCACCTGGTTGAATGCCCATTGGAGCTACTACGCCCCCGTCCTCTCGTGCGTTGACCTCCTCCACAGAAGTCTCATTTACTTCAGCACTTGGTCCCTCGCCATCATCCATGTTCATTTGCACACCTGGATCCTTCGGGTGAACAAACGGAACCAAAGCTAGAGGCCACCCGCGTTGCAATGCATTTTCCAAATACCATCTCCACACTCGAGAGTTTTGAACTGGCATTAGTTCCCAATAAAAACCCTCAGTTGCCCGACTTACTATAACATTGATTGTTATGTCACTTGTCTGTGGATCAACTCTTAAGCCCCTCATTAACCATCCTTTTATAGAAAGTACACTCCTCTCAGCCGGTCTATCAATTCCCCTTTCTGATACAATAAATTCTGACAGATCTACCCCAGTTGGCCCGTAACGGACGTTTCCTGGTCCATGGTAAACTTGGAATATTTGTTTGTTCGACATATCTGTCAATGAATTAACTAGATCATATTACTCTTTCATGCAATAAACATCTATAATGTAATATCTTCTTGTGTAAGCCAATGCAACGGTAATGTATTGATTCCAAACTAGCAGATCTACGTAGTTACCGATATATACAATACACACTTCTAGATTAGTACAACTAAAACCCTAAAAATATAATGCATTTATTCAAACAAATTTTTAAAAAATACACACTATTTAACTCAATAGTCACATATAGGATCTATGAATATTACCTGAAATCGGTGTCTGAATCCGGCAGGGCTTCGCCCCTTCTTCTCTTCTCCTCCCCTCTCTTCTTTTTTTTTCACTGGATTTGAGGGGGGGAGGAATGAGGGCTGGGGGCTGGGCGGCAGGCCTTTTATAGGCAGCGAGGCCTGCCGCTCGGCCAGAGGGCGGCAAGGGGCCGCCTGTAAAATGGCCGGCCCCGACTGGCTTTTTTGCATTCGGGCCCCTTGCCGCCCCACCAGAGGGCGGCAAGGGTTTTCCTGCAAAAAACCCTCCCTCTGTCACCGCCCGTTCCTCCCCCGTTTGCCACGTCAGCTTGCCGCCCCAGAGGTGGGCGGCAGGGTCTATTTTTGTAATTTTTTAGGCCGATAGATTATTTCTGTAAATATTTTTTAAAAAAAATCTAAAAAGGAAAAAAAATTCCTTCTCTCAACCCCTCCTCTGTTCTCCTCCCTGAGCAGGCCGGCCCAGCCCAGCCCAACTCCTATTCATCATCTTCCTCTTCAGGCCAGCCAGCCACGTGCACACAAGGTGTTCGGCGAAATGTCTCGCCCGGACGCCGCACCATCCCGCATCGTGTCCGAGCCACATTGCATCGAGCCGAGGCCGCGCTGCGCCAAAACCGCGTCGCGCCAAGCCGCCCTCGCCCCGGTTTCCCTCTGGGAAACATGGAGAAGTCCCGTCGCCGTCCATCCATCAAATCGCCATCCCGTCGCCTGTCGCGTCGACACTAACGGATAACGGCCACCACCTCACCCTTCGTCACCTCTAACCCTAGGTCGAGTCATCCTCGGTTTACACTTATCCATTCGCCCTTGCTTTGTGACAAAGGAGCTTAGCCGCTAAGCCACGTCTCTCTCTCGCTCGCCACCGCGTCGCCGCCTATAAAAGGGGAAGCAGCCCGAGCTCCTTCTCCCCACACCATCACAATCCCAACCCATCTCTCTCTCCTCTCCCATTCTCCAGTTTTTGCTCTCTGTGCCACCAACCAGCGCCCCCGGGCCTCGCCTCCCAGTGCCGCCGTCGCCGGCGGAGCTCCGCCGGGCCTCGCCTCCCAACGCCGCTGCTGCCGCTGCACACAGCAAGAGAGGGAGAGCGAGAGAGAAGTGGAGAAGTGGAGAAAGGGAGAGAGAGAACCAGGCTTCTGAAGAATAACCTATGTACCAAGCCAATGAAAAGCTAAAGAAATAACCCGTAAGGAAGAAGAGCTTTTTCTTTTGTCAAAACACCATATCGTTCATGCGAAGCCATAACAACCAATAAATAGTGCCCGCCCCTAATAGGATAAGCGACTTTAAGTATTTCCTAATTCCCCGTAGCCAATTACCGAATATATGTGATACACCATGAGGTAGGAAGAGCCATGTAGCCACTTGAATATACCACACACGACGGGCAAATTGGCACACACAGAACAAATGTAATTTTTCCTCATCTTTGTGACAACAACAACATTTCTTACTTCCATGCCAATTTCGCTTGGCATGGTTATCCCTTCACATAACCCTTAGGATGCAAATATCATAATAAGAAGATCCTGTCTTTAAAGGTAATTTTAACTTCCAAAGTACTTTTTTTATATTGGGCATATCTAAATGTACCAAGGCAAGATAATGCAACTTTAATGAAAACTCTCCATTCTGGGTTCATGAATTATCATTGATGTGCTATGCTTTGGTTGGTGCACCTGCCTCCGTAGTTAAGATTCCTTTACAAACAATACTTTTTCTTTATTAATTGAGCAATGTAGGTTAGAATCTAATGCGTATGTAGATAATGTTACTACTTATTATAGTTGTGTGTGCGATGTGATTCCTTCTTCTATCAACACTACTTCTGACAGTACGAGTTAAACTAGAAGTCCCACTTGTTAATTATTTGAATGTACAAGTCCACGTCTGACATTGATTTAATGGATAATTTTACCATCCTTATAAATGTACTACAAGGTAACACATTTTTTTAACGTAAAATTAGTGCTACCTCATGGTACCAAAATTTTTAATGTAAATTTAGGTATCTTGAGGTACTTTTTTAAGAACTATAATTTTTTTCTTAATTTAATACTATACACTTTTATGTAGCTAGCGTGAGCTGTTACTGTCAGATGAATATTCTTGAAGGGTATTTGAGCTCACTAGTCATTAATATACGTCTCACAAATTGTGAAGTTTCAAATTTGGAGATCAGCTCAAATATCTTTTGGTTTGCTTTTTATTTTTGCAATATATAGGAACTGAAGTTTAAGAAGACGTCTCTTATTTCTCAACACTGAACAGGTCACAAACTTGCGCAATGCGGCAGCAGGATATAACTATTGTGTCAATCCATCTTGGGCAGAAAGAGATTCACCCAAAGAACTCTGTGCTTTCTTTCTTTAGTCACATCTCTCACAAAGTATATATATGTGGAGACATGTGACTAAAGAAAGAAAACATGGAGCTCTTGAGGTCTGAATCACAGTTAAGATATGTGTAAGACAAATTGCAAATAAATTCAGTTCCCTCCCAAAATATGTGTAATAATTATACATTTCTACATTTGGATGGAATTATATTGAATAGTCATGTAATTGACTTGGTTCTAGAGCACAACACAATGGCCATAAACTGTCTCTAATACCTGGTTTTGTATAGGGGCTAAGAGCAAGTTTAATAGTATATCCCACTACTAGCTCCAATTCATCTATAGCCAATCTAATAGCCAACTCATACAATAGTTGCTTACTATATTATTAATATATGGTCCCACCTATCCTATACATACTACGTCTTGGAGTCCGTGCTGCAGCTGGCTACAGATCTGTAGCCCGCTTCTTTTCTCTTTCATCTTTTATCTCATTAAAATATGTTTATAGTTGGCTAATAGTCTGCTAATGTACCTGCTCTAATGAGTGGATTAGGATGGTTCCAGGGGTAAAATATACTTCATTTGAAGACTATATATATACACATATATATAGTCAATGCTGTAGTATTTGCCACATTGCCAATGCTGCATGTATTGACGAGGAATTTTACCGTACATGAGAAAGTATCTTGAGGTACTTAAATTTTAAATTAATTTTTTTTACTAGAAAATATAATACCACTAGGTAACTTTTTAAGGATTCTAATAAAATTACCCTATATTGGTATGCGAGTGTTATAAAAGGGCCATTTGGCCAACAAAGATTCAGAAATGCAATTTCAATGTATGTAGCTGCCATTCCTGTTGTTCCCCAAATTTGCTTCAGTTAGGTCTAGCTTCTCAACAAAGTGCACTTGTTGTTTGCTTGCTTGGGGTGTAAAAGATTGTGTGTAGGCCAGCAGCATGCTGGATTGGGAGGTGCCGAGAAAGTCGAGACAGCAACCATCTGCAGTTTTCGGAGTATGATTGAATACCATACAGTGATTTATCCTGCTTTAAAGCACAGTTTCTTCTGAACAGGACGATAGACCTAGATGTATGGTTATTCATGAAGGATCATGCATGCTACGTTGGGATTGCAAGGCTCTAAGGACAGGAAGTCATTTGTGTTAATTAGGTGCAATTAATGACTGCAGAAGTGGCTAATTTGACAGTCCTAAATTCATCCTTGTTGCACTGCTGAAGTTCACATCTCTAATCCAAGATGTCCTATGTTCGTGTTCCACTTGGATATATTGCAGAGTTTATCGTCTAGTCCCTGTTAATCTGTTATTTAGGCGTGTAATTTTCATGCAAAAGAAAAGGGATTATACTCAGAGGTACATCCTCTTTTGTCACAAAATTGTCCATATACCAACCAAAGTATGTGAGTTGCTATACAACAATGAACAAATTGATTTTTACCAGTGTGTCAGTTGATTCCTAACAATTTGTGCCCCAACATCCTTTCCACCCACCTTTCTCATTCTGGACTTTCAAACCAGGAAAAATAATATAGTGTAAACCATATATGTAGTAAAAACCTAAAAATTACTATTGAATCGATGGATGTATGAGATTCGTCCATGTCCATTTTTCAATGATGATGTGGACGAATCTTAGACATCCATTTTTCGATCCAATGATAGTATTCAGGTTTTCACTACATTTGTATTAGTTTCTACCATGTATTTTCCCTACATACCATGCATGCAACCTATTGATTGCAACAGCAGTAAATAGATACTCCCTCCGTCCTAAAATATTACAACTTTTAGCCCTCAACATTTGTCTCAAAATATAGCAACTTCTCCACCAACATTCTCTTTACAACCAATCACAACCCTCCACCATTCATTTTTCTCACCTACCTCCACTAATTAACCAATCACACAATTCTCCATCATGCACTTCTACCTACTTTCTTAATTAACATGTCCAACTCTAAAAAAGCTTATATTCTGGGACGGAGGTAGGGCAGTGTTTTACTGTTTTGGCACATTAACAATGTTGCGTGTGAAGTGTACGTATATATATGCTAGCTTGTGAGCTTACTGGTATTCTTGTTCCTTCCAAAGTTTCCCACATGAACTCTACAAGCAATAGAAAAAAATAAATATGCTTCAGGCGCTCCTATTAATTAATTTGCTTCTCCACGATGTGTAATTGCTCTATAGGGATATGAGTATTAATTTGTTTGTAATGGAAGAATGTATTACTTTGATTATTGGATTTGGAGGTATTGGGAAAATGGAGATGGCAGCGATTCCTCACTCTGCTATATATGCTTAAGTAACAGGAGCAAGCTTTTGCATTTGATTGAGCACAGAACATCTGGGATCAACCAGCTTTTATATATTTGTTTTGACTTGAGTAATCTTCCGAAGATGAAAATGTTATACATGAAGGTTGGTTATGCATCACCAGTGGCCTGGTTGTGCAATCCCAAATTTTTAGTTTTCTATAATAAGTAGATATGTAAGCACAGCTGCCATTGTTGCATGCTAATTAATGGCCGCAGGATTTAGCAACCTAGATCGATGCATTATTAAGCACTTTTAGTGCAAAACCCAAATGATTGCAATTTGTTTTTAGGAATTCTCCAAGAAACAACTCAAACTACATTATTATATATGACAACTTTAGCATATATTCACATCAGTAGGCTTGAAAAGTTTGGCACACATAGCTCCCGTACCTACTATCTCCCTTCTCAGTCTTCACATTGTACTTGCAAAAAATCACAATGCAATGCAATCTCCACCAAACAGGCGCTTGTGCTAGGGTTTAAATTCCTCGATGCATTGCTGAGTGGCTCGGTGGTTGCGTGCATTGGTTGAGCTGATCGAGTTGGGGCGCTTGAGATAGGCCCCTCAGTGGTTGGCCAAGAGCATCGCATGGCAACATCAAGTCATGCGAAGTACTAGTCAGCAAAGAACTACGAGGCCAGGATATTTCTAGTTCTTCGTGACGTCTAACGCAAGGAAAAAAATGAAGGCCTCCCCTGCTCTCCCCCACTGAAATGCATGTGTAGCACAGATATGGTGGTGAAACTTAATTAGCAATAGTTTCAACAAGTGATTGAAATTAAGCTCGTTGTAGTAATATATGGTGATATGGCCTACACTATGCTCAGTTATAGGTATGATAATTGAGAAGCAGTGAGATTAGGTGCCACTAACAAGAACCAACCCTGAATTGCTGACCTGCATGCCAATAGAGACATACTCCCTCCGTCCCATATAAAATGAATCTAGGATTGGATGTAACATATCCTAGTACTAATTCGTAGTCCGAGAATTTTTCACATCCGATACTATGTTGGTTTTTTATGGAATGGAGAGAGTATGACTAAATTTCACTGACCTGCAGCAACAAGGCACCGATCATTGAGTTGTTCCTGGATCAGGGTATGAACCATATTCTAGATGCCCCAGCACTGGGCCTGGTGGCCTACCCTACCATATGAAGCCCTCTGCCTCTGGGTGCACCTATATATATGTTGGATATGAGTTGTGAATAAGAGTTGACAAGGGTTAATCCAGTTCCTTTCAAGGTTTTCCCATCACTCTAAAATTATTGATCCCTGTCCATAGGTAATTAATTACCAACTTGTTGCTCGCTAATAATCCGCTTGAATATAGTTGAGCACTAGTTATTTTGCTTCAGTTCACCTTCTAACTAGGATGTTCGATGCTGCAGAGAGTATATATACATGTCGTGATTGGGTTGGAACAACTATGTTTGCGTGAGTACTTTTGCTTATCGGAATTGGAGGCACTAGGAAAATGGAGATGGAATGGAGGTCCTTCTCCATCCAATGATCACGAGCCTTCGGTACTACAGTGCTATCAGATATTGTGCACTATGGATAACCTCATAGTCGCAGATTCACCTCCCGGGTAACACGGGCAGCTGCCTAGGCTTCATTGCAAAGTTCGCTGGCACATAACACTAATTCTTCGCTGCGATGGATTAATTCTGGGGCAAGATTTGCATGTGAGAGTTGAATACGGAAAACATGCAGGATTTGTATATAGTGTTAAGTTTAGCATGTGGGCCTTGGTCCTCGGCTGCCTATGGCCTCTGCCTGCCTCATTGTAAAAAGAAAAATATATTAGTGTGGTATATGTTTTCACTCAAATTAAGCAACGTACTCGATGTTTTATCTTTTCTTTCGTCCATAAATATTTACATGCATTTTTAACCATGTTTTGTATAAAGCTTTTTTATTGACAACTTTGATTACAATATATTAAAATATGTATGAACATGTTTTAGTATAGTAGTTAAGTTAGGCCAGCCCAGCCTTCATAGAGCTCTTGGTTCTTCCACTCCCTCACATTGGGTGTTTGCGTAGGAATTGCATAAATCAACAAGTTAGAGGCAGTCATGGAAGCAACTTAGAAGTACCAAGGAGGACAAATGTTGTCCCTGTAGCAGTGTAGCCACACCCATTGCCAACTTTGAACTGGAAGAAGAAAATACCATAGATCCATAAACGATTGTTTTTCCTTTAAATTTTTGCCTTTCCTCTGTTTTCAACAGACTGCAAAAAGATAGCAATTGGAGATCACTGGTGGATAAATGCTTTTTACTCCTGGTTGGTAACCCCTATAGTCCCGGTTTTCCAACCGGGAGTAAGAATCCGGGAGTCCCGGTTCAAATACAATCTTTAGTCCCCTAAAGTTTTTTTTTCTTTTTTTTTGCTATTTTGTATATCTCACGCCCATTATCTCAAATCAATCACAGGAATATAGTTCATCCCAAATCATTCACACCAACATAGTTCATTCTCAAAATCGTTCACACAACAAACACAGATCGAATCACACAACAACACAGATCGAATCAACAAAGATCGAATCACACATTAAGGAAAAAAGAAAAAAAAAATCCCGGCAGGCACACCGGCCTCCATTGCCTGCCGCCGCACCGGCCTCCGCGCCGGCCGCCGCCGGGTGTGGCCCTCCGTGCAAGGCCATAGCCGCTGCCGCCCGGCCGCTTCCCCTCTCGGATCTGGCGGCGGCCGGCTGCCTCCCCACCCAGATCCGCCATGCGAGGCCACCTCCGCCGCCGCACGAGGCCACCGCCCAGCCGCCTGAGAATAGGGAGGAGAGGGGAAGGGGGCAGATCCGGAGGAGGAAGAGGAAGATGGGTGAGTGAGGAGAGGAGAGGAGGAAGAGATAAGGGTGAGGGAGGAGGAGATAGAACTTATCCCGTGCGCCTCCTCCTTTCGCCTCGATCTCGCGCGCATGCTTCGTTCTCACCAACCGGGACTTTTTCTAGTCCACCAACTGGGAGTAAAGATAATAGAGGGGTCTGACACAGCCTGCCGTTTTTTTAACCGGGACTAAAAATAATCTTTAGTCCTGGACTAAAGATCAAAAAACAGCTTTAACCTTTTGAACCGGGACTAAAGATTATCTTTAGTCCCGGTTTTTATTGCAACCGGGACTATCGTTTGAATTTGGTCGACCGACCAAAGATGGTTTCTCCAGTACTAAATACTGCATTGTACATCATGATGCTCAAATGAGATAAATAGAGCATGACCAGAGAAACTTTTTTTTTGTTTGTTCTTGGCCAGAAAGGTTAAAACACTTCGCTATTTTCAGTTGCTACACATTAGTATTGCAAGAAAAAAAAGGATGGCCATAACTACACCACTGATGTCTGACACGATTGTGCTGTGACACGAAATTTAATCAAATCACACATCTTGGTTTTGCTGAAATCTATCTATGGAATTGCAAATTCTGCCAATAAAATTAAAATGTTCATACGAGCACACACAGTAGAGGGGAAAAAAAACATCTATCATGCCCTTAATTTTGCAGACCTAAGGAATCCTCCATTGGTTGTTGTTGTATGCAGAACATTTTAGCCATTATCTCCATTTCTCAACCTTTAGATCTACAGCTTCTGACTGTCATGCGGCAAGACGAACAAGCTAAAATCCGAGCACTATATTTGGCTTCCACCATCATGCTCAATGCATACATAAATAACAAATTCGAAGCTACACACGAGGAGATGTCATTGACTTCGTGTGCACTTCGAATTTGTGTTTCAAAATTACTCAGTCCGTCCCTTCATATGGATCAATGGCTGCTGCAGCATTTGGGCTCAAAGAATTCAACCTGGAGAATGAGATCATGATGCATCTGGGTGTGGAGGTGGTGCAGCTAGAGTACGTTTTCCCGATGCCACTCATGCATATATTCTAAGCCCGGCTGCAACTTATATTACCGTGTGCTGCTCTCTAGGCTATAGCATATGTGTATGTGCATTTGCCATATGTTACAGTCTTGTAGAGTTGGTTGGCTGCACCCTCTCACATATATATATCCTCTCTTCTAGTTAATTTTATGATTTCTGGAATTGAATCTGGTGCTCCTTTTCTTTATAGTACAGAATTGGTCCAATTGGACAAGCAACTTCTTTGGCGAAGTACTGTATTTGTACTCGCTCAGGCCCAATATGTATTTGGACCACCATCTAATCTGTTTCGTACTAATTAATGTGTATCGATCTCAGTAGATAAATGCAAGGACTCCACATGCGATGGCCAATGGTACAGAAATATTGATTTTTTTTTTAATTTTTCGGTGGTCTTTGTTCTGTCGGCGATTTCTGACGGTGCACTTACAGGAATTTATTTTTTCTGACAGTAAAATTAATTTTTCTGACGGTAAAGCCAAATTTTCTGATGGTTTTGCTCCTAGAGGGTTGATTAAGTCTGGTAGTGAGAACATGGTCTGGACTCCATCCAAACGTGAGATACCAAGCGTCGGGCGACAAGGGGCAGCACACCCACAATTATAGTGCCTAAACACGGTGTTACATAACCCTGATTTGATTTCTGAAAAAAAATCTTAAAAGTCGATATTCACTGAAGTTCTTTGGTTAGATGTCCCCACTACCCACATTAATATTACCAATGTTATGTGTGTAGAGTAAGCTTATATATCTTGTGACATGAGAAAGGCAAGGAACACAATACATATCAGTTTCGTCCCATTTGGAAACACTAGCTACTCTTGTTTTTTCCTTAAATTTCCTTCAGTCCTTTGTCTGGATGCATACTGATTGCTATTGAACATAGACACAGTAGAAAAACTGTATGTATCCCAGTAGAAAAACAAAGATGACATGAAGATAGCGAGAAACATAGACAGAAGAGAACTGTGTATAGCTCTGTATGTTGGATTTGGAGGCATCGGTAAAATGAAGATGGTAACAAGCTGCAGTTACCCATCGATGTGAGTTACTGATCTTGCATCCACTACCAGAATGGGAGTCTCTCCCGAGTGGGAGTAAAAGGTTACGGTGTGCTTGATCTGGCACTGAGTAAAAACGGAGTGTTTCCTAGAGACACTAGGTAACCAATCTTGTTATGTAGTGTTCATTCTAAACACTATATATGTAATGTTAGGAGATTACAGAGTGCCTATCAATTACGCCCAGGAATTTGGGCCCGATGTCCATCAGTCGAACAATTTTTTTTGGCGTGAAAGGGAATGCATTTAGACGCCCACATATTGATGCATGGTGGCGCGAATGCTATTTAGTCGTTCGTTACTGTGTGTTTTGGTGTACACACCCGGTAAGTATAAGAGAAAATCCCTTTATACCCCTGGGATTTTAGCTAATTTCTTTCATGCCCCTGAATTTTGCTTACTTCCTTGTACCCCAAAATTTGATTATGATCCCTTCCATATACCTCCCATCAGTTGACCAACGAATTGCTATAAAAATGATCATTTTACATTTTGGATGAACATATAAATTTATGAATTATATTATTGAAAATGCTAAAGTTTGTCACACGAGACTACTATAGTTATGAGTTTGTTGTGCGATGCATTATTTACGACAAAATTTATTTTTAGATAATGAGATAAAAATATGTATTTATTGCTGTGCGATACACTCTGGTGCCCCCTTCTCGTCCTCCACTCATCCCCGGCAATCTGTTACTCTGCCATTTTTGCACGCAGTTGCTTCAAGAGTTGCCCCCGATCTATTCCTGGCGGCGGCTGTGCGTGACCGATAAATGACAATTATATATATCACTCGGAAAATATTTAATACCCCCATATTTCAACTACTATTAAATGTATTAAATGAGGTGGTAGAAGAAATAAATCTGGACTCTAAACCCATTCAAATGAAATCTCACCTGTTCAAAATGCTTTTTGTACTACCAGTAGAGAGCACCAAAGTAGGATTTCCGTAAATATATTGCCATTTGTGTGTTATAAAAAGGGAAACAAAGATGCAAAATGCAATTTCAATCTACGTAATTGCTACTCTCCTGTGGTGTTCCATGAATTTGTTCAGCTTGAATATATTGGCATGCGTGTGCACTAGTAGCTTGCTTGTTTGGGAATGTAAAACATTTTGTGCATGCCTAGATGTTGGAATGGAAGGTGTCAAGATAGTCGAGATAGCAACCATCGGGAGTTCTCCAGCATCCAGAATATGATGCACTACAAGCGAGCTATCTGCTGCTTTAAAACAAAATGCTTGTTGCACTTTGCTAGAGACCTAAATGATTGTTGCAGATGCTAGATCGTGCATATGCTAGGCTGGTTCTTCATTGGGCAAGTTCTATGTGTGTACAGGAAGTTATTCTCGTGTTAGGTGTAAATGACAGCAGAAGTGGCTCTAATCTTACCTTTCATCCTTTGTTGCACTGTGGAAGTTCTCATCACTGATCCAAGAAGTGTTGTGCATGTGCTTTACTTGTTCCAGTTGGATATTATAGAGATATTTAAAGGGTTAATGTGCAATTTAGGTGGTTAGAGCAACAAAGGGGTTATATCCAATTGGTACATCCTCTTTGTTTTGTCAGAAAAATGTCCACCATACCAATCACAGTGTGTGATTTTCTACAATTAACACAATAATTGGTAAAATGTGTTAGTTGTTATAATTCTTGTTACTTTGTTATAACACATCGCAATATCACTAATCTTGAATCAGCTCATGTATTCTTAACCATTTGTTCCCCAACATCCTCTCCACCCACCTGTTGATTGTAATAATACCAGGAAATAGTTACAATATATGGCTCGTTAACAATGTTGTGTATGTCAAATGCACTTTGATCAATAGATCTGCATAACTAGCATAACTGCAGATCAAACCATACTAATGCCTATTCTTGTTCTTTCAAAAGTTCCCACATGAAGTCTACAAGATTGATCCGTAAAGTCATTGGCTTTCTTCCTGCCAAGCAATAGAAAAAATATGCATATTTGCATGTAATGGAAGAATTTATATATTTGCTTATAGGAATCGGAGGTATTCGGAAAATGGAGATGGCAAATTGTTGTGAGGAATTTATAGCTTTGCTATGCCTGAGGAATAGGTGCATTGTTATGCATTCCATCAAATAGAACATCTGGGACCAACCAGCTTTTATTTGTTTTGAAATTGACCAATCTTCTGAAGATGAAAATATTATGGAGTTTGGTTTTGCATCACCATGACTTTTTGGACAGTGCAGTAGCCCACTTGTGCAATCCCTCAGGATAATATGAAAAACCGTCAGAGACAAACATCTAGTTGAGTGCTAATGACTGAAATGTTCAGTTTCTGTAAATAGAATAGATATGTATTCGTGTCTGCCTGGTTGCGTCACATAGATCTGATGTATGGTAATGACCAAATTTTTTTTATATATTTTCTCGTTGTATGCATGACTCCACGATTAAACTAGCAACCTGGATCAACTGTTTTTTCATGGCAGTCTTATAGAAGCACTTTTAGCGTACATAAAACCCCAATCATTACAGTAATTTGTTTTAGGGAACTCTTAAGAAACCCATGTGTATGTAACATACTCAATTTTAGCATGTAACCTCCTGTACCTACTCATCTCCCACTCTCACTCTTAGCACTGTACATGCAAAAATGCAGTGCAAACTGCAGTAAGTACATTGGTACAACTGATAACCGACGCTAGTAAAAATTGTGACTGATGTGTACATGTCTCAATATCTATCGCATAATAAAATGGATCAATGGGTTTAAATTTTCCCAAAAGAATATAAGAGGTGGTTAAGGGTAGGATTGGGTGAAAATTAAATGAGCGGTGGTTGCATGTGACTTCTCCAACCCGACATGCTACTCACTTAATGGATGGTGTCATTGTATTTTTCCTTCCTAAAATCTCTTATATATATTTGGGACAGAGGTAGTATATGTCCCAAAAGGGCAATACATAGGCCAGCTACTTGTGTTGTTACCCAAATTTGCTTCAGTGTCCTCTATCTGGATGCAGGCTAATCGCCTTCTATCAGGAGAGCATAGACAATAGAGAACTGCGTGTAGCACTGCATATTGGATTCGGAGGCGTCGGTAAAAACGAGATGGTAACAACCTGCAGTTACCCATCGATGCAAGTACCTTGATCTTGCATCCGAGTTCACTGCTGAAATACTTTGAAGCACATCCGGAACAGAAGATTAGATTGCTGTTTATGATGCTTTGATGCTTCATCAAGTACGGCATCTCTCTCTTTCTGTTACCGACATAAGATGTCACTTTCAAACTGCTAAACTGCTAAACAAAAGATGTTACAGACACTTATTACAGTGACAAATATTAAAGGGTAGTGGTTGTAAAATTATGTCGTCACTCACTTTCTTTTGCCGACAAAAGACAATGAATTTAGACATATTCTCTTGAAAATTTGAATTTCAGTTCTTTTTTTCAACTTCACAAGATGTGTTTGAGAAAAGAAAAACATGGAAAGTCTGATAACCGTGTGATTACCTTTGCATTTGTCAACCTTGCTGAGGACTAGTAAGGGTGTCCATCTCTTTATATAGGTAACGCGTTCGCTCCTATACTTTTTTTTTTTTGTAAAATCACCTATCTCATTTGTAAATTATGAAAGGTCAAAATTTACAAAAGAGTAGATAGATTGATGTGCACAGCAATATTATGCCACTATTGACAGAAAAGTCGATTCAAATTTTCAGATAGTAATAATGTATATTGATATGCATGAAGCTTCAACTTGAACTTATGAGGAAACAACTTCTTTCCAAGAACAAATACACAATCAGGGGCACAAAGCCCTGCTGTTCTGTCATAAAAATTTCAACTCTCAAGCACTACTTCTAAATTTCCATAAAAAATTCACCTCTCAAGCACAACTTCTAAATTTCCAGATATATTGAAGAGGCTTGTTTCATATTGAGGACGTATTGCCTCAGAAGTACAGGAGTTGTACACAATCAGAACGGGAGAAATGATACTAACTTAATCACATCATCTTTGTTTCAGACATTGCTCTAGGGACAAGCTTCCAATCATCAATAGCTAGATATGAGTAGACAAGTATACTTGATTTTGATAGGATGAGTGAATAAGTATTGGAATTGGAGGTATTGGGAAAATAGAGATAGCGAATGGCCACTTGATGACTCGGTGAGTTTTTCAAGTGGAAGCTTCACAATTCTCTCTTCTAACCTTTCCTAATACATATACAAGCATATGGGGAGATGGACCTTGTGGGGTTTAACACACATGTTGGTGATCATGATCATCACTAGTTGATTCATTAAGATTAATAAATAAACAACTCAATTTTGTCATCTCTACATGAAATGGGACGGATTCCCTAAAAGCAACATCCATACTGACAAATGTTCATCATTCTGAACAAATGGCCAGATGAATTGCCTGTAAGTGCACTTTACAGTTCGAGGATCTAGTTTTCCAACACAGGATTTATTATCTCTAACAAAAAAAGTACGACTAAACACTTTTGGTAGAATGATAAATTCATTCTTCCCAAATAAAATATGGTGTCTTCATCCCAAGGATTCTTGAATGTGTGTGATTGAATACACAATCAAACTAGAATGAAACTGTACCTAAATACCTTTTTCTAGTTAGAAAATAATAAATCGATAAGGAATTTAGTTAATGCCGCAAAATATACTTCTCTCTTTGAAGACTATACATATAGCACCACACACACAAACACATCGCACACACACATCAACATATGTGTTATCCTTTAACACACACTCAATAGACAGATGCAAATGATAAATCTCCGACATTAGTAATTTCTACTGAATGCGTGTCCGATGTGCAAAAATTGTGCCCAATGTCGACATAACTAGTAGATAAAGTCATACATCACAACTCCAGCACAGCACCAAAGGTGCTTCCTCGAGCAAGCTTGTAATCGTTTATAATTGCTTGGGTGTTAAAAATGATAACGAAGATTCAGAAAGTGCGATTTAAAACTGCATACTTGCCACTCTTTTTTGTTCCAACTTGTTCCCCAAATTTGGTTCGGTTCTCTGGATTCTTTAAGAAGAGAAAGTACCATCTAGGGTTCAGTCAGCGATGGCGTGATTGGATCTCCCTCATTCTTAGCGCCTCCTCTTCCCGGGTGCTGATCAATGGGGTGCCGGGTCCGCGCTTCCATCACCGGAGGGGTCTTCGGCAAGGAGACCCTCTTTCTCCTATGCTTTTCATTCTAGTCATGGAAGTGCTCAATGCGATGCTTCGTAAAGCCTCTGATTCAGGCGGGTTCCTTCCGCTTAATGATCGCGCTTTGCGACACCGCGCCTCCCTCTACATTGATGACTTGGTCCTCTTCCTCTCCCCGGTTCAGCAGGATCTCGAGTTCATCCAGGTTATTCTCTCGGTCTTTGGTGCGGCATCCGGGTTGCGCACCAATTTTGCCAAATGCTCGATTACACTCCTATCCGCTACTCGGATGAGGACTTGGAGCTGGTTCACTCTTGCTTCCCCTGCTCAATTTCTGATTTTCCTTGCACCTACCTCGGCATTCCGCTGTCCATTCGCAAGTTGCCGAAGGCGACTCTTCAGCCGCTGGTGGACAGGGTCGCTCATCGCCTACCACCTTGGAAGGGGCGTCTCACCACTCTTGCTAGCCGCTCCGTGCTGGTCCAGTCTATTCTCTCCTCCATTCCAGTCCATGTGTCTATGGCAATCGGCCTTCCTGCTTGCGTTGTTAAGGCCATTGACAAGAAGCAACGCGCCTTCTTGTGGGCGGGTACGGATTTGGTTCATGGGGGGCAGTGCCGGGTGTCCTGGACGAATGTCTGTCGTCCTAAGGCCTTCAGTGGGTTAGGAATTCCTAACCTCAGGTTGGCAGGGTTCGCCCTGCGCGTTCGCTGGCTTTGGCTTCAGCGTTCCGGGCATCCCTATTTGGGATGTCTTGAAGGCCTCGGTCGAGCGATCTGTCTCCAACATGTTCGAGGCGTCCACCTTCTTCGTGCCGGGGGATGGTGAGCCTATGCTCTTCTAGACCGACCATTGGATTGATGGAGGCTGCTCAGTGGCCTCCTTGGCTCCTGACCTCCTCTTCGCTGTGCCACAGCGCCTCCATTCGCGCACGGTTACTTCTGGCCTGGCGAACAACTCCTAGGTTTCGGACATCCGCGGGGCCCTCACTGTCCCTGTCATCTCCCAGTTTCTTCTTATCTGGGATGCTGCGCTTCGAATTCAGCTCTCGCCGGGTGTCAGAGACCGTCTTGTTTAGCGTTGGACGAGCGACCAGCGCTACTCTGCGCGTTCAGTGTACCAGGCCTTCTTTTTTGGCCAGCACTCCTTTGCCTATGCTGATCTTCTCTGGCACGCGAAGGGTCCTGCTAAATGCATGTTCTTCCTCTGGTTTGCATTTCAGCGGTGCTGCTGGACGGCCGACCTCCTCCTAAAGCGCGGCTTGGATAGTCATTCGGCCTGCCCCTTCTGCGGTCAAGAGCTTGAGACAGCGAACCACATCCTCCTCGATTGCGTGTTCGCTCGGCAAGTTTGGCTCCGTGTGCTGTCGCCTCTTGGTTGGACTGCCCTCTCTCCTCCCCGGGGTAGCTGGGTTTGCTTGGTGACCTTCTTCTAGGGTTTGCTTGCCGGGGCATCTCCGAGCCAGTTTCGATTCTATGGTCCTCCTGGTCTCTTGGCAACTATGGAAAGAGTGGAACTCTAGAGTTTTCGACTCTGCGTTGTCATTGGTCTCGGAGGTCCTTGAGTCCATCCTCTCTGAGGGCCACCTTTGGTCTTTAGCTGGTATCACTAATTTTGGGGTTCTTCTGGGAAGGTAGTGGCTCTGCCCCCTCCCAGCTATTTGGAGTTGTGTGTAGCCGTCACAGTAGTCTTTCGTCTCTTCTTTATTTTAGTCTTTTTTCCCCTTTTCTTGGCATAAGTCGGACTGACTGTTTGCGTCGTGTAACAAACATTCTATTCTTCTAATATATTGACATGCAATCCTTTTGCGCGTTCGAGAAAAAATACACACCTGTTTTCTTGGGGGTGGCAAATCGTTGGATTTGGAGGTGTCAAGAAAATGGGGATCGTAAAATTTAGCTAGCTAGTATCAAGAATATAGCGTGCAGTACAATTTTGCCAAAAGAATCTTCAAAGCATACATTATTGTCATCGAGTTCAGATCGACTCAAAAGATTGTTGATGCTATATCGAGCTTAATAGTTAGGGAGTGAAACAACAGGGTGAGCTATTTATCACAAAGAGTTACGTGCGCTAGCTATGTGCAAATGACTTAAAGTGTACTTTAATTTTCCATTGATATTGTTTTGCTGCACAGAGAGGATGAGTGCTTTTTTACTTGTCCCACTTGGAATCTAAAATTTATCTAGTGGTTCTTCTTTAACCATGTAATTTACTATGTGTTCTAAGCAGGTATTACGTCCAAGGTCCTCTTTGCCTGTCATAAAAACACACATATACAAATCGTAATGAATGATCTGCTATAATTAACACATTTATTGGTACCAATGTGATCAGTTGTTACGTTATAGATACAGTTACTTTGTTGCAATGCCTTTTATTGATGAAATATTTATGGATTGGTAAAAATATCTGGTCACTGCATGAACTGGAAAATACAAACAAAATAGAAGAAAACAAAGGTGAAAAAAGTATCATGTTGATGATTTTAATTTGCAACAATTTGGTCTTTAATTTGCAGACAATTTATAAACGATGACAAAGTAACAGTCTCCAGAACAATCATTATCGTTTACATGCCGATATCATCGCCTCATCCATACCAACCAGTTTTGTTCGTCTGGTTATCGGAATTGGAAGCACCAGGAAAATGGAGATGGAATATGGAGCCACTTCTATAGTTCTATATATTCCATTGACTTTTGATACTATAATATTGGATGTTTCAGTACGAAATGTGGAAATAAATACTTTGAAAGTAGTCACGGCAGCATGTTAGAAGTGCTAAGCAAGATCAAAATTATTCTTTGATCCGCATCGATCGATCCATTCCAAGAAATATGATGAATCGGAAAGAAAATAGAAGAAGAAAATAACTAAAGTCGATCTATTACAAACATGCTACTGGAAGGATTGTTCTTATTATTTCTGGTTAAGCTGTCTCTTTTTTAACGGACTGCTGATAGTAATAAGCTATTTCAGGTACTATGCAGTACATCATGAACATGAAATGTTGAGTTAAAACCCTTTCTGATTTTTGCTATTATAATTTACAAACCATAACTCTAGTCTTAGAAATGAAAAAAAAAAGATGTTTCCATCTCCGAGAAACTACACAGCAGTCAGATAACAAAAACATTCACCACCCTGAATTTTGGGAACCTAATGCATGATCCACCATCGATTGATGTGTATATGCTGTAAATTTTAGCCACCACCTGTTTGAATTGTGTAGCTCCCTTAGTTTTTGTCAATCTTTCTATTTCCTCCTGAGATCGAGTCACGCAAAAGTTGGGCCGATGATCAACAGAGAAATCATAGAAAGCAGACTAATACCTATACATAACAAAATGAACAAGCTGAACATTACTTGGCTCAATACATATTACGATGCATATACTTTCCACACTTGTGTCCTCTTTTACGCTGCTGCTGTCCTTCTTGTGCTGCTGCAGTAGGAGGTGGGAGGAATCTGAACAGGGGAAGAATGCAGAAAGACGGATCAGTAGGTTGGTTTCTCCTATTACGAGTTGGTCCCGATTGAGGTAATTGATCTCTTTTAATAGTTTTGCCAGCCCTGATGACGCGGTCGTGTTGAATCTAAGAATCACGGTACTCTGTTTTAATTCTGAAAAGTTCAGTTCAGTTTAGATCTATTTTTTCATGGTCTTAGAGGCTGTTTATATATGGAGAAATGCTCCATACAAAAGTTGTAGAAATTTCTTTCAAGTGTATGTTTGATTGTAAAAATATCCCAGGATAGGATTTAACCATTCAAATTTTCAGTGTATTTGATTGATTAGCAAGGGTGAATGACGGCTGATACAGCGAATATTCCATTAAGATGTTGGGTAAGCTCATCCGTGAAAATTGCTGGATAATACTATCGACTGTAGTTAATCTTGATCATTACTAATAATTAATTAGTGACAGTTGAATCATTTCGTTGTTAATCAGTAATTAACACTGGTGGAGAAGTAGTTTTTACTCCCGGTTCGTAACCCCCTTTAGTCCCGGACTACAAATCCGGGACTAAAGATAGAGCCAACCAGGACTAAAGATAGAGCCAGGCTGATCCCCGGCTGCTCTTTTATTCTATTCTTTTCTTCATTGTTTTTAATATATTGATTTCACTCCATCCCCATCCCCAAAATCCCAAATCAATTATCACCTCCAAATCCTCAAATCGATCATCTCCAAATATATCACAAAATATTAAATAAAAATTACATCACAACTTCTACAAAATTCATCACAAATACATCACATATTCATATCACACACAAATCAAATACATCGATCACAAATTCTCAAAAAAAAAACAAAAAACAAAACAAGCCGCCATCTTCCGCCTGCCGCCCAGCCGCCGCCTTCCGCCTTCCGCCGGCCAGCGCCGCGCGCCGGCCGCCGCACGAGGCCGGTGCCGCACCTGCAGATCGGGGATGAGTGGGGGGAGGGGGAGGAGGAGCCTCGCGCGGCGCCGCCGCCTGCAGATCGGGAGGTGGGGGGAGGGGGAGGAGGAGAGGAGATGGGGAGAAGAAGAAGAGATAGAACCGGGAGGGAGCAGGCGAGGAGGAGATATGTATCTCGATCCCGCACGCCTCGATCTCTCCGCGCATGCCGATCTTTTTTCCCAGTTGGTGTTACCAACCGGGACTAAAGATTGATCTTTAATCCCGGTTGGTAACACCAACCGGGACTAAAGATATTAGAGGGGTTTGACATCACCTACCGGGACTAAAGATCAAAAAGTAGCTCTAACCTTTTCAACCGGGGCTAAAGATAATCTTTAGTCCCGGTTTTTATTGCAACCGGGACTATTGTGGAATTTGGTCGACCGACCAAAGATGGTTTCTCCACCAGTGTAATTAGTCAAGATTTGTATTGATTAGACATAATTATTTTATTTCATTGTTATTTAGTGTTGATTAGACACAATTAACATATTTTATTACTAATTATTCTTTTTATTTTCATTCTATCCAAACTTATCCATCCAACCAAACAAAAAACTGCGATCATCTCATCCACACAACCAATGGAAAGAACGGGACAACCATATTTTCAAAAAAATAGATATATCCAACCTTGATGATGAACCAACAAACCTTAAACTTTCCAACAGACCCAATACTGGCACCGCAGGTTGCCATTGCCGTCTCTCGTTTCGTCCTGGTTCTTCTCATTCCCAACCTCTCTCCTATGATCGGTTGTATTGTTTCCTAGGAGAGCATGGCATCCATGATAGCTTATGTTAACTATTCTCACCTTGTGTTTGGTTGTCCGATTGACATGGCTTTTTATTGGTAGTGAACTCAGATATGTATAGGTGAGTGAGTAGAGAAGTAAACTATAGTGTGGAGCAAGTGGGTGTGAAAGCTATAAGTGTCCCATCCCCCATGGTGTGATTTTGGTGGGTTTTTCCCATATAAAGTTTGGATTGGGGACCACTATAGAACCCATTTATTTCCTAACCATAGTTTCATTGGTAACCTGCAGTTTGTATGAAGAGAGAATGCAAATGTAAGTTGTTACGCATGAACAGGTCCAGTGGCAGACACAACTTTAAAAAAAGATGGGGCGGAGATGCTAACTTCATAAGAAGAACTGAACGCAACATATATCATATTTATATTTCAATCGTATAAAAATATAGTATAATTAATAAATCAAGGCAAACAAGAACATTCAAGATAATACCTTTTATTTAAAATAAAGCAATAATCTTTGCTCCATATATAATTTCATCATACACCAAAAGAAAAGTAAACCCGTCAATTTGCAAATAGAAGTCAATTCATAAAACATAGATGAGAGATATCATTTAAAATTGATTAATATATGAGAAACATATTGCTATCAAATCACTAAGCCTTTCTAGGGACTGTAGGGACTTAGGCAAATCTATTCTTCAATCACCCATGGCTTAAAATATCTGCATAACCTTTTCAAAATCAAGTCCTCTAAAAATCTCATTCTTAATGTAGCACAATATTGAACCATTCATTGGACACCCTATTGCATAAATATGTATTATATTCATCGCCCAAAAGACTCATTTAACCGTTGCCATTGCCATATATAGGCAGAAGCAGTGCTAAGTCAATAAAGATGATAGACCAATGAAAAAGCAATATGCATTTGCGTTTCAACTATCTTTAAGGCCAAACTACCAAGATCATGACACGTAGTGGAAATATCAATACGTTGCACGTGTAGAATAAATGTTTCAAGTCAAAATGTGAGAAATCTTGGTCATAGATCTCCATCAATCATGCGATTTTATCGACATTAAACTTTAGAGGACTCTCTTAGATCAAGAGAAGACAAGGGAACAAGCAACACAGATGATATATACCTCATTGAATCGATGATCCATCTTCATGATAATAGAATGTAGACCCTATTGCAGAAGACCTGAAGTAATGCAGATTTTACAAGACAACGTGCATTACATGTGTATATATGGCATGCATTTTAGAATCGTATCCTATTGGTTTGGCTTTCTAAAAATAATAGAATGTAGACCCTATTGCAGAAGACCTGAAGTAATGCAGATTTTACAAGACAACGTGCATTACATGTGTATATATGGCATGCATTTTAGAATCGTATCCTATTGGTTTGGCTTTCTAAAAAAAGCCAGGTAGTAAAACATCTGTTGTCGTAATCTTGAGATAATAGTCATATGCAGCTTTTTGTCAACTTCGAAAGGAGGTTCAAAAATAGGATCCAATAATTGTGTACTCTTTATCTTGTATTGGTGTTTATTAGTTTGTGTTTGCTTCATGTTTGGGAGTGTTTCTATAAGTTTTCTTTGAGCTGCGCACGACTTAAGTGAATTGGTGTAATAATTGGTTGTAACTCGTTGAGCAAAGGCCGAGATGGTATTCTATTCCATTATCTAAAAAAATATATGTTGTCTAAAAAAATATATTTTAGAATTCGTGGGGCTTTATGTGTAATACTTTTGGGCTCCTAGGTATGTCTGTACTCGGCATATGGCATTATATTGCATATTTATTTGTTCCCTGCCTTTGCACTCTGTTTAGTGTTAGGTTATTAGTTCCCTAATTTTTGCACTCTTCTTAGTGGTAGCCATGCCTAGTAGGTGGAGATAATTTCATTTACGGCGTTGATCATGATCTAGAATTCATTCCTTTTCATACTTATCGGAGATTGTTGAGCACTACTCAAGTCCCATTGAATCTCTTGTTTCTTATTTTGTAATAGGATTAGGAGACATGGGAAATTTGGTAACTTGCTTATGATTGAGAGGCGAGGAAAAGAAAAGATTGAGAATTTTGCCAAATTTCACAGAATTAACGAGCTGAATGCCTCGGTAAGAGAGTTTTTGTGGTGCGATGTACTCATCAACATTTCTCGTTGGGTTCCCTAGAGGAAATTGTAAATTTTGAGACTGGTAATGTCAATAAAGAGATGCATGAACTGCAACTTTGGGGAAATTTCAACATAAGATTGTTGTTCTTTTGGATACTTTACTTATCTGCTACTTGGACTTTGCAATTAAATTTCAACCAAGATATAATTGAGTTTTGCTAAAATTTCAGTAATGGATACCACTTGGGGGGAACCATTCAAGCAGTACACCATGTACTAATGACACAAAAATTTTAGTGGACTTAACATGAATAACGGTGAGGTTTAAACTCTATGTTTTCTCTCGAAAGGTCAAGTGTGTTACAAAACTGCTAATTCCCCTGATATTTGAAATACTATGGTTATATTTCCAGTTGCCCATCAACATGTTTCAACAGTCCAAATAGGGCCAATTCGTGGGATATGTACAGAAATTCTTTTGTGTTAGGTGCAAATGACTGCAAAAGTGACTTATAAATCCTCCTCATTCACCTTTCTCATCTGGGACTTATAAATCATGCATATATCTGTGCAACACCAAATCCTCTTGAAAAATTTGTTTCAATCTGAATATCTTCCCTAACGGTTACCTGCTAATCCACTTTAATATACACTTCAGCCCCTATAGATTTGCATCAGTTTGTCTGGTGACCTAATCCTTCTCTACGATGTCAAATTACTGTAGACATTGTATGCATCTCTGCTTAGGATGGAACAACATTGCCCATGTGTACCTCTTATGTAATGATTGTTATGAAAATAGATGCATAACGGATACACAAATTTAACATGGAAAAGCGACGGGCACCAACCGGTAATGATCAATATAGACGAGTTGGATACAAACTCAGGGGATACATTGGCCTATCACAACCTCCCCATATGGTTTGCAAGAGATATATAAATAAGAAATCCATGAGTCCTAACAGGTAAAGACACAAAGTCCTAATAGGAAAACTAATCCTATAATACAAAGTACTTTATGTTCTTCTTGTTATTTATTTGTATAGGGGCTTGGATTTGGTATTCAATACTTTACATTTATTTTTTAATCAGTTTTCAGTTTAAACTCCTTCATGTTACCAAAGTTTCACGTTGGCCCTCTCTGTGTAATGTCTATGTAAAAACTTTCTTTAATATTTTTTATAAATAAGCTTGGTTGCACCATCTTAGTCTTGTTGAGAGTTTATGTGTCATTCTATATATATGGTAGTCATGTGTTGGGGGGATGATAAGGGTATTATTGTCTTTTTCAATTTTTAGGCTTCGCCATGTATTCTATAAGATTCAATTATATATCAGGATGATAAGGGTATTATTGTGTTGGGGGGAAAATGAATTCAATCTCCATTTATCTCTTCTCCAAATTAATCAGTCTCACTATTTTTTGTTCAAAAAATATCACGCGCATATCCATCTAGCACCATTCCTCTTGAACATTTTGTTTTGTTGTAGGAACTGTATATTTCGGATACCGGATGATGCCTAATGTTGAAGCTACGCTGTTTTGAAGCATCAACTATGTTGTGCATCAAGTTCATCCATTGGTGGATCGCACTTAAAAATTAAGTGGATCAGACATGGTGAGGTGATAGGCGGTGGTGGTGGCGCTTGCGCTACGGTGAAATTCCTCGATGCATTGGTGAGTGTCTCAGTGGTTGTGTGCATTTGTTGAGCTGCTCGAGTTGGGGCGCTTGAGGTAGGCACCTCAGTGGTTGGCCGACAGCGAGGCACGGATATTTCTAATTTTTCATGACAACTAACGAAAGGAAAAAACTAAGCCCTCCCCCGCTCTCCGCTACTGAAATGCATGTGTAGCACATATGTGATGGTGAAACTTAAATAGCAATAGTTCTATCAAGTGATTGAAATTAAGCCCGTTGGAATAATATATGGTGAAATTCGCCTTGACTTTGCTTAATTATAGGTCAAATTAATTGAGAAGGAGTAAGATTAGGTGCCACTGACAGGAACCAACCCTGAATGACTGACCTGCATGCCAATAGAGACATACTCCCTTTGTCCTATAAAAAGAGAATCTTTGATCAGATATGACATATTCTAGTACTAATTTGTAGTTCTAGAATATGTTACATCCGAACTAGGTCGGTTTTTTATTGTACAGAGAAAGTATGCCTAAATTTCACTGACCTGCAGCAACAAGGCACCGATCATTGAGTTGTTCGCGGATCATGGTACGAACCATATTCAAGATGCCCTAGCGCTGGGCCAGGTGGCCTACCCTACCATACGGAGCCCTCCATACAGTTGGATTGGAACAACTATGTATGTGTGTACTTCTGCTTATCGGAATTGGAGGCACCAGGCAAATGGAGATGGAATGGAGGTCCTTCTAAATCCCATAATCACGAACATTTCGTACTACAACGCTATAAGATATTGTGCATTGTGGATAGCCTCACAGTCGCGCATTCACCTCCCGGGTAGCACGGGCAGCTGCTTGGGCTTCAATGCAAAGTTCTCTGGCACATAGCACTAATCCTTCACTGTGATGGATTAATTCCCGGGAAAGATTTGCATGTGAGAGTTAGAAACGGAAATTAGTATGGAGAGTTAAGTTAGCAAAGCATGCAGGCATTTGGGCCTGGGTCCTCAGCTGCCTATGGCCTCTGCCTGCCTCATTGTAAAAAGAAAAATGTATTAGTGCGGTATATGTTTTCACTCAAATTAAGCTTCAACGTACTTGTTGTTTTATCCTTTCTTTTCTCCATAAATATTTACATGCATTTTGGATCCACTGGTGGAGAAACCGTTTGTAGTCCCGGTTGGTAACCCCCTACGAATCCGGGACTAAAGATAGCTATCTTTAGTCCCGGATGAAATAACCGGGACGAAAGATCGGTGCACCATTTTTTTTATTTGCATAGCCCTGTTTGTTGCATGGTTGATTATATATATATATATATATATATATATATATATATATATATATATACACACACACACACACACACACACACACACACACATATGTTACAATACATATATATGCATAATATATAAGCATATATATATATGTATATATGCATATGTGTATATGTATAAATCATATATTACACACATATGTATAATTTAAAGCACTTAACATTTTATGTGCATATATGTTACCAAAATATATATTAACACTAAAGTAAATTTGTACATATATAAATATATATATACATGCATATATAGTACAATTCATTTGCTCGGTAGCTATAGCTACGACTTCGACGCCGGCGTTATGACAGAAGAGGAAGGACCGACGTTATGAATTGTTGATCCGTCGTAGTAGAATTCACCATCGGGATTAAGAACTTCTTCGTTGATGAATCCCATCAGTTGTTCTTGAACAGCCGTGATAAAATCCTTGTGTGGGAGATTATCCCTCATGTGAATACGTTATCATTCGAAAAATAATGGCATATCAATATATGAAATTAATAAACAACTTAACAAATCGATATGCAATGAAATTTTGAATGGTTTATGTATACGTACATCGAGCTCTCGTGTTGTGCATATTTGGTTTGATAGGTAGTGGGCATACTCGCATACGTAGTAGCCGCATAAGTTAGTTCCCTGGTCCTGCTTTGCACACTACATGAGAAACGATGAGAGATTTAATATACTCTTTATATTAATTGTAATTAGAGATTCAATGCAATATAATTTTGGATCATGCATGTACTCACTGGAAAATGAAACCTCCGTCCAAGTTTTTCTTTCCAAGTCCCGTGGACCAATTGACGGAACCGAGCCCAAGCCGTACATATGCAGTTGCAAGCTATGATTAATTAATTATTACCCGAGATCAACATAATAGCAATAGATTCCCCGCGACTTTGGAATAGATGGCATTATATTACCTGTCTATCACTTGGAAGACCTTGTCAAAAATCTTCTCCTCTTTATTCATTGAGTCGTACACAGTGACTCTGTATGCGTCCAAGTCGAAGAATAACAGGACACAGTGGAATCTGGAATATGCATGAGATGAGATATATATGAAAATGTACATGCTATATGTATGGGAACGAAATTTGTTCGAACGACAATAAAAACTCACTCTGTGTTGTACGGCAGTAGTATGTACGTCTTGAAATGCTGCTGCGTTAGGAGATGGACAAGATTGTCCTCTGTGTCTTTCTCGTACTTGTTGATCATTTCGGTGTTGATTTTCCGAGGGTCGATGAACCCAGTATCGTAGACCCTCCACTGTCAGGCCCTTTGAATCTCTATTCTACAACGATGAAAGGAAATTATTATTGCTTACATATATGCCAGGAGCTAATTATTGAACGAAACAAATCGAACTCAAAGATACTCACAAAATCCATGCGCTCCGAAGAGAGATGTCGAGGGCGTCCAGATGGTATAGATCGAAGAGATCCTTGAAATGGATCCAGAGAACATCTTCTCCTTGCAAGAAGTCGGGGTTTCTGATCCTCGCTCCGAACATCTCTCTACCCTTGGCACTCATTTCCATGTACCGTTTATGGAATTTGTACATCTGTGTCGGTAGGGACTGCAGCTGCTCAGGCCTAACAAGCGGTTTACCGAGTTCAAACTTGTATGCCACTTCCGCCTTCGGGATTGGTGCGCCTCGAATCAGCTGATCCACAGTTAGACCAGTGTCTGAAATGAATTCCGTTATGCCAAAATCTTCGCCGGTCACCAACGGCTCGACCTCTTGGTTTGGTTGTTCTCCAAGCTGAGGGACTAGTTTAGACTTCTTGTGATAGGCTCTCTGAAGTGTTCGGTCATAGTCTGATATCTGTAAGGCCTCCTTGTTTGTTGCGGACATTCCCTTGAAGAAGTTCTTCACGCTCGGGTCAATAGGTATCATCTTTTCAGGACTCCGAGGCTTGAGTTGCCTCTTCACTTCTCCTGCCACATAAGCATCAAGCTCCTCTTGACTGCAATCGTATGGTGGCTCCTTGTTTTTGGTGGCGTAAACTTTCGCCTTCTTCGTTGCCCTTGTGCGGGCAGGCGCTGGAGCTTGGCAAGACCTTGTCTTGGGAGGTGCAGGCGGACACGGTGGAGGCGGAGGAGACGGAGGAGCCGGAGGAGATGGTGCAGGAGGAAGTGGCGGAGGAGCCGGAGGAGAAGGTGTAGGAGGACGTGGCGGAGGAACCGGAGGAGATGGTGCAGGAGGAGATGGCGGAGCCGGAGGAGATGGTGCACGAGACGCCGCTTTTCACCCAGGGAGGATGATGTACCGCTTGCGCCATAGTATAATGGCGTGGCTTGTGTCTCGTAAATGCGTCTCACCGTCTCCTCCTGGGTAGTCCAACTCGAAGTCCTCGTACGCGGCTTCCACCAGCTCAACTTCGACCCTCGAGTATCCTGCTGGAATCGGCCTACAGTGGTAAGTCCCGGAAGGGTCCGTTGGGATGGCCATTCCCGACGCCACCTTCACGTGATGAGAGGTTATCTATTAGTAATCAACCTAAGCAGCAACTTGCGGAATGTACAAGTCAAAAATCATCAAACTACGAGCATACCTTTATTGTTCTTGAAGGGAATATGCAACTCACATGGTGTCCGCTGCGTGATCTCATCAACAGGGCAGGTGGTTTCATCCTGGGTTTGCATGGCGTCCATTGAGGCACAGCTGCTACGATTGCCTGATGGGCTGACCATTGCAGGAGGAATGTACGGCTGGGGATCCTGGGACCGATGTGCGGCCATACGTTCAATCACCTTCCTTGCCACCTCCTCTTGCATGCTGAGCTTGTAGCTCGATACCCTGTACTCAAGATCTGCAATCTTCGCCTCAGTATCTCTCTTGCTCCTCATCCGACTCCTGTACGTGTGGATGTCCTCCTTAAATCCAATCTTCCAGGGAATCATGTCTTTCACTCGTGTTCGTCTTGGATGCTCGGGAGTCTGTAGGGCGAGTGACAGCTCGTCCTTCTCTCTGTCAGGTTGGAATGTGCCCTGAGAAGAGGCTTCCACTGCGTCCGTTAGTCGACTGTCAGCCTCGCGTATCTGATCGCTGAACACCAGGGAGCCATCAACTGGGTTAAGCGTTCCACCGTGAGCATAGTACTAGAACTTCGATTGATCTGGCCATTTAGCAGTGGCCGGTTCGATACCCCTCTCAATCAAACTTGCCTCCATCTCCTCCCACTTCGGCATTGCGTCGCTATATCCGCCTGACCCCAAGTGGTGATGGTACTTCTTCTTGGCGGCATTTTCTTTATTTCTGGCCATCATCGCTTGCCCTTGTTGCCCTATCTTGTAAGCCACGAACTTGTCCCAATGATCTCTTAGCTTTGGGAATACGTCGAAGTTCGGTGTTAGACCCTTCAGGATGTATTTCTTGTAGAGATCCCCCTTGAAGCTCTGGAACTGTTCTGCCATTTTCTTCAGAGTCCACTGTTTCACTATGTTCTCCGTACCCGCGAGTAGCGTGAACGTCTCGAGCATTATGGTCCACAGCATCTCTTTCTCTGAGTCCGGGACAAAGCTGTCATTATCCCCGCGTGCCCTTGTTCTGCGCCAGTACACCGTGCTGACAGGCACGTTGTCCCTCACAACACAACCGCAGTGGCGTACAAAATTCTTGGCTACTTCTGCCGGGGCACTAGGTCGGCCATCTTCGTCCACATCAGTTATGATGTGCCGACCCTCTATCTTCTTCGCGGCACCTCGTTGTCCGTGTGCCCTCTTCTGTCCAGCGGAGGGATGACTTCCACTAGCTTCCTCCTCATCGTTCCCCTCCTCGTTCCCCTCCGCATCCCTCTCCACGTTCCCCTCCTCGTTCAAGTACTGGTTTGGATCCTCGTTCCCCTCTTCTTCGTTCCAGTACTGGCTGCTTCCCTCTGCGATTGTATCATACAGTATCTGTTCCTCATCGCGATCAGCCATCTGTGCATACAAAAAATATTTGTTAGGTCTATAGGTCATATTTGCTAACCGTAATATTAAAACTCTACTAATCTTATATTAAATATCTAATAATCTTATATTAAAATTGTAATAATCATATATATATGCTAAGTCTAACAATCTTATATTAAATCTCTAATAATCTTATGTTAAAATTGTAATAATCATATATGCTAAGTCTAACAATCTTATATTAAATCGCTACTAATCTCATATTAAAATTGTAATAATCATATATATATGCTAAGTATAACAATCTTATATTAAATCGCTACTAATTTTATATTAAATCTCTACTAATCTCATATTAAATCGTACTAATCTTATATTAAAATTGTAATAATCATGTATATATGCTAAGCCTAACAATCTTATATTAAATCTCTAACAATCTTATATTAAATCGCTACTGATCTTATATTAAAAATGTAATAATCAAATATGCTAAGTCTAACAAACTTATATTAAATCGCTACAAATCTTATATTAAAATTGTAATAATCATATATGCTAAGTCTAACAATCTTATATTAAATCTCTAACAATCACTTCTTTACATCACTTGCCTGCGCGAATTCCTTTGATGGCTAGCTACCACTTCGGCTTGAGGGACGACGGCGACGTCTTCTCTGCAACATTACCAGGAAATCTTGGTAATATATATATATATATATATATATATATATATATATATATATATATATATATAAAATCTTGTATGTATTACCAGGAAAATGTATTAGTCTAAACGCGTTCGTTCTCACACTTTTAGTACAAGCGCATTCACGTTCGTAAGCGTTTCGTTCACGTTCGTTCACGCTCGTTCGCGTTCGTTAACGTTTCGTTCACGTTCGTAAGCATTTCGTTCACGTTCGTTCGCATTCGTTAACGTTTCGTTCACGTTCATTCGCGTTCGTTCACGTTCGTTAAGCGTTCGTTCACGGTCGTCCACGTATCATTCACGTTCGTTCGCGTTCGTCCACGTTCGTTCACGTTCGTTCGCGTTCGGTCACGTTTCAATCACGTTCGTTCACGTTCGGCGATGTTGGGCGCGCGCGGCAGTGGCGTGGCGGCGGCGTCTCGCGGCGGCGTCGGGGCGCCGTTGGCCGGTCCGGCGACGTGCGGGCGCGGCGGCGGCTTGGGGGCCCGGCGGCGTAGGGCATGCATGCATGATATTAAATTGTTAAAAACTCTAATTAACATATGTAAATAGCACATGCATGATTTAAAATTAATAAAAATTCTAATAATCATATATAATTAGCATATCATGATATTAAATTGTTGAAAATTCTAATTAACATATGTAAATACCACATGCATGATTTAAAATTAATAAAAATTCTAATAATCATATATAATTAGCATATCATGATGTTAAATTGTTGAAATATCTAATTAACATATGTAAATACCACATGCATGATTTAAAATTAATAAAAAATCTAATAATCATATATAATTAGCATATCATGATAATAAATTGTTGAAAATTCTAATTAACATATGTAAATACCACGTGCATGATTTAAAACTTTTAAACATTCTAATAATCATATATAACTAGCATATGGATGATTTCAATTTGATAAAAATTGTAATAATCATACATAATTAACTTATGCCATACAACAATTGATTTGTACGGATATTCAATACATCCAAAATAGTTTACATCGTGTACACAACAATTACGACAATACATCGGCGGTGACGATTGACCGCACGTACTTTCTCCTCACAATTGTTCCTTCCTTGTGATCGCTACGTGAGTAAGGGGTGTCTTCATTTGATAGGAGGATGCTAGGGTCAATCGTCACCGTGAAAGGGGGTTGCCCATCAAACTAATCGTAATCCTCGTCAGTCTTGTCCTCTACTCCGATGATTTTTCTTTTTCCTAGGAGAACCACATGGCGCTTTGGCTCGTCAGGCCCTTTGGCCTTTTTTCCTTTGCTGGACATGTCCTTGACGTAAAAAACTTCCGTTACATCATTGGCAAGGACAAAAGGTTCGTCCAAGTATCCAACCTTGTTAAGATCAACCGTTGTCATCTCACTGTCATTAATCGTTACGCCTCCACCAGTCAATTTAAACCAGTGGCACCGGAACAGAGGGACCTTGAGAGATCCATAGTCAAGTTCCCATATGTCCTCGATGGCACCGTAATACGTGCTAGTTGTACCATCGTGTCCTATGGCATCGATACGAACATCACTGTTCTGGTTCGTGCTCTTCATGTCTTGGGCCCTCGTGTAGAATGTGTACCCATTGATTTCATATCCCTGGAATGTCGCGATCGAGCCAGATGGTCCCCTCGCCAGGAAGGCCAGTTGTTGGTTAATCGTCTCGTTACCCATGAGATGTTGTCGCAGCCACGCGGAGAAAGTATCAATGTGATGCCGTGTAATCCATGCATCGGACTTACCGATGTTTCTGGCGCGAACTAGAGCCAAGTGCTCCTCGATGTAGGGAGCCACCAATGAAGATTGTTGCAGAACCGTGAAATGGGCTTTTGTCACAGCCTGATTTTCGTTTAAGGATTTATAAATCATTTAATAAATTATTAATAGAATTTATATTAAATGTTCATTAATTTACAAGTGAAGTTAAATATGGGAAATAAAATTTCCTAAATATAAAGCATGGTTGGATTTAATTTTTATTAAATTCTCCATGATTAATTATACTCTCTGGAATTTTCTCAGATTTTTCAGAGCTCAATTCATAGTTTTAATAATACAAAGAATATTTCAGTAATTATTTAATTAATAAATTAATCATTAAATGGTCTGGTTTTAATATTGTTAAATACTTTGAGTGTCCAAGTATGTTCAAGATTTTTCTTGGAATTATTTGAGCAATGAAAGTATTTTTAACAATTGAAAGATCATCTCATTGGTTAATTTATTTGGAAAAGTAATAAAAATCCTCCTCCTCAGCCTGGGCCGAATTCAGCCCATTCTCTCCCTTCCTCCCAGCCCAGACAAAGTCTGATTTACCTCCCTGGCGCTACAGTACTCCATCTTCCTCCTCCAGACAGAGCCGAGCCAGCCGTGCTCGTGCACAGTGCCGCCTCCTCATCCGACCTCCCCGTTGCTCCTCTTTCCAAATTAGTTGCGGGAATGGAATCCTCTCAATCTCCTCTTCCTTTTCCCCAAGAAATCCCCAAAATTTTCTATGGAAATTCTTTACAATTTCGCGGATCAAATCCTTCCTTTTTCCGGCGAGAACCCTAGACTTTCCCGATTTTTTTTCTCGTCGATTTGGGCCCGGACCCGAGCTCCCGTGCCTATATAAAGGACCCCCTAGTCGTCCTCTCCCTATCCCCTCAAGTCCCGTCCGCCGCCGTCGCCGGAAACGCTCTCCCCGCGCTCTCCTTCTCTCTCCAAGCGCCGGCGCCGCTCCAGCCGTCCCTAGCCGCCGCCTCATCTGCCTCCTTCCTGCGCCGCCACCTCCATCGGCTCCGCAAGGTCGAGCTCCACCCCGGCCGCCGTTCCCCTTGCGCCGAAACTTCGCCGGAAGCCGTCCTCGCCATGAACCAGTGGGTTGCCGTCATGTTCCGATCTCCAGCCGCAGCTAGCAGCCGCCTTAGCCGCCGCTTTTGGTCGCCGCTGCTGCCGTTGGGTTCGCAAGAAGGAGAGGGAGCCCGGCAGCCATCTCCCCGAAGCCGAAATCCACCGGAGCTCCATCGTCGCCGTCAACCCGAAGCTCGCTGTCGCATTTTGATTTCCGGCGAAGCCCTGCTGCTCCTCCCGTCATCGCCAAGCTTCGCCGCTGCCTCCATTGGATTCGCAGCTGCGAAGTGAAGCCCGGCCACCCCTCCGTTGTCGCCGCACATCGCCGGAAAGTCGTCGCCTCCGTGGACAGTACCTCGCCGCCCTTCGAAGCTCGTTGCCGGCCATCTTCCGTTGCCGTTCGTCGTCGCTTAAGTGGTGGTAAGGGTCACTTTGATCCCCTCTCGCTCCCGGTGCCCTCCGTTTGCGTTATTGTGCCGTGGTTCGCTGGCAACAGCCGCTCCCATGCCGTTCCCAGTGTAGTTTATCCCTAAGGTCTTAATCCCATCTAATCTAATCTAATCTTGTTTGGCCCTAGTGTCGTCGTTGTCTCCATGTGTTGCCGCCGGTTCACCGTCGTCATCTATCTCTCCCCGATTGGTTCGGTGGGACGTCTATCCGTGTCTCCTTAGTTTAGATTTCAACCCATCGGCCGCACTTGCCAAGCCGCTTTGTCGCAGCCGCAGCCGTGCCTGTTGCGTTGTTGTTCGCCGCGCTGCTACCCTAGCCCGTGCACCGTCGCTACCGGTTGTGCCGCTGTTGCTTGCCGTCACCGCTGCGCTAGTCGTCTAGCTGCCGTTGTGCCGCTCCCTGCCACAGTCGTGTTGCTGCTGCTGTGCGTAACCGCTTGCCGCTAGCTGCTGTCTGGCCGCTGTGCTATGCCGTGCCATTGCTGCTATACCGTGTCGCAGCTGTGCGTCGCTTAAACCTAGCCGTCGCTTTAGCCCGTTGCTCGGTAGTTGAGTTGTCTAGTTGTAGGTGCATCCCTAAATTCCTGTCGGCCTATCGTTTGCCGTACCGGGGCTTTACCGTGAATTGTGTCTAGCTCACCGGTTTAGTTGCAGCCGTTGCTGAGTCGTTCGCTCGTTCGTTCGAACGAGGTGTTCCCCGTGCTTCGTTCGTTCGTCCGTGTTGACTCCTCCTTTAGTTCAGAGCTACCGGTTCCGTTCGCCGGTTTCGGTTGATCATTTGGGTGATCCCGTGTCACGTAGAGTTGACTCGTTGAGTCGGTATCTCGTGAGGCTCGCTTGCCAGATCAATCTAAGCCATCCGATCTTGGTCGACTCTTTGAGTCGGTTGATCTCAGCCGCCCAAAATCAATATAAATCCTTTCCACTCTTTCCAATGGCATATTAATTCTTTTTATCATATGTCATCTACCAAATATAATCTAATCTTTTTCCGAAGGTTGTTTTAATCTTTCATCTCCGTTATAAATCATTTGTAAATGGTTTAATTAATGTGGAATAGTCTTTTTCTTTAATAGGTTTAATTGTAATTAAATCTTGTAAAAATCATAATTAATTCATACGAAATCGGAATGAGACCGTTCAAGTCTCTAAATTTATCTAAAATCAAGATCTACATGTTTGTTTACTTTTATGTACTGTTTATTTGGTTTTTATTAGTCTTTTTCCTCGTTTTGCGTGTTAGCTTGTCGTTTCCGTCGTTTCGAAGGATTCGTGAGGCGTTGGAAGTATTCAAGAAGACTAACTGAAGACCGAATATTGCAAGGCAAGTCACACAGATCCCAAACACAATTCCTTTGAGCATGTTGATCCTATATTTAAATTTCCTATTTATTTCAACTGTGCATTTATTTTCGAATGTCACCGGGTGGTGAGCCTTTCCCATTTAATTATGGCCAAAGATGACTTTATTTTCCTATGGGTTATAATTTGATTAGCTAGAACCTTATATATTGGTTTGGTTCAGCTAGATGCTTATAATAGATGCTTAGCCATGCTTAGAAACAATAGCTCACTAATGGGATAAATCATGCTTCACTATCACTTATGGATATTTAATGGAAGCTCACGATGGTTGATCGTGATTGGTTAATTAATTAATTTGCCAACTAAAACTTGATAATGGTGGGTTGTGAGCATATGGTTTTGATGGTCGTGCTCATGATAATTAAGGACCGATTCACGAGTTTCGGTTGTGAAACATTAACCATGCCAACCACAAGCCAGCGTGGGCAACGGCTTTACCTTTTGTATAGCATGGTTCATTGCGGAGCACCAGACTGAGAAGTGGCAGAGATAAGCCCACGAGGGTCGCTGGGGAGTCCATGCCTTGTTTATAAGGGGGTGATTATGATCCAGGAACGGTGCGCTGTGGTGGATTGTGTTGTGCGAGGGGTACTGTCACAGCTCCTTTCTGAGGTACTGTGGTGGTATTGAGGCGCATGGTGACATGTTGTGGGGCTGTGTCTTGTGGGTACAGTGGTACACCTCTGGCCAGAGTAAAACTATTCGAATAGCCGTGCCCGCGGTTATGGGCGGGTCTAACAATGTCTTTCGTGATTAGTCTCACACTTCTCACCATAATAAATGATGCTATAATTGGTAATAATTTGATTAGCTCCTGGTTTGGAATGGTATATTCCTGGTTTGGAGATAGATCTGTACAGCCGGGTATGGTTGTTCAGGATGGTTGGGCCTGAGCAGCATGGGTATGCTGTTTAGTGTTGATTAAAATTGATGATTAATTACTCTACTGTTTTATAATTCTCAAATGTTTGCTAAATGCTGCTTTTGCAAATGAGCCCTATATTATGCCATTCTTTGGTATCCTTGTGCACTTGCATATTTGCTGTGTGGCTTGTTGAGTATGTCATATGCTCACCTTGCAATAATCAATCAAACCTCAGTTGAAGACAAGTTGTGGAGGAGAAAACGTTTGGCTTATACCCCAGTTGAGCTGCCTGTGGGAGTGGAGCCGGAGCTTCGCTAGACCGTAATTCCGCTGCTGTTTTTCTTTTCTTTTGTAAGTATTTACGTTATTATTATGATGAATCTATATATTAAATTGTCAGTTTGTGTACCTCGGCTGATTACTGGACGAGGATTTAATGCACAAATAAGTTCGGAAATTACTAGTGAATTTCTGGGCGTGACAGCTTTACGGAATAAATTGTTGTCTACCGTCATTATTGCTTTCCTTCGAGAGTCCCCTTTCCCCGTAGTCTCCGTCCATGGTGTGATTCAGGTACCCCGATTGGGCGAAGGTCTTCGATAAATTCTACGCAGAATTCAATGACCTCCTCTGTTCCATACCCCTTGGCGATGCTTGCCTCTGGACGAGCACGGTTAAGAACATACTTCTTCAGAACGCCCATGTACCTCTCGAAAGGAAACATGTTGTATAGGTACACAGGACCGAGAATACCGATCTCTTTGACAAGGTGACAAAGCAGATGCGTCATTATATTGAAAAATGAAGGTGGAAATATGAACTCAAAGCTGACAAGACATTGCACCACATCATTCTGCAGGGCTTCTAATCTATCCGGATCGATGACCTTCTGCGAAATTGCGTTCATGAAAGCACATAGCTTTGTTATTGTTGCCCGGACATTGTCTGGGAGGATACCCCTTATTACAACTGGTAGCAGCTGTGTCATCAACACGTGACAGTCATGAGACTTTAGGTTTGTGAACTTCTTCTCCTTCGTGCTTATTATTCGCTTTATATTCATGGAGTATCCAGACGGTACCTTGATGCTCTCCAAGCATTCAAACATACTTTCCTTCTCTGCCTTGCTAAGAGTGTAATTGGCTAGACTCAAGTAATGGCTTCCTTTCTCCTTTGGTTCTGGGTCAAGGTCGCCGCGTTGTTCCATATGCTTCAGATTATTACGTACTTCCAGTGTATCTTTCGACTTTTCATATACACCTAGGAAGCCAAGAAGATTTACGCAAAGGTTCTTAGTGAGGTGCATCATGTCGATTGCATGGCAGACGTCCAAGAATTCCCAATAGGGTAACTCTCAAAATATAGAGTTCTTTTTCCACATCGCCGCGTGAACATCTTCGCTTTCTATAGGCTGGCTGCCAGGCCCCTTTCCAAACACTACTTTAAGATCTTTAGCCATAGCAAACATTGTTTTCCTGCTGCGATGTTTAGGCTTCGTACGGTGGTCCGCCTTATGTTCAAAGTGCTTGCCTTTCTTCTGTACCGGGTGGTTTGCTGCATGGAATCGACGATGACCCATGTAAACAACCTTCATCCATACAGTGAGTGCAAGCCTTGTACCCCTTGTTGGACTGCCCGGATAGGTTGCTAAGTGCAGGCCAATTGTTGATGGTTACGAACAGCAGCGCTCGTAGGTTAAACTCCTCCTGTTTGTCCTCATCCCACACGGGGACACCTTCCTTCTTCCACAACAGTTTAAGATCTTCGACCAGTGGTCTTAGGTACACATCGATGTCGTTACCAGGTTGCTTGGGGCCTTGAATAATAATCGGCATCATTATGTACTTCCTCTTTATGCATAGCCAAGGGGGGAGGTTGTAGATACACATCGTAACGGGCCAAGTGCTATGGCCGCTGCTCATCTCTCTAAAAGGATTCATGCCATCCATACTTAAACCAAACCGTGTGTTTCGTGCGTCCTTTCCAAAGTCTTTAAATTTTCTATCGATGTTTCGCCACTGCGAACCATCGGCGGGGTGTCTCAGCATCCCGTCCTGTTGACGCTCTTCAGCGTGCCATCGCATCATTCTAGCATTTCCCTTGTTCCTGAACAAATGCCTTAGCCGTGGTATTATAGGGAAATACCACATCACCTTAGCAGGAATTCTCTTCTTCGTTAGCTGCCCGTCAACTTCTCCTGGATCATCTCGTCTAATCTTGTATCGTAGTGCTTTGCAAACAGGGCATGCTTCTAGGTTCTCGTACTCCTCACCGCGATATAGGATACAATCATTCAGACATGCGTGAATCTTTTGAACTTCCAGTCCTAGAGGGCAGACTATCTTCTTAGCCTCGTACGTTGTCTCGGGCAATTTGTTTCCCTCCGGAAGAATGTTCTTGACGAGTTTCAATAAATCGTCAAATGCCTTGTCACTAACACTATTTTTTGCCTTCCACTGCAAGAACTCCAGAGTGGTATCCAACTTTTTGTGCCCCTACTCGCAACCTGGGTACAACGACGTTGTGTGGTCCTCTAACATCTTGTCCAATTTATGGGCCCCCTTTTCACTTTCGCATTCCTCCTTGGCGTCCTGCAACATCTGACCAAGATCATCCGCAACGTCGTTACCATGAGCATCTCTTTCCTCCTCGCCCGTTTGATTTCCTTCAAATCCAGCGTATAGAGCAAAGTCCGGAATATTGTCGTCTTCCACTTCATATTCTTCCATTTCAACACCTTGCTCTCCGTGTGATGTCCAACAATTATAGCTTGGCATGAACCCCGACTCAAACAAGTGGAAATGAATAGTCCTGGATGCAGAATACTCCTTCTGATTCTTACACTTATTGCATGGACAACAAATAAAACCCTTTTGCCTGTTAGCTTCGGCCACTCTCAAAAAATAATGCACGCCGTCAATAAACTCTGTGGACCGCCGGTCAGCGTACATCCATTGTCGATCCATCTACATGAAATGAAAAAAAATTGTACACAAATAATTATTCGTACAATAATGACAGTCATATAATAATTATAAAATAATTACAAACTCTTTCAACAGTCATACAATAATGACATATCATTATTCATACAAAAATTATGAAATATTACACCAAATAATTATTATTTACTATTTCTAAAGTTTTAAACTAATATTAATGTGTTGTACTTCTTTTAATTTTCATTTTAGTTTGTTTTCTATTATTTAAGATTAACTTTCACTATATTTTCCTTCTCAACTATTTTATAAAACCTTCTTTAGCAAATAAACTAAATTTCTATATATTCTTTCTTCCCCACACAAATTTTCTCTATCATCAACTTACAACAAAATTTTGGAGACAAAAAAGTGTGCAAAACATAGCTCCAAATGTAATATGACAAAAAAACATTGGAGGATGAAGTTACTAACCTTTTAGGCACCTCCGATTTGTATATAATCACCATAATAAATTTACTAGAAATTTTGGCATGACCTCCCCTCTTTTTTGAAGAAATTTTGAAGCTTGCTCGGGCTGGAGAAGGAAGAAGACATATATATAGGGGTTGGACTTTAGTCCCGGTTGGTGTTATGAACCGGGACTAAAGATCCAGGGGGGCCTGACAAGCCCTGACAGCATTTGAACCGGGACTAAAGATTACCAACCGGGACTAAAGATCAAATATGCCCGTTACCCTTTTTAACCGGGACTAAAGATCATCTTTAGTCCCGGTTTTTGTTGCAACCGGGACTATTGTGCAATTAGGCCAACCGACGAAAGATGGTTTCTCCACCAGTGATCATATTTTATATAAAACTTCTTTTTATTAATTATGATGACGATATACGGAAATATAAACATGGTTTATAGTATAGTAGTTTAAGTTAGGCTCACCCAGGCTTCACGGAAATCCTCGCTCTGCCACTAGCCTCACATTGGGTGCTTGAGTAATAATTGAAGAAAGAATCTTGCTATACGTACGACCAAGCCGTACGATTTGTGTCCGACCGAGTCATGCAACCAATCACTGAACTTATTTACTACTATGTGGGCTCAGACAAACAGCATATATGCTTATACTTACACTAGTCAGATGGATGGGTCGGACGTATAGGTCGGACGTATAGCAATTTCGTTGAAGAAATCAATAGACTCATAAACGATTGTTTTCTGTTTAAATTTTTGCAGAAATCAATAGACTCATAATTGCAGAAATCAATATGTTCGTGGTAGTCGTGGAAGCAACTTTCAAGTACTAAGGAAGACGAAAGTTGTTCCTGTAGCAGTGTAGCTACACCCATTTCAATCAATGTGCAGACTTCAAAAGGAACTGGAAGAAGAAAATATTATAGACTCATAAACGATTGTTTTCTGTTTAAATTTTCGCCTTTCCTCTGTTTTTAACAGACCGCAAAAAGTTAGTAATTGGAGATACTGCCCTGTACATCATGATGCTCAAATGAGATCAATATAGCATGACCAGGGAAGGTTTTTTTTTTTTTTTGGCCAGAAAGGTTAAAACACTTCGCTATTTTCAGTTGCTACACATTAGTATTACAAGGAAAAAAAAGGATGGCCATAACTACACCACTGATGTCTGCATGATTGTGATGTGACACAAAATATAATCAAATCACACTTCTTGGTTTTGCTGAAATCTATCTATGGAATTGCAAATTCTGCCTACAAATTAAAATGTTCATGCGAGCACATACAGTACAGGGAAAAAAACATCCATCATGCATATGCCCTGAATTTTGCAGACGTATAAGGAATCCTCCATTGGTTGTTGTATGCAGAACATTTTAGCCACCATCTCCATTTCAGCGTTTCTCAACCTTTAGATCTCCAGCTTCTGACTGTCATGCGGCAAGATGAAAAAGCTAAAATCTGAGCATTATATTTGGCTTCCACCATGCATCATGCTCAATGCATACATAAATAACAATTTCGAAGCTACACACAAGGAGATGTCTTTGATTTCGTGTACATTTCGAATTTGTGTTACAAATTACTCAGTCCATCCCTTCGTATCGATCAATGGCTGCTGCAGGATTTGGGCTCTATAAAATCAAGTAGTTGACTTAGATTTTGTGTGATGAAAACATTGGTAGTTGGCGATATTTCAAGTGTGAAAGATTGGTTTCTTGTGATAATTGGTTTTGTGAAGTGATGTTGCTATTGACCCCTGGCGGTCAGACCGGCTGGATGCCACCTACATGTGTTTTATGATCCCGACGGTCTAACCGCTGGCAAGGCGGCAGTCTGACTGGCGGGAGTGTGGCGGTCTAACCACAGGTGTATAGGTGGTCTGTGTAGGATCGAACATGAGTAACCAAGCCTACCAGAGGGGGTGAATGGTAGGGAAAATCAAAAACCCAAAAACTTTTAGCGGAAATAAAAGTTACCCTCAAATCGAAGAAGATCTTGACGTTGTCCAATCGCCGCTGGTCACACCGCTCCTAAGCCGCCGGTCTGACCGCCGTAGCCTGCCCGGTCAGACTGCTGAGTTGTCTTTGGTTAGACCGTTGTACTCCCACCGGTTAGTCTGCCGCCTTACTGTCGGTCAAACCGTCGGAATCCATAAAACACGTATCGACGAAACTCTTGAAAGTATATCAACTTTTTTGTATCAATATGTGCTTCCAAAGTACATCTAAAGCACTCCTTTCTGAACTCACAAACTAGGATTGAAACCACATAAACCCTAACTTTTCTCTCATAAAAGTCGATATATTTCTAGCCTCAACCCCTCGTCTATTTATACATCAAAAAACCCCTACTCAAATTAGGTGTAGAACTTCTATTCACAATAGGACTCAATTCCATGCTACCAAAATCATACGAGCCAGAATCCTATCCCCATCCATGTCGGACTCTGCGCTTGATCTCCAGCCCACGTGGGCCCTGTCTCCAGCTTGGTCTCCAGCCACCTACTACCGAGCCGCTCTCTGCCGAAATGCCTAATCGGCGACTAGTCGCGCGCCTGCTCCCCCGCGCGGCGCGGCCCCGGGGCGCGCGCGGAGGGGGGGTGGGGTGGACCGGGCAGCAGGAGGACGCGAGAGGACTGATGCGTGTCTAGTTTTTTTTGGTTGTTCTTCGGTTTTCCTCTGGTTCTGTCGGTTTTTTAGTTTTTCTTCAGTTTCCCTCTGGTTCTTCTGGTTTTTCAGGTTTTTAATATATATACAAACTTTGTATACACGTATATAAAGTTTGTATTCGTACCTATACAAACTTTATATATGTGATTTTTTTGTTTTTTTTGATTTTTTAATATGTGCGCATACAAAGTTTGTACATATCATAATATAAAGTTTGTACATGTTGTATACAAAGTTTGTACATATCATAATATAAAGTTTGTACATGTCGTATACAAAGTTTGTACACGTCGTATATAAAATTTGTATATATGTATGTTTTTTTATACATCAAAAATATATACATACAGTAGAGTAGTAGTATTAGTAGTAGTAGAGTAGAGTAGTACTAGTAGTACTACTGTAGACAGTAGTAGTAGTATAGGAGGAGGAGGCGGCGGCGGCGGCAGCAGCAGTTAGGAGTAGTACTAGACAAGTACTCCAGTACTAGGACTAGAGGCCACAAAATAGTTAAATGGATAGAATCGACTAAGCAGAGACATCCATAATCTTCTTTACATCAAGTAAATCCTTTGGCTCCTATACGCCTTTTTCTTTAAGTTATTTATTGTTTCTCTCGAGCCATAGGGAAAGTCTATGATAAATAAAAAAACATCTCACTCTTTCTCTATGGCCCACATTTCATGATAAATAGGGGAAGATGTTTTCTTCAAATTCTTTGTTCAATTCTGAACAAAAAAAAGAAAGGAAAGAAAGGAATTTTTCAGGCTGTGGTATCCTATATTTCCTAATGTATATTGTAGGAATAATCAAACTATTCCTTACAGCAGTCTGGAACACTTACGTCTTCGCAAAGCAAATAATGATCATTGTAATCGTAATTGTAGAATACGACTACAATTGAAATGCATACATTTGGTTCATACGCTATTGGGAAGAGTAGGTTTATTTTACAGACCGGGAACTCTCTAAGTCTTAAAGTAAAGGAAAGGGCCGCGATCGAAGTACCAACCGCAAACTGTGAGTAACCTTCTCTATTTCATTAACTAAGAGGGAATTAGAATCTTTCTCGAATGGCTACCCTTGACAAAGGGTAGCGTTGGTATCATAATTTACATGTAGTGGGTATAGTTTAGTGGTAAAAGTGTGATTCGTTCTATTATTAATAATTGAATTTGAAATGATATACTTAAGGCGTCCTTATGTTTTTTATATTCCGATGAAAACTTTAGTTCTTAGAAAGGATTTACTCCTTTTTCTCTCAATAGCATATTGAGGAAGAATATGCATTTTCGCGATTTGTACCCAAAGACTAATTGAAATTGCATGCAAAAAACAAATTGGATTTGGATTACGAGTACAGAGTCACGAAGCATGGATTCCAATTTTTAAAATATGAGTAAAGGATCTATGGATGAAGATACAAAAAAATTTATTTCCAATCATAACTAAATCTTCTTTTGTTAAAAAAAGGAAATGGAAGCCAAATAGCTAAAAAACGGTAGTTTTGGTTTACAAGAACCATCAGCATATTGTTTCAGCTTGGTGGAAACCCAATTCTTTTCCTCATGATCTCTTAAATGAAATTAGAGAACGAAGTAATTAGATTAGATAGATTTAGGCAAATTTCTATCTCCTACTCTTTAGGGATCATCTAGAAAGCAGAGAGCCTTGGTTCCATTCATACAAAAAAAGCTGACTTAGATGTTAAGTGGTGAGAATACCCATAAAGGAGCCGAATGAAATCAAAATTTCATGTTCGGTTTTGAATTAGAGACGTTAATAATAATCAACCAACGTCGACTATAACCTCTAGCCTTCCAAGCTAACGATGCGAGTTCGATTCTCACCACCCGCTCCATTCTGTATAAAATAACTATTCTATTTGTCTAGACATGATAGAGGCCTGTATTCAACCTTTTTCGTCCACCGGTTTCCAGCGCTCCAGAGCAGAGTAGAGCAGTTTGGTATAGCTCACAAGGCTCATAACCTTGAGGTCACGGGTTCGATTCCAGTCTCCACACTTAGCAGTCTGTATAAAAGGACTATTCTATTTGTCTAGATATGGTAGAGGGCTGGGTGGTTGGGCGGTATCCAACCCTTTTTATTCATTAGTTCCGGACCCTATAAGGCCAAATTTAGCAGGTTGCGAAGTAACTTGCTACCACAAGAGGAACTCTCAAGGCCCCCTACCTTGCAGAAAAGAAAAAAATAGATGAAAGAAAGGCACAGTCTATCTCCCTTCCCTTTAAAAGTTGTTTGCTGGTTGTTTGTTTCGATGAATCCCCAGTTTAGGGAGCCCTGTTGCCGAGTTCGATTCTCGCCGCAGTAGTGCTCTTTTTTTGAGTGGGGTGCAAAGGGGGCTAAGATAGTAAAGGGGTACGGTACTAGACTAACACCTATTACATTAATAAAAGTAGACTAAATTTTTTATCATGGTACGTACCTTACTAAATTAAGCTGGCGAGCGGCGGGAATCGAACCCATATCTTCTCCTTGGCAAGGAGATGTTTTACCATTGAACTACGCTCGCTACGTCCTATATTTTATAGGGTATATCCACCTGGGTCGACCGTCTATGTCTGGGTCGACCGTTTCATTTTCTATTTGAGTTTTAATTTTATTAATTTAATTGTCTGTCAATCAATTCGGGGCGCAAATTACATTTAAGAAATGAGAGAATTTAGAATAGCTACCAGAAAGACCAGTCCTATCCATAATGATGTATCGAAAAATACAACGTTTTTATTGTTTGAACAACCATCAAGAGAAGCAAATACAAGGGGTACACTAAGGACTAAGACTGAGGAAGTCACAATTAATGCAAAAACAGCTAATTGGAAAGCAATAGTCATATTTCTAATCCTTCAAGTTACCATCAAATAAAGTTAACTACGTATTATATTTGATCCCTCACTTAATCAAAATTGTAATAAAATACAAGTAGGAGGGGTTTAAAAGGGCTACCACGAGTTAAAAGAGCTTCCTATTCAATTCCAAAATAAACTAATAAACTAATACGCCCCACGCGAGCAGTCGCCCATTAGGGGCCCCGCTCTCTGCTGCCTGGGCCTCGACTCGGCTTGCCACCCAGCCGAAGCCTGCAGCCCAAACAACTAGCTGCACGCCTGCACCTGCACGCAGTACGCATACACATCCATGTACTGCATGCTACACAAGCATACACACCACGATACAGTATACACACATATATGCATGCTACATTACCTCACCGTACTGTAACGCTATCTACTCCAATCCAATTTCTTCCAATATCCTTCGCGAACACTGACCCTTGTACACACACTTCGTGAAGCCCATTGCAAAGATCTCTACCACACGCTGTCCATCCACCATATGCCATCTCGTATCCAACTTCGTCACCCGGTATCCTTGATCGTCTGGACATCAACTCCTCCCTAAGTCTTGCCCCGATCCCAACCGTTGACCAAAGATGACTCCCAAAAATCCTGACTCTAGTCACCTTCTCACATGGTATCCCGATCGCAGTAGACCTCTGCTCCTCCTTGAACATAGTCCCGGTCCTCACCATTGACCAAGGCTGACCTCAAGTTACCTGCACACAATCAGACAAAACAACTATTTCTGGGTACAGATATCACAACCTGACCCACATTAGTCACACGCACTCACACCAACATCCACACATAATTCCAAACCAATTCACTAAATAAATCATTTTGCAAAGCCAATTGTTCATCACAAATATTAATCATGACAATGATTTCATGGTCTGACCGGCGGAGCTATGGCGGTCTGACCAGTGGCAGGTGGACGGTTCGACCGGCGGCAACAGGACTTCGTCATCTGTCTCGTTCGAGGTAAATCTTTTATTCCGCAAAAAATTTTGGGTTTTTGGTTTTTTCTGCCATTCACCCCCTCTCTGATAGATTTGTTTGGTCTTGATCGATCATACATGCTCTTCGAATTCAACATCAAGAATGAGATCCCGATGCATCTGGGTGTGGAGGTGGTGCGGCTAGTGTACGTTTTCCTGACGCCACTCATGCACATGGTCTAAGCCAGGCTGCAACTTATATTACCGTGTGCTGCTCTATAGGCTAGCATGTGTATGTGCATTTTGCCATACGTTACAGATATGTTACAGTCTTGTAGAGCTGGTTGGCTGCACCCTCTTGCATATATATCCTCTAGTTAATTTTATGATTTCTGGAATTGAATCTGGTGGTCCTTTTATTTATAGTATAGAACTAATTGGACAATTGGTTGGTTCCTTGTGGTGGAACCAACCCACCTGGGTTCAAGTTTTAGACTTGATATGGGTGCTTGCATTTACAGTTAATTATTCTTCGGACGCGATGGCCGATCAACGGAAATATTGATCCCAGAAGATGGTGGGCAAAATTTGCTACAAGACATAAAAAATATGTAATTAGCCAGGGGGCACCGTAAGAACATGTATTTGTTGCAGGGCATTGAAAAAAACTGGTAATTAGCTGCTGGACACTCGCACCATTAATTTATTATTTTTGGAAGAATAGGATAGAGAAACAACCATTAAGGACAAGTTTGCCCTTGGCTCGAATGAATCCAACGTGGGCCCCACATGTAAGCCCCTCCACATCTTTCTTTCAGATGAGAGGACGGAGCAGCGAGACCAGGCCCCTTCGGCCGGCAGGAGGTAGGCGGTGGTGGTGGCACAACCATCCGTGGTGAGCGCGACGGAGGGCGTGGCCGGGACAGTGTGCTCGGTGACGAGCCGCTATGGCGAGACCAGCTACCGTGGTGGCGTCCGCACTGCTGCTGGTACTGCTCCTCATCTTCTCCCCTACATGTCCTCGCCACCGTGTTTGCGCCTCGTCGACGCCGAATCAAGCAAGGCAAGGAGGAGGAGATCCTTGGATCCAGCTCCCTACCACCCCTCGCCGCCCAAGGAAGTGGATCTAGAGACTAGCAAAATGACCAAGAGATGGCAGAGATGAGGGATCTCAATGGTGTTGGCGATGGTGACTACCGCGTGCTCCTCGATGCAAGTGGGGCCAAGCTGTTCGCAGACAGCATGCACACTGCGTGATCCTCTGCGCTGCCGTGCGACTGCTTGGTCGGTTGGGCCATGTGGTCCAACGAATAGTGGTGGAGACTAGACCGGAGGGGTAAGGGCCGGCGCCACCTCGTCTTCTCACCCGCCACCATGGCCACCGCCTCGCTAGCGCTCGTCGCTACCCCTCTATGTGACCACGCACGTTGGCCCTCCCCGTTGATGGCTCCGCCACGCCGTATGTACTGGCGTCCCCAGAGCATGCTAGCCATCCTTCGTGTGGTCAACGGGAAGATAAAGGAAGAAAAGGAAGAAAGAAAGAAGAGGAAAGAAAATAGAGCGCCTAAGGTAGAACCGTACTTACATAGCCGTTTCTCTCTCCAATTCTTCCGGATATAATAAAATAATCCTGCGAGTGTCTAGCAGCTAATTACCAGTTTTTTGCAATGCCTTACAGCAAATACGTGTTCTTATTGTGCCCCGTAACTAATTACATATTTTTTGGATGTCCTGTAGTAAATTTTACCAAGATAGTATAGACTCCATCCACAAGGGACATCCCAAGCGCCATGGTGACAAGGGGCAGCACACCCACAATTAGTGTCTAAACAGGGTGTTATTAACCTTGATTTGGTTTCTGAAAAATTCTTACAAGTCGATATCCACTTAAGTTATTTGGTTATAGAGCAATTTTAGCGTACTATCTTTGGTACTTAAGGTACCATAAATTTTTGATACCTCCAGATACTTTCTAGTGTAAAATTTGGTATATCGAGATATTAAAAATTTGTGTGTAAAATGTGGTACCTCGAGATACCAAATGTTGGATGGTAAAATTGTTGTTGGTTACCTGTTCCCAGTATCCCATATTACCAATGTTATGTGTGTAGAGTTATATATCTTGCGACCTGAGAAGGGCAGGGAACATATGTAATACATATCAGATTCTTCCCATTTGGAAACACCAGCTACTCTTGTTTTTTCCTTAAATTTCCTTCAGTCCTTTGCCTGGATGCATGCTCATTGCTATTGAACATACACAGTAAGAAAAATTGTATGTATCCCAGCATCTTGGATTTGGGGGAATCAAGTAAAGAAAGATGACAAGAGAACATAGACAGTAGAACTGTGTATAGCTCTGCATGTTGGATTTGGAGGCGTCGGTAAAATGGAGATGGTATCAAGCTGCAGTAACCCATCGATGTTTGCCCCTGATCTTGCATACGAGCTCAGCACTGAAACAGTTTGAACAACATCCTGAGCGGAAGATTGCGGATGATTCTTTGATGCTTCATCAAGCATGATATCTTTCACTTTCTATAACTGATAAAAGATGTCACTCACTTTACAGTGACAAAAAAAAAACAGATTTACAGGATAGTGGTTGTAAAAACATGATGTCACTCACTTTCTGTTACTGACAAATTAAATGACAATGAAATTTAGACAATTTTTCTTGAAAATTGGAATTCCAGATTTTCTTTAAACTTCATAAGCTGTGTTTGATAAAAGCAAAACATGGTAAGTCCGATAACCACGTGGTGACCTTTGCATTTGTCAACCTTGCCAAGGAGTTACGTTTGTTTTTAGTCAATGCCTTATGTCCTAAGACAATTTCCTTTTCTTTCTGTAAAATTGCATATCTCACATGCAAATTATTGCAAGGTCAAAATTTATGAAAGAGTAGTTTGATGTGCAGAGCGCTACTATATATGTACCCCTATTGACATATAAAAGTTGAAGGAAATTCCAGATAGTAATAAGGTATACGATATGCATGGAGCTTCACTCACCTGCCACATCAACTTAAACTTATGATAGGAAACAACTAGTGGTGAGGGAAAACTTTAGAAAAGGGAGGAAGAGTAACTGAACAAAGTGAAATTGTAAAAATGAGTTGCAGTTGGTGTTGTTTTCTTCTTTAGTTCCACCTCAGGACTCACCTCTTCATAGGCTTGCGGGCATACCCAGGGGAAAAATCACAGGTCCGCCACTGTATACACAAGTTGGATAATGTGTAAAATAGAATCAGAAGGGAAGAAATGGAAGTAACTTAATCACATGCATCATCGTTGGATGTTTTTCCTCTTGCTTCGGCTACTGTTGTTTATTGCGACAATGTTAGCGCCATCTATATGACTGCTAGTGCAGTTCATCATCGTCGAACGAAGCATATTAAGATTGACATTCATTTTGTTCGAGAGAAGGTTGCTTTGGGACAAGTTCGTGTTTTACACGTTGCGTCCTCTCATCAGTTTGCTGATATCATGACCAAAGGCTTGCCAGTTCAGTTATTCACTGAGTTTAGGTCCAGTCTTTGCGTTCGTGATACATACTCCCGCTTCGAGTGTGGGCGGGTATTAGAGTTAGACTAGATTTATAGCCTATATATCTACTGTATCTGTATATATCTCTTATTTAAGAGTTTGTTATAATCACTATTGTTTTGGCTATATAAATACAATCGCCCCCCACGTTCGGTTGTGTGGCGTCCAATTATTCTCTATATCTAAGGAGAAAATCTGCCAATTGTAAAAATCTAGAGATGAGTAGACACATAGTACAAACATTCATTGGCAGCAAGGTACAATTATGTGATAATCCCATCTTGAGCATGCTATACCCAGTTATCAATTAAAATGAATAAGTAGATCAAAACATGCATTTGATAAAAGAAACGAATGGAGTTCCCTGGATAGCAAATCACAGCTAAGATTTGAATAAGACAGGTTGCTAAATTCAGTGGTCTCCCAAAAAAGTGCATAAGACTTCTTTTTTTGGAGAGGAAGAGTTAATTAGTTAATTGTATAACATGAATTCTCTCAGGAATTATTAATGAGTCCACTAATTGACTAGATTTTAAAGAAAAAAGAGCAACATAGTATGGCACAACACAATGAAACTATATATGGCTAACTACCTTTTTTTAATTTAGGGACAAATAAGTGGATTAGGAATTTGGTTTAGCAAAATATACTTCTCCATTTGAAGACTATACATTTATACAGGTTGGGCTAGAGTGTTCAGGGTATCTCCGATGCCATGCCATAGCTATCCCATAATTTTTGTTTTACACATAAAAGATGCACACGCACCTGAACAACCACACAAGCAACGCACGCACCCACTGACGTATGCGTCATCCTTTAACGCACACTCAATAAACAGATGTCAATTATTAATCCCTAACATTACTAATTTATAATAAAAAGCATTCATGGTGTACAAAATTGTGGGTACAAGCTAGGATTTAAACCATGGAGGATAGAGTCATTCATCCACTACTAGGATTTAAACCTCGAGCAAGCTGCAGTCGTATATATATTAGCGTGTTTGTTTAAAAAAGGGCAAGGATCCAGAAGTGTGATTTCAAATTATGAACACTCATTTTTTTTCCAACTTGTTCCCCAAAAATGCTTCAGTTATCAGGCTTCTATAGGAAGACCAAGTATCATCTTTGAAGTTCTGGTGTACACACTTTGTTTGCTTAGGACAGCGAAATATTAATTAATTGTTGGATTTGGAGGTGTCGAGAAAACGGGGATCGCAGTTTGCTAGGCATCAAGGATATTATGTACTAGTACAATTTCACCCTAATGTGTTCTTCCAAGCATACATTGTTGTCGTCAATTTCAGACTCAAAAGGTTGTTGGTGCTACATCAAGAGCGTGTTAGCTAGTGAGTGAGACAATAGGGTGAGCTATTTATCATAAAAGAAAGAAGTTACATTTTCTAGCTAGGTGCAGATGACTGAAAACGTGATTCAATTCTCCACTGATATTTTTTGCTGCACTGATCGATGAAGGTCATTAAGAAAACAGAAAAAATAGTATTTCCTCACCTATTGCTTGCTAACTCCTTGCTGTTGAATAACTTTTAGAGAGAGCTTGGGACAACCGTGCGCCTACATTTGAAAAATTACTGGAGAATAAAATTCTTGAGCCTGAGGCTGGTCTATATAAAGGGAATGGAGTGCTTGAGGATTTTTCATGCTTGCATCCTTTTTGGACGATGGACATGTAAATGTTTATATGTTCATTTCTCCGTGGAAACTTGAGTAAAAAGTAATTCCGTGGTACGCTTACGGTGGCTTTGTGAGGCATTGGGAATGGGGAAACCACACACTTGGTTGTAGCCACTTATAGCACTCAGTTTGCATGTGTTAAATCCATGACTCGAGGAGCAACTAGGTGTTCTAGCTATACTGGAGATGATGGGGAAAGTTGCCTACTATGGTGATTGTGTTTACCTAATCGTACTAAAATTCTAGCTAATTGATTGTGGGTAGAAAGAAAGAGTAGGTGATGATCTGTTTGAATTGGGTTCCACTTAAAGTTTTCTAAGGTGGATCTAGGAACATCAGTGGTAATAAAAAGAAAAGGTGTTTCCAATAAAATCGTGTAAAGCACATGTCGCCAAATTGAACAGTTCTATGGATAGGTCACTTCTTTCTATCTAACCTGTCATTTCGAGTTCGTCTCGTGCAAACACAGGGTGTATATTGGTGGCTAGGCCAGGGTAAAGCAACTAATTTGGTTCTTTAGCATCATTGCATACATGGTTGATTATCCAAGGACAAAGAACCATAGACTATATATAAATATCTAATATTTTACCTACTAACTGGATGACAACAACATGACCTGCACAGATAGAAGGACTAGGTCTCATCCAACATAATTACAATTTTCTTCACTTCCTTCTTGCAAGTTTCGGACTGGCCGAGAAATGCATAGGGATATGCTGGCTAGCTCCACAAGGTGGTGGGCTAGACGGCCTGAGTTCGAAGGCCCGCCCCTTCTATTTATTGATATTAGGTTCTACCCTAATATTCACGTTTCTAAGTTTCTGACTGGCCGACAGAGTCAAAAGAAAGCATGTTTTATAGTCAAGAGTAAGAGGCTACGCGTGCACAAAGAAATAGAGAGGAGAGGCCATATATATGGTTTACCTCTGCTTATAGGAATTGGAGGCACTAGGGAAATGGACATGGAAATGAGCTCATTCTACTTGCACTATCAATAGTAGTGTCAAGTTAGCTACTTGAGTTGGCCATGCAAAAATCTAAGAGTTTAGAGGCAGTCAAGAAAGCATCTTAGAAGGGCTACATAAGATCGCCGGTATTTGTGGAGCCACGTGCATTCCAATCATATGGCGATTTGGGAAGGAAACATGAGAAAAGTATCTGAAGAACCTATAATAAGCATCGCACTGCCGAAAAGATTGTTTTTGGTTTAATTTTCTGGTTTTAACTTCTCTGTTTTGAATAGACTGATGATAGTTAGCTATTGTAGCTACTGCACTGTACATCAGGAAGCTCAAATGTTGACTTGAATGGACAAAGCAGTACTCCAAACAAATAATAGAACAAGGCTGGGGAAGGTTTTTTTTTTTTGGCAAGAAAGGTTAAGAGACTTTCCGACTTTATGCTCTTATAATTTTTTAACAACAACTTGCTAGTAACTACACTCTAATAGCTCACTTCTCACATGAAAAAAAAATGATATCTCCATCAGTATATCACTTATGTGTCCAAATCAGAACATCATTAATTGTGCTGATACCCAAAATTCAGTTTAAATACACAACTTGGGAGTGCTGATCAAATCTATGCATGGAACCGTAAATCCTCCCAAAACGTTAAAATTTTCATCCAAGAACACACAACAATCAGAGAACGAAAATTTATCAAGCATGAATTCTGCGAACCTAATGTGTAGTTGTGTACACCATTGATTGCTGACACTGGACATTTTAGCCACCACCTGTTTGAGTTGTGTAGCTCCGCACCTCAGCGTTTGCCAATCTATTATTGTTCTCCATATCTTCTGAGAATTACCCAAACGTTTGGCCGATGATCAACATAGAAATCATAAAAGCCAGACTAAAAACCTACATAACATGATGAACACTACTTGGCTTCAACCATCATGCTCTCAACACATATTACAACGCATATGTAACAATTCCATCAAAGGAATATCGACACACGAGCAAATGCTATCGTCATATATATTTTGCACCTGTGTTTCGGAATTATTCTCATCCCATTACTCTGTCAAGTCCAAACAGCGGCTTCAGAAGTATAGAGCCGGTGGTCAGGGATTTCTGAATTGAACAAATAGAACTAGATAAGCATTCATGTGCTCGAGGAAGTCATATAACTGCAGCATGTGTTCCTGATGCCGCTCATGCACATGTTCTAAGCCTGCTCTTTGCCATCTGCTGCTCTCCAGACTATGTACCATACAAGCATACTCCCTCCGTCCGAAAAAACCTCAAATCATGGCTTTAAAGCTGGACGAATTAATGCTTGTCCAGGTTCTTAGTCAGGATTTGAGTATTTTTTGGGACGGAGGGCGTATATGTTACCGCACCAACTGGCTGCCTGTTCTGAATCAAAGCAAGGTGAAACAAGAACTGACAGAAATGAGCTTGTCAGTACATGTTCAAACTTCTAACTGAGTACAAGTAGTTGTTTACCAGTTGACACTTGAGAGCCCCTAGAAACTTCATTATTTCTTATTGTAGTTGTAAATAGGATTTTCAGGAAAGCAAATCAATGATGATATAATGCCATCCAAATAGTATAGATTGGAGAGTATAAATGAGAGTGATGAAAGGATAATGAGAATAATGGTGTGTGCAGGAGGTAGGTGAAATGGAAGATAGTTATAATTGTGATCAAATTACTTTTCTCTGTTGTATGTACTGCTATACCTACTATAATGAGAAGATTGAAAAGTATGATTGATACAGTACAATGCAGTTACAGCTAGGTCGCTGTGGTAAAGGACCTGGGCTGTCAACCCCTTGTCACTGGCTTTCATTCACATCCATCTGTTAGTTTTTCAAGGACACACAAATTAAATTGTAGGCACCATTTGTACGATTCCAATTCAAATTAAATTATAATCACCATAGTATATCAGTTTGAGTTTTTCTTTTCTCTTCATCTTGAGTGGCTGATATGCAATGCTGACATGTTCATCACCGTCACCAAGGTCAAACACATTTTAGATAAAGATAATAACTACATACGTGAGGGAGAGTTAATTAGCTTGCGATTTGATGGTGCAGTTATTTGTGTGGATTCACTGATACTAGTATAGCACAAAGCTTCATACTAGTGCTCAACCCATGATTCACTGATAAGTGTTTCTAGTATAGCGCACAAAGCTTCAGTGTAGATATACCAGCCACTACTAGAAAAAAAAATTTTCATGGCGTTGGTCTATGATTTTTGCTGGCAGAAAAATGCCAAAACCGCTAGCAAAGTCATAACAAGGGGGTGGGGGGCACCGACCGCCAGCGAAAATGGATCTTTGCTGGCGGCCACGCTATACCGGCCGCCAGCGAAGATATGTTCATTTTCGCTAGCGGTCACTTAGATGCACCGCCAGAAAAGATGGATAATTTTCGCTAGCGGTTGGGTTATATAGTCCGGTAGGGAAGATACAATTATTTTTACTGGCAGCCCACTTAAGCAACCAAAAATTGATTTTTGCTGGCAGTAGAACAACCTCCATCTTTTAGCACCACGTACCCATGTGTCCTTATCCACCCACCTCTCCACAATAAAAATATCTTCCTCTCCTCTCAGCACCAGATCCAGATCCAAATCCTCTCCTCTCCTCCTCACCTCAACAAATCCACTCCTCCCAGGCGTCGGCGTTCTCTCCTCCAGGCGGCGTTAGCGGCGGCTTGTGCGGCGTCGGCGGCGACTCCACCGACGATTCTCGGGTGGTGGCGGCGGCGGCGGCTCCGCCGACGGTTCTCGAGTGATGGCAGCGATGGCGAAGGGAGGCAGCAGTGCGCGGCGGTGACGGAAGGCGGTCGTCGGGCTGCGGCGACGGCGACGGGAGGAGAAGTCGTGGGGCGCGACGACGACTGCAACAGGAGGCGGGGGTGCGGCGACGGCGACGGGAGGAGCTGTTTGGGGGCGCGATGACGACCGGGGGGGGGCGGCGATGACTGCGATGGGAAGCGGGGGCGCGGCGATGGCGATATGGACGGGACGAGAACAGTGATAGAGGGCGCAGCAAGCTCCTCCTCCTCCTCCCCCTCCCACGTTCTCGCTGGTGAGCCCGGCTTCCTAGATCAGGGCTTGCTACAGCAGAAGAGCTCGGCGACGGGGCTCGCACAGCGGTGCTGCTTGGTCGGCGACGGCGACGACGGCCTCCTTCCTTTCTTCTGTTGATGCTGTTTTTCTTTTTCCTTTTTTCATGTTCAAAATGCTTGTATGCTGTGTTCACTTCCATGCATGTTAATTGAATCTAGTGAACTCTGAATGAGGATTTGAATCGATGCTCGAAAATTTGGATGTGGATTTGAATCTGTACATGCTGTGAAAATCTGATTTTGGGGATATTTTTGGTGTAATTTTTATCGCAGGCGGCTAGCTATGGTTGCGGTTCCATTTTGATTATTTTTCTTCGAAATTATTTTCGCTGGCGGGTGTCATTACCTACCGCCAGTGAAACCAAATTTTTGCTGGCGGCCGCCCACCGCCAGCGAAAACGAGGAATCGCTAGCGAAAATATGTTTTCGCTGGCGGTCCACATAAGGCAGCCGCCAGCGATTCGCTGGCGGCTGCCTTATATGGACCGCTAGCGAAAATTGAAATTCTCTAGCGGTTTTTCGCCACCAGCACAGATGATTCATTTTCACTGGCTTTTGCTTTGTGGCGGCTCCAAATACCACCAGCAAAAACCTAAAATGGCCGCCACGAAAGATAGATTTCGTAGTAGTGAGCATCACTAGAATGCTAGGTTCATAGAACGAAGTTTGGGATCATAAAATTAGCGGCACAGGCTGCAATTGTCATCTCTTGTTTCCTCCTGATGCTTCTCATTCTCAACCTCTCCTACAATCAGTTCTATCTTTCTCCTAGTAGTCAATGGGATTTGTGATAGCTTATTTCAGTTGTTGTTGCCTGAGTTGGCTCTCTTACTGACGTAGTTTTTTATTGGTAGAGATCTGAGGTATGGGTCAGTGAACATGGAAGTAACTATACGTAGGGTGTGTTTAGTTCACGTCAAAATTAGAAGTACGGTTAAAATTAGAATAATATACGTGTCGAATATAATAGTCCTATTTGGTTACGGTTAGACTTGGAGTTGGAATAGATGTAGGATAGAGTTAGAATTGAACTCTCTCATAGGCTCTCTCTTAAATAGAGAAGGGGGCACCACAATGTAACCATGGCGACTATAATATAGCGTAGACATGCAGGGAGAGATGGCGGCGTGGCCATGAACTTGTAGTGGCTAGGAGCTATATTGGTTGGGGAGGAGCGCCCATAATCAGAGCCCCGGGGATGTAGGCTTCGGCTGAACATCGTTAACAAATATTGTGTGTTCCTGTGCCGTCATCTGGCATGTCTTCGGTGATCAATGACTGAAGCGATCGGGAAGGTTAGTCGTCGTTCCACTATATCGACTAAGTTTTATAACACGATGTAACGGAAAAGTTAGAAGTTTATGTGTGTAGGAAAGTTTTGATGTGATGTAAAAGTTAGAAGTTTGAAGAAAAAGTTAGGAACTAAACAAGGCCGTAGTACATTTGGATTAAATGGTTGTATAGCTATAGGCGTGTCCCATGGTTTGGTTGGTGGCATTGAGGGTCAATATATAAACCACATGTTTTCTAGACATAGTTATATGCAGCAAAAATGCAAATGCAAAAGTTGTTATGCATAAACAGGCCCTCTTCCAAAAAAAAAGGTACATGTCATGTATTTTAGAAGCCAAATTAAGCTTCACATATATGTATGTTATATGAAGATAAAACAGAATGCACGTGCATGTTATACTTTTGGGCCCCTAGCATATACTCTACTAGGGTATTATATTGCAAATTTATTGGTTCCTTATCTTATGGCTATGATTAGGCTGCGTTTGTTTGCAGGGGTTCCAAACTCCTCCCTCTCATTTTCCGCGGCTACGCTTTTTAAACTACTAAACGGTATTTTTTTGCAAAAATTTTCAATAGACAAGTTGCTTTAAAAAAATCATATTAATCCATGTTTCAAGTTAGTTTTAGCTAATAATTAATTAATAATATACTAATGTGTTTCTCTGTTTTCTGTGCTGGAAAAGAAGGTTCCAAACCAGCACAAACGAATATAGCATTAGTTACTTATTGGTTGCACTCTGCTTACTGGTAGCAGTGCTTGGAATAGTCCGAGAGATGATGATTTAGAGTTCAATCCATTTCATACCTTTCTAATGCAATTCAATTGAATTCGGTTCAAAGTTTGGGCATCTTCAGACCTTGAGATGGTAGGACTGGATGTTGTTGGTGTGCCACGCCTTTTACCGTTAATTTATAGTAGGAGTATACGGTACAAAAAGTTGCTCCTGGTTCATTGTGAATCTGTGCCATGCAATTGGAATGTCGCTATGTATAGAGGAACACTTTCAGAAACTGATGAGAATCAAGTTCCTTGATCTTTACTTCCTACTCCCTCAGTTTCACAATGTAAGTCATTCTAGTATTTCTTACATTCATATTAATATTAATTAATCTAGATAATATATATGTCTAGATTCATTAACATCAATATGAATGTGGGAAATGCTAAAATGACTTATATTGTGAAACGGAGGAAGTAATAGGTTAGGAGACATGGGAAATCTGGTAACTTGCTTATGAATTAATGAGCAGAATGTTTTAGAGAGAGACCTTGCTGGGGTGTTCACATCTGCATTTCTCGCACACTGGGTTGCTTCGAGGAAATTGCAGATTTGGAGAAATGTAATGTCAATAAGAAGATGCATCAACCGCGATTCGGTAGAATTTCAATTGAAGATCTGCTGCGCATTTTGTTATTTTACTTATCTACTTTGACCATTCCCTAAAATTTCAACCAAGAAGTATTTGAGTTATGCTAAAATTTTCAATAAAGGAACTACACTAGGGGATCCATATATTCATGTAGTGGTACATCATGTGTTAAATGATGTTTTATGAAGAGCTCACAGTAAATGTGGGAATCCGTGAGAGGATTTTATGGGAGTTAAAACTACCATTAAATATCAATCTTTTAAGTTTTTATGTAGTTCCTTCACAGAAAAGTAATCGCTGCTAAAGATAACTTGGCTAAAAGAAATTGGAGGGGAGACAAGCAATGTTGTTTTTTAATATGTAAGAGACTATTCAACATCTATTTTTTTATTGCCACGTTGCATGTTTTGCTTTGCAATGAGTCTTTTTTACTTTCAACATCCCCTTCCTTGTAATGCTAAAAATATTTTTGGTAATTGGCTAAACGGAGTGTCAAAATCAATTAAAAAACTGGCAAGTGTTTTACGCTGGTCATTCTGGTGTTGCCGAAATGATATAGTTTTTCTTAAAAAAAAAGTCTAATACAATGCAGGTTATTGCAGAACACCCTGAACAGTTCACGAATGCTATAACAGATCACAGCCATTACACGGTTGTATTGTGCTTATGATTAGCGCAATGCTACACTTCTAAAAAACCATCATAAGGATCGGCACTATAGGTGCTGGTTCATTTAAAATCGGCACATACTGTCTTTTCCCTCCTCTATGGGCTAAAAACAAATAAAACAAATACCTTTAAATAACTATAGGTACCGGTTCTATAGGAAAACAGACACCTACACCTTAGGTGCCTTTTTTTAAAAGGACCGACACCTATAATTTATTACCGGTATCGATTAATTAAAACCGATACCTATAATAAACTATTGGTGTCGGCGCCTATAGCAAACTGAGCCGAGCGGAGCTCTCACGCTGGCCTTATCCATTCCAGATGGCCTTTATCTCTCTCTCGGATGCGCTTCTCTCGAACTCTCTCTTGCCTCGGCAGATCGGGGCGGGTGAGTGCCTCCACTAGCAGATCGGGGAGGGGGAGGGCTGCAGCCGGCGGATCCGGGCGGGGGAGGGCTGCCGCCGGTGGATCGGGGGAGGGGGGAGGGCACGCAACAGCCGGAGGATCCGAGCGGGGAGGGCCGCCGCCATCAGATTAGGGCAGGGGAGTGCTGACACCGGCAGATTGGGGCGGGGGAGGGCGGCAGCGGGCAGATCTGAGCAGGGGAGGGCCGATGCCGTCGCCCATGCCAGCCCCCGCCGTGGCCCTCTGCCGCCGGAGTCCGCGTTGCGGGCGGCAGCGCCCACTCCTAACGCCTTTTCGTCGGCCGCGCCCGCTGCCCGGTACCTCCCGCCCTGCCCTAGCCCTTGCATGCCGCCGCCGCCGCCAGAGTCAGCGTTGTGGGCCGCTCCTGGCGCGTCCTCGTCGGCCGCACTGCCCACCGTCCGCTGCCCAGCGCCTCCCGCTCGGGCAGAGAAAGACAGAGAGGAGAGGAAGAGAAAGAGATGGAGAGGAGAGAATGAGAGAGAGATAGAGGTGAAGGAAGAGAGGGGGGGGGGAATTATTAGACGGGAGAGAGAGAGAGGAGAGGATAAGAAGTGAAAAATTTTGAAGTGGTGAGGAGGGAAAAAACTGTAATAAAGAAAAGATATTTTTGCATGCGGACCCTCAAGAGATCCGCATGCAAAAATATATTTTCGCACACGGATCTTTAGGAGGTCCGCATGTGAAAATAGGCTCATTTTTAAATGCGGCCCCTTAAGAGGCCATATGCGAACATAGAGGGCAAATTTTGTAGACGCCGCCAGTTACACTCCATCTACAATCTAAAGGGGTCCTCGTATAGAAAGTTCATTTTTTTATAGTGAAATAAAAATTAATAAGACAAATGATCATTTTTTCCTGTCAAATAACTTTTAGAGGAGTTTGTTGGGACAACCATGTGCCTATGTTTGAAAAGTTACTGAAGGATAAAATATATTCTCTTCAGCCTGATGCTGGTCAATTTAAAGGGAACGAAGCGGCTGAGGTTTTCATGGTTGCATCCTTGGAATGGACATGTAACTAAACTGTTACATGTTCATATGTCTCTGAGGACAGTTGAACAAAGTAATTCGTTCACAACTCGGTGCTATGCGCTTACCAGGGCTTGAGAGGCATTAGGAATGGTGAAACCACATTGGCGAGTGGAAGGACGTACGCACCCTGTTGTACGTGAAATCCCTGAGCGGAGGAGCAACCAGATCCGACGCCCCCCTCCGTCGCACCGAAGGTCCCCGCCGGAACAGCACCGCCTCAGCCTTCCTCGCAGCCGCTCGGCACGACGGCGGTCTGCTCGGGTGTCAGCAAGAAAATGGAGTGAGGAGACGAGAAGCCGAGTGACGACACGAGAAGTCCGCGGCGTTCCACGGTTAATAACCTTCTGACTTTGAATTGTTTGATTGTGAATACACGTTAACTGGGCTGTAGTCGAATTCGGCCTTCTTTACACTGGTGGAGAAACCATCTTTGGTCGGTCGGCCGAAATCTACAATAATCTCAGTTCCACTAAAAACCGGTCTTTAGTTCCGGTTCAAAAGGTTAGAGCTACTTTTTGATGGCAGGTGGTGTCAGACCCCTCCTTTATCTTTAGTCACGGTTGGTGACACCAACCGGGACTAAAGATCTATTTTTAGTCCCGGTTGGTGTTACCAACCGGGAAAAAAGATCGACATGCGCGGTGCGAGATCGAGAGGACTGAGGCGCATGAGAGGATCAGTTAATAAGTTATGACCTTTTATCTCCTCATCCCCTCACTCACCCCATGTCTTCCTCTTCCTCCTCCCATGTCTTCCTCTTCCTCCTCAGGATCCGCCTCCTTCCCTCTCCTCCCCACTCCGCCCCCTCCCGTCTCCTCCCCACTTCTCAGGCGGCGGCGGTGGCCAGGCAGCCGCGAAGGCGGCCTCGCGTGGCCGGGAAGCGCGGAGGCGCCCTCACGCAGCGGCCGGGCGGCGACGGAGGTGGCCTCGCGCGCCCTCGCGCGGCGGCCGGGCGGCGACGGAGTTGGCCTCGGGCGCCCTCACGCGGTGGCTGAGCGGCGAGGAATAGCGCGCGGCGGGCAGTGGGGCAGCACGCAGCGTGGGCGGCGAGGCCGCGCACGGAGCGGCAGCGCGTCGGCTCTTCTTTCTTTTTTTTTTATAATTTGTGATTGAGAGATGTGTAATTTCTTTTTTAGAATTTGTGATTCATTGCATGGATCTGAGATGTATAATCGATTTGTGATGCATTTGATTTGTGTGTAATTTTTCTAAGATTTGTGATGTATTTGATTTGTGTGTAAGTAACTTAGTATTTGTATTTGTGATGTGAATGATTTGTGATGTTACTTTGAATTTGGGGATTTGGAGTTTGATTTAGGTATATGCATGACACTCGATTTGGGGATTTGTTGTTTGTTCTGGGTTTATACATCCCACTTGATTTGAGACAAAATAAAAAGAAAATGGACCAACCAGAACTGCCCCTATCCTCTCTTTAATCCCGGTTGGTAGCATTAACCAGGACTAAAGATCGATCTTTCCTCCCGGTTATTTCACCCAGGACTAAAGATAGCGATCTTTAGTTCCAGATTCGTAGTCCCGGTTGGAAAACTGGGACTACAGGGGGTTATAAACCGGGAGTAAAGATGGTTTCTCCACCAGTGTTAGTTCCAAAGTTTTTCTTCAAACTTTTAACTTTTCCATTATATCGAAACTTTTCTACACACATAAACTTCCAATTTTTCCATCACATCGTTCCAATTTTAACCAAACTTCCAATTTTGACATGAACTAAACACACCTTTTAAAAAAATTTCGTACAAAAGTCAATTAATGGGACAAAGAATCGGCGTCATATAGAAAATAAATGAAGAACAAAGAATATCTTACAGTTAACACTTTTACAGCATGGTATCTATCTATTTTATACTAAAAGTCCATCAAACTTCCTACAAACGCTCTCAAGCCGCCACGTGAGACTCCTATAAACGCTTTTAAGTCGCCACATGGCTCTCTAATAATTCAAATAAAATTATAATAAAAAGAAAAACATCTAACTGTAAGTTTTTATTTAAAGTGGTGGACCCAATAATATTAATCGTTGGATCAAAACTAAATATCTTCTCACCCTTTCTCTCCGGACCCACAAGTACGTACGTACGAACTTATGCTTCTATTAGCTCGATGCCATCAACTCTGGATTCTCCCTCTCTTTTTTTTTACTAATTACAAAATACATGTGCATCATAATTTGTGATCATTTTCATGGAGACTGATCTGCCTCGGTGAGCTCGATTGATGCCATCCAGATCCTAATTCTCCTTTTTTTTTCCAAATTACATGATACATGTACACCATAATTTATTATCATAAATTATTAGATCGGTTTTTTTCATAGAGAGTAATCTGAGTGTGAACGTGCAAACGCTAGGAATTTAATTTACAATACAAGTGATTTGGTGTTGTAAATAAACAATTATTTTTATAGACGATCTACGCATACACTTTAGCAGCTGTAGATTGTTTTAATTAAATCACCAATTCCACTGCTATATTAGCTATATTTTTACTACTATATCATATTATATCTTATGTGTCATTTCTACCAACTCTTGTAGGCCACCAAGTTGTCGATGTTTGATGTCGCGATTCCGGTGTTTGCATAGTATGGGGATCGTTGGTACTAGGATATATGCGAGATTGTAGTAAAAGAGATGGAGACGCAGATTTTTATACAGGTTCGGGCCCTTGAATTGTCAGGTAATAATCCTACATCCTGTTGGCCGAAGCCGGTATTGCTCTTATTCACCATAATCACACCAGTACAATATTTGGGGTAGCCTATCTAACTGTTGTCGACTTGGCGGTCTGAAGTTCTGACTCGTAGTCGACAACAGGGTATTCTTCCTTCTCGAGTTCGTACCCAGCGAGATCAGAGACAGCGCTAGATCCCTACGGCTGGCCTCTGTAGGTACCAGATAGGGTCGATCTAGGCATATCTCTGATGTCGATGTCCGGCGGCTTGTCTTGGCGTATGTTGGCTTGTATATCGATCTTATGTCTTGATCTATTGTTCGTGTCCCCTCTCATCCTAGGGGGCCTTGTATTTATACCCATAGATGTCCCCTTATCCAAGTAGAACTAAGGAAACCAATATGGATACAATCCGAGCAGTCCATGTCGTTTCTATGCAGAACTCTATTCATCCTTCCTTATGCGGAACTCCTCCTATATGGTGGGTCCTGTCAAGATTTAGTCAACTACTATTATTAGGTATGTGGTATCTATAACCCTGACACACGTGACTTTGCCTAATCTCATCATTCATTTTTATTTAAATTGGCAGGCCTGTTATCTGAGGACATTAGATCAAATCTACATCTACGTACTTAATTGTTGCAAAAAAAAACATAAGTAGTGTAGGTATGATTCAGAAAAAAGTTTGAGCTTACAAAGTAAAAACATACGCATGTACCTAGGATAAAAAAGATTAAGGCAAAAAAAAACATACGGAGTACCAACGGGAAAAACATCGACGGTTTTTAAAACAGATGTTTCTATAATGTAAAATAAAATATATTACTACACAAATATACGCAAATATATATCGAACAGCAAGTCGAGACAATATAAATCACTTATGTTTAAAGATACTTTAAGATAATGATTATACGTATGTTTATAGCATAACCGATCAAATAGATCTAGCATGTATCGGCTAATACTCCGATACTACTCTATATTAAGAGATTGAAACAGAGAAATTTTATCAAATCAATTTCTTCACCAATATACGCAAATAGAACTAGATCTATAATATAAATATCAAATATCAAATCAATGGTCTTTAAGCATTCATCTTTTTAATTTATTTTAATTTATATTTATATTCAATTTGTGATTAGTTTCATGCTTTAATTAAATGAAATATTTATGTCTTATAAAAGGTATATTATGGTCCTAAATACATCATGACACATGGGACCAACATATAATAATTAATGTTGTGGTAATTTTTAAATAGTTTCACATTATATTTTAGGATTTCACATATCACTTGATAAATATACAACACTAATTTATATCTACAAATGTAAAAAATGAAAACAAAAAAAATAGTCTATTTTTTAAGTAAATCCGATTTAATTTAATTTTTTTGGATTAATTTATCGAAGTTTTTATTTTGAATTTTTTAGAACCGTTTGATTGGTATTTAGGTGATGAGCAATATACGATACATAGGTGTGATAAAGATAAAAATATTTCCTACCAATCATCTTTGCTTTAATATAACCCGTTCATCCATCATAAAGCAGTCATATATGTATGTTTTTTTCCCTTTACCAAATAGTTTAACAACAAATGAACAATCAAGTATGATGCGCAGTAAACTACACATGATATATTTCCAAGGAATTTCAGCATGCTAAGCATAATTGATGAATGTATACTCCCACAAATTTTTAGTTATTGTAAAGAAGTTTGAAAAAAATAAATACATTCTTTAGTAAAGGTGTTTAATGTGATTATCAATAATAGGTATTGAAAATAAATCAGGTGCTAAACTATAGATATTTATCAATATAACTAATAATATGGTGATATAGAGATTATTGTGGTGGTATACGTTTTTTCAGTAGCATCGAATGATGAACCTCATCATTTTTTTTCAAAAGAGAGTACTCTATGTATACTATGAAAATTTGAATAGCGATGATTAACACCATTAAATTGTGTCTACTGTGTGCTACACATCTACTCAAAGTTTTTTTAAAAAACTATTATTTTGATCACCTTGAATTTATGTGTCATTTTCTAAAGGGTATCAAGCATTAACAACAGAGTTTGCTACGCTGTCTAGTAGGGGTATACAAATAGCTGAGTGAGGTGACCCCAATATACAAATACAATTCTCCATGAGGGTATGATAGTAAATTAGACATTACTTATGCTCCTGGATGGTCTTTAGGGGCACGACTACATCGACGAGGGAGTCATCTTTCAACTCAACATAGAAAGAATGTCTTGGTGGCTACGATCGGCTTCACCCGTTAGAGGAGCATTCATGTTTATCTTTAACAGTGTTATTTTATTAATTAGTATAAGTGATATTTTTAAAATATTTATATATGGATTCGAAAATAAGTGAAACATGAACTCTTAGATAAGTAGTGAATGTTTTAGTGTATCAATAATGTATTAGGCTTATTTTATTGGTACATCTCCAGTTTAATCTATTAATAGATACACAACTTTTAAAACAGTAATAATAACTTGTGACAATAGGAGAATTTATACGTAATCGGGAGAGACTGATTTTCTTTTAATCTTGGAGACATTCTTATCATTTACTAAGTATATTAAAGTCAGTTTATCTCACAGCACAAAAAAAGATGAAACATGACATCTTTTAGTATTATTTCATAAATCATAAAACAATAAATAAGATACACGCGTATCTGCACGGGCTTTCTTCCTTCCTAGTTTGTTTAAAAGCCAATGGTTCAAAATACATTACGATAAAAACCCAACAATCAACTTCTAAACTAAAGTTTAGGACTTAAACTTCTAGCCAATGGGTGTTCTAGCTACTGGAGTTGATCGGAAAGTTACCTACTTCGGTGATTGTTTTTTTGGGTTCCGGTACTTCAAATTTTGTCGGGAGATCTAGGACCATCAGTGGCTAATAAAAAGAAAAGGTGTTTCAAATAAAATTGTCTAAAAGGCAGGTCTTTTTTTCTGACAATTAGTAAAACACATGTCGCTAAACTAAACAGAATAATTTTACGGATAGATCAACTGTTATATCTAACCTGTTATTTCAAGTTTGTTTGATGCAAAAACTGATTGTAAATTGGTATATAGCTAAGACAGAGGAAAGCAACAAATTGGTTCTTAAATTAGCATCTTTAAATACATGGTTGTTGATTATCAAAGGCAAAAGAACCATAGACTATATATATCCAATGGATTACCTACTAGCTCGATGAAAACGAACATGCACAGACAAAAGAAAAAGACTAGGCCTCAATCAACCTACCATCTGCTTCACTTCCTTCTCAGGTTTCAGCCTAGCTTAGCCGGCAGAGTCCAGAGAAAAGAATGTGTTTCACAATCAAGAGTAAGGACAGTGACGGACGCAACTATTTTAGATGGGACGGTACAAAACTACACTATTTATCGTTTTGACTTTGATCTATCACACTTTTAACTAGTAAGGATGTACGACGTGATCGTCACTATGACTACCAGTTCATGGCTACACAGCTGCCAATGTCAGCATCTCAGCATTCATCCTCACTGTAAAATAGTTAACTGCATGTTCAGAAACCGATAGCGATGACAGTTTTGAATTAGCAATCAAAGTGTTTCATGTGGTCACTGCTGGGATATGGGAGAGTCTCCCTAATGCCAAATATGCTAGGGAAGGGGTCAAAATTAAACACCTGGTAACACTAGCACATGGTTTTTTTTTCCCTCTCATCATCAACTTACAGGTGGACTACTCCATTATTCAGTCAGAGTGTAATAGCATATAATATGTTGCATATAACATAATACTCGGTAAGTTACTTTCCCGTTACAGTCATGAACAATACGACATTCTAACTAGAGGTTCCCTGGCTATAATTGAGGTGCACATGGTAATCTCTCTGACTTCCGGTCTGTTAATATTGTTTACGCAATGTTTCCATAAAACACTCGTCAAGTTACCTGATGCCAAGAGAAGCACTCAGTAACCTTTTGTTAGACCCTGGGAGAGCATCCCGTTCTGCTAGCGAACTCTGGTCTTCTCTAACGCCTCCCATTCTCAACCTGTATGGCTCAGGCTGTGTTGGGACGCCCATTTTTCCACCCTATCTCCCTCGTTTTCCGCGTGCACGCTTTTCAAACAGCTGAACGGTGTGTTTTTTACAAAAAGTTTCTATACGAAAGTTGCTTAAAAACATCAAATTAATCTATTTTTGAAAAAAAAAGCTAATACTTAATTAATCATGAACTAATATACCGCTCCGTTTTCCGTGCTACTGTTCCAAGTTGGGAACAACCCATGGCAAACACAGCCATTATGACTTTCTCCTATCTTCTTCCTGGATGCATTCATCCATATGCTAGCCAGCTTATGTTATCTTCATCTCGTGCTTTGTTCTCTGGCATAATTTGTGTAGAGCGAACTTATATATACACACATGTACACATACTTACTTACTTTTACTTGTCTATTTCAATTTTGAACTAAAATTACAACCAAAAAGTAAAATTTTTGAAGTACCTACCAACTAAAAGGGAGCCAACAGGAAAGTGGTACACCATGCGCTAATTAATGAAAGAAGAAAGTTAATATTCAAACGAAAATGTATAAATAGACACATGTGGACCTTCGTATGAATTGTAGTAGAGTTTGAAATGTTGGAAGAGCTCAGCATATAAAATTTTCAGCTACTAGCTAGATATTGATTGGCATTACATACACCGCGACTGTAGAAGTTATCAGAGGCAAAAAGTTTTCTTATGACGACATGATTAGACTTGGGATGCATCTGGAATATAAAAAGAACAGTGCCATAGTGGATAACTTGATCGTTTGTGCTCCCTGGCATTGACGTAATATCCCAATTAATTCATTGACGAAGGCAATGACGCAAATTAATCCCTGGCTTTCGTGATACCCTATGAATTGCTGTTGTGCAATATGATATATAATTGGGAAATATTTTGACTCTGAGCAAGACTTTGTACAGATGATAATGACGCAGAAAGAGAGGAGTGAATTAAACATATATGTTCTGAAAATAGCATTCAGGACAGACACCAGCAACATTAATTAGCTCGTCATCAGTTCATACTTCTGAAATTAGGGCAGCGTGAGCTGTCTGTACCTAACTACTGCATCTATGCAGGCGACACAACATGTTATACTTAAATGTTTATGGGAGAGTAGTTTCATTCATTGAACAAAATGTGCATTATTATGTGCAGGGAGATACTTGAATAGATAGCATCGGTGTTGTGCAAATTGAGTTTCAAATTCTCCCATTGATAAATTAATTCTACAATTAATTGAACAGACCAACTTAACTAGTGACAGTTAATTTATTTATTTAAAGATGCTTAATTTGATCTGATATACATATATATATATATATGCATATATATATATGTATATATATATATATGTATATATATATATATATATATATATAAATTAAGCATCAATGGGAGAATTTGTATATATATGTATATATATATACATATATATATATATATATATATATGTATATATATATATAGATATACTATACTACAGATGAGGTGCGTTGTATTAAAACACAACCCACCCCCACCCCCACCCCCACCCCGCTCCCCCACACATTTCTTGTAGTACTGATAGTAAAATGATTACTGTAGGAATATGTATCTACCCTATAGTAATGTTGTTACTTCCCGCACATATTAGCCATTTTCTTTACACCTGCTTTGTACGGTTATACCCCGAATTTTTAGGATCTGGGAATGGGCGACCAAGGGAGCGGCGTCGGTGTGCTCCAGCGGCAGGCAGCGGGAGAACGGCGAAATCGGCCAGCGACGGGTGGAAAGGAGTCGCCACCGCAGCCGCCGGAGGTCAGAGCTGAGGGGAGGTGGGCGGACAACAACGAGCGACGCCTCGAGGGTATCTTTCCTCTTCTTGTTCTTCTTGTTCCTCTTCTTTTCCGGCGTGGCCCCGGCCGGAACCCTAAACGGGGGCACGTCTCATTCTCCGTCCGCGCGTCCGCCGCGGCGGCGCCGGCGGCAGGGTGTGATGCCGCGGGGGATGGGGGATGGGGATGGAGGCGGCCGCCGTGCCGGAGGAGCTGCGGCACAAACGCTCTGACGGCAAGCAGTGGCGATGCTTTCCCATCTCCTGCAAACTCGTGTTCTCATTTACTCAGATCCTGTATGGAAAGGAGGGCGGCGACGAGCAGCTGTAGCCCCTCACCCAGTTGTCGGCTCGTCACAGCCCCACACGGATACATCTTAGGCTTAACATAAGGATTGCCATATTAAATAGTTTCCCCCTAACTTGTTGTCACCATGAAACTTTACCACGGATTAATTGTTAGAAGTAATAGACTCCAATAAAAATTTTGGCTTGACACCTGTATCATGCACAGTACACACGGAACTATGCGTATATAGGCTTGAGAGGCACTGGGAATGGGGTGATGACAAGCAGACCGGAAGCCAGAAGCTTGAAACCCAAGTTTTTTCAGGTTGTCTAACTACTACCAATCAGTTGCTTCTCAGGCTATTTGTTGTATGTGAGTCGATGATAACAGGAGTGTAGATATGCTCGATCGCTTCTATGGCTAGACTGAATTCGTATTCTGTCTTCCAGTTTAATGGCATACTATAGCAACAAAATTGGTCACGGGTGATTTTTCTTTTGTTCTTATTGTTCTCCATCTTAGCACAGTCACGGAGTTTTGCCATTTGCATGCACGAAATATAGGCCAGCGGTGTACGTAATAAGCATCGATCTCTTTCTTTTTCTTTTTTTAAGAGATTTGTCGGATATATTAGAAGGAATAAAGTATGCCAAGCATGCACTAGAAGTAGAAAGTAACACAGAAGGTGAAAAAACACCTGGGGTATAACAGCTCCATTAAGAGATTAATTACAAGGGGGCTGCGACCCAACCCACTGAAATTCTTCCAACCAGGAGAATCTCTAGATTGTGCGATTTGGTTTTACATTTTCCTTAACTATGAAAGATACTTAACTCTCGTTTTACAAAGAAGCTAGATTGCTGGAAAATTCGTCGATTGCTTTCTAGCTAAACATTCCACTCGTCAGTAAGGATCCTAGGATCCTTGTTCTTGCGGCATTTGGTGAGAGGGAGCATAATTAAGAGATTCCCACCATTCCGCTATGCTTGAGGCCGTGTGTTCTTGGGGGATTTGGTTATATTAACCCAGCCAATTTCAAACTTGATTCTATATATACAATGTGTTTTGAAAGTGCATTCCTTTTCGATATGCGTGTCGTCTTCAAAAGCACTTGTATACATAAGCTGCAAATCCAGTCACAAGTCCAATGCCTTCTGAGATGATTGCTTGCTTTCTTTGAAAGTTTGTTTAGTAGAACTACTAGTTATTAATACGGTGGACATAAGATTAAGAATTAAATGAAGAATGGGTGTTTACTTTGCTACACTTGAAATTTTGTCAGAGATCATGATCGACTAACAGAATGTAAAAGGAAGCGACGAATAATATCGTGTAAAGAGTGGTTCTTTCCTCTGACAGATAGTAAACCTGCGCATGTGGTGTCCAACAGCTGCAAAATTATATGAGATTTTGCTCCGGTCCAACAAAAAGTATCTCGATGTACTGGTTTCTCACAGTACCAAAACGTTTTCGATCGTTGATCTAGCTCGGCAGGATAATCCAACGATCGAAAACGATTTGGTATCGTGATCAGGTACTGGTACCTCGAGATACTTTTTAATTGATTGGAGCAAATATCATCAAATTATATATAAATCAACTGTAGGCGGATCCAGGCCTTGAGCCCCCTGGGCCATGAACTGAGGCCTGGGACTGAAAGTCAACTATGCAGTGCAGGTTTCACCGTTTAATTTCAAGCTTGTCCCAAAATGCAATTGGCTGGCCTAGGCCTTGGGCCAAGGCTGGGTCTGCTGCATGCATGCTGCCGTTATTTCAAGTTGATCACTTGAGGCAAATAAAGTACTGAGAGTTTAAATTCGTAGATATGGAGAAAGCAGTTTGTTCATTAATGTGTACGAAAAAGAGAGTTTGTTCATTGGCAGTTTGGCACTGTGAAATGATAGGCATATATACCACCAACATGTAAGTTATTTGCTTCCTTAATATCGTTGAGTACATGGTTGTTGATTTCCTGACTCTCTCCATTTGCATGAAATTATTGAGGACAGTACCATGAGAGCTTCACAGATAAAAGATGAACTGTCACTACTAGAAAAAGCATTTCCCCAACGTTGGGGTCTTATTTTCACAGTCGGACATGACTTTTGGAGCCAAATGACTACCTAAAAATATATAAATTGGGGTGATGTTTGTTGTCCGCATGCGAAAATCTATTTTCGCAGGCAAACCACTTAAGCGGCACCTGCGAAAATGATTTTTGCAGGCGCACCTTATATGGTCCGCCTGTGAAAATGAGGAGTAATATAAATAGACCAGTCTGGAGCAGATTTTTTCTAAGTCCCATTCTCTGCCTTTCTTATCCTCTCCCTCACCTCTCTCTCCCTCTCAGATCCCTCTCCCTCACTGACTCTCCTCTCTCCTCTCTAGCGGTGCGGCGGGAACGGCGGCGCGGCGGGGACGGCGTCTGCATGCGGCGGCGCGGCCGGCGGCGGCGGCTCCCCTCGTCCCCTCCCTCCCAGATCCGGCCGGAGGAGGGAGGTGGGAGGCCGGCGGGGGCGACGGCGGCGACGATGCGCGCGGGGCGGCCGGCGGTGGCTCCCCTCGCCCCCTCCCTCCCAGAACTCTCCCACTCTTGGGGGTCTCAATTCTCAAACTTGCCACCATTTGCTTCATCTTCTCCACCATTTATTCCAGCTTGCTGCCTTCTTCTTCAGGTCGAAAATGTTTCATTCATTGCAAACAAGTTAGAGACAATATGGAAAGGGATAGCCAGTGGAGAGTACACCAATTTTTCTCTGAAAACAACATTATTTCTGGTAAGCCAAAGATTCCAGCAAACTGCAGCTAACAAACTCAAAGTAATTCTAATAGAAATTGGATTAGTATCACTCTTGCAAAGAAGAACAAACTCCTCAAAACTCCTACGGGTGGTGTTCCAATTCAGAGCATCTCTACAAATACACCAAATTAACCTAGCCATGTCACAGTTAAACATGATATAGTTAGTTGTTTCCAGTTCTCCACAAAGCTGGTAGAATTCTGAGCCCCTCCCAACCCCTACTTTTAAGGTGGTCTTTCACATTACAATGTACTGGTAGTATATACTGCAAGTATTACAAGGATACGATAGGAATTTGCTAAAAAAATGGCGACGAGATGGGAGTGACACGGGGTGACGCGGCGCCGTGTTTCCTGGAGGGAAACCGGAGCAAGGGCGCGGTGGTCGTGCCGAGGGGGCGGCTGGGCGAGGCGGCAGCCGGGCGCGACGGCGGCGGCTGGGCGAGCGGCCTGGCCGCGTTGGCAGCCTGGGCGAGGCGGCGGCCGGGCGTGGCGGTGGCCTGGGGCTCCTGTGGCCTGGGGCTCCTCGGCCAAGCTGGTCACGGTGGTCGAGGAGGAAGGCGAAGCGAAGGAGGACGACGGCGACTCGGCCGGTGACGCGGCGGCTGCCGGGCGCGGCGCGGAGCAGCGAGGCGGTGGTGCCCGGGCGATTTTTCCTCTTTTTTTTTGTTTTTTTTGTTCCGTGCGAGCGGTATAACACAACCGCATAGGATAATCGATTATCCCGTGCGGTTGGCCCACCCGCGCGCGAAAATACTGATTTTCGTAGACAGCCGGCTGCAAGTGGGACGGATAACCGCACGGAAAAATTAAAATGCCCGTATGAAAAAATCTTGTCTGTAGTAGTGTTCCCTTGCGGAAGATGTCGGCGTCACTCCCCATGTAGTTCTTGTCATAGCAGGCCTCGTGGAAGCTTGCGCTCCTGAACACCTCGACGAGGTGGCGGATGTACGCCATCGTCGCCGGGTCGATGTCTTCCCTCGCCCTCGCCGCCGCCACCATCGCCGGAGAAGCAGTCGAGATTGAGCAAGCTGAGAAGGACACATGTACACGTACAGTTCAATAAAACGGAAGGGAAGCTAGCCATGATCGGATGCATGTATATATGAGGCTTAGTAGATACCTTGCCGCCGGCGAGGAATCAGGCCGGCGGTGCCGACGAGAAGCGGCGGCCGGCGATGAATTAGGGGTGTATGGCAGCGGTTGCTAGGGTTTGGTTTGGGGGAGGGGATCGAAATGGGGAATTTTGGTTGGGGTTGAGGACTTGAGGGATCATGAGAGGGGGAGGGTTAATTTGAAGCAGATGATTTTAGCAAAAACGGAAAGAAACGTACGCCTGCTGGGTGTGTACTTATCCCATCAGTGCCTCATGTTGCCGACATGTGGGCCCCACGTCGCTTGAGGGCCCACACGTCTGTGCCTGATCGCAGCACTAGCCAACCGTTGGAATTTTCTGTTTCTACTGTAGCTAGTTCGTCCTTCAAAATAATTTTAACCTACGTACGTACCTATTAGTATATGGTTTAGAAAAAAAAACATGGATCATGTTAACTAGTTGTTTTTCCATGGCTGCACCATGTGGGAAACTAATTTCAGCAGCCTCGCTACTTTCGTCCAAATGTAGGAATGTATTGTGTACAATACATTTTCTATGTAGCAGCCATTTGAAATCGTCCTGTTTATGTTTTCTTGGATAATGGAAAAAGTGTATCCAGTGCGTGTTCATGTTTTTTAATTAGATGATGGAAACAAGATGTATCTCTTGTTTTTTTTTTAGATAATGGAAAAGGTGTATCTCATGTGTTTATGTTTTTTACATAATAGACAAAGTGTATCTACTGGAAAAATGTATCTCCTGTTTATGCATGTACACAATTGTTTTGAAGCAAAATTAAAACAGGGCAAATCACCTGTTCTTTTACTGCGTCGTCGTCTTCAACCTCGATCTCATCGCTCTCTCCATCTGGGTTAATTTCTCGACCGTTGCCTTTTCAGTTTCTGCAGCAGGCTGGCAAACTTCGTCAGTTTCTGCACCCGAATGAAAAAGATCAGGGAACCACGCAGGAAATATATATTGTATCGGTTTAATTTGTGGCCGGTTAATTTAAATTAAATTTGAAGCAAAACTAAAACAGGGCAAATCACCATGTTCTTTTACTGCAGGGCAAATCAACATCACCATCACTATCATATTCAGCTTCAGATTTCAAATATCCAGCGAAGAATATCTGACACCCACTAATCGTAGTATCCTTCTAATTCCCTGGCCAAAAAATACATATCATGATCATTTCTACTACAAGGGTATGTCATCATCATGCATCTTCTGCTGCTTCACATTGCAAACATTTTCTTTACTGTAGAGATCTTTCATGTATGGCACTTCTCATAGCCTTAAACTAAACTATATCTTTAACGATCTTTATCTATTATAAAAATTCAAGATGTTTTTACCAGAAATTTCTAACGTCATCCCCTTATAGTGCACGGTTTTTTTTTTATCCAATTTCCTCCCAGATCGTATCTGTATCGCCTAATTTTTCTGTCCGATTCCCTCCCAGATGGCTCCCTCGCCAGATCACGTCCATAGCATAATTTTTCCGTCCCAATCCCTTCCAGATCAGTTCAGGCACACTTCACTCAAATTAAAATGTAAAGCTTCTGAAGGAATTTCCATCTGTCGCCTGACTCTCATTATCCCATGTCGTGCTGTCGTTATTTTACCATATTGAATCAGGCTTCCCCACGGTATATTCCAAAAATCCCAAAACAAACACACATGAACAAATCCAAAGTTCCCGTAAAAAGAATCCCATCTCTTGGGTCTGGACAGATGAGGACTCCACCAGGCAAACTCTTTTCTTATCATGCAACACATACACCATATTGTGAGAGACAAAATTTAGAGCATCGATGGTTCAGATCTCGTGGGCTCATGGAAATCAACCAGTATAGGGACACATGCAAATGCAAAACGGATTAAATTTGTAACTTATCGATTAAGTAAAAGAATATGTTTTTCATACAGTAAACCATTATCATTATCATAACATTAGTTTTTCCCATTGCAATGCACGGCCACCCACTGCAACAAAAACCTTATGTAGAGGCTTTTTTTAAGACAATTTTCGAATTGCCTCTAAAATTTAAAGCTCTATAGTCTAGAGACACTGTTTAGAGGCACTTTCAAAATTGCCTAAAATATTTTTACTCTAGAGACACTTTTAGAGACATTTTTAGCATACTTTGTTAAATTTATCTTGTAGAGACATCTTTTTGGCACTTTAAAATTTGCCTTATATATAAAAGCATTTTCTTAAGGCATTTAAAATGATGTAAAGGTATTTTTCCTAATATTAATATATTTCAAGAAACTAGATATAAGTAACACAAATCACATATTTGCATGTAATTATATGAGGTTGAAATGGCTAGTGCATTGAATATAAAAATGATCAACTCAAGAGGTCATGATATTTCCATAGAGAGACTTCTTATAAAATGCGTCTTAGTTCGCAAAAGGCACTTATGAGACACACTTCAAAATGTCTCTATAACACTGTAAAGACATTTTAAAAATGTCTCTATAGTATTAGAAAAATGTCTCTACAAAACATATTGGCATTTTAAAGATGTCTCTATAGTATTTAAAAAATGTCTTTATAAGGCATATTTGTTGTAGTGACCTTTTCTAGTACATATACATAAGCATTTCTTCTTAAAGAAATCAAATTCCCCACGATATATCAAAACATTATTCTTTCAAAAAAATTATAACAACAATATTGTCTCTTCTGATTTTCAGAACAAAAAACCATCTTTTTTCACTATAGGGACAATGTAATCACCATCACCAATTCACCATCTGTCGGATCCCAGAACTAATGATTCGGAAACCGACATGTTTAACTGTATCAAGCCCTAGATCAGTAGATTGATACATGTTCAACAATCTGGATCTTCATCGCATACACTTGATCAAGGCTCTAAAGGAGATTTCTTTATGTAAAATAATATGGTATTTACAAGGTTGTGGCTAACTATTACAACAAAAGCTATAGAATGACTTAACCCTAATGTTTGGCTATAGACTTAAACCATCTGTCTAATCTATATTTTGCGAATTAAGTTAGAATAAAACTAACTTATGTAATTGAACTCCCAGCTTCAGCAAAAACTCCAAATAGACTCTGAAAAAGAGGGGTTGAAGCAAGGGTGAGTACAACATACTCAGCAAGCTATTATATTAATCAACAATGAATGCATGAAATGGTAACATCTGTGTAGAGCTAGGTTTATTTGCAGAAAGGCTAAGAATGTAGAAGTAGAAAACCTGTAATATTTTAAATGCAGCAGTATTTAATAAAATTTCGAATTAGATTTCTATCCAAGATGCCATAGTGAGTCCCAATGCCCGATAACCGCGAGCACGGCTATTCGAATAGTTTTGAGGATATTCATACTGCAGTAGATGTACGCTTTACCCACAATCCATGATGTGCCAAACACATTAGCCTTGTCATGGCAAAGCTTTTTCGGTTACTAACATCAGTGGTACCTGTTCCATGAACTCTAGTCCCCATGCACTCTGAACGTAATGTTATCAGCAGCGAGAGGAGTTCTGGCATTCCCGAGGTCTTTAGAGATAACTGATTGTATGACACCATGTCATCGCAATCAGGGTTTACAAACAATTTGTCCACAATTCATCTCATATATTTACCTGCGCCTCGGTAAATATAACAATTGCCCTTCGCGGCATAAATTTGCCTCCTGCGCGAGGACTTAAGAAGAACCACTATACAAAGGTAGCACTTTTGCTAGATAACTTAATCAGCTAGGTCTATGCCCATACAAGAATTGCGGTCGTACTCATATGTTCTTCACATGTACTTGGCAGTCTTATGTCGGTTGGAACAACACTAGCCACCCGGAAATCAACCATTTCTACCGTACTGTCCCAATCTAAGTTCATTATATTTTATGCAGTCTAACTAGGCAGGGCTAAGCAAAAGCTAGCATATCTGGTTTGCTATGTTCAGGTTATGCATTTGAAATCATGTATGACTAATGCATGAGGTATCGGAGATATAGAATATAGGGTATTTATGCTCAAAGGAGAGGAATAATAACTTGCCTTGCTCCAATGCAAATAAATCTGAGATAGGCAACCTGATTATCCGATCCTCGAAATACCACAGGTTGCCATCCAAATATAATAGACTCTACTGAAGAAGAGGAAGAACCAAATTCAATAAAAGCCATAAAATAGCAAGAAAGCAAGAAACAGTTAGAAGGGCTAGGGTTTAGGGTATAGCCTATCTTTTTTATAGGGTCTTCGGATTATTGGGCTAGTATTGGCTGAAGTTTGGCTTTGGTAGAAGAATGGCTAGGATTTACTTGTTCTCGAGTCGATGCTGAAATAGAATAGCATATCGGCTCGTATTTCATGTATCGGTTATAGGTAGTTGGAGGGTAAATGGTTGTGACGATATTGTAGCTGGCGTGGAGTCTGGATAGCAAGCTGATTGAGGTAGGATAAATATCAGCTAAGGGTTTAGGTGTTTGCTAGTCGTTGCTAGAGTTGGGCAGTATAATGACTAGAATTGGTATCTTCTCTAGCCGGTGTCAACAAACAGCATAACGGCTAGAGGGATAGGAGGTTTGTGTGGGTTTAGTGGGGCGGAAGTGTTACTCCGATAACCGTGAGTGGCGGCGGAGCGGCTAGGATCACACAGAGCCCGAGAGCTAACTGTGCGGCGTGCTGTGGAGGTCGAGGGAATAGTGAAGCTCCGACCACTATACGCATCGAGGCGTGGGGTGCCAGGAGCAGCACTTCGACCTTGGGTTTGGGTTTTGCCGGGCTCTACAACCAACGGTCCGACGTCGGGGATAGTAAACCGCGAACGTCCCCATGGAAGGCGTAAAGTTCCAACCGGCGGCTTTTTAGTGGCTAAAGGGTATTTTGGGTTAAAAAGAAATATTTGAAAAGACAAACATAAATTCAAACAGTATTTGAATAAATTCAAATAAAATATTAAAAGAGCAAATTTGGGGTCAAAAGATAGGGTTTGAATTTAGATAAATTTAGGTCCAAGTTTCACTCGAATCGGATCTACGGTTTAGGAGATATGGGCTTCTAAAGAATAGGATTTGAATTAAATAGGGAAAATACAAAATGTTACTGTGCAGGGGCCCACCTGTCAGTCTTTCTTTTTCTTTTTCTCTTCTTTCTTCTTCTTCCTCCCGTCATCTTCCTCCTCTCCTTCTTCCCGTGTAACAACAGAGAGAGAGAGAGAGAAGGGGCGCTGGGACTCCAGTGGCCGGGGATCGGCAAAGTCGGTGGCAACTTGTGTTCCCGGACGACGCGCATCTGGGGAGGATGGTTTCCGGCAGAGGGAGATGAGGAGTTGGCCGGAACGGCAAGTAGAAGAGCTTCTCTTCGGCTGCAAAGGAGGTGGTTGTGGTGGTTGCTATGGGGTGGGGGAGAAGGGGAAAACGGGAAAAATGGGTTCGCCGGAGGGAGGGGGAGTCAGTGGTGCAAGGATTTAGCTAGGGGAACTATAGAGGAGGAGATCGACCGATGGCGGCGTCGGCCGGACTTGACAGGAGAGAGAAGAAGAAGAGCTCAAGGCTCGGATGGGGAAAAGAGGAGGGGTTTGCCGGCTATTTATAGGCGGTGGACGTCGGTTCATGAAGGTCGGTTCGCCGGTGGAGGACGAGGAAGGCACGGCGACGGCTGCGTAGGGGAAAAGAAAACGGCGCCGGCCTCGTCTCCTGATTGGTCGGCAACGGCGGCGCGTGCACGTGGCGGCCGCAGAGGAATTGGCGGCGGAGAAGGAGGAGCACGGCACGGCGACTGACGTCATGGATGATTCCTTGGCGACGACGGCAAGGTGGCGGCGGCGCGCACGCGCTCCGATGGCGCACGGCGGCGCCCACAGAAGGAAGGGAGGAGAGAGGAGGCGGCTCAGCTGAGGCTGGGCCGACTTGGGCCGCATGAAAGAGAGGAGGGAAAAGGGGAATTCGGCCCAATGTCAAAAAGGAAGAAGTCTAATTTTTATAGAGGTTTGGATGGCTGCAAATAATTTGAATAGGAAGTTTTGGAAGGAAATTTGGCAAAGGAGGGATTCTCCAATTTATTTGAGTGCAATGTTTTTGGAGATAAAATATAATGGACTAAATATCAAAGCACTCAAATGAGAGGGGAATTAACAATATAATTCCTCAATATATATATTCGGAGGAAAATGGTTGGAGGTAAAGATAAAAAGGGTTTGAATCCTAGATTTGATAGCAGGAATATTTGAAGAATTATTTGTGGCTAATAGGGAATCAATTTGGAAGAGGAGGATAAAATAAAAATCTATTCTTCTTAGCACAAGAGCAATCATTCACAATATTTGCAATATTGCTATTCTTGTGCCGAATAGGAAATCAAGCCATAGAGATTAATGATGGCTAGATCAAAGGGAAGAATTTGGATATTTGAAATTTGGAAAAGGGAACTAAGGATATGCTTGGAATCGAAGGATAGGTTTAAGATCAAAGGATGGGTTTAACAATTAATTCCAATAAAATTGGAATTGCTTCTGTATTAAGTTCTAGCACAAAATGGAAAGGTTGCTTAGACCATAATTCATAAAAGTAAAAAGGGTTTTCAAACTAAATTTAAATAAAGGAAGTTTTAGCGAAAGAAAGTTTTAAATCGAAATCGAATCAAGAAATACCTCAAGATAGGTTTTAAATAAAAGTCATAAAAGAGATTAAATAAAATAAGAGGTTTTATGCAAGTTAGTTTTAGGAGGTCTCTCTAATTATATTTTCCTAGGTTTAAAAAGTTATTAAGAACATAAGAATCAGCATGATGCAAGATTAGAAAATTGCTAATTTTCAGGATGTTACACCATCGTCGCCGCTTTCATTTTTCACTCTTAGATATCTCTCATGCATCATACTGAGCTATGAATTCTCGCAGCACGCGAACACTCCTGATGAATCGATCGGCAGCGCAGAAGACGATGACGTCATCTTTCTGGTGATCGCCGTGCAGCTTTGGGATGGCGTCAAGCCTCGCCTTCTCCTCCACCAGTCTCTCCTTGGCGACGGCCGACAAGCTGCTCGACCAAATTGGCAAAGCCGTCCACGGCCACCGACAGCGCAGCCTCCTCTGACTCCGCCCCGTCGAGCCACTCCAGCAGCGACATTACAGGGACGGTGGCCTCCTCCTCTACTCCGTCCGGCGTCATCATCAGGGCAGCGAGGCGGTCGCGGTACCCCGCCATGGCGGCGCGGACGGCCTTGAGGCGGAGCTTCCAAATTAAGTGTATTGTGTACAGTACATTTTTTCTATGTAGGAAATGCTACCATTTGAAATCATCCTGTTTATGTTTTCTTGGATAATGGAAAAGTGTTTCCAGTGCGTGTTCATGTTTTTTTATTAGATGATGGAAACAAAATGTATCTCCTGTTTTTTTTAGATAATGGAAAAGGTGTATCTCATGTGTTTATGTTTTTTACATAATGGAAAAAGTGTATCTACTGGAAAAATGTATCTCCTGTTTATGCATGTACACAATTGAAAAGGGCAAATCACCTGTTCTTTTACTGCAGGGAAAATCACCATCACCATCACTATCATATCGTATTCTGCTTCAGATTTCAAATATCAAGCGAAGAATATTTCACACCCACTAATCACAGTAGCCTTCTAATTCCCTGGCGTAAAAATACATTTTCTTTACTACAGTCTATAGAGATCTTTCATATGTATGGCACTGTTAGAGCCTTAAACTAATTAAATCATATCTTTATTTTTACCTATTATAAAAATTCAAGATGTTTTTGCTAGGAATTTTGTACGTCATCCCCTTATAGTGCACGGTTTTTTTATCCGATTTCCTCCCAGATCGTATCTATACCGTCTAATTTTTCTGTCATATTCCCTCCCGGATGGCTCCTGATTATGTTTTCTTGGATAATGGAATAGTGCATCTCGTGCGTGTTCATGTTTTACTTCTTAGATGATGAAAATAAAGTGCATCTCCTGTTTTTTTAGATAATGGAAAAATTGTATATCCCATATGTTTATTTTTTTAGATAATGGAAAAAGTGTATCTCGGTATGTCGAATCAGGAACTTCTGACGGACCTAGACCCACACCTTTGACAGGTTTGGCCCTGGTCAAAGATTTGTGGTCACTATTAACTCCACCCACCTTTGATGGGCAACGTACATGCAGTACGGCCGTCAATATTTTCTGGTCCGTCTGAGGTGGGGGTCTCCACAATCCCATGGATGTGGTTGCAACCCGTCAAAGGTGAGCACCTGTGACAGGTCCAAAGGGGACGGCCCATCAAAAAGTGACCCATTCTCTGACGAATCTACCTAGGTGCCCGTTAGAGAGGATAATTTCGTGTGCTTTGGCTTACAAAGTATATAGTTAAAAAAAACATGGATCATGTTGATAAGTTGTCTTTCCATGGCTGCACCTGGAAACTAATTTCAGCAACCTCGCTGCTTGCTTCCAAATTAACTTTGTTGTGCTTGTGTACTTCCACATACGTTTAATAATCAAACGAGGTTTTTAGTCACTATAGCGGAACCTTCATTCATAACAGGTGGCAACACACATCTGTGTCGTAGAAAAGAACCCCTTCACTCGTAACAGGTGGCAATACACATCTGTGTTAGAGAAAAGCCTCATTAGTGATTATATATTGGTGACTAATGAGAAAACCTCATGTGTGACGGTTGAATATCCATCATCAATGACTCGTCTTTGTCGGTGATATGTTATGATGCATGACGAGCCCCTGCAGCCATGACGGCCGCGGTGACGACGACGGCGATGGCATACCCTCCGTAAGACTATGGCTCATATTCAATTTGGTGGACTGTGGAGATAAAAGATGCATATAATGGAGGATCCTTGCAAAATGCACCGTTACAACTAGGGGGTATCTGTAAATATTGTTAAGTGCCCTTAGACCTGAACCCGCTCCGATCTGTGCTGTACATTTTAGATCCGACGGTCCACAGTAGATATTGCATTCTCCCACTGAGGAGTAGTATTGCACTAGATACTTCCCCGTTCATTACTAGAACTCACCATGTTCCCTACCACATTTTTTCTCTCTGTCGGCAGAGAATACCCCAAGCACGGTGAGATCTCCTGCCGTTTGCTCCGTATATAATACCGTTTGACTAACACGCATACATATATCTGAAACAAAATTTACCTACATCAATTTCACTTTTGCTGACAAAAGTAATAACGCCGATAATGCGATAGATAGTGAAAATGTAAACAAAATTTACTTTTATTTTGCTACATCAATTTCACTTCTGCTGACAAGAGGGACCATGACTTAGGTTTTGGAGGAGACTAATTCTAATTCATTGTTTAATTAGAACAACGATACGATCCATCCTTATGTAGATGGAGGAAAGGACCCAATCTAATCTCGGGATAGGACCTTGACCCCTACCTATGACAATTCTGGAGACAAAAAGTGACAAAAAACTGTGGATGGTAATGAAATATTTATGGCCCTGTACAGAGAATGACAGAAAGGAAAGTTTCCTGAGTGAGATAGTACAGAACAGGTTACTGAATGTCCAATGCCCTGTGATGCTGGGAGGTGATTAATTTTAAAATGATAAGAAAATCAGGAGGAACGTTCCACATGAGATGGGCTAAAGCTTTCAATTTGTTCTTAACTGACACAGAGCTGAGGGAACTACATAGAGTTGATAATAAATTCACCTGAACAAACAAGCAATTATCCTTTGACAAAAGTTCAGAGTTTGACTAGAGTTGGCTCAGACCATAACCTAATTGTAGTAACAGTTATAAGCTGCAATCAGTTGAACCTTCACAAAAGACAATTCAGGTTTGATGCATCATGGCTGCGTAAAGAAGATTCTAGAGATAAAGTAATTGAGAAATGGCCAAGAAGGCAATAAGTGGCAAAGTTCTATCTTAAGTAGATTGATGAAATGATGGAGTCTAAACATGGAGAGTGAAAGAAGGAAGAAAAAACTCAAGATTCAGGAGGAAATTAAAGAGATAGATATAGGAGGGTAGACAAATTTCTAGGAAAAGTGGACAAAGAGATATGTTTCAAGGAAGAGTTAGTGGAAATATATCATGACAAAGAAATATATTGGCAAAAAAAAAGTGGGGAACAATGGATCCCCCGCGTCAAGCATCGAAGCCTTCTTCGCGCCAAGCCGAAGTTTTCCACCGCGCCAAGCTGAGCCTTCTCCCCGAAGCCTAGCTGAGCAGCAGCAACAGGTGGGCCTAGACACCGTGTTTTCGTACCTGTCATCCACCTTGCGCCATTCTCTCTAATAGACGAACGAATAGGCGTGCCTTCGCGTCCCTGAAGCCAAACTAGCCAAATCTTCACGACCCGACCGTGCATCTCTTGCCATCACTTATCCCGGCACCTCCTGATGTCACAGCACTGCCCAGCTACCCCGTTCCATCCCTCTCTACCCGAGAATGGCGAGACAGAGATAAATCCATAGAACGATCTCACAAGCATCACGTCCAAACTACACCTTTAAGCCTACCCTTGCGCCAACACTCACTCCTAGTTCGCCTCTTCACGTTCCAAGCAAGCCCAGGAAAAGAACTCCCTTGAGATGGCCGGAGTGTGAGCACCCGCATTGGCGCCAGCGAGCCCACAACACCGTGAAAACTCCTCTGGTGAGCTTCTGCCTGAACCAAGTGCATCTTGTTTTTTTCCTTATCCTCTATTGACCCCATTTAACCCTTCACCTCATACAAAATGCCGCTAGATTGCGCCACCTCTCCGTCATCCTTCGTGTCATCCAGAACGCCGCCACCGCTGCCCCTCACCGCTTCGTGTCATCCAGGACAATCACACTCCTAGTACCTCTCTAAGATGATACCCTCAATCAGTTGCAGGGAAAATCTACCAGAGCACCGCTGCCATCGACGCCGCTCACTACCGGGTCGAGAGCCTCATCGCCAGATCTCTCCACATCACCTCATCCACAAACTAGCCACAGAGTAAGCTTCAAAGTAGTCCCTAGACCATCTCCTTGCTCCGAATCGAGACGCCGTCCTCCATACGTAGCGCCATGGCTGCTGCCATCCCGAACTGCCGTCCCTCTCCCTGCCTATTGTTTGTTCTGGAGGAAGAAGGACCTTCATACATAAATAGCAAGAAGCTTAGGGTCCAAACTGCAGAAGTCTATCACTCATGGAAAAATAGGTTCAGGACCTATACGTAATTTCTAGAAACAGATCTAGTGCTCTGATGAAAGAGTGAACCATATTCGAAAGAATGAATCTAAATCCAACATTACGTTTTGTTACATTTGTTCTATCCGACGGCCAGAATTTACTACGTGGATTGGTTCATCCTAGGATCATCACATGATTTACATCATTTTCTTTACTTCGCTTATTATTAATCACAGATTCGCAGTTCAATTGTGCATAGATCATTGCTTAATAAAAAATAAACCGCTTTGACTTTTTATCATTTTATAAAGAAATATAGCAACATTCCTAACACAAAATAAACATATTATCAAACTATATTAAATGATAGTGTTTCAGTGAAACTAATTCGGTGTTGTAGATGTTACTAAATATTTTTTATAAGCTTGATTAAACTTAAAAAGAGTTTGAATAGGAAAAGAGTCAAAGCGGCTTGTAATATGGAACGGATGGAGTATATTTTAGGAGGAAGGGTTACACAGGCACTGACAAGAGGCTTGATCGTCAATCGACATCTGATGTTGCTAATATTTTTGTTCTGGACTTGCATGTTCGTCTATGAATCGATGTTCTGGACTAAATAATACTTATTTTTAATAATGGAATAAACATCCTGGTCTTTGCTCATTATATAGCTACAGCCAATTATGACTAAACAATACTTATGAACTAAGAGTGACACACATCGTCAATTATAATAAACTTTATTGAATCTCGATCACTACATTAAAATGGAGCTCAATTAATTACAAACAGCTAGCAAAAATTGCCAGGTCCCCCATAAAAGAAACCATCATGTTCAAAATCAGAGACACGGTAGCAATTTGATATATATCCGAGAGCAGAATTGATTTGATGGCTGTTGCCGCCTGCATCAAAAAACTTGACGCTACTAAATGATGCAGCGTTTTTGATTGAAGCATTCCCACTGCCCATCGGAGGACTTGGTAATTTATGTTCCTTTTTGAAGGCATAGCCGCCAAACATTATTGTCACTGGTTTATATGACAAGCTTGTAAACAGAGATCTTGGATAGTAACCTGTAAGTCTGGCTTCACCATTAAACCCATAGTAGACTTGCCAATCACCAGAATTTGGATCCTGAAATCATCAATATGTAGTATAGTGTCATCTTTCATATATATATATACACGAGGAGATATCAAAAATTGAATGTAATAAGATTGATCCGTGATTAATTCAAAAGGAATTAAAGGTATATATATACACGTACCTTGGATACTCTGACTGTAATGTATTGTTTGTCGCTAGAGGTGGTGGAAACAGGGTTAATCACCATTCCTGGAACGATTTCTGAGCTAAATACACTTTCGAATCCAGGACAACGCATATCAGGACAGGCATTAGATCCTTGAGTCTGCCATTAATTGGAGCACAAGATATTAATTACATGATAAATACAAAATCTTTATGATAGTACCATATCCTTAAAGATATAAGAATTGATGGACAGAAAACTGCAGTGTTTATGACGAAACTTACAAACCAAGTACTGAAGTGCGTCTGTGAATCATTGTATGATTCAGGCTCAATCTGCATGAGGTACAATTAAACTAAATGTTAAAACTAGAAAAAAATGGAGTAAATTAATGGTTAATCTAAGGAACTTAGTGACACATGTTCAAGTGACAGTGCAAAGCTCATCCAACTGTGTTGAGCATAACCTACTAAGCTAGCTAGTGTAGGCTTGAACTTACAATTTCAAATCAAGAAGATAATTTTAACTTACATTCCATCCAGCTATAACATTATTTATGGCGGATGCTTCATCCTTATTATAAATCGAAATGAAACCTCCTGTTTGTTGTCCATGCTCTAGATTAAAGCCATAAACATCCATGGTGGCCTCTACTCCATAATACGTTATAGCATTATCTGAAGGACCCCATCCATATACTGCAAGCTGCAAATGTACGTATTTGGTCATGAAAGTTATGATCATGTGTAAAAAAAATTCATCTTTCAGATATAGAAGACAGCAAAAAAAAAAGGGGGGGGGGGGAAAACATAGATATGACACTCACATACAACGTGCCAGCTTGATTTGATTCATGACCCGACGAAGATAAATTCACATCAAGTATAGGGGCCATCAATGTTTGCCAATTCTTTTGGACCTGATTAATTGTTTCGGAAAAGGGAAATGAATCAATATGGACTATAGTTACAACCGTGTTTTAGTTGAATAAAATAGAATCTGAATTATAACAGCATATGGCTATAGAGAATTAAGTATAGTACCTCTTCTTCCATAAGAGGGAAGCAACCTCCTACTGTTGAACTAGCAAGGAACAACACACAGAGCAGTGCAGATTGAGTAAAAAATTTCTCCATATTAGAAGTGGGGAATGGAAGAGGGTATTATGTTTTGAGTTCGTTTTGCGCTAGCCCTGTTTCATCTATTTTATATAGATGAGCTTCAACCTTATTAAATAAGTAATCTGAACTAAATCTTTTGCATTCAATGCAAAATCAAAAACCAAATCTTTAATTCAATGAAACATTAATGAATATATATTTATAATACTGCCATTAATAGGAGGTGCATTTATAGAAGATACTCCTTTTGTCCCACTGAATAAGGCGCGGTCAAATTTGGCATGGTCTTCAAAACTAATATTTGACTTTAAATTTTTCATATATTACAATGTTGTAGCAACAAAATCATGATTACATGAAAGTAAATTCAAATATCATTTCAATGATATTATTTCCATAAAATAAAATTTAGTTTATAATAAAATAAATATTGGTCAAATATTTAAATAGTTGAATAATAAAATGTGTGCACGCCTTATTCCGTAGAACGGATCGGATGGAGTATATTTAAACCATTGGATAAATAAAAATAGATAAATATTTGTATCATAGCTAATATAACGTACCTTAATTTCTATATTGGAAAACTTAATTATGCCAAATTTCTAAAGGAGTTTTTTTTTTCTAAAAACATACGGTTACCAAAGTAATGAAGATGGTACTCCCTCCATCCCAAATTACAAGGCCTATATTTTTTATATACAGTCTTCAATGATATACTTTAACCATTAAATTTTTTCCATGTTATGTTTTCAATTAATATAAAATTAGCATCATATAAAATTACTTCAAAATATGAATCTAGTGATATAACATGCATAATACTTAACATAGATATGGTTACTATGATTATTAGTAAAAAATTACCGAGTTTGATTTTTCTAAAAAAGGGGGTGCCCTATAATTTGGGACAGAGGGAGTATCCAGCTAGCCGGAACATGCCCAAAAAGGGCCAGTTAGTCTGATCTCTTATTGTATCAAACAAGGGGAACATACCTCCTACCACTAACAAATTGTAACGTCCGGGATTTGAATGGCAAGAATTCGTAAATGTTCATCACATAATTCCATATCCCTAACAGCATGGTGCAAGCTATTATTATAGCAGCATAAAATTAACGTAAATAGAGTATTTTGGGTGATCTTAGGCCGTTACTATCGATGGGCCGTACCCGCCTACGGTACTTGTAATGTATGGGGGACGTTGACACCAGGTTATACACAAGATCATGGTAAAGAGATAGGAGACCGGGTTTTCTTATACAGGTTTGGGCCCTCTTCTAATTAGTAATAGCACTACTTCTATTTGCCGAAACCAGTGATGCCATTATATATCAATATTTCACGAGTGCAAGTGGAGGAGAACATAATCTTGACTCTGTCATTCTAGCGGCATAAAGCACAAGCAGATAGTCAATGGCTAAAAGTTGCCGGCTTCCTTAAGTAGGAACTCAGCAAGTTTGGAGGAGGCAATAAGATCCAAACTGTTGTTGGCTTTTGTGGTACTCATTAGATCATATTGGCCTCATCTGGGCTTGCCTTTGGATTCTTCGCGTGTCATATGTTGTATCTTGGCTTGTCCCCTCTTCTTCTGGGGTGTCTTGTATTTTTAGGGAGGTAAATATAGATTTGATCCAAGTAGTCCAGATTTGGTGGAAATAGGACCATGTTCATCTTTCCTTATTCGGGAATACTTTCATTATCTACTCAGGTATATATACTTCAGGCTCGATTTCGTATAGGACTTGTACATGGTGCGCCCTGTGAGCTTGGTACACAAGTATTGGTATCCCCATATCTAGGGCATTGATAGTAGCCCCCGAACTCTATTCTTTGCTCTGTTATATGATTATCCTGAAATCAACAACACACAACAAACTGTTAGATAGAAAACCCCCGAGCGAACACTCAGGAGTAATATGATATAGATTGAAAGTTTGAAAGCAAAGCATATCTATGTGTGATATAACTTTTGCATTATAGAGTTGTATACTATCCCTAGCTAGCCCCCTGTTGGATTATTGGGAAAGGTAACTTTCCTAGGAAGGCAACCGGTATTCACATCTCATAGTGTTGAAGGAATAGGTTCCTAGCCCTTAGCCATGATGTAACGTACCAAAATTTTTGAAAGGAAATACCGGACCTCTTAAGGGCACGTAAGGTTCCCCTTAGCCATGATCACATAAGGTTCCGCGCGCGTGCGAAAATACCGGACCTCTTAAGGGCACGTCTAGAAAAATTGATTTTCACAGGTAGGGTTAAATCTAGAGGTTCTTAAGCTATTTTCGCAAACGGTTGTAAGAGGGTTTTTTTGGCCGCTTGAAAAAATAAAAAGCCAACGTACGTCGAAAAAATTCGATGTCGGTAAAAAATCCATACATCGTGGACATTTAGTAAACATTTTTCGTTCCGTACGTTTAGGCTTTTATGGCTGGCTTGAAGTTGAATCAGTCAATCTGTTTCTGATGATGTTGTTGCCAATTTTTCACTGTGACCTTCTAGCACTGACAGCAAAATCTAGAATGATAGGACTCATGTTTGAATTTAGATATGTACTTGCAGTAGTCCAAAGAAATTGCATACTACTCCCTCCGTCCCATAATATAAGGGATTTTGGTGGGATGTGACACGTCCTAGTACTATGAATCTGAATCCGGATAGGGGAGCCTGTCCAGATTAATTCGTAGTACTAGGATGTGGGACCTCTGTTCAGATTAATTCATAGTACTAGGATGTGTCGCATTCCACCAAAATCCCTTATATTATGGGACGGAAAGAGTAAGTTTTATTCATACACATCTCTACTCTGAAAGCACTAATACAGTCTATACAAAAGCAAGGTCAATTGAAGTCACTAGTTCAGATCAGGGTGTCAGTGATGAACCATCTTTGTCGGGTTAATACGACTTGTTTGGGATCACTCATCTTATAGATCGAAAACTACACCGTTTAAGATATGACTATCGGGGATGACCCGTCCCTGATATGAGGTCATATTTGTCGGGTCGTAGTTGTAACACGTCATGGATAACCTATAACGTATCACAACCTTGCGCCGTCACAGATAACATATCATCCGTGATGGGTGTAATAAGATGACCCGTCAATGATGAGAGCACTCATCGTGAAGGGTGGTAGTTAAAACCTATCATGGATGAAGGACAGTTCAAATTTTTGAAAATTTTAAAATCCTTGGATAGAGTCATACCCTATATGAAGTTGTAGATATCGATAAGATCTTTAAATTTAAATTTGACAACATTTGAATTTGAAATAGTTTATATGCCTAAAAATACATTATAAGTGGTGAGATCTATTTTTCAAATAATCTCGGATGGAGACACACCCTATATCAAAGTCAAAGGGTTCAATGAGATTACAAGTTTCGAGTTGACAATATTTTTATTTGAGATTGTTTACATCCGATCCCCAAATATGTGTTATAATTCATGTGATATATTTCCAAAATATTTTTTGAAATTTTCAAATGACCTTGGATTGAGATATGTCCTACACTAAGGCTGTGTTCGGCAGCCATATTTCCCTACTCATCTCTATCGTTTTCTGCACACACGCCTTTTATACCGCTGAACATTGTGTTTTTTGTAAAATTTTTCTATAGGAAAGTTGTTTTAAAACTTCATATTAATCCATTTTTGAAAAAAAATTAACTAATACTTAATTAACCATGAACTAATGAGTCGCTCCATTTTATATGTATGGGGAAGAGTTCCCAAATTTGGGTGCCAAACTCTATTTAAAATTGTAGAGCTATTCCCTCTGTCTCTAAATATAATGGATTTTAGTTAGATGTGACGTATCCTAGTATAAAGAATTTGGACGTGCCTCATATCTAGATTCGTTATATACTAGAATGTGTCACATCCAACCAAAATCTCTTATATTTTAGGACAGAGGGAGTAGATGAGACTTGTAAACTCTGTAGCAAGTACACAAACACATCAAAAAGTTAATTTGGAAGCAAGTAGCTAGATGAGATTGGCAAACCATATATGCATATCATGGTAAGTTAAAATTATTTTAAACGGTATGCTTTTTTATTATCTAAAAACAGTACTTCCTCCATAAGAAAAACCTAATCCTAGATTTGAACCTGGCCACTACCTACATATTATGTCCAGATTCAAACCCAGGATTGAGTTTTTTTTTCGGGAGGGAATAGAAACAGAAAATTCCAACGGTTGGCTAGTGCTGCGTTAGGCACAGACGTGTGGGCCCCCAAGCGACGTGGGCCCACACGTCGACAACATGAGGCACTGATGGGTAAGTACACACTAACACACCCAGAAGGCGTACGTTTCTTTCCGTTTTTGCTCAAATCATCTGCTTCAAATTAACCCTCCCTCCCTCCCCTCCCTCAACCCTACCAAAATTCCCCATTTCGATCCCCTTCCCCCAAACCAAACCCTAGCAGCCGCCGCCACACACCCCTAAATCATCGCCGGCCGCCGCTTCTCGTCGTCACCACCGGCCGGCTCCGTCGCCGGCGGCAAGCCAGGTACGTGCTGACCATCTACTAAGCCTCATATCTACATGCATCCGATCATGGCTAGCTTTCCTTCCGTTTGATTGAACTGTACTGTGTGCATGTGTCTTTCTCAGCTTGCTACATCTCGACTGCTTCTCCGGCGATGGCAGCGGCGGCGAGGGAAGACATCCACCCGGCGACGATGGCGTACATCCGCCACCTCGTCGAGGTGTTCAGGACCACAAGCTTCCACGACGCCTGCTACGACCAGAACTACATGGGGAGCGACGCCGACATCTTCCGCCACCGCCCGGGGACCACCGCCGTCCCGGACGACGTCGACGCCGCGCTCGACGCCATCGAAGAGATCCTCCGCAAGGGGAGCCCCACGCTCGCCGCCGACGAGCGCCTCGACATCCTCTACAACCGAACCCTGCAGGAGGAGACGGTCGGCGCCGTCGAGGACGCCGTCGCTTCCATGGAGGCGCAGGTCGCCGGCGAACGCGACATCGTGGACGCCAAGAAGCTCCGCCTCAAGGCCGTCCGCGCCGCCGTGGCGGAGTACCGCGACGGCCTCGCCGCCCTGATGACGCCGGCGGACGGAGTAGAGGAGCAGGAGGCCACCGCCGCCGTGATGTCGCTGCTGGAGCGGCTCGACGCGGCGGAGTCGGAGGCGGCCGCGCTGGCGGCGGACGTGGACGGCTTCGACGGCTTGGTCGAGCAGCTCGCCGCCGCCAGGGAGAGGCTGGTGGAGGAGAAGGCGAGGCTCGACGCCATCCCGGTGCCGTCCGGCGATCACCGGAAAGACGACGTCATCGTCTTCCGCGCTGCCGATCGATTCAACAGGAGTGTTCGCGTGCTGCGAGAATTCGTAGCTCAGTACGATGCATGAGTGATCTCATCTAAGAGTGAAAAATAAAAGCAGCGATGACAGTGAATTGGTGATGGTGATTACATATTGTCCCTATAGTGATGAAAAAAATATGTGTATTTTTTATCCGCAAAATCAGAGACAATATTGTTGTTATATATATATATATTTTTTGAAAGGATATGCTTTTGATATGTCGTGGGGAATTTGATTTCGTTAAGAAGAAATGTTTATGTATATGTACTAGAAAAGGTGACCGTGCATTGCAACGGGAAGAACTAATGTTATGATAATGATTATCGTTTACTCTAAGAAAAGCATATTCTTTTTAGTTAATCGATGAGTTGATTTCAACGAGCCCACGAGATCTAAACCATCGATGCTCTGAATTTTCTCTCACAATATGATGTATGTGTTGCACCATAAGAAAAGAATTTGCAGGGAGTCTCTTGTAACAAAGCCCACCATGCGAAGGGCTAAGAACGCTGGTTCAAAATTCCGGGGTGGAATTTCTGAAATTTTGGGTAATTCGGAATCTTTTCAATAGGGAACTGTTTTGCTCCCTCTTTAGTTTTAGAATATTATTTTAATTTAGAAATTTTATTTAAATTTCACCAAACTTTGTTCACCATTCAAAATTTTATTTTGAACCAAAATTAATAGGAATAGGAATAGCAATAGGCAAACTGATATATTAAACCCTGGGCTTGACGATTAAGAGGTAGTTGAAGACAATGCCGATATCAGTGACACGCGTAAGTTAATCAACACAGTGGACGATTCAAATCCAATATTCTCTAATGGAAAAAAACAGTACAGAAGCATTCTCCAATGAGGAAAACATAGAACATTATAAGCAATCTCTATGAGGAAAAAATAATTAGAGAAAAAAATAGAACAGTTCAGAAGCGGTAGCAAGTAGGGGTAGCAGGCAATAGCAGAGCAGCACGTACATAGACCATATTTATGGACTCACTAACTCCCGCATCTTCTTTATCTATTGCATCGCATGTCCTCATCCATTCCTTGAAGAGAGAGAGAGATTGCATGTGAGGGGAGTGCCACCACTGCTACAAAGAAGATTTTTCCAAACGGTCCAAATCGATTTTCACATGCGGTTGCCTGACCCACATGTGAGAAAAGGTCTGCAAAAATCGCAATTTTCCCATGCGGCTAGCGTAACCGCATAAAAAAGGTGATTTTTGCATACGGTCCTCTAAGCCAACCACATAAGAAAATATTTTTTGGCGAAAAAAAATAAAGATCCAACAAAAAACCCTAGCCGTCCCACCATGCTGCGGCCGCACGCTCTCGCCGCCGTCGCTCCCGAGGGTAGGGGTGGCGGATCTGCCCGCCGACTGCTCGCACCCACCGCCGCCGCTTGCCACCATCACCTCCAGTCATCATCGTTGGCCGCTGCTGCTTGCCGGTACCACCTACCGACGCGCCCGCCTACCCGCCCGCCGTTGCGCCCTGCCGCCTCGCCAACGGATCCACGCGGATCCAGGTGAGGGACGGCCACTGCCGCCGGATCCGGGCGGGGGACGGCCGTCGCTGCACCCCTTCTGCCCCGCCGTCGTGCTCCTCTCGCCTCCACCGCCACCCACAGTCACTTGCCCCATTGCTGCTGCCCGAGGTCGAGGACGGTGGATCAACTACTACCAACGCTCCCCGCCGGCACCGCCGTCACCGCTCCCGCTGGCGCCCGCACAACCACCGCTGCCTATCGTCAGTAGCCGCCGCCACCGGTCGTCGCGGGTGCCGAGCCTGCCGCCGTCGACCCTCCCCACCGATGCCGCCGCGCCTCCCTGCTGCCGTCACCGCTCCCACCGTCACCCGCCCAACTACCATCCGCCCGTCGCGGGCGCCGAGCTCGCCGCCGGTTGCCGAGAGAGAGGAGGGGAGAGGAGGTGAGAGAGAGAGGACTGAGAAATTGAGATGGAAGAGGAGAAGTGGTGGGGACAGAAAGGACTAAGAGGAGAAGATAAAATTGCCAGTGCAAAATTTTGAAGTTTTGGAGAGGGGAAGAGGATCCTTAAGAGGCCCCCATGTTCAGAAATGTAGGGGAAGAGATTGTTTACTATGGTAATCAATTTGTAAAGACTGATATGTGCACACTTGCTCTAAAATCACATTATCCATACGGAAGCAATTAATATTAACTTAAAACCCATAGAAATTATAGCTACTTCATACATATATATATAAGAGCAATTTTACGGTTCTTGAGGAGGTACCATGAGGTACCATTTTTTCTATTGTAAATTTGGTATCTCTTGATACCTAGGTACTATGAGTTACCATGAGGTACCAAATTTTATATATAAAGGACCTCCTAAAGGACCATAGAATTGCTCTATATATAAAGTTCGTACTGAATTCATTCAAAGGTTACTGTATGTTGATGTGCCATCTATATTGAAAGGGGCGGGAACAGCAAAATTTGAAGGCAGGAATGCTGCTGAAATTTCTTGGTCCAGCCAAAGAAAAGTCACATCTGAACATGGTCCTTGTTTCTTCATATCATATGATACTTTTGTTATAAATTTTCTGAAAGGTAAAATAAATATAGTTTCTGAACAGAAAAATAATACATCATACATATGGAGCAGATACACAATCAAACAGGGCAAGTATATGCATTAGTTAGCTGCATCAACACATAAATCGCGAGAGGTTCTTGTTAACACCTAGCAAATTTTTACATTTTTACTTAATGTGAACTATATATCACTAGGAATTAAGTGCATCACCTAAATTGATACCAGTACACAACTCGTCTCATTGTGCGGTTGCGCCTGCAAATAAAGGCTAGATATCTACCATGTAATTCAGCATATCATTGTATGTTATAATAAGGATAACGTAGTAGATACATATATATATTGTACTGATGATCAGTATATGCATCAGGAAAAGAAGTTCTTAATTAAGGAAATAAACTTTGTTCTATATGCATAAATATAATTCTGGTGAATTAAACTTTATTGTCCAAGATTAATATTTATGAAGTGATATCTCACCTGTAACTAGCCATGCCTGCATATGTTTGATAGAAAAAAAATGTCTCCTATCAGCAGATGTACTGTTCAAGAATTTTTTTTTTCTAGCATGACAGGATGCAAATGAAAGATAGTATGCGTTGTGATGACTGCTGCCATTAAGTTGTCAGTGATCTGCAGATCTATTCCAACGCGCTGAAAAAATTATGGATGCAAATTCAGCAAAGCACGAAGGAAATCTTATTTGAGCAAATATTGTTTCAGGATGAATTGTATAGAGAGGATAATAAGGAATTGGAAATATTGTTTCAGGTCAAAAAGGTACTGAATAGATATGATTATATATTTTCTAGAAACTGAAGCTAGCTACTATATCATATCTTATTATTATTAGGACATCATGTTAAAAATTATAGATATCTGCCCTGGACCAAACAGGCATTAATCCATTACTATGATCTGATAGATACACCAGTTGCCTGAAAGTTAAATCAGATTTAAAGCAAGCCAATTTCCCTGCAAAATGAAGGACATCATCATGTATATATATTCACACATGTATTCTGTATGACTAAAGGCAGCAGAAATCAATTTATGCAAAATGTCGAAACGGCGCAGCCGGTTCAGCTAACACTTTAGCTTCTGGAATTGTGTGTGTAGATTCACAGTGAGCTATATATATGCCGTCGGTGTAAACCAATTCTAATCAGTTACATGCTCAAAAGCCCACTGTTCTTTATTATCAGTTCTACCACTGGTGGAGAAACCATCTTTGGTCGGTCGGTTAATTTCCACAATAGTCCCGGTTCAAATAAAAACTAGGACTAAAAATCATTTATTTAGTCCCGGTTTAAAAGTTGAGGGGTACCTTTTGATCTTTAGTCCCGGTTCAAGAAGTTGTCGGGTTCAAGACAGACCACAATTATTTTTACTTCCGGTTGGTATAAATAACCGGGACTAAAAATAGATCTTTAGTATACCAACCGGGAGTAAAGAGTACCCCGAACCGCGCGCCATCAACTCGATATTATCCGCGTGCACTCCTCTCGATCTCCTCCCCTCTCATTTACTCCTCCTCCATCCCTTCCTCTCCCCCTTCATCCCCTTCCTATCCCCTTCCCCTCCCGTTCCTCGCCTTCCCCTCTCTGAGCGGCGGCCGGGCGGGCGGTAGTGACGGCCGGGCGGGAGCGGCGGCGCACAGCGAGAGCGGCGGCCGGTCAGCTGAGCTGGTGCGGAGGCCGAGAGGACGGGGGCCAGGAGGCCGGCGGCGCCCTCCCCTTTGCTGCCGATTTTTTTTTTGAATTTGTCATTGGATTTGATCTATGATATATGTGATATTGGATCTGATCTGGGATGTATCTGAGTTGTGATGTATTTATTTTAGGATTTGTGATGTTTTTTTTGTTTGAGATTTTGTGATGTAATGTATTTGTGATCTGTGATACATTTCTTTCCAACATGTGAAGTATTTCTTTCCAAATATGTGATGCTACTTTGATTTGGGGATGATTTGGGGATATGATCGAGGATATTTTGGGAGCAGATCGATTTGAGCAAAGAAACAAAAAAACAGGGACCAACCGAGACTGCTCCCACCATAACACTAACCGGGACTAAATATGGATTTTTAGTCCCGGTTATTTCACCCGGGATTAAAGATGGGTATCTTTAGTCCTGGATTCGTAGTCCCGGTTGTATATAACCGGGACTATAGGGGGTTCCCAACTGGGAGTAAAGCCCCTTTCTCCACCAGCGTACAACACACAGGAAATATATCTATCTGGACCTCACTGTTCTTTATTATAATCATATTTTTCAAGTATTTCTAAACTTTTACTTCCTCTGAATTCTATAGAAAAATATGCAGTATTCGAAAAGATAAAAGAAATGAAGGAACAGGGAAAACCTTATTGTTTTCCTCCACTTAATTTAAACAGGCCACAAATAATAAAATAAAACGGGGACATAATTATTTATTGTGGTTCAATCACCCTCGTCGATCACATTTCGCCATCCGGCAAAAGCTCCGGCGCTGCTGCAAAAGCCAACGGTGTCGTGAAGAGAGATCGAGGTTGAAGACAATGGGCACGCAGTACTTGTAGCACGAATCTCAACGCGGGATCGTACGGTGGGGAGGAACTGACCTGGGGTGATAGTGAAACCGTAGATATATTTGTCTAGAATGAATAAAGTTAGCTAAGTCGTTAAAGTTAGCTAAATCGTAGATATATTGTTAGATATATTTGTCTAGAACGATATAAGTTCAAGTCAGAAAGGGTACGTATACAGTATACTCTCTGTTCTTATATTTTCACTGTCTATCACATGAGATGGCGTAGTTGTGAATCTTGTGATCACTTTTCCACTGCAGAAGTGAAATTGATGTTGCAAAATATTTGACAACTGTTGTAATTTGTGTTTGATGCCCATATATATATATATATACACACACACACAAACCAGGACTTCTCCTTGTGGCCGTCCAGTTTGTATTAATTCTTTGTATTCTTCTTTGACCCTTTTTAATTTTTACTTCCAGTTCCAGATATGATTCTATAGAAAGTTATATGCCAATATGCCATATTCGAAAAGATCAAACAAATTAATTCACAGAGAAACTAAAACCTTGCGGTTTTTTTTAGAAAAAAGTAAATACTGCCCAGCTTTTTATAAAAAGCATACTTAGGCCCTGTTTGATTCAGCTTAGGATTATTATAATCTAGCTTATTAAGAGTAAGCTGAAACAAACAAGTAGATTATTATAGCAGATTATTATAATCTATAAGCTAGATTATTATAATCTAATAAGCTGCTCTAGATGAGCTTTTTTCAGATTATTGAGTGGCTAAAGACCCACTACTCCTACATACTTGAGAAAAATTACCCACCTATGCCATAAACTGAACAGATTGCTGAGAGCATTATAGACCGGCGGCGGCGACAGGCGCGGTGAGTAGCTTCGGCGGTTAGACCGGTTGATCCATACAGGTCAGACCGACGGCATCCGAGCGGTCAGACCGGCAAGGCAACTTCGGTCAGACCGATCTCCGTCGATTTGAAGGGTAACTTTTATTTCCGCTAAAAGTTTTCGGTTTTTGGGTATACCAACCATTCACCCCCCTCTGGTTGGCTTAGTTCTTGTGATTCGATCCTACAAATATATTCGAAAAGATCAAACAAATTAATTCACAGGGAAACTAAAACCTTGTTGTTTTTCTCCAATTTTAAACCGATACAATATGTTTCCAGTGGTTCCCTAATTCCATGATTAGCCCTGAGATGAAAGTAAAACCACACGTAGAGGCACCATTAACGAATCACAGATAGATCGCCGGACTTGCAATTGCATGCATCAGCGTCACCTAACCGTCGTCGCATTCCACCGTCCGGCCGGCGAGATCACTCACCCGGCTGCCGCCACCGGCGCCGGCGCTGGCGGCGGCTACGACATGGCGCAGATGGAGGAGGCAACGGTCGAGAAACTGACGTTTGCCAGCCTAGCTGGTGCAGAAACTGCAAAGGCAACGGTCGACAAATTACGCGTAGCACGAATCTCAAAGCGGGATCGTACGACCGCGCGCTAACCTAGCTCTAGCTGGCCTCACCACTGACACTCTGACAGTAACAGCTCCCTCTCCTCGCTTTCCATGTCGGCTTTAAATTAAATGGCCCTGAGCTCCATTGATCCCCATTCCCCGAATCCCTAGCCACCCATCTCGCCGCGCGCCGCCACCACCGCCGTCAGCCGCTGCTAACTAGGTCGGATCGATCTCGATGGCAGCGCCCGTGCTGGTCGTGGTTCGCCTGAACGCGGCGGCGGTCGACCCGGCGACGGTTGTATACCTCCGCGACCTCGTCGGGGCTCTCAATGGGAAGACTTTCCAGCTCGCCTGCGACAGCCAGATCGCCGCCGCCGCTGCTGCCGACAACGACGCCGGCATGTTCCGCCTCCGCCCGGAGCCGTCCCTGCTCGCCGGCGTCCCCGACAACGTCGCCTCCGCCATCAACGCGCTGGAGAAGCTCCTCCGCAAGGGGAGCCCTGCGCTGGCGGCGTACGAGCGCCACGCGACCTTCCTGAGGCGCGCGCGGCAGGAGGAGGCCGTCGGCGCCGCCCTGGCCGACGTGGTCGCCGTCAACAACCTCATCAACGACCTCCAGGACGCCCTGGATGCCAGGAGGGTCCAGCTGGTGGTCGCGCAGAGCACCAAGTCGCAGATCTTTGCCGAGATCACCGCCGCCGCTCGCTCGCCAGCGGTGATCACCGAGGAGAGCCGCTCATGGGCCGCCGCTGAGCTGGCGGCGCTGCTCCCGAGACTGAGACAGGCGCAGGAGAGGGAGACGGAGGTGGAGATGGCGATGGCGAGGATGATGCCGTCTTTCCTCGTGATGTTCTGGCACCTCGAGATCGCCAAGGCCCGAGCGGAAGCCGCCGACGCGGCGCTCGATGCCATCCCCGAAATGCCCAGCAACTGGATGGATGACTTTCAGGTCGTCCGTGACGGGGCAATGCGTTTCGAAGAGAGTGTGGACGTGCTTCGCGAGTACATGGCGTAGCCAGGCCGGATCTAGATTAAATTGTATCGCTGCTCGTTTGTCGATTTTTTGCCGCTATAGTTATCTTGAGTTTGATAAATGTGTGAAACAAAATTCGTGGATGAATAATAATAGTTGTCTCTTCAAAAATAAGCCATTTCTAGTACACAAAGAAGAGAACGAAGTTTCAACTGCAAGATCAAAACTGATTAGATCATCATAGGTGGTACGTCTAAACTGATTTTGAAATGATTTAATTTTACAAGTTCGGATGGTGAGAGATATAATATTGGCAACCTTTTATACACCCTCTACTTAATTAGCAAATACTACTGAAGAACTGATCTTTACTCGAATAGCAAAAATCACATTTGTCCCGATTCGAATAGGAATCAAGACTAAAGAATATTTTTTAGCCCTGGGTCAAACACCCAACGGTACTTTATGTTCTTTAGTCCCGAGACTAAAGATTATTTTTAGCCACGGTTCAATAGTTGACAGGTCGTATTAGGCCCAACTATCTCTAGTACCGATGGGTAGCATTAACCTATAGTAGAGATATCTTTAGTCCCGGTTGGTGTTACCAACCCGGACTAAAGATGACTCCACAGTTAGTTTAATAAAAAACATCTCTATTCTAAGTTAGATGTGTGTATGTAGTATGTGGGATGGTAATGCACGTGAGAGCCAAGGTAACAGATCTAGTACTTTTTTTTTTGAGTTCGAATCCCACATCCTACACATTTTCTTGTGTTGGTACGCATCTTTAATCCTAAATTGAGAGCCCCGGTTACACAACCGGGACTACTAAGGGTTTCCAACCAGGGCTAAAAATCACTTCCCCATCTATGAGATGAGACTATAATCATGTGTGGATGAAATAATGATTAATTAATACCTACTAGTAGATACATGGACACCTAACGGAAAACGGTGTTACAATATCATTTTGAAACGGAGGGAGTATCATATTTCTTTCACACATGTCACCGTGTGTCGAGTATCTAAAATACGTCGTTGTCACTAGCGCATGCTCTCAGTCATTAAAATGGCCATCCCATTAATAATCTAGGTTTACTCACACATACATATATCGATCAGATCAGTCCAAACATCGTGCAGAATACCGATAGTATGAATTGAACATCACCATATATAATCCCGTTAGTTTCCTACACATGAATATCAGTATGCTTTGTTTCTGAGGTTCTTGTCCTCATTTCAGAAAATGGAACCTGTTGCCTTATCTTGTACTCCGTACACCTTAATACCTTATACGATGGATAGTGCTCTAGTACTAAATAGTACATGTTATCTTAATAGATCCAATACTACCATTGAACTTCTCCACAACGTAGTTAAGAACATAACACTAGCAGAAAAATGATTTCGGCGGGTGTCCTTCCTCTTAATTTCACACCCTACTATGAAAAAGCCAATCACCATGCGGCCAATAAATAGATTTTAGCAGGTGTCCAACCATGTCACCTGCGGCTCTTTAAAAATATAGTATTTTCAAAGGAGGGTAGCTAGCCGACTGCCTGCGAAAATCAATTTTCATAGGTGAGGCTCCTAAGGCAGCCACCTGCAAAAATCGATTTTCACAATTACTTTTTGTCAAAAAAATAGATGGGGCGTGGGGGTTGAGGATGTGACCGGCATCCAATAGTTTGTCTTTTGAGGAGGAAGTGACTGTATTCCTCGCGAAAATCGATGGTAGTGGATGCCATTGAAAACTTGAAGTAATTGCTAAAGGAAGACGAAATGACAATACCGCCGTGAGCATTTAAGAGTGCACGACCTAAAAAATGTTGTCTACATGGGTGGTCATCGTCATACGACTGTCCGCGTAAATATATACATATTTTCTAGGTGGCGGTACAAGGCAACCATCTACGCATGTCTTATTATTATGGGCGACCACTTAGGGCTGCTGTCCAAATAAATTGAAATGATTCTTTTGAGCCAGTTAGCAGCCGCCATTTGCATTCTTATCTGCTGTTTGGTTCATAGCCACACTTTGTCATCACTTGCCAACAAAAATAGCTACACTTTGCCAAAGGGAAGATGATCAAATTCTTAGCCACTACAGCTTACTAAGCCTAAGGAAATCTTGCCTCACTTTTTTAGTCATTAACATGTGGGACCCAATTTGTTCGAAGAGAATCTTGCCACACTGTGGCTACAACCAAACACCCACCAAGCTTATTAAATTTGCCTAACCTTAGACGTGGCAAACTGTGGCTTGCAAGCAAACACCTACCAAGCATGAACGCGTCTACACAAAATCATTTATCTACTAGTGGTTCATGCTCTGTGACTGTGTTAGTCATGGCAATGTCCTAATCTCTATCTGTTTCTAATTACTACAAGAATACGGGATTTTGTCAAGTTTACACATTTTCTTAGCAGTCAAAACTAACCGCCAAGTATACACATTTTTTTGTTGAGGGTTATGTACGACCGCCAAGGTATATGAAGCTTTTCTTGTGAGTTGCCCTAATCGACGAGTAAAACTCTATTTTTATTGGCGGTTGTAAGCAAAACCTCCAAGGAAAGTAAGAAATGAACGGAATTTTCTTGTCGGTCGATCTGACCGCCAATAAACGTTTTATTGACGGTTAGCGAGCATGAAATTTGAATTTCCACTTGCCCTCTATACTTGATGGTTATTTCTTGACGGTTGGCCGACAAGATATAAAACCTTTGGTAGTTTTTATTCTATCCTTGGCATTTTTGGCCACCAAGAATTCCCGATTCTTGTAACGACAGGGACCCACTGTACAATTAATTATATTTGGAGGGTAATAAACATCGAACTAGTTAATTTGGTGTTAACTGTCTATTAATTAAAAATCATAAACTAAAACAATATAATCACTCGAGTCTCTCTACGCCATGAAGGCCCCAAGAGTCCAAGATAGAAGGGTTCAAAGGCGTTGCTGCATGTGCCCGAGGATGTACCGTTCAGTCCTCTGATCAAGGCTAAGAACGTGCCCTCGACCATTTTATTTGTTCGATGAATGAATAAATGTTTATGTATATACATGTGTAGATTTCTTTTATTCCTTTCATCTTATGCGTATTTTTTTTACTTCCTTTCTCCCACGGTAGAAGGGATTATACCTACTTTTTCTTAAAAAAAAGCTAAGTAGCAAAAGTGCATATCATTTTACAAAGACTGATAGGCAAGAAAATAAAGTAGCATTATAAGATAATAGGTGGGGGAATAAGGTGGGTAGGTAAGGAAGAAAATAATATAAAGGTTGGTAAGTAGAATATAAAGGATTATCTCGGGTTCCAAAATCCCTTATATTTTTACGGAAAAACTAAAAAACAAAATATCTTATATTATGAGAGACGGAGGAAATATTCATGCACTCTTCTATGTAAAGAGGAACGGAAAAAATACTATTCATATATTGTCAGGGAGTAAACTAGTTTTTCTGAAAAAAATGGAAAACTACTTAATATAAATAGACTTGTTCGTAGAAGATCACTAACTAGATAGATGAGTTGTTTGTAAAAAAAAAAATTAACCGATTGATGTCTGGGAGGTGAATTTCCCATATGGGATATATGCAACAGGTAGTAAATCTTTTACTGTGTGTATGCAGCCAATATATAACTTGTAGTAAATATTTTACTAGTGTGCTGAGAGTGGGATTGTAGGAACGTGGACAACTGGGTAGTGGGGGAAGAGGGAAACGGAAAACAAGAAAAACAAGGAGAGAGAGCAAAAACCAGAAAACCAACAAAGGGGGAGGAGCAGTACTCATTAAGACTTGTTTGTTAGCTAGGGGCTCTAGCTGTTTGGCAGACTGGAGCTGTAGTCCAAACAAATAGTTTAGCTACATCTAAAAAGAAAGTGGAGTGGACTAAGTGAAACGGGGTTAATTAGGGTCTCTCTAAAATTTCACTCCATGTTCTATTCCTGGATACTCCTGGAGTGGGATTGACGAGTTGAAGCTTTATCAAAACAGGGTCTAAGTAGTATAATCAATATATCTATTTCTATTATATACTAAAAGTCCATTAAACTTCCTGCAAACGTCCTCAAGCCGCCACGTGAGACTCTTACAAACGCTCCTAAGCCGCCACATGGCATTCTAATAAACCGGTGGACCCAATATTTCTAAAATAATAATAAATCGCTAGACCTACTATTTTCAACTATTATATTTATCTTTAAAAAAAAAAATCCCACAACCCACCTCTTCTCCCATAGGCCCACCCTCTTAGACGTGCGTACGTACGTATACATACATACTCTAAATAGTCGTCGTCACGAGGCGGCGGTGGCAGCACCGCACGGCGCGGGTCAGAGGGTAGGGACGAGCGCGGACACGACGAGGCCGAGCATGCCGAGCTGGGACAGAACACCGCCGGCGGCGATGGTCCAGAGGCGGCCGGCGAAGGAATCAGCCGTGCCGGTGAAGTTGGTGATGAGGTTCGAGGCCTCCACCAGCGGTAGGTCCAGCTGCTGTGTCAGGTACGTGATCATGTTCGTGTTGAAGCCGGCCGTGGCGAACCTATCACACACATCGTTCGCTACATTGGCAGAGTAGTGTGTATTTTTTATTATACTTGAAATTTTATATATGTAAATCATAGATACATAGATTTATCTAGATTAATATGTCCAACATCCATGATTACGTGATGAGGTAAGATGAATAATCTGGTTAGTTGGACTGTGCACAATATGCTAGGTTATCTAAATATCCAATGGTTAGAAATGATGGACTACCGAATTAAGTAAAAATTGAGAGTCATATATTTTGTTTTTTCTCGTAACTTCTACTATTTTTTTTTCTAATTTGTATCCTATACTGTACACATATTTATAATTTCCTATGAGGAATTATCCATAGCTATGACCGATTGATGTATGCCATCAAATAATAAAGTTATTATATTTTTTTTCTACATAAATCAGTAGAACCATTAATTATATATGGTTGTATATGTAACGTCTTTTATAACTTAGGCCATATTTGGTTAATGGGGCTAATCCATTAGTCCTTCCATTTTAGTCCCTAAGAATCCAAACAGGGTGACTAAAAGTGTATATTGGAACTAAAATCCATTAATCCCTCTTAAAGATACTTATAGGGACTAGAGTGACAGCCACTTTCTTCTTTCTCGCTTAGAGCACATGCCTTTAGTCTTTTTTAAGTCCTTGGATCCAAACAGCAGTGGACTAAACTTTTTAGTCTAAGAACTAAATGATCCCAATAGGCCTAAGTTTTTTCTCTTTCCATATGAAACTTCAAGAGTCATGTCTTAGGTACCATAAGTTACCAACCCCAATCTTCAATAGGTAATTTTATAAATAAAAATTAAATTCATTTTGTAATGCTGATGAAGAAAACTCATGAAAAACAATCACAGTTTTGAAACATTGCAAATATTATTTCGCTGGTATACCGTCGCTATAAGTTTCTCAAATTCATCCTACGTACGGTACATGCTCGCGCGAATGCGCGGGCTACCTCCCTAGTTGATTAAATACTCCTATGATAGAATTGGCATTACTCAGAAGGCTGAACGTACTACATATAATTATCACAAAGAAATGCTTAGCAACAAATGTGTTCAGCCATGCTAGCCATTTTAACTTGTACATGAAAACAATCATGGAAAATAAATGCCTTGGTGAGAATCATAGGCACAACCCTGTAAAATCAAGTCGAAAAACCTTTACATATTCCCATCACATGGAGTGCATCACAGATTTCAATTTCAAGAACTAATGCTAAGGAGCTCGGGAATTGCAAACAGGATACCTGTATAATTCCTAAACAAAAAACTTGCAGAACACATATCTAATTGGACGTGACTACACAGCAAGTGGTAGCTACCAGCTACCACTCCATCTATAAGAGGCACTATCCACCTATATTTCATATACAATTTTCTCTTAAACTACTCATCCGATCTACGATCCGATTATACCGTTGTGTTCGTAATAACTAAATCTTTATAACAAGATCTCACATGATTATATTTTGATGAAAAATAATAAATTACTTTCATAATATATCTTAATTACTTTTAGATTTCACTAAATTACTTCTTAGACATATAAAAGTAATTCAATAAAGCCTAAAAGTAATTTACATATATTATAGAAGTAACTTATAACAAAAATAAAGTAATTTTAATTAATATATTTTTTCATTGGACGTGACTACACAGCTAGTGGTAGCTAGTTTGTATTCCATATAGTATCTCCTTTCAACTTGAACCATGCAAAAGTTACTTCCAATTAACATTGAAGTTACTTTTAAAAATTGTTAAACTTACGTGTGTTGATCTGTGCTGATTAAATTTAATTTCTAGATAAAGTCATATTTTTATCCCTACAACGAATTTACTTCTAATATCGTGACAAAGTTACTTACGTTTTGTTTTAAGTTACTTTTATAATATATGTAAATTACTTTTAGACTTTATTGAATTTACTTTTATATGTCTAAGAAGTAATTTAGTGAAATCTAGAAGTAACTTATATATATATAATAAAAGTAACTTACGTATATAATAAAAGTAATTTACAAATATAAATATTTTTTTCATCGTAATATAATCATGTAAGATCTTGTTGTGAAGATTTAATTGTAATGAATACAATGGTGTGATCGGATTGTAGATCGGATAAATAATTTGAAAGAAAACTTTGTTTGAAGAGAAAAATGACATGGAAGAGAAAAACTGTAGCCTTTCTCTTTGTGACTCTCTTTGAAGCAGGAATTGCGTGTGCGTGTGGTTGGAGATCGGACGGCTCTGCCAGCGTCGCGCGATAGCGCTAAAACGAGAGGCCTCTCGAATTAGATTTTACGTATCTAATTTCATATCAGAAACGCTTGTAAGACACTTATAAAACACTGAAAATAAAAATGCGCCAATATCGGTTGGAAGAAAAAAAAATCATATTACAAACCATGGAATGTAATATCCATCGCACATTTGTCTATGCACCACATCGTTCATAATTTATTTAGCACATAAGTATAGCCTCTTAACGCGGCTATATACAGTTGTTTTGTATCAATCACAGCAGCGCATAATTATCATCATCATCATCATCGGCACTAATTAAACTAGCGAGCTGAAGCTACGAACTGGCGGAGCACGCGAAGGCAGTCGAGGAATCGCTTCTGCGCTCGGAACAGCACGCCGACGTCCTCCGCGAGGCCGGGCAGCTCGGGCCCCATGGCCTCCAGCTTCGCCTCTTCCTCCTCAGCCTCCTCCACGGCGAGCACCAGCCGCTCCAGCAGCCCGGCCAGCGACGCGCGCAGCCCGTCCACGGCCGCCGCCGCCGCGGCCTCCTCCTCCTGCGCCCGGTTCATCCGCTCCAGCACCGACACCACGGCGCCGGTCACCTCCTCCGCGCTCCCCGCCGCCGCCGACGCCGTCGTTGTCAGGGCGGCGAGGCGGGCGCGGAGGGCGCGGAGGCGGGGGAGCTTGGCGGCGATGGCGCGGCGGTGGGCGTCGACGGCCGCGCCGGTGTCCGCGACGGCGGCCGCGGTGGCGGCGACCACGTTCTGCTGCTCGAGGCGGCGGTTGCGGGCGTCCTGGCGCGCGTAGGCGGCGAGCGTGGGGCTCCCCTTCCAGAGGAGGTCCTCGACTCCGTCGAGCGCGCGCGCGACGGCGGCGGGGACCTCGGAGGGCTCCGGGCGGCGGTGGAACAGGTCGCCGTCGTTGAACTCGTCGGCCTGGTCGGAGCACGCGTCCTCGAACGCCGTGTCCTCCAGCTCCTCCACCAGGTGCCGGATGTACGCCAGCGCCGCCGGCTCGACCCCCGCAGCCGCCGATGCCGCCGTCGTCGAATCCCTCCCCATCGATCCTGGAGAAGACGTACGAGATCCACACCACAGCACAAGAAATGAAATCACCGTGGACGATTTATCGTATGTGAAGCTTGTCTATAAGCTTTGGAAGTAGAGGTACGTACCTACCTTGAGCGCAGCCGGCGACGAGGTCGGGAAGCGGCCGGCGGTGATGCAGACGGTGGCGGCGGCGGCGGTCGGGAGGGGATCGATTGGGTGGCTAGGGTTTGGGTGGGAATGGGGAAGGGGATCAAGAGGGGGTTTTGTGTGGAAATTGGAAAGAAGAAGCAAATTAAAGCGTGAGCAAAGCAAAGCTAATTCTTTTTTTTTGTCTCGTTCTGTTCTGCATTTCTGCTAAGCTAATTCCTTCCGTTTTCCATGGCTGCAGGCAATGGCGTATGTATGCAGTGTTGCCGGTGTTCTCAGTCGGTTGCGGCGGCGATGGCCGGCCGGCGGCGATTGTTCCCGTTTTGCATTTGGTGGTAAGCTCGCTGCCGGCCGGCCGTGTTTCAATTTGGTTGACAAGTCTGATCATCAGTTCATCACCACTTTGCTTTGTGCCCTCAATATCCCAACACAATAATCGATCGTATGTGATATGATTTTTATTGGTATATATGCAAGAATTTAAAATGATTAGGGTCGTCTAGCTAGTCGACCCAGTGCAAGGTTTCTTCCCTGGTTTTCTTTTATATTTCAGACAAGATTTTCTTTAGTGAAAAATCGGAACAATTAAAAGTTCATAAGAAGAAAAGTAAAGGTACGTACTAACATATTAAAACAATTGCCTTTCGGCACCACCAAATTAAGTAAGGATTTTGCTATCAGCAACCCTCACAAATCCATGCCAGATAGATGCTGGAATGAATTCGATCCACTTCATTGAGAAGAATCATTATGTATGTTTTCCTTGCATTCTTAAGTTCGTTGATGTAAACAATTTAAACACGTGCATTGCAGATGCATCATCCCTACCAAAGAACACATGAAGTTTCAGTCTCCATTGATAATTTTGCTCCATTCATGTGCCTGCCACTGCCATGGTAACACGAATGCAAGCGTTCATCCTCCCATCAACTTGATCTTGATAGATGGATGCACCACTAGTACAGATCCTCTCATCTGTGACGGCCCATCACATGCCCGGACAACGTGGGCCGTCAGAACGAAGTCATCTCAATCGGGCCTAAATTTTTGCCGTTGTAGATGTACTTGTCGGGGTGCATATTCCTATAGCCCGTCACCGATGACACTCATCTATGACGGGCTCGAAGTTAGGCCCGATTGAGATGACCTCCACTATCTCAATCAAGCCCAAATACTGAGCCCGTCACAGATGAGTGTCATCGTTGACGGGCTCCAAAGAAGGCCCGATTGAGATGGCCTTAATTCCCATCACCGATGACTCTTATAGGTGTCGGGCTTCTATTTGTGCCCGTTAGAGATTAGTGTGCGCCCGTTAGAGATGACATTTTTTTTGGCCTGATTGAGATATACTTTGCACACTATATATACTCGAGCAGTTCGTTGTCTGTAGTTTATCCCACTATTCACTATTTTGGTGGGAGGTTGAAGGGGGAGAATTTTTTAATTTTTTTGCAAACAAAAACAGGAAAATCATAAAAGTAAGTAAAAGGGTACTAAACATTTCCTATTAATTTAGTAGTACTTATGTTATGAGATGTTAACTAATATTTTGTTCATTGTTCAGCGATGGATTGAAGTTGGATGTACACGACTAGCTTGAGGCGTCAGTACAAGGAGTATAGAGATGGCGTATTAAGTTTTATGAAAGCCGCAGAGGAGGATAGGATAAGAAGAAACGACAAGTACATGTGTTGTCCATGTAGCGATTGCAGGAATGAGATTTTGTGGGAAGATGAAAAGGAAGTACACGCTCACTTGATACGCCGGGGATTCATGGAGAGATACACATGTTGGGTGATGCATGGAGAGCAAGATCTAGGTACTGATGGTGCAGCTGCAGACGGAAGTGGTGCAGACAATCATGAAGAAGGAGATGAAGAATAGCATGACATGTTTGTCCCATCTCCATTGGGCGGTGAAATGGTTGATGTGGACCCTGATATGCTGCAAGACATGTTACGTGACGTTGATGACCCAGTTATGAACGAGAGAGATTCCATGAAGTTCAGCAGGTTGGTCAGTGACTCGGAGACTCCTCTATACGCAGGATGCAAGCCAAAGCACACCAAATTATCAGCAACATTAGACCTAATGAAGTTGAAGGCTAGTTGTGGATGGTCAGACAAGAGTTTTATAGAACTTTCGGGAATACTGAAGGACATGCTTCCTCAGGAGAACACATTGCCCGAGACGACATATGAAGCAAAACAGGTTCTGTGTCCCCTAGGGTTAGAGGTCCGGAGAATTCACGCGTGTCCAAACGATTGCATATTGTACCACAAGCAATACGCGGACTTAGATGCTTGTCCTGTCTGCAAGGCTTCTCGATACAAGCGAAAGAAGACCGCGGGCGAGGGAAAGAAGTCAAAGCGGGGTGGTCCGGCGAAGGCTGTGTGGTATCTACAAATCATTGATCGTTTCAAGAGAATATTTGCCAACCCCAATGAAGCAAAGTTAGTATGTTGGCATGCCACAGAGCGAAGGAATGACGGTTTGCTAAGACACCCTGCGGATTCGATTCAATGGAGGAATATCGATCGAAAGCACAAAGACTTTGCTGCCGACCCCAGAAACATGAGGATATGTTTGTGTACGGATGGCATGAATCCTTTCGGAGACATGAGCAGTTCTCACAGCACTTGGCCAGTTCTCATTGCAAACTTTAACCTCCCGCCATGGTTGTGCTTCAAAAGGAAATATTTTATGTTGTGCTTGTTAATCCAAGGTCCGAGACAACCCGGCAATGACATCGATGTGTTCTTGGAGCCTGTTATCGATGACCTTGAGATTCTGTGGAAAGAGGGTGTGGAAACTTGGGATGCATATGGTCAGCAGAACTTCACACTACGAGTTCTATTATTCTGCACCATTAATGATTATCCCGCGCTGGGTAATCTTTCTGGACAAACCGTGAAAGGAAAGAAGGCATGCTCTGACTGTATGGAACATACACGCAGTAGGTGGCTGAAGAAATCAAGAAAGATGGTTTACATGGGTCATAGGAAATGGCTCCCCCTACGGCACGCCTTTAGAAGAAAGAAGAAAATTTTCAATGGTAAGAAAGAATTTGGGTCTGCCCCTGCGGATTTGTCCGGAGATCAGGTACACAACATGGTGAAGGACATTACTAATGAGTTTGGGAAGAAAAGAAAACGTAGCAAGGAGGACAAGAAGAGGATGTGGAAGAAAAAATCCATATTTTGGCGGCTACCTTATTGGGAAGATCTTGAGCTCCGTAATTGCATTGATTTGATGCACGTAGAGAAGAATGTGTGCGATAGCTTGCTGGGGCTATTGTTGAATATGCCTGGCAAGACAAAGGACGGGTTGAATGCGCGTCTCGATCTACAGGAGATGAACATTCACAGTGAACTTCAGCCTATTACAGATGAGAAGACGGGAAGAGTGTACCTCCCACCAGCTTGCCACACATTGTCGAAGGATGAGAAGATCGCAATGCTATCATGTCTGGCAGATATTAAAGTTCCTTCGGGCTATTGTGCGAGAATAAGTAAGTACGTTAAATTGGAGGATCTTAAGCTGGTTGGAATGAAGTCTCACGATTGCCACGTGCTAATCACACAGATCTTGCCAGTTGCTATAAGAGGCATTCTACCACCACAAGTCCGTCACACGATCCAACGGCTTTGTGCCTTCTTCAATGCAATCGGTCAGAAGATTATAGATCCAGAAGACCTAGATGGGTTGCAGGCCGATATTGTCAGTACCCTGTGTCACTTGGAGACGTATTTTCCACTAGCTTTCTTCGATATCATGGTTCATCTCACTGTTCACCTAGTGAAGCAAACAAAAATATGTGGGCCAGCTTTTATGAGAGAAATGTGGCCATTCGAGAGGTACATGGGAATTCTGAAGTCCTACGTTCGGAATAGAGCAAAACCAGAGGGGAGCATCATTGAAGGTTACACGATCGAGGAAGCCATTGAGTTTTGTATCGATTACATGGCCGAGACTGATCCTATCGGAGTTCCTACGTCTCGCCACGAAGGAAGGTTGGCAGGTGTCGGCACAACTGGCAGAAAAGAATTGTTCCCGATCAAGCTTCCTACGCGCAGGCTCATTTCGCAGTGCTGCAACATATGGCTGAAGTAACCCCATACTTTGAGGAGCATTTAGCGAAGGTCCGACAGGACAATATTGGTCGATCAGATATTTGGATCAACAGAGAACATGGTGCTCGCTTCAACGAATGGTTCAAGGATCGTGTAGCACGGTCGACCGATGGCCCAAGTGAGATATTACAAAGGTTGGCAAGGGGTCCATCTTGGGATGTTGACACATGGCAAGGGTACGATATCAATGGATACACATTTTACACCGTCACACAAGATGAGAAAAGCACAGTGCAAAACAGTGGAGTCCGTATAGATGCATATCAGGATCAGGCTGGATCGAGCACATACTATGGCCGCATAGAGCAGATATGGGAGCTGAACTATCTGAACTTCAAAGTCCCTTTGTTTCGTTGCAGTTGGGTGAATATCCGCACAGGTGTCAAGGTCGACAAGGAAGGCTTCACATTAGTGGACCTGGCCAAGGTTGGATACGCAGACGAACCATTCGTACTAGCGAAGCAGGTCGAACAGATTTTCTACATAAAAGACCCCGCAAACAAGAAGATGCACGTTGTTAGGGATGGCAAGCGAAAAATTGTGGGGGTGGACAACGTCGTCGATGAAGAAGAATACAACAAGAATCTTCATGTCAGACCTCAGATCGACCTTGATGATGATCCCGAAGACGAAGTGGCTTACGTTCGTTTAGACCATTCGGAAGGCATATCACTGTGAATGATGTATTTAATTTGTATTGGAGCCTTAATGAATGAATTGCATATGTTTCATGCCATTCCAGTTAAAACTCTTTGAAGAAATGGATTTGTTAATTATGTGGTTTTAAAAAATTATATTTGTTATTTTAAACTATATGTGAGATAGCCAATTGTTAATTATATGAATTTAAAAAAAGTAATATGAATTTTAAACTATATGTGAGAAAGGCAATTGTCAATTATATGAATTTAAAAAATTAATAGGAATTTTAAACTATGTAAATAAGACATTTGTTAATTATATGTGATAAATCAAATGTAATAGCAATTTTAAATCGGGTAGAAGATAATTATAAATGATTTTTATAACTTAAAAATATTTTAATAAGTTATCTGTGACAGGCTTTAGTACTATGCCCGATAGAGATTATTCCATCTCTATCGGGCTTAGTTCTAATGCCCGTCACGGATAGGTATCATCCGTATCGGGCAGAGTACTAACGCCCGTCACGGATGAGTGTCATCCGCATCGGACATAGTAGTCTGCCCGATAGAGATGAGGATTGACTAGGGTTTACTTAGTCAATCCTCATCCACGAGTCCTTATCCACCGCCGACGCTGCCTCTCACTCTCTCACACTCTCACTCTCTCAGATCCACCGCCTCCTCTGCGCCCAAGACCGCCGCCGCCGCCGGCCTCCTCTCCAAGTCCGTGTCCTCCATGCCCAAGACCGCCATCGCCGGCTTCCTCTCTGCCTAGTCCTCAAGACCGACGCCGCGGCCGTTTCACCGACCGCCGCCGCCTCCTCGTCCTCAATGCTGTCGCCTCCTCCTCCCTCGAAGATCCGGCCTCACCGACCATGGCCGTCTCACATCCTCCTCTCCAGATCTACGCCCGGCGGCCGTCGACCTCGTCCTAGCCGCCGTGTCGACCTCCTCCACGCCGCTACCTCCTCCCGGGCCGCTCAAGATCCGGCCTCCCCGACGGCCACTGCCTCCCTCCACGCTGTCCCCGAGCCCGACGCCTCCCTCCACGCCATCCCCAAGCCCAGTGCCACCCTCAAGACCGCCGTCCCCGAGCCCACGTCAACCTCCTCGCCGAGCCCGCCACCGTGCAAGGTAGGTACTCCTCACTGATGATGATGCATAATGTGATGATTTCCTATTTACATGTTATATGTGATGATTTGATGATTCGATGATAATGTTTAAATTCGATAATGTGATAGTGCGATTATTTGTTGATTCAATGTTTAGATGCTAATGTCTACATATGATGACTTGTGCTAGTGATGAATTTTTGTGTTAGCTAGTGATGACTTGTGCATTTTTATATGTGTTAGCTAGTGATGAATTTTTATATGGTTGTGATGACTTGTGCATTTTTATGTGTGTTACCTAGTGGTGAATTTTTATATGGCTGTGACGACTTGAGCATTTCTATATGTGTTAGCTACTGATAAATTTTTATATGGCTGTGATGGATGAATTTGTGAATTTGGGGGAGAATGGGATGTGATGAAGATTGTTTAGATGTGGGTTGTGATGATGAAATATTGTGGGCTATGATGGATGAATGGCCAGTGATGATTGCTCAAGAACATACCATTTTTGGGATATTTTGGGTCCAATGGGATGGATGAATTGATGTGGGCTGTGATGGTTGAATTATTTTGGGGGAAATGTGAGTTTTGGTATGTTTTTTATGGCTGTTTTTCTATGGCTGTTTTTTTACTGCATAAGGACAGACCCTCTATAGTTGTTCTTATATAGTTGTTTGCAAAATTTTTGGGATATTTTGGGTCCAATGGGATGGACGAATTGATGTGGGCTGTGATGGTTGAATTATTTTGGAGGAAATGTGAGTTTTGGTATGTTTTTTTTGGCTGTTTTTCTATGGCTGTTTTGTATGTACACTTGTTCATTTTATTTGGGGGTAGTGGCAGTATGGGATGTTTTTGCAAAATGGATGCATTTTTGGGCCGGCCTCACTCTGGTTCTTGTTTAGGTTTAAATGTGGGTTTTCAATGCATAAGAACAGACCATATACACTTGTGATTTTTGGGGTTTTTTCAATAAGAACAGGCCATCTACACTTGTTCATTTTATTTGGGGGGGAGTGGTAGTATGGGATGTTTTGCAAAATGGATGCATTTTTGGGCCAGCCTCACTCTTGTTCTTGTTTAGGTTTAAATGTGGGTTTTTAATGCATAAGAACAGACCATATACACTTGTGATTTTTGGTTTTTTTCAATAAGAACAGACCATCTACACTTGTTCATTTTATTTGGGGGGGAGTGGCAGTATGGGATCATTTTATATGGCTGTTTTTTTTTTCATAAGGACAGACCCTCTAGACTTGTTCTTATATAATTCTTTGCAAAATTTTTGGGATATTTTTGGTCCAATGGGATGGATGAATTGATGTGGGTTGTGATGGTTGAAGTATTATGGCTGTTTCTTTTTTGCATAAGGACAGACCCTCTACACTTGATCTTAATTTCTTTTGGGGGTGGGGGCAGTTGCAAATGATGATAATTGAAGCATAATTTCTAAGCAAAACTGAGGCCAAACTTATTATATGTCATGACTTGTGCTTTTTTAGGTACAAAAATAATATATATGTGACTTGTGTAGTATGGGCTGTTTTGGGTCATTTTGAGGGAAATGGGATGGATATGCATAGAAATCTGTTATTAAATGAAGTTACTGAAATTATGGCATTTAGGAGAATACGAAGTGTCCTGGTTGCCAAATCTGGTTTGGTCGGGTTACTGCCTGCACAGTACCGACCAAGACAAATTGGTAAACAGAACATTTCGTTCAAATACAACATTTCTAGAAATGTGGGTTTTTGCTGATGATAACGTTAGGGATCTTGGATAGGAAGGGTTTTGGTTGCCTGTGTGTTCTATCTGCATCCGCCTCGTCAGCAGATATGTATCATCCATATTCCTTAGGGCCGGAGCAGACGGGATCTCGACCTCGACATCCATATCCCACTAGAACTTGCTACCGTTGCCACTATCTTATGTTAGTGACATTGATAGCAAGTTCGAGTGGGATACTGATGTCGAGGTCGAGTTCCCGGCTGCTCCAGCCCTATTGAGCATGGATGCTATGGTTCCGTCGACGAGGCGAACGCAGGTAGGAGATAGAGGTATATCAAACCATAAGAGAATGTGTGTAGATGCAATTTTGTGTTTAAAAAGTACTTTCTCCCCGTACAACAGTGACATAGGACATGTCGCAGCAAGGCAAACCGATGTCGACGACCACTACTGGGACTACATCGAGCCAGAATCCTAGGACCCAGAATAAGATTCCTAAGGAAGTCTACACCATAATAGAGGTGGACGATATTGGATATCCGACGGCTCCGACGAAAGCTGTCAAAAAGTTCCGTACGATATGCGGAGTCCTAGGGAGACGGAACTTCACTATTCTAAAGGACCACATCGATCTGGTCCCTCAAGAAGAAAAAGAAGAGGCCTGGAGGCAGTTCAAGGAAAGCTTCCGATACCCTACAGAGGCCGAGGCAGGACTGAAGCGGCAGGCTATCCGCAAGATGGGGAATTGTTGGAAAAATTTCAAGATAACGCTGGTCACGGAGTACGTCCTCAACCCCGCCCAGCTAGAACCATTTGGGAAATACCCATTCATCACCCAACCCATGTGGGATGAGTTCCATGCTGCCAAATCAACGAAAGAGTCTCGGGAAAAATGCCAGACCTACCGTGATCTACAGGCAAGGAACCTTCACCCGCACCGGATGGCACCGGAGGCTACACGGGGAAACAGGCAGAATGGGACAAGGAGGATGAAGCTGCAGCGGAATCTAACACCCTGCAAGTGCTTGCTGATATCCCGGTCCAGCGAACAAGGAACTGGGCAAGGGCAAGGATGAAGAAGAATAGTGACGGAACTCTTTCGTTCCCAAATCCCGAAGATCAAGTGGTGTACCAGAAAATCGTAAGTTGAACACATAGAATAAGTTTCATTATGTTGTATCTTGTTCTTCGTCTAACGTGTCCTAACTGTACCTCAGGTCGAACTGAATGCTGAGAGACAGGCCTCCCAAGAGGTCAGCTCACAAAAACGCGAGGATGACATCCTCACGAAAGCGTTGGGAAATGAAGAACACCGTGGACGAACAAGGGGCATTGGCTCCAATGTTCCTTGGAAGTTTGGGTTTCCCCAATACGCGTGGCAGTACAAGAAGCACAAGCTTTCCAAGGCGCAGAAAGCTGCACGCATTAAGGCCCAACTTCGGGAGGAGCTTAAAGAAGAGCTTAGAGAAGAGCTCACTGCCGAGCCGTTAGGTATGGAGGCTCGGATGGAGGCACGCATCAGGGATAGGTCGACCGATGCCACTCCCGGTCCCGTAGTACAAGTGAGCCCCACGCAGAGGCGTAGCAGCTGCGCATCAACTGAGACTCCGGCAGAACAGCCTGAAGGCCCCGCCGCGGTGGACCACATAACGGTAAAAACAACTTAATAACACATATATTATATTAGCACCACAATACATTGCAACATATACTAAGGACACTAATGAATCAATCGCAGGAACCCACATCGTGTACCCTAGTCGTTAGGGTGACACCAGGATTTGCAATTCCTACCGCAGAGGGTCAAGCATTCAAGCCTACCCCGAAGACCCGAGTGCATGGGGCGCAGCTGCAAGCCGGCAATGCCAAAGTTCAGATGGACTTAGTGAAGCCCGATTGGGTTCGCTACACTATCCCACACCCACCTAATGACGAGATTCTGACCCTTGGGGCTGCACGTGGGACCTTTATTCAATGGCCCAAGCACAGCATTGAGATCAATATAACTCCAAGGCCAGCGCCAAGTTCTCGTCCGCCGCCGACGCGTCTCCATCAAACTGTTGTATCTCTCCCTCCTGCCGTTGAACAAAGAGATGAACATCTCCAATTACAGTATGATACTGATTTTGGGGACGATGGTATGGAGGTTGACAGCAGACCGCACCTCCCCCCTCCTGCCAAAAGGAGCAAGAGGGCGAAATCTTCTCCACCCAAGCTTGACACACGCAAGAAAGCTGCTGGAACTGGGAGAGGAAAAATAAAGGTGCCATTAGCCCCAAAGAAGCTTGATCTTGGCAAGGCGCCAGTAGCTCCTCCAAAGCCTCTAGCAGAATTCACATTGGGCATGCCATTGGTCGGAGACGATGCCTTATTCAAGATGGGCCCTACATGCAAGGAGTTGCACGAGTACTACATGGAAAAGTCCAACGCAAGGAGGAAGAATAGAGAGACCTCCATGTTGGGCCAGCACGATGGTCAGCCGTTCCTCGGGCCTACTGCCTTCATCGCTGTAGACTTCAAAGATCTATGGGACCTCTACAGGGTGCGAGCGATCGACACCAACCTCCTTAAGTGCTACTCCTTGTAAGTATTTCTTGGTATGCGATATGGTAGTGACTGTCCATAAATTACGCTTACCCTGACTCTTGTCTTGCTCGTAAGTTAACCTGGAAGCATGTCCATCGTAAAGCACCCCATGTTGCCTTACTCGATCCAGCTGTCGTCAACGAGACAATGCTGAAAAACGATCGAGCAAACATGGTGGCCTATATCAAGGACTGCTTATTTGCCCGTCAAGATAAGAACTTCATTATGTGCGCCTACAATCAACAGTAAGCGTGTACCGTACTTATACTCAAATACTCAACGCGTACAACTGTAGTATGTAACTGGCAATTTAATAATTTCGCAGGCGACATTGGATTCTTCTGGTAATAACGCCGAAGTGGAGTTTAGTACACTACCTTAACTCCAATATCAAGCCAGAAATATACGATTGGTCGGCCATCGAATCTGCCTTGAACGAGGCTTGGGACCAATACGTGGCAAGAGGCGGGAGGCATAAGGATGGGCATCCCAAACTCGGTCACAAGAAAGACTTCCCAATACGTCAACAAGATGGCGACCAATGTGGGTTCCATGTCTGCCATAACATGAGGAGCTTCGCAGAAAAGGTGACATTGCTCGACCCTGAGGTGTGTAATTCAATTGTTTATACACACATAGAACGACAAATTTACAAGTATGTAGACTAACTTGGCGCCGAACATGCAGGAATTTATTTCAAGGATTCCGGAAATCAACTTCGAAATCATTAGAGAGGAGATAGCACAATTCATACTAGATGAAATCTTGTCACCGAAAGAGATGTTTAGAGTGAAGTCCTAGGTAGCTCGTCTCTGTATATACTTGCATTTCTAGTTACATATAAAATTGTTCCAATTTATAACTTATTTTTGCAGGTTTTGATGCATGTCGGCGGTTTGGAGAGAAAAATGGATGTGAATGACATATATGTGAATGGGTTGTGGATGTGAATGTATATGTGTTTGATTTTGTGAATTGGCTGTGCTGTGATGGAATATGAATGTGAATTGGCTGATGTGATGCTGGGAATGGGTCTATATGAAATGGCTGTGATGGAATATGTGAATTGATGCTGGGAATGGGGTTGCTGGGAATGGGACTATGTATATATATATATATATATGCTTCTGTCATTTTTGCAGCGGGCATGGCTAGCAAAGGCCTGAGGCTAGCCAAAAAGACAAATTTTATTTTTTTTAGTTCTAAACTCATCCCTGACGGGCATTTAGCTAGTGCCCGAAAGAGATAACTCATCCGTGACGGGCTTTTAGAATACACCCGATAGAGATAAGTCGTCCGAAACGGGGCTAGTTTGACTCAACACGTGGGGTCAAACCTATCGGTGACGGGGTCTGGCTAAATGCCCGATGGAGATGACTACTCATCCGTGACGGGCTTAGTGGTGTGCCCGATTGAGATTAGTCATCCGTGACAGGCTCCTAATTACGCTGGTTTGACTGGTCATACTCATCTGTGACGGGCTTTGTTTTCGGCCCAATTAAGATAACATCCATCAGTGACGGGCTTTTGCCCGATTGAGATTTTTCCTCACATCAGTGACCTTTGCCCAGTGACGGGGGCCTTACCCGATAGTGATGATGCTTTCAGCCCGTCACAGATAAGCGATCCCGTTCTAGTGCACCATACTCTTTGAGATTTAACTACTCTCTCCGTTTCGAAATGTTTGACGCCGTTGACTTTTTAGCACATGTCTGACCGTTTGTCTTATTCAAAAAATTTAAGTAATTATTAATTCTTTTTCTATCATTTGATTTATTGTTAAATATATTTTTATGTAGGCATATAATTTTACATATTTCACAAAATTTTTTGAATAAGACGAACGGTCAAACATGTGCTAAAAAGTCAACGGTGTCAAACATTTCGAAACGGAGGGAGTATAATAGACGTACCCGTGCACTTCGTGGATATGATATGTGTAATATAAAGTAACATGCTGAAAGCCGAATACGTAATGATGATGGAATTAGAAAATCATTGTAGTTGAGCCAATAAATTAACACATTCAAAATCGAAAATGTACAAAGTACACGCTGACAAGCACACATGCGGCAGCGGCACAAATATATTGTCATAAGTTTAACAAACACACATGCGGCTGCGGCACAAATATATTTAGGCTCAGTTTCTGGATTTCTGCTAGAAAAATTGTTTTGCCATTCTCTCCCATTGGAATCGATCATTTCAGTCGGTAGAATTTGCATTCCTTAGATCAGGTCATCATCAATCACCTGATCATCGAGAATCAATATAAGGCTATAATTTACATAAACTTCTTTTCAGAGTCCAGGGAAATCTGACCAAATGTGACTTCAGACTTTTCAATATGGTCTTGGATAGAGCCAATCTGCAATGACATCACTTAAATTAAAACATGTAGAAGAAATTAATTTTATACCACGTCAGGAACACACTATTTCAAACTATGTGTCCAATTCACGGAAAAGCTGATTTTGTGACACAGCTCAGCCACAACAAAATTGTTTCAGATCCTACTTACAGTCCAAATTAATTGTTCGGTCAAATATATGTGCTTGTTGTTATACATTCTTTATGTTAAAAATTTTTATTCACACTACTAGGAAAACCATTTTTTCGGACAATGGCATTTTTTTTCCAGGTGGGTAGGCCTCTCGGAGCCAAATGGCCGCCTAAGAAAATGACAACCATGGGGTGAGATCTTTGTCCGCCTGGAAAAATCTATTTTCGCAGGCAGATCACTTAAGCGGTCCGCCTGCAAAAATACCTTTATTTTTGCAGGTGGACCTCTTAAGCGGTTTGCCTACGGAAATTGGCTGTGGCATATAAATAGACTCGGGAGAGATCAGATATTTTTCTAAGTCTCCTCTCCTCTCCCTCAGGAATCAGCTCTCCTCACCGAGACAAGACCGCCGTCGGCCGGGATTAAGCCTTCCCCATGCAGCCGCAGTAGGGCCTCGCGGCGCTCACCGTCCTCCTCACCTTCGTGGCGCGTAGCACGGACGCGTTCGTCCACGAGAGGGGTCAGAGGCCAACAGTCGTGGTAGGGAAGGGAGGTGGCGGCGATCCGTGACCATGGGAACAGTTTGGCGCCGAGGGCGGCGGGATCTGGCGACGATGAGGCACGGGGTCAGAGTATCAGAGATGACGAGGTGTGGGGGGATCCGGTGAGAGTGACGCACGGGGTCGACAGATCCGGCGATGGCGACGTGCGGGGGATCCACCCCTGGCGCGGCTCCCCTCCCCTCCCTCCAGGATCTAGCCAAAGGGGGGATGGGGGAAGGGTGGTGGCGGCGGCGACGGCTGAGGTTCCCCTCCCTCCCTCCCTCCCAAATCTGCCGGAGGGAGGGAGGGAGAGGCTGTGGCGGTGGTAGCGGAGGTGATTCCCCTCGCCTCTCCTTCCTCGCCCTCTCCCTCCCAAAACCCTAACCCTAGAACAGGCCGAAGGTGGGTAGGGGCACAGGTGGGGGTGGTGGCAATTTTTTTTGTTCGCCGAGATCACTTTCGCAGGCAAGTGACTAGGCCGCCTGTGCAGGCCTTTATGCGTACAGGCAAATCTTTCCCCCGCCTGGAAAAATGATCTTTGGCAGCCTAGAAAAAGGATATTTCTAGTAGTGTCATTTGCTTTGTGATGATGTAGTTTGAGCAAGAATTAATAAATCAATTTTATCACTGCTAAAAAAAGGTTTTCGCTGGCGGCCAAAATAGGTTTTCGTTGGCAACAAAAGGCCGGTGAAAATAATGCACTTTTAGTGCCGGTTAGCCGACCACCTTTTCGCTGGCGGCAGTCGGTTGCGGCGTGCAGGCAGGCGGTGGGCAGCGGCGGCGACTGTTGCCGTTTTGCATTAGGTGGTATAAGCTCCGCTGACGGTGGCGATTTCGTTGTTGCCATGTCTGATCATCATCACTTCGCTTTGAGAGCCTTCGATATTACGGCATAATCGTATGTGATATGATTTTATTGGTATGCAAGAATTTAAAATGATTCAGGGTCTTCTAGTCGACCCAGTGCATGATTTTATTCCGGTCCTCTCTGATTTTTTTTATCTTTCGGAAGATTTTCTTAATTTGTATAAAGTCATAGCAACTTAGCAAGTGTGAAAGGTCCATATATAACAACCAAGTGAAGGTAAAGACTAAGAACATCACAGATCCTAGTTTAGTTAATTGTATTCTTGTGAATAAAGAACAGTCAGTCTACTTATCCCAGATAGCTAGAGCACACGATTGAATTCGATCCATTATTTGACTGTATGATTTAGCTTGGTTAATGTAACATTTCTGAGAGTAGTATTTAATCAACCTATTAATTTCTTCCATCAACTACCGATAAGCAATCAGATTTGGCAAGCGCCACTTTGGTAGGACTAGGTCATGTGCCTTCATTCATGTTTAATTTTGTGCTCCTTGCTAAGGCCATTCGCAGTGCATTTATATAGCATTTGGCCTCAACAATCCATGTAGATCTCCTTCATGTCCACAAATGTCGTTCTCCATGAAGTACCTTGTCCCCCGCGAAGAACCAATACTACAGAAATGATTTTCCTCGACAAGGACCATTTTAGATTGCGTGCGGGTGGTAACTCGATCTGCATGGGAAAATCGGCTCATTTTCCCGTGCGGTCCATTTAAGAGGACCGCACGGAAAAATTGATTTTCGCAGACGGACATATTAAGTGAACCACGCGCAAAAGTGAGACTAAACCCATGGTTTATGCTTTTGAAGAACCCATCTTCCTTCATTCGGAACTTCTTTCCATGAGTGTCAAACCAATCACATCGAAATAGAACCACCATCCTATCGCCACTTGAATCTGCATTGTATCTAAGCTCAATTATTTCTTTCAAGGAACCATAGAAGTCAATTTCCTGGTTGTCATGTGTACCCTCAACCATAATTCCGCTATTTTGTGTTCTTCTATTTTTCTCACGGTCTACAGTGTGGAATCGAACACCGTTAACAAGACATGCTGAATAAATTCGAACTCGCAGATCAGGCTCACATGACAGCGCAAATAGCTCATCATTTATGTCTTGTCTATCCACGTAACGAAGTTTTGTAATCTGCACAAAAAAATAATTGACATAAAAAGTTTGCTTCTTAAACCAGGAAGAAAATGATGAAATAAAGTAATAGAGATCAAACTCACGTGCTTCTTAAACCAGCGAGAAAATTGCTTCTCAAGGGTTTTTTTTGAACATTAGGACATCCTTCATTCTCCAACTCTTTCTTATATATCCTAAAAATGATAGTTAATTCAAACATTATGGCTAATAAGTAAGATCCAAGAAACAATAAAAATAGTACATGCGATGACATACTCGATATATGGCTCAACCTACAGACAATTGTTTAGCACGAACAAAACCATTTTTTTATAATCATGTTCAAGATATGTAAGACTTGGTGCTCCAAGAAGATCAACTCCATGCTGGAAAACAGATAGGTCTTTTTTCACAATAGCAACACGCTCTCTATTTCTGCCCTCCCGATTGTGTCGTGTCTCAACATCATCACCAAAGTACTTCGAGCAAATAGTCAAACACTCAGCAGCAACATATGCTTCTGCAATGGACCCTTCAGGCCTTGTCTTGTTCCTCACAAACCGTTTCAATGTTAATAACCTTCTTTCTATTGGGTACATCCATCCATATTGTACTGGACCTCTAAGAATTGCCTCTTTAGGTAAATGGACAGCCAGGTGTAGCATCACATCAAAGAAAGAAGGAGAAAATATTTTCTCAAGCTTGCACAGAATGATTGGGATGTTAGCTTTCAATCTTTCCAGCACATCTAAGTTCAAAGTTTTTGCACATAGTTGCTGAAAAAAATTACCTAATTCAGCAAGTGCTTCGTTTATGTCCTTGGGCATGATTCCTCGTACAGCACCAGGTATAATCCTTTGAAGAAGAATATGACAATCATGAGTTTTCAATCCTTGGAGGTTGCATCCATCTGCAGTAGCACATGTTGCTAAGTTGGAAGCATATCCATCTGGAAATTTTACACTCTTCAAAAAATCACAAAAATCAGCCTTCTGTGTTTTAGTCATTGTGTAAGGGGCATGAGGAGCACTATATGAATCTCCATCACGGATCAAGTGTAAATGCTTCCTAATACCCATATCTTCTAAATCAAGCCTAGAATTTGTATTGTCCTTTGACTTCCCAGCCATGCCTAGAATTGTACCAAGGATGTACTCACATATATTTTTCTCAATGTGCATCACATCAAGATTATGCCGCAGCTTCAAACTCGACCAATACGGCAAATCCCACAAACATGACCTTCGCTTCCAACATTGGCCCTCTTCATCCCGCTTTCTTTTTTTGCTTTCAGGATGCTTTCCTGGTCTAACATCCTTGACCCTCTCCAGTTGCTCCATCAGCTCATCCGTGGTAAATTTCTCTGGCTTCTCACGGTTTTCAACATTACCATCAAACACCTTGCTTCTCCTCCATGGATGGTCCCTAGCAAGGAAACGCCAATGACCAATGTAACATATCTTATTCCTTATCCTTTTGGAGAAATGGTTTTTATCACAATGCACACATGCATAATAACCTCTTGTGACTCTACCTGACAATGTGCTCAAACCAGGATAATCATGAATGCACCATATTACAGCAGCATGTAGATCAAACTTCTTCTTAGTAAGTGCATCAACAGTAGGGACACCTTTCCAAAGCTCTAGCAGCTCCTCAATAAGTGGCTCCAAGAAAACATCAATGTCCTTTCCTGGGCATTCTCGACCAGGGATAAGCAGACCCATGATAAAGTTTGATTGCTCTACACATTCCCATGGAGGAAAATTGTACGGGATAAGAAACATTGGCCACATGCTATACGAGGAGCTCATTTTACCAAATGGATTGAAACCATCAGTAGCAAGGCCAAATCTGATGTTCCTTGCATCTTCTGCAAACCACCCATACTTTCTGTCAAAGTCTTTCCATGACTCGCCATCAGCTGGATGGCTAAGCTCATTCTCCACTGGCTTCCTCTTCAACTTATGCCATTGTACCTCCTCTGTCGTTCTTTTGGAAGAAAAAATTCTCTTCAGCCTAGGAATCAATGGAAAATGTCGCAAAACCTTCTCAGGAATCTTCTTCCTTCCACCATTGTCTTTCCATCTTGATGTACCACAAACCGGACAAACATCATTTTTTTTCTAAACTCTTCCTAAATAGAACACAATTATTTGGGCACACATGGATTGAATTATATCCGAGCCCCAATGCATGGATAAGTCGCTTTGCTTCCTCGTATGATGCAGGAATAGAGCAATTTGGGAATGATGATGACAACAACTTCAGCAACACTGTGAATGCAACATTAGAAATTCGGTAAAATGACTTGATATGAAGTAACTTCACCACAAAAGAAAACCTTGTGCAAGGACCACCAGGGTACAGTTCTTGTTTCATCTCTTCCAATAGAATTGCAAACATAGACTTTTTCCCTTGACCTTCTTCTTCAGCTATGTACAACTCCTCTACCATACCATGAATTCCATCATCAGGGTCATCTTCCTCATCCACATTCATGTCAAAATCCTAATTGAGACTAGTATCCTCATCAACATGGTCATCAATTTCATGTGGTACAACCTCCAATGGTTCTCCATGATGTATCCATCTAGTGTAAGTAGTAGCCATCCCATGAATATGCAAGTGATCATGCACCCGTCCTTTAAATTGGGGAACCCGATTCAAACACCGACGGCATGGACACAACATCTCTTCATCGTCGCCGAATCTCTCAGAAAGAAAGGTCATGAATTCATTCACCCCATCCATGTATTCATTGCTGAACCTCTTACTGTTGATCCAAGATCTATCCATCTGTACAAAATCATGAGATACACTTGCTCAAAAAAATTTACATATATATGATACTTGACCAAAATTATTAAGCATGTGACATGTCATCATTTATATGCAATTTGTACACAATAGTTGAGCATTGTTTTATCTCCAATAATGGGTCAAATAAATTTACACAAATCTTTTTTATGCAGGTAACACATACTCTTTATATATTTCTTGCTAACAAACAAACACTAGGATACAAATTGGTATTACCATGAACTATTGTCCTGTGATTGGCGCAAATCAGTAAGCAACTACTACTAAGCACTGAGATGCAAGACTGTACCTTTCTTGCAGGCTAGCACTATGAGGAGAACAAATCAAGGATGCTCCGCTGCTTGACGGAGATTAGCCCCAGCCACGTTGCTGGCAACGCTGGACGGCCTGCTCACTAAGCCGCTCCGCTGCCACGCGCTGCTCCGCTCGAGGCTGGCCGTGGGCATCACCGTCGGCCACTGGCCGCGCCTCTCTGCCCGCCCAGCGCGCCGCTGGCTGCGCCTCTTCGCCTGCCCCACGCACCGCTCCCCACACTTCTCCAGTGCGCCGCTAGATCCGCCGCTGCCAGCGCCCGCCAAACCGCTGCCCCACGCTCCGGTGAGGACCCCGGCAGACCCCTCAAAACTGCGTTCAACGAGTAGGAGCACCACGGCGCTCCGGTGATGCTCGTGACGATGACGGAGGAGCCGCACAGCGGCGGCGGAGGCGGAGATTGGAGTCGCGAGGAGAGGACTGCAGTATGGGCTCAAGTGGGAAGGTTGACGGCATGTTAGGTTAGTTTCTTTAGAGGATATAAACGTGATATATAAAATAATATGCAACATCTAACAAACAAATCATTTGTAGCTCAGTGGTTTGCACACTACCCCTGAAACAGAAGGTTGTGGGTTCAACTCCCATGGCCAACATTTTTTTTAAGAAATTTTGCTGAGTAACGGGTTGGCCCATTTCGGGGACGCTGCTGTTGGGCTAGCACCAGGTTGGCCCATCTGTGGGTGCAGATAGGCGGTTCATTACACACAATAGATGGCCTGTTTAGGCTTCTATAGGTGGCCCAATTAGAACGGAAAAACATATTATTAAAAGAAAAAATGAAAATAAAATCTGATGTGGCAGTAAGGCTTGCCTACATGGACAAAAGTATTTAAAATAATACAATAAATAATTTGTGACACACAAATAGGTCTTATGACATACTAAATATTGTCACTGGATGACATTAGACTAGCTATATGACATTTATTGTGACACACAACTTTTTATTGTCATTAAGTTGAAATGCCTGAAATAAAATGTCATAAATTATATGATATAGTGACATTATGACATGTGTCATATTAAATACGTCAAAAAGCCACACATATCTTGTAGTGTAATAATGAATCATCAAGATCATATGTTTCACATGTTAGGATTTTATCTAATACAAACATAATTATTTCAGCACAAGCGTAGATATAGACTATTCTAATCGGACCAATGTTGCAAAAAAATAACTCTAGGTAATATTAGAAAAAATTAACACGCTCACCATTGATATAAGCCGAATTACTAAGAAGCAAAACCTCCATGGTGCAATATTGACGGAATCGAAATTCAATATGGTGATCCATAAAAACATATATAATTTGGTTTTTAATATATATCAACTATGCAAGAACCAAATCATATTCAAACAAATTATTGTCCAATTTGCAAATTCTACACTAAAAAAAAACTAGATGTTGGAGAAGACGAGATCTATGGCCTACTATGGTAGTACCAGAAATGAGATCATTGGATTATCGCATGAAGCTTCCCAAAGCTTGGACGTACTGTCGGCATCTTTTCCATCCAATACGAGACTAACTTAAAGATTTGCGATGTTAACCGAAAAAGTGTATTTCCCATTTTTTTAAGGGAAAGTGTGTTTCCCATTTTTTTGAGGGAAAGTGTGTTTCCCATTCATCCCCGTCACTTTCTCCGCAAAAATAAATAGAGGCCATCGACGGTATCGAGCGCCTGCGAGACGGCGGAGGGAAGCTGGCGGTGGTGGAAGAGGTCGCCGTCATTGTACTTGTCGGTCTGGTCGGAGCACGCCTCCTCGAATGTTGTGTCCTCCAGCTCCTCCACTAGATGGCGGTCGGGAGGGGAGATCGGGTGGCTAGGGTTTGAGGGTAAAGGAATGGGGAAGGGGATCGAGAGGGAGTGGGGTTTTGTGTGGAAATGGAAAGAAAAAGCAAATTAAAGCGTGAGCAAAGCTATACTTTTGTAGTGTTCCAATTCTTTTTTGTCTCGTTCTATTCTGCTAAGCTAATTCCTTCCGTTTTAGTTTCAAAAAAAATAATAATAATTCCTTCCGTTTTCTATGGCTGCAGGTAATGGCGTATATGGAATGCAGTGTTGCATCTCCATGTTGCCGGTGTTCTTTTACTGCAGGGCAAATCATAATCACCATCACTATCGTCGTTTGTTGTTCGATCACCTTTGCGCAGACCTTTTTTCCATGCGGCCCACTCAACCGCATGCAAAAATTCTTTGAACCGTTTGCAAAAACCTAAACTAGTGCACTTTTCTTTGAGCATTCGGTAGCAATCACTGCTACGAAAAGGATTTTGCCGTGCGGTCAAAAAGCATTTTTCCGTGCCGAGGTCTTGCCCATTTGCAACCAAGTGTGTCTGCGAAAATAAATATTTTCGTGTGCGGGCAGCCCAACCGCACAGAATAATAAATCTTCCCGTGCAGTCAGGTTAGGTGGACCGCATGGGATAATCGTATTTTCGTGTGCGGTCGGGTTATGTCACCCGCACGGAAAAATAAAATTCTGAAAAAAAATCAATAAAACAAAACCCTAGAATCCGGCCGGCCGGCGCGCGTGCACGCGGAGCCAGCGGGGGCGGTGTGGATCTGGCTAGGGTGCGTGCGCGCAGGGCCAGCGGTGCCGCTCCCGGCCACCTCCTCCTCATCGTCGTCATCGGCCGAGGCGGCGCGGATCCGGCCGTTGTGCGCGTGGGGCCGGCAGCACCACTCCCAGCCGTCTCCTCGTCGTCGTCGGCACATCCACCTTAGCCGCCTTCTTGAGGTAGTAGAACGCCGGGAGGAACGCCACCCCGACTGCCAACAGCGCCCCCACCGACACCCCCACCTGCTGTCCCCCACCTGCCGTATCATCCGGTTCGTCACCACCTCCAGGATCGCCACGTCCCTCTCCCTTCTCCATCTCTTCATCCTCTTCCTCCTCCTCGCCGTTGCCGTCGTCTTGGGGTCTCGTCGGTACCCCTTCCCGCCTCCGCTACGGCGCCGCTTGCTCTTCTTCCCGGCGCAGCCGATGGTGATGATGTTGGGCTCCGCGTCCACGTCTGCGTCGATCCGGGAGCTCTTGTTCCTACGGGCGCGGGCGAGGAGTGGCGGGCGCACGCGGCTGTTGTTCGGAGCCGCCGGAGAAAGGTGCCGCCGGAAGGTCAGTGAGGAACGACATGGGAGAGCGGTAGCGGCGACGGCGGGCGTGCGCGGCTGTTGTTCGGAGCGGCCGAAGCAAGGTGCAGCTGGAAGGTCGGGGAGGAACAACATGGAGAGAGGCGGCGGCGGCGGCGGCGGGTGCACGTGCCGCTAAGCCACGCGGTGCCCTGCTGCCGTCCGCACTGCCGGGCGCGCTCGCTGCATCGACCTGAGAGATTGAGAGAGAGGAGACAGAGTGAGATTGAGAGAGATGAGAGAGAGGATAAGGATGAGAATGGGTGGATAAGGATGAAATTTTGAAGTGTTGAGGAGGGAAAAGAGGAGGAATGATAGACTTGTAGGCAGGGCTTTAAGAGGCCCGCATGCGAAAATGGGAGGCCGATTTTTGCAGACACAAGTGAAAACGGTCCGTCTGCAATCTAAATAGCTCATCTTCCAGGAAAATTATTTTTGTACTAGTGAAGGCAACGATCATATTTCAGTATATATGATTTTTATTAATGGTATATATGCAAGAATCTAGAATGATAAGGGTCTCTAGTCGAGAAAACAGTTTTGATATGGGATAATTATGTAGTAGTACAGTAGTAGTTTTGATATGGGATAATTATGTAGTAGTACAGTAGTAGTTTATTATTCCTCCGCATTGCGGTAATTATGTATAGTTCAGCCCAAGTCCGTGTTTCTGCTCGTATTAACTGTGTGAGTTTGGCTAATGTAAATTTTGTAAGAGGAGTATTTGATCAACATACTAATTAATTTCTTCCATCGGCTAGCAATAAGCAATCAGGGTTCTCTTTCATCTATATACGTGTTAGAGTGTTTTGCACACATGCATGCAGGGAAGATACTGCAATACGTGTTATCGTATGTGAAGCTTATTTCTAAGCTTGGAAGTACTCCCTCCTTCCCTAAATGTTTGACACCGTTAACTTTTTTAAACATGTTTGACCGTTCGTCTTATTCAAAACTTTTGTAATATGTGTAAAACTATATGTATACATAAAAATATATTTAACAATAAATCAAATGATAGAAAAAGAATTAACAATTACTTAAATTTTTTAAATAAGACGAACGGTCAAACATTTTTAAAAAAGTCAACGGCGTCAAACATTTTGGGATGGAGGTAGTAGCTAGGTACGTACCTACCGGCGGCGAGGTCGAGAAGCGGCCAGCGATGATGCAGGTGGCGATGGCGGTTGGGAGGGGAGATCGGTGGCAATGGCGTTTGTATGGAATACAGTTTTGTTGCAATAGGGTTTGGGGGGAATGGGGAAGGGGATCGAGAGGGAGTGTGGGGTTTTGTGTGGAAATTAATTGGAAAGAAGAAGCAAATTAAAGCGCGAGCAAAGCAAGCTAAATTTTTGTACTGTTCAAATTCTTTTAATTTTGTCTCGTTCTATTCTGCTAAGCTGATTCCCCTCCGTTTTGCTATGGCTGCAGGGCAATGGCGTTTGTATGGAATGCAGTTTTGTTGCATCTCCATGTTGCAAGGACAGGAGCAGGAGAGGGAGGCGGAGGTGGAGATGGCAATGGCGAGGATGATGCCGTCCTTCCACGTGATGTTCTAGCACCTTGAGATCACCAAGGCCCGAGTGGACGCCACGGACACGGCGCTCGAGGCCTTCCCGGACATGCCCGGTAACTGGATGGATGACTTTCGGGTTGTCGGTGACGGGGCAATGCGTTTCGAAGAGAGTGTGAGCGTGCTCCATGAGTACATGGTGTAGCTAGGCCGGATCTAGATTGAATTGTATTGGTACTCGTTTGTCGATTTGTTGCCGCTATAGATTAATCTTGAGTTTGATAAATGTGTGGACCAAAATCCATGGATGAATAATAATAATCGTGTCCTTAAAAAAAGCATTGCTAGTCTAAAATGAAGAAAACGAATTAGTTTCAAATTCAAAACTGATTAGATTATCCCTCGAAGGGCCTCTATTTGATTTTGCGGAGAAAGTGATGGGGATGAATGGGAAACACACTTTCCCTAAAAAATGGGATACACACTTTCTGTTAAAAAAATGGGAAATACACTTTTTAGGTTAACATCGCAAATCTTTAGGTTAGTCTCGTATTGGACAGAAAAGATGCCATAACACAGTGGACGATTCAAATCCAATATTCTCTAATGGAGAAAAACAGTACAGAAGCATTCTCTAATGAGAAAAACGTAGAACAGATGTTAATTATAAGCAATCTCTAACAGGAAAAAAAATAGAGAAAAAAAATAGAACAGTACAGAAGCGGTAGCAAGTAGGAGTAGCAAGCAATAGCAGTGCAGCACGTGCATAGACCATATTTATGGACTCACTAACTCCCGCATCTCCTTATCCGATCCATTTCCTTGGAGAGAGAGAGTACAGGACAGGGGAGTGCCACAACTACTACAAAGAAGATTTTTCTAAACGGTCCAAATTAATTTTTGCATGCAGTTGCCCGACACGCATACGGAAAAAGGTCTGCGAAAATCGCTATTTTCTCATCTGGCTAGTGTAACCGCATGCAATTCTCTAAACCAACCACATGCGAAAATATTTTTTGGTGAAAAAAATAAAAATCCAACCAAAAAAAACCTAGCCATCCCACCACGCGTCGGCTGCACACTCTCGCCGCCGTCATTTCCGAGGGTGGGGGTGGCGGATCTACCCGCCGGCCACTCGCACCCACCACCGCTCGCCGCCATCACCTCTAGTCGTCGTCGTCGCTCGCTGCTGTCCGCAGCTACCACACACCGGCGCGCCCACCCGCTAGCCATCACCACCTCCCACCTTCGCCGACGGATCTGCGCGGATCCGGGCGAGGAACGGCCACCGCCATCGGATCCGAGCCACCGCCGCCGCCGGATCCGGACGGGGGACGGCTGTCGCTGCAGCCATTTTGGCCGTCGTCACTTGCCCCACTGCGGCAGCCCAAGGTCAAGGGCGGCGGATCTGTGACCGCCAACCCTCTCCACTGCTGCCGTCGCGCCTCCCTGCCGCCGTCATCACTCCCGCCATCGCTCGCCCAACTACCATCCGCCCGTCATGGTCACAGGAAGAGAAGATAAAATTGCCAGTGCAAAATTTTGAAGTGTTGGAGAGGGAAGAGAATCCTTAATAGGTCCGTATGCAAAAATCGATTTTCACAAGCAAAAATGAGCATATGGCCTCTTAAGAGGTTCGTATGCAAAAATCGATTTTCAGAAACGTAGGGGAAAATATTGTTTACTATGGTAATCAATTTTCAATGATTGATATGTGCACACCTGCTCTAAAATCACATTATCCATACAGAAGCAATTAATACTAACTTAAAACCCATGGAAATTTTATCTTCTTCATACATATATATAAAGTTCGTACTGAAATCATTCAAAGGTTACTGTATGTTGATGTGCCATCAATATTGAAAGGGAACAGCAAAATTTGAAGGCAGGAATGCTGCTGAAATTTCTTGGTGCAGCTTAAGAAAAGTCCCATCTGAACATGGTCCTTGTTATGATGATGTAGTTCAGTCCAAGTGTTTGCTCGAAATAATAATTAACTGTGTGATTAGGCTAATGTTAATTTTGCGAGAGGGGAGTATTTAATTAACCTCTTGATTTCTTCCACCAACAAGAAATTAATAAGCAATCAGGCTTCTTTTGCATCTGTTAATCACTAGCTAGTACAGCACAGCTAGCCTGCGCTTTGGATTTTGGTGCCACCTGAAGCAAGAATTAATAAATCAATTTTAAATGAATTTTCTTCAAAATTTAATAAGTTTACAGTCCAATAATAAATTCAGTGAAGCGTTTATTTTCTATTTTCTATTAATTTGTTGTTATTAAACGATGTAACGCTGTACATGTATTCGGCGAAAGTACGTTTCCTTAATGCTAGTTAAAGCGCACTTCAGCTATAATTAAGTCGTTTGCACTATATGAGCAGTATGATAAAATTAACTGAAGTTAAGCGCATATATATTCAGTCTGAATGAATGCGTATCATTTTAACTTAATAGACCAGACAGTTTTGAATCCCTCTAATGGACTCTCGGGCCCTGATGCCATGGAGACGCGAGTTTATTTTTTTAATTGGTTAATTTAGCTTAGGATTAATTAAAATTACGGGGTCCTTTTGTCAGACAAATAAACACACACACCAGGGGCATCTCCTTAATATATAGGGACAGTCACAAAGCATGACTGATTGACTGGTGTCTTGCTCGCTGGATGGACTCATAAAATCTCGTCTTAATTTTGGGGAATATCCGATCTCACACGAAGGGGTTCTTGATATTGATTAATTAAAGTTTAAAACATACTACATATAGCAGTATTTTTTTTATTAGTTATCACACAATAATATTGGAAGATGCAGCAATCCATAATTAATCTTCTGGTCTTATTTTGTGTACGTATATACAGCCTGACGAATATAAATGTAATTAGGGATGTGCTTCTATGCTCCGAAAAAAAAAACTTGCACGAAAGTTAAAGCTAATCAGCGGCTGTGATTAGAAGCGAGATTAGCACTTAATTATCATTAGCGAGGGGTAATTTCGTCAAGATTTTCGAGCGCATATCCAGCCCAGTCCATCTGAAGCGATCCCCACCCCCACCGGTCCACCACGGCGCCGCTCCTCAACCGCACCACCACGCCGCCTCCACTCCCTCCTCCCCTCTCCTCTCCGCCGCTGCTCCGCTCAACGCCGCCTTGCCGCCCCAGCGCTCCGCTCTCTTCTTCCCCTAGGCTGGCCGCTCAGCCCAGCGCCGCCCGGCTTGCTGCCTCTCCATCCTCTTCGTCCCCTCGTCTCGCCGCTTCCCCTCCCCTGCGCCGTGCAGCCCGGCGCACCCCCTTCATCCATCTCACATGCGTAGTTTGCTTGATGAGTGGTTTGCTCCATGTTAGAAGCTTGGTATTGCAGCAGAACATGGCTATTTTGTCAGGTAAACATTTTGAGTACCTTTTTTTTTCTTCTTAAATCTGTTTTTATTTGCATTTTCTCCACACACTATTATGCAATTGTACAGTTGAATTATTCAGGAGTATAATGAACTGTTTATGTTCTCTCAGATGGAACAAAGCAGCTGAATGGGAATCAAGCTATCCAAACCATGATTTTGAGTGGAAGCACATCGCTGAACCGATCATGCAAGTTTACACCGAAACAACTGATGGGTCCTCCATAGAGCCAAAGGAAAGTGCTCTATTATGGCATTATCTGGATGCAGACCATGACTTCGGTTCCTGCCAAGCAAAGGAACTACTGGGTCATCTTGAAAGGGTGCTATCAAATGAACCTGTTGTTGTGAAGTGTGGTCATTACATTGTAGAAGTCAAACCACAGGTCTATACCATTTGAATTTATTACTACATTTTTTCACTTTCAACTCATTATGTCCAGCTCACACTAAATGAAATACATTACTTGTGCAGGGAGTTAGCAAGGGTCTTGTTGTGGACAAGGTAATTCACAGATTGATGAACAACGGGAAGACGCTGGATTTCATAGTGTGCATCGGTAACGATCGATCTGATGAGGACATGTTCAAAAGCATCGACAGCATGACCTCCAGCTCCGCATTTCCTGCAGTTCCAGAGGTCTTTGCCTGTTCAGTTGGTCAGAAACCCAGCAAAGCAAAATACTATGTCGACAATGCTGGTGAAGTAGTAAGATTGCTCAAGAATGTAGCCGGCATTTCGTCGCACCGGGAGGCCATCAGCCATGGACGTGTGATCTTCAGGGATGTGATCGATTATGTGGACTGAACCACCTAATAACATCCAAACTTGTGTACATTCCAATGACTTCATCTAGATTTGACCGAAAGCATGAATCATCACCACCATTAGGACAACTACAGGAGTGCAAGCGGAAGCTCAACATTTTTAGTTTAGGTGATGTATACTCATATGTAGGCAATTTTGATAGTTGAGGAGGTTCTTGCTGGAGAACTGCACTGTGAAAGAAAAGCCCCTGGCTTTGAATAGCCATCGTCCCATCGACTTGTTTCACTTACCGGTTATTACCAGTTGCCAGCGTTTACCTAAATGGCTGAATGACTGAATCCAATCTCCTGCTTCACACTGATGATTGTGTTGGGATTTTGGAAATTATATCTTAGAGAAAGTTGCATTATGCCATCATGGAAACCTTCTAACTCTTATTTGCTCCTCCTCCAAAAAAAAAAGATAACTTGTATTTGCTCATGCTACTTTTCTAGACTTAGTGCTTGGTCTGACTTCTGAAGATTGGAGAGACCTGAAGGCATTGTTTGAACAGTATCAATTCGTGAGATCGAGTCACACAGCCTTACTGCATTGTGTTCTGATGACCGGTAAAAAGTCTCTTATGTTCAGGTTGGCTTTCATTCTCAAAATATCCTCCAGCAAGATGCCCATTGCTAACTATAGTAAGAAAACATCATACTTCTCTGTTGATTTTATGCTTTTTTGCAACTTCAGGTGACTGAAAAATAAATAAAGAGCAAAGACAAACAAATTCAAACCAAACTGCAAAAAATAGACCTTGTTTTGGCTTGTCAAAATGTTCTGAGCGTATGGTAGTGCGGAGCCTAGACTCATGATGTATTAATAACCATTCCATGGCCATACCATAGTATAGGGCTTGTTTTGTTTGAAGCCAATTTTTGCTCTACTAAAATCTTGTAGTGCCAAAACCTTGATAAGTTTAGACACTACCAAATTGGGTAGTATTGAATTTGAATTATTGTGGGCAAAATTTGGTAGCAAACCAAACATACATTTGCTACTGTTGAAGTTACCAAAATTTTGGTAGTGCAATAAGTTGGTACTAAACCAAACAAACCCTAGTTCAAGTGACACCGTAGAGTATACAAGTTCCATATGTTAACAGGCTATCAAAGCTTTGACACGAGAATAACAGCAATAACCATCATTACATGAGCCTACCATGCCCTGATCACACTTATACATGACACCAGCACTTAAGACACGAGCACATATCAGATCTTGTTATCTTACTTACATTCGATAGGGCAGAATATACTGACACAATAGGTTTTTAGTCAGGCACTACTACAGCAGAATAGCAGATAGCAATATGGAGACAGTACACCCAAGCATCTGCTTCAGATGCCCTTAACTTCTCATCTGCTCTGGCAATAGTTGCTTCTTGTACCACTGCTTGCTCTCTAGCTTTCCCTAGCTCAGTGCGCCACATATGAGCCTCCTGAAGTGCAGCATCTCTTTCTTTCAGCAATTGATCCTTCTCTTTGCTCAATCTAATTACCTTTTCTTCAGACTGTCATAGCAGTAATATCCATAGACCATTTGGAGCATGAGAATTCAGAGCATTCAAAATTCAGATATTAAATAAAACTATTTACCTTGAGCATGGATTGTTCCATTTGTCTTTCTATTGCTTGTAATGTCTTAGGCGCTCAATCTCTGAACATAGAAGTATTCTATGTTCATCCATCGTATGAGCTGCAGAAGCAGCAGCTTCCGCAGCCTCTGCAGTCTGTGTTAATTTATCTGCTATTTCCTTAATTGTAGCATCCTGAGCACGAATATTGTTGGCCAAATTCTGCAACTCCTCATCTTTCACCCGAAGAGTCTCCTATGGAATATGAAAAGTAGAAAATTGTTAAAATAATGCTCGTGAATAAAATCAACAATAACCAACCACGTGCCTAGCAGCACATGCATGAAAATTGAAACCTAACAAGCAAAGATGTAACCATCTTAAATGTTTAGCAACGAGAACATTGTTGAACAAATCATACCAAACAGTGTAAATTTATGTCATACAATATTACAACAATTTTCAGACTCTCAATAAGGGCCAAATCTTGTCTACATATAATTAACCAGGTGTGTTCTGTGGCATGAATTTGCTACTAGTTTATACAGGATATATTAATCTGACAATCTAGCCTGAGGCAACCAACCTAATATTACACTAGCACAGATTGGCAGCAACGATGTAAAGCATTCATTTGCCCGTTCTCAATATGTGTTTGTAGTAATGTGCGCAAACAAAGAGAAATACTAGTGTTATGCACATAACATAAACACACCAAACTCAAATCATTTGTACACAACATGAAACATCAACTTACTCTTCTCGCTTTGCCTCTGGACAACGGCGAATGTCATGGCCTGGTTGGCGACAACGACTGCACAATCTTGGCCGATGCTCATCCCATCCTTTCATGCTCCTAGGTGCACCCTTGGTGGCTACACAGATGGGATCTAAAACAGAACCTTCAGGCCTATGTGATGTTTCACCAACCTCGTCAACATGCGTGTGCTTCTTGGTTGCTGCATTAGAAGAACTTATTTTTGATAGTTGACTCTCCATGTATTCTTTCACCTCCCCAAACAACTCACAACTATTAGATGCCAAGTCAAAAAGTTCGGACCCTCGAGCATTCAATTCATAATAATTCTTTTGTTTCTCTGTCCAAACATGCAAATCACTTTTTCGAACAGAAGGAAGATCGGCTTTTGCATTCTTCGATAGGCGCTGCAGCACACAACACTTTGGGATTTCCTTCACCTTCACCTCCAGATGCTTCAATACCGAGAGAATATGCTTGCAAGGGATCCCTTCACGCTCCATCTTTCGGCAACTGCACCTAATATCATGGTTTCCTCCAATGCGAGTGTAATCAACATAGCATTTTCTCGCACTTTTTTGCTCAGATGTCACCATGTACCTCTCACCCTTACCATCTTGTACTACATCAACATGGAGACCATCTAACTTCTGAAGCTCCTTTTGAACTAGATCAAAATTTGCAGATGTGAAAATATGCCCTGCAGATTCTTCGATTTCAGGACTATCAGTGATAGTAGCAGGCCATGATTGAGATGCTTTCGAATCAAACTCAGCCTCTTTTTCACGCAATTCAGAAACACATACCTCATAATGCTCTACTAAATCAAGCAAAGACATGTAATAGTCTAGATGCCTATGAAGGCATGAATTCAAGCTCTCACTCCTCTGGTTGCTTTTCATGCCCAAAAAATATGTGTTAGTCAAGAAAGCAGCTGCCCACAATTTCCTCTTTCTATACATCCTTTTCAACCAACCCTTGTTTCTAGAGGTTCTGTACTTTAAAACAAAACTACTCCACTTTTCTTCAAATTCAGCATGTGAGCAGGCATCATATATAAAGGACCTGAATATCTTTATTTGTGAGAAATGGAGGTGCTTATTGATACCTCTCTCGATATGCCACGAGCATACACGATGGTCGGTATCTGGGAGCACTTGGCGGATTGCTTTCATCATTGCATTATCGCTGTCCGTTATTATAGACCTTGGTTTCTGCTGGCACATTGCTCTCAAGAACACCTGAAGAAACCAAGTATAAGATTCAACACACTCGTCGGACACAATACCACAGGCAAAAATAGTGGTTTGACGATGGTGGTTGAGCCCAACAAAGGGAATAAATGGCATGTTATATTTGTTCATCCTTTGTGTGCTATCAAACACAACATCACCGAACGATTGATAGTCCATGCGAGACTGAGCATCACACCAAAACAGATTTTTCAGACGACCTTCATCATCAACTTGGTACTCATAGAAAAAACCAGGATCCTTGTCCCGCCTTTTCTTCATAAGTTCTAAAGTTGCACTTGCATCACCTTCCAAAATTCTAGACCTCTTATACCTTGATGAATAATTGTACAAGTCCTTTTTGACAAATCCCACCTTATCGTATCCTCCATACTTGCACTTCATGACCTTCATTATGACATTTTTCCGAATACCAATAGATTCTAGTGAATGTATTTCAGATTTTTGGAAGTCCTTAATTTTCCTATGAGACCGAAGAAATGGAGTTTCGTCGTGGCTCGTCAATGGGTGGTTATGGTCATCAATAAAATTGTCTACAAACCAGATACCACGTTTCTTATCAAGCTTGATGCTAAGACTAGCAGCGCATTCCATTCGAGTCAACGCTCTTTCCCTTCTTGCACGATCCTCAGGTTTTACCAAACTAGGATCTCGAATCCCCTCCTTAGAGCAAACAAAACGCCTGTATTCGATGGCTCCAACTCTTTTTTCACGCCTCACAATTCCTTCCTCACACTAAAACCTTTCCTTTTAGCATAACTATTGTAGAAGTTGTAACATTCATCTTCAGTCTGAAAATTCATTTGAACTATATTCCAGTACTCATCTAGAGCTACATTATCTTCCTCAACGCTGTGGAACACATTGTGACTGCTACTAGGATCATTAGGCTGAGATTTATTGTGGTCTCCCTATTATAAAAAAAAGTATTTAACCCCAATACTATGAGCTAACGTGATAGAAATCTAAACTACAACATGTATAAATAATTGCATAAATCCAACAAATAAATGATAAGCACTCTATGGACATGTGCAGATAGTGAACTAACCAAGGAACATTCAGCATAGTCATCATCATTTGTATTGGACGAATTGTCCATGTACGAATCAGTTGAACAATCCTTGCCACATTTAGCATCATCTTTATTGCCTGTGCCACGAAACTCACCCATCCTACCAAGTAAACTCATTTCATTATTTGGACAGAAAAAATTTGCCTTGTATGCTGCTAGTATGGCTAAACAATATCAGTTCGCTAAACCACCATGCATGCAATGGAAATTCACATAGGCAGGCAGCTAGCAAGCCAGGCTAGGCCAAAACATAACACTGATATGGGTAAACCCATTGAACTAGGTTTCTACAGCCTTAAACTGTTAACCCCAAGTTAAGAACTGTTAAGAAGCACTATCTACTATGCAAGTGGTGTAGAGGCAAAATAGATGGAAAATACAAAAAATTTCTAGACAACACAAACTAATACTAGGAAATTAATAACCGTGATTAAAATGGTACTTAAACAGCCTTAAAAACTATAAAACAACTAACTTGCCCAAAACCTTGACAGTTGGGAAACAATCGGTGAATAACATTTAGCTAATACTCCCTCCATTCCAAAATATAAGGCACAACCACCCTTAATCCAAAGACTAAGAAATAACTATTATCATCTTGTAGTTTGGATCATCCTAATAAATACTAATGCATGCATTCAATAGGATTAGATAACATGAGAGTGGAGGATTTAAAAAGTAATAATTTAATGGAGAAGATGTCATAGTTAATTGCATACTTGCATATATGCCTTATATTATGGAACATCTAAGAAAAGTGGTTGTGCCTTATATTATGGAATGGATGGAGTAGGTCATACCATAATTAGCTATCGACAAAGAACAGTCAAGGAATCAAATCAAGCTATATACTCCAAATATGAGTAGATTGGAGGCGAGTCATCATATTCTATACAGTGAAACAAAACAAATATGATGGGAACTGAAACTATACCTTCAGAAAAGGTCTTCTGATGGAACAGGAAATTGTTTCACATCAAACCTGTAGTCCAAATCAATTGTTAGGTTAATGCTCAATCGACATCACACACGAGATGGGGCACATCAGAAATAGCAAGCGTACCGGTATGTTGCAATTCGGAGGAGCCTCGGCGGAGGAAGGGGGCTGTTCATATCTCAATCCCGTGCATCACTCCAGTTGTCAGTGGCGGCTCCGGCGTAGCGCCGTGGGAAGGAGGCGCCTGTGGATACTGCGGCAAGCCGGCGGTGAGCTGTGAGATGGATGAAGGGGGTGCGCCGGGCTGCACGGCTCACGGGCGGAGGTGACGATGGTTGGGCGGCGCCGCCGACGCGCGGGTTGTGGAGGAGCGATGGCGGCGCCGATGGTGGCGGAGGGAGGCAGGAAGCGGCGTAGGGAGGGAGCCGGGTGGCGAGGCGGCGTTGCGAGGGGAAGAAGAGGGCAGAGCAGCGACGGCAAGGCGAAAATCGGCGCGGCGGTGCGGTTGAGGAGCGGCGCCGTGGTGGACCGGTGGGGGTGGGGATCGCTTCAGGTGGACTGGGCTGGATATGGGCTCGAAAATCTTTGGACGAAATTACCCCTCGCTAATGATAATTAAGTGCTAATCTCCCTTTTAATCACAGTCGCTGATTAGCTTTAACTTTCGTGCAAGTTTTTTTTTGCGGAGCATAGAAGCACATCCCATGTAATTAAGTACAAAATAAAATGACATAGCTGATATTTGTACATAAGTGTTCCTTAACAGTTTTATTCTTAATATTAATGCTAGTATATCCATGGTGCTCTGGGTTTTCATCTCTGTGGCACAAAAACTAATGCACTGACAATTACAACGTGATGGATCATTTTTTAATTGACTTTCCATGGGTAGACATGATCGATTTCTCGTGCTACCTCCGTCCCAGAATATTTATCACTTTACTTTTTTTAACTTTTAATTGTTCGTCTTATTAAAAAAATTATAAAATTATTATTTATTCTATTTGTGACTTGCTTTATTATTAAAAAGTACTTTAAGTATTACTTATCATTTTTTATATTTGCACTAATTTTTTAAATAAGACGAATGATCAAACATTGTAAAAAAATGTCAAAGCGACCACTAATTTGGGACGGAGGTAGTACTTACGTGTATATCGCACAATTCTGATGTGGTCAATCAAATTCATTTTGTTCTACAATATATATTTCCGAGCGCTGTAGCACCTTCTATCCAGATCTGTTACCAACGGTACAATCGATCTCTTCGACCGTTTCCTTTTGCAGTTCTGCAAAAGGCTGGTAACGTTCGTTTGGTAACAGCGAGGTCCAGATATATGTCCTGTGTGTGGTAGAATAAAGAACAGTGAGATTTTATGCATGTAACTGATCAGAATTGGTTTTTACCGTTGGCATATATAGCTCACTGTGAATCCACACACAACAAATTCCAGAAGCTAATTGTTAGCTGAACCGGCTGCCGTACGTCTCGACAATTTACATAAACTAGATTCTAGGGCGCATCAATGGCGCCACCTGTACATAACTTTTTGTTACTGTACTGTTGATCAATTTTGAAACACTACTAAAAAAACCGGTTTTTGAATGTGTTAATTTGTTGGCTCAACTACAACGATTTTCTAATTTCATCATCATTACATATTTGGCTTTTAGCATGCTACTTTATATTACATATATCACATCCACGAAGTGCGCCTTAAGGTCTAGTACAGTTAAAGTTCAAAAAGTGAATGGTGCATCCATCAAGATCAAGTTGATGGAAGGATGAACACTTGCATTCGTGTTACCATGCTGGCAGTGGCAGGCACATGAATGGAGCAAAATCATCAATGGAGACCGCAAGTTCATGTGTTCTTTGGTAGGGAGGATGATGCATCTGCAATGCACGTGTTTAAATTGTTTACATCAACGAACTTAAGAATGAAAGAAAAACATATATAATGATTATTTTTCATATAGTGGATCGAATTCATTCCAGCCTCTGTCGTCTGGCCTGGATTCGTGAGGATTGCTGATAGCAAAATCCTTTCTTAATTTGGTGGTACCGAAAGGCGATTGTTTTCATATGTTTGTACCTTTATTTTTCTTCTTATGAACTTTTACTTGCTCCGATTTCACACAAAGAAAATCTTATGTCTGAAAGATAAAAGAAAACCAGGGAAAAAAAAGCTTGCACTAGGTCGACTAGCTAGACGACCCTAATTAATTATTAATCATTTTAAATTCTTGCATACCAATAAAAATCATATCACATAGGATTATTGTATTGGGATATCATATCGAAGGCTCAAAGCAAAGTAATGATGATCAGACATGGAAACGAAAACGCAGCCGGCCGGCAGCGAGCAAAACGGCATCAGTCGCCGCCGACTGAGAACACCGGCAACATGGACATGAATTCGAACAGTACAAAAATATAGCTTGCTTTGCTCATGCTTTAATTTGCTTCTTCTTTCCAATTTCCACACAAAACCTCACGCCCTCTCGATCCTGTTCCCCATTTACCCCAAAACCCTAGCCGCCCGATCTCCCCTCCCAACCGCCGCCGCCCCCTGCATCATTGCCGGCCGCTTCTCGACCTCGCCGCCCGGTTGCACGCAAGGTAGGTACATATATATATACCTACTTCCAAGAGCCTATAGATAAGCTAATTCATACAGTAAATCTACAGTGATTTCATTTCTTGTACTGTGGATATTCATCTTCTCCAAGATCGGGCTTCGATGATGGCGGGCGGAGATCGACCCGGCGGCGCTGGCGTACATCCGCCACCTAGTGGAGGAGCTCAAAGACACAATGTTCGAGGACCATTTCAGCCATATTTATTTCTTGCCAACCGTTTCAGCTGGTATTGGAAATTCCTAGTAATAGATCGAGGATCGGAAGAGCAGCTTGGTGGCTGACTGTCGATCAACCGCATGCCTCTATTTGATTTTGCGGACAAAGTGGCAGGGATGAATGGGAAACACACTTTCCCTAAGAAAAATGGGAAACACACTTTCCCTTAAAAAAATAGAAAATACACTATTTAGGTTAACATCGTAAATCTTTAGGTTAGTCTCGTATTGGCCAGAAAAGATGCCAACAGTACGTCTAATCCAATGATCTCATTTCTTCTACTACCATAGTAGGCCATAGATCTCGTCTTCTCTAACATCTAGTTTTTTCTGAGTGTAGAATTGGCAAATTGGAGTTGGTGTGCCTGGATATATAGTGGCCTCCACAAATTAATGATTCAACGCTTTATTTATTAGGATATATGATGAATATATTCATGATTAGAGAATAATTTTAATTTTTCACAAGGGTCGATCTATTTATTTGTAATGAAACATATTCCTTTGAATATATATATATACATATATATATATATACACATGTAAAATATATTTCTCTGTATTTATGCATTTTACATATTTTTAATTTGAGCAGATTAATTTAAAAAGGTAATGTACACCTAAAACACCGAATCAAAAACACAATTGTCAATCACAACGTTGCAATACTTATGTACACGTTAAACATTAACCATTGCAACGCATGATTACTTTTTCATGGCCTTACTGACAGAGGCGAAGCTAAAACAAAAATTACCGTATGTCACATATATATAATGCTAGTAATACATATATAATGAACTGACACTCCGATAATCAAGCACTAACAATGGGAATGCATGTTTGATTTTATTGAAATACTTTTTATGACTAATCTATATATATGGTCTCCGTATTTCTAAAACAAATATTTTAGATATTATTTACAGTGAAAATTTTCAAATTTTAACAATAACCATGTTCAAAAGAACAAGTATTATCAACCCAGAGGAAATATTGCACATCTCTAACTAGGGGAAAAAATAAAACGACTATACATCACTCTTGAACAAACACTTCAAGTAAGGATTTTTATTATTCCATTTTCATTGACATATATCAGTTGATACATTTCAAAAGTCTAAGATAACTGCAAATTAAAGTGACAACAAGCGAAGTAATTAAACCTAAACATTTTTATGATACTATTTTTCCGAATCCAGAATCGCGCTACGCCATGTACTCGCGGAGGACGCTCGCGCTCTCCTCGAAGCGGTCGCCCCCATCGCGGACGACCTGCACGTCGTCGCGCCAGCTGCCGGCGACGTGAGGGACGGCGTGGACCACGGCATCCGCGGCCTCGAAGCGTTGCGTGGCCACCTCGAGGTTCCAGTTGAGGGGGGCGAAGGACGGCGCCATCCTGCCCAGCGCCATCTCCAGCTCGGCCTCCCTCTCGTGCGCGGCGCCGAGCCACGGGAGCAGCGACGCCAGCGCGGCGGCGCCGCGGGCGAGGCTGTCCCGGGTCGTCGCCGGGGCGCCCACCACGGCGAAGATCTGGGCGGCGATCTGCCCCTTGGCCTGCTGCGCGGCGGCCAGCTGCGCCCTCTTGGCCCGGAAGGCGATTTGGAGGTCGGTGATGACGTCGTTCACCGACATCAGCTCGTCCATGGCGGCGTCGGCGGCCTCCTGCAGCTCGAGGCGCCTCACCCGTGTCGCGTGCCGCCTGTACGCCGCCAGCGCAGGGCTCCCCTTGCGGAGGAGCTCCTCCAGGGTGTTGATCGCCGACACGACCACCTCGGGGACGCCGGCGAGCAGCGACGGCTCCGGCCGGAGGCGGAACAGATCGGCATCGCCGTCGGCGGCGAAGATCTGAACGTCGCTGGCTTGGTGATAGCACTTCCCCTCGAGCCGCTCCACGAGATCCCGCAGGTAAGCCACCGTCGCCGGGTCGACCGCCGCCGCGTCGAGGCGAATCACGGGTGATGAAGCTGGCGCCGCCATGGATGGTATCGTCGGAGATCGAGAGTTCGAGACAACAACCTAGCTTGCAGCAAAAAATCAGCAAGATCGGATGGAGTGAATCGATCCCCACTTCCCTGTATCTCTCGATCCAAAGCAAAATCGAAGCTGGCCGAGATGAAGGGACAACGTACCTAGGTCGTCGACGGCGGCCGGAAGGGAGCAGCGGTGGGGGAGAGAGATGGGCGGCTAGGGTTTGGGCGGAATGGGGAATGGAGTGGTGGGGGGAGGAGGGAATTTAAAGCGGGGAGGACACGGAAAGCGAGGGATGTGTGTCAGGATGATCGAAGCCAGCTCTAGCGCGGCGCGGGCGGGATTTTTCACGTTTTGTCGGTTTTCACTTTTCATCATCATAGGTCCTCAGCCCTACGATCTTGCGTTGAGATTCGTGCTATACTACGGAGGTCGTCTAGTTCTACGGTTCTACCTCTCCTCGCTCTCTTCTTCAGTTCTTCGATCTTTCTATCTATCTCCAATTCTCCGTCGATCTCTTCCTCCAATTCTCGAGCGTTACCATCACATGTCGGCCGGAGGGTGGCGGCGGGGCTAGCCGGAAACGGTGGAATGGGACGGGGATGAGTACGCATGTCTCCGGCGAGCTCGATCTCAGCTAGCCGAGCTCGATCTGTGATCATGTCTGTCTGTTCTTAATTTCAGCTAGCCGAGCACTTGTGGTTTTTACTTTTTCTCACTTGCAGGAAAATAATCATGTACGTACTACACTTAAGTTCTTAATTTCTCTCGGTTTAATTTGTGGGCGGGTTAAGAATTACGGAATAATAATTAACAAGGCTTTCTATGTGCTTTATTAATTAATCTTTCATCTTTTCGAATGTATGATATACTTCACCTTTCTGTAGAATGAGGCGAGGTATAATACGTATACAAGATCAAAGAACATATCGCAATCGATCCATAACTTCAGACTTCGCGATCAGGGTCCTCTGGTGTGTATTCCAGAATAAATTGATTACGAACAGTCAGGTTAATATATATGGGGCTACATTCAGGCGTAGTGTTTTTCTGTTGCTGAATTCTGGAGACAGTAGTGTTTGACCTCTTTTTAAAATTTAATTTCTATCAGGTAATTGAAGGTAGGGGCCGCAACTAATCATAATTTGTATACCTAAGACGACATATACAGCTCACTAGGCGAACCCATAAAAATTACTGGGGATCCTCGTGATATAATTTTAGTCCAATTTTGATTAATGTAACGATTATTATGATTAAGATAACTAGAAATAAATAAAAAGCTCCGGGTAGTTAAACTGCCTTACAAATCCAAATCCCATACATAATTTCATAAGCTAATAGTTCGATTTATCCGTTGCCATCTGATGTTTGAATAAATTAATTTCTCCCGCACCGTTTGTTTTGTCATAAAAACATTACTCCCTCCGTCCCATACCATATGGGGTTATACCCTTTTGAAAAAAAAAATAGCAAAACGATATGTGATGATACAAATTGAATATGTTAGGGAATAAAGAAGTTCAAAAGGTAGTAGGTTAGGGAATAGACAATTACAAAAGTGGGTAGGTGGGGAATAAAGTAACATCAAAGTTGGTAGGTACAAAGACTAAAGTACTATCTCATGAACCCAAAATATATCGCTTATATTATTGTTTTTTTAAGGTAAAAGGCACAAGATCTTGCTTTTAGTATAGAAAGCAAATGTGTTTTTTCGGTTGATGGCATACATTTTGTCAGCGCAACATGGGGCATACAGATCGCCCAACAAATATTCGGACAACTAGCAACAAATGTAGTACATGTGAGTCCATGACGACTTCCATCATTTCGCAAGGCAATTGATCGACTTGCGCTAGATCTTATTTAACTTGATGGACACATGTTAGTACTGAATTAATTAATGTTCATCCAGGGTAGTGAGGGTAGATATCATTTTTCATGGTACATCTTAATAAGATATGGAATAGCTGTTTCTAGAAAATAGAACATACACTCAGTACCTTTATGATTACAGCTTCAAACATTACCAAGTAATAAGGACCAGATTTTCTGAATTTTCATCAATGAATTATTCATGGCATTAGTCTCGTCCCAAACAAATTAATGGCAGCGGTGTGAGCAGTGAGCAAAATCATCGTTGTTTTGCATTATTACTGTCATGGAATGCAAAATTTCTTGAACATCTGCTGATAGCTAGATATATAGCTAGCAAGATACACACCCTTTTTCCTGTCAACAATCATATGCGCGCATGGTTAGTTAGAGGGAAGATCGAGATACCAGTTAATTGATCGATATTAAATTTGGATAACAAAGTTCTCACCAGAATTATATCTATGCACATCGTTATCCAAAGAAAACATAGAAGACATACAAAATTAATTTCCTTAGGGACTTCATTTTAGTTAGTACTATATGTAACAATATTGTCGTTACAACATGCATATGAGATGCTGAACAGCAAGTTAAAAGTTTCAGGGTTTAATGAGTGGAAATGATTCAGCTGTGTTGATAGATATATGGAACATATTGGCTCTGATTTACACAAAGAGCTGCCACCATTGATATGATATTAATTTAATTAAGGCAATACTATATTTCAAATTATATGTGAATGTAAAATTTTGATAGGGGGTTAAGAACCACCTATCCCACTAATGCAAACTTACTATACAAGACCTGTTTGATTGTGGAGCAAGCAATCCTATATGAGTATATATGACGGATTTTTCTGTTCATTATTATTTCACCTTTCAGAAAAATTATTAAAAGAAAATCATATGGTTTAAAGAAACAGGGACCATGTTCAGAAGTTACTTTTCTTTGGCTGCGCGAACAAGTTTCTTTTGTCTATTCCCTGCTATATATTGATGCCATCCCCATACACAGTAACCTTTATCAATGAATAATTTAGTATGAACTATATATATCCTTTCAAAAAAAATAGTATGAATGAACGAACTAATTTCTATGTTTAAAAGTTGAAACTGCTTCTGTACTGATAATGTGATTTTAGAGCACAGGTGTATGCGCATAAATGAAGTATATGCAAATTCTATTATTTGATTCGTATGTACGTATCTGAAATGGGCAATACTTTCACGCATTTTGCACCTTTGCTACATTAATTTCACTTTTGCTGTTGCTGAAATATTCTGCATGCTAGTAGTGTTTTTCCATTTTATTTATTTAATTTCTCTCAAGAAAATTGAATGCTGGGGGCAAGTTTTGTGCTGCTGATTATTATTTGTGTTACCTAGGACATATACAGTTCACTGACAGATCCAAATAAATCCCAAACATAGTAAGCTAACCGTTAGCTGTATCTCTGTTGCCATTTCCACATTTACATAAATTGATTTCTCCTGCCATTTGTTTAGTCATCTGAAATACATGTGCATATAAATGAGGATTTCCAACATTTTGCTGGGCAATTGGTTTGCTTCAGATCTGATATTTAACTTCAACTGGTATAAATATCCATCATGTTTTAGTAATTAAATAGCATGTTCGTCCGGGGTAGATCTATATATCGTTTTTCACGGTGCATCATGATAAGATAAGAAATAGCTGTTTCCAGAAAATATATCATATATTCAGTACCTTCTTTTTATCTTTCTCCTTTTGATTTTTATTAATTCCTTACTTATCACTATACCACTGTCTCGAAACATTGCTCAAGTTGGAACCTGCAGATCAATTGGCTGAATTTTCGTCAAGAGAATTATTCATGGCATGGCCACGATAACAAACAAATTAATGGCAGCAGGGAGTGAGTGTTGAATAGTCCCACATTGGTTGTGGCAAATGACCTAAGGTATAAGTGGGGGAGCCCCTCACCTCAACGGCTAGCTTTTGGGGTGGGAAATGCGTCCTTTACGATCCTACAGTGAGAACAATATCATCTTTGCTGCTATAGCTAACCTGATATTGTACATTACTTTAGCGAAACCATTCTGTACCGAATTTCTAGACAAACTTATATTTTATTAACATTTCAAATTAAATAACTTGTTGCAAAGTGAGAACATGCAAGTCTTTTTTTATGGGACAATTTGAACCATGCCACACAAATTTTTTTGCAAAATTTGTGATATGCCACCCTGACCCACATGTCATTGACCCATGTGGTTCCTACATGTCATTGAGATACGGGTGGCATATATCAAATTTTGCAAATATAGGGTGGCATGGTTCCAACAAACCCTTTTTTTATTTGATCTTTGTTTAATTAATATAAGAACACATATAATTCTTGAATTTAATTTACTGCTATATAATAATATCATATTCATAAGAATGCTTCATGTTACCGACATCATGGCAAACGTTGTGCACTATTATACTCATAAGTGCAGACTAATGACACTGGGAAAGTTTAGAAATGATTAATGTTTACTATTAATTTACCAGTCGATGTCAATGACGATTACACCGCATGCAAAAGGCCAGATAACTTCCAAATACACTCTTATAATTATAATTATGTATATACTAGAAAATATGGCCGAGCGTTGCAACGGGTGAAAGCTATTTTAATCTTATTATTGTTATACATTTTAGTTAAGGTGAAATTCACTGTGAAAATTAGCTTGGATATATATTTTTTAGAAAATCATGAGCTACAATTAGGAGTCCTATTATCTCATATTAGCATGCGAGTTTTCTTGAAGGGATTTCTTATACGACTCCTTTGTTTCCAAGAGTGAATAAAATTAAAACCTGACTCAAATACGGATCTGTATTTCCAAAAACGAACGAACTTAAAAACCAACTCATACACGGATGATGTACCAAAGTACCAGCAAAAACATCTTCAATTTTTATCATAGTAGAGATATAAGTCATTGACTACAGTTATATAAAATCTTAATTATATATATAACTATTAATAGTTTCATGAAAGTGCTACATACCATAGGACAAAAATCAGCAACAGCATACCTGCAATTTCTACTACATTATTTTAAGACCCTAGTTTCTATGAAGAAAGTCAGCTAGAAAAGCCTTTAAGGAATGAACACTACTGGTCTAAGGCAGCAAGTTTTCCTTCATGTCTGCACTATGCAGTTGTGTAGAACTAAAAATAACTCTATGATTAAAATTCTCAGCCAAATTAAACAGAGAAACATAACACTTTCAATAATTTGTGGTAGATACATGGGATATAGAGGCTATCAGATAATGACAGAAACAGAATCACTCAGCTAGCAGCCTAGCATGTCAATCTGCATGCTCCTACAGGTTTATATATATCATAATTCATCACCTTGTGTGTGTATCCTCATATGGATATCGAGGTTGGATTTGGATATAGAGACCAGATTTCTATCTATTAAAAAAAAACCATAACTAGGGGTGGTGTTATAGTTACCCTGATTTTTTTTAAAAAAGTTTACAGGCAACCTCGTAATGCTACACACGCGATTTTCTCTGCCTTGATTATTGTTTGACCATCTAATAGCAGATGTGCAGGCTGCTGAGCCGTTCGTAAATATGATTATTAATTTCATTGTGCGCATGGTGTTCCATTATTCTGACTGGTGCCTTGCCATGACTGGCACCATATATAGCAATAGCCCTGATTGAATAGCTTGGGAACTCTCTTGTAGGAGATGAAGATCTTCTATGATGGTTTACCTAGATTCTGTTGTGCAACAGACTGAATTTTATTGCTTTTTACCCCTTGTTTAATTCCTTTAGTTACTTCTTTTTGGCTGCGTGCCAAGAAATTTCTAAATTTGGCTGTTCCCTGCTATATATTTTGATGATGACATCCACATACAGTAACCTTTATCAATGAATTTAGTATGAACTATATGAACAAGCCGATTTCCATGGTTCTAAGTTGAAATTGTTTCTGTGTGGATAATGTGGCTTTAGATCACAGGTGTATGCACATAAATAATGTTATGCAAATTCTATTTGATTCATATACATATCTGAAATGGTCTAATATACTTTCATTTTGCTACATCAATTTCACTTTTGCTACATAATTCATTGACTACAGTTATAAAAGCTTAATTATATAACAATAATTTCATGGCAGTGCTACGTGCCAAAAGAAATCAGCAACAGTTGCAGTTTCTACTACTTTTTTTAAGACCCCAGTTTCTACCAAGAATTAAAGTCATCTAGAAATGTCAAGGAAACACTAATGGTCTAAGGAAGCAAGTTGTCCTTCATGTCTGCACTGTGCACTTGTATAAAACTAAAAATAACTCCGACTGAAATTCTCAGCCAAATTGAACACAGAAACAGAACATTTCCATTAATTTGTGGTAGATACATGGGATATAGAGGCTATCAGATAATGACAGAAACAGAATCACTCAGCTAGCAGCCTAGCATGTCAATCTGCATGCTCCTACAGGTTTATATATATCATAATTCATCACCTTGTGTGTGTATCCTCATATGGATATCGAGGTTGGATTTGGATATAGAGACCAGATTTCTATCTATTAAAAAAAAACCATAACTAGGGGTGGTGTTATAGTTACCCTGATTTTTTTTAAAAAAGTTTACAGGCAACCTCGTAATGCTACACACGCGATTTTCTCTGCCTTGATTATTGTTTGACCATCTAATAGCAGATGTGCAGGCTGCTGAGCCGTTCGTAAATATGATTATTAATTTCATTGTGCGCATGGTGTTCCATTATTCTGACTGGTGCCTTGCCATGACTGGCACCATATATAGCAATAGCCCTGATTGAATAGCTTGGGAACTCTCTTGTAGGAGATGAAGATCTTCTATGATGGTTTACCTAGATTCTGTTGTGCAACAGACTGAATTTTATTGCTTTTTACCCCTTGTTTAATTCCTTTAGTTACTTCTTTTTGGCTGCGTGCCAAGAAATTTCTAAATTTGGCTGTTCCCTGCTATATATTTTGATGATGACATCCACATACAGTAACCTTTATCAATGAATTTAGTATGAACTATATGAACAAGCCGATTTCCATGGTTCTAAGTTGAAATTGTTTCTGTGTGGATAATGTGGCTTTAGATCACAGGTGTATGCACATAAATAATGTTATGCAAATTCTATTTGATTCATATACATATCTGAAATGGTCTAATATACTTTCATTTTGCTACATCAATTTCACTTTTGCTACATAATTCATTGACTACAGTTATAAAAGCTTAATTATATAACAATAATTTCATGGCAGTGCTACGTGCCAAAAGAAATCAGCAACAGTTGCAGTTTCTACTACTTTTTTTAAGACCCCAGTTTCTACCAAGAATTAAAGTCATCTAGAAATGTCAAGGAAACACTAATGGTCTAAGGAAGCAAGTTGTCCTTCATGTCTGCACTGTGCACTTGTATAAAACTAAAAATAACTCCGACTGAAATTCTCAGCCAAATTGAACACAGAAACAGAACATTTCCATTAATTTGTTGTAGATACATGGGATATAGAAGCTAGCAGATGATGACAGAAATAGAATAATCACTCAGCTAGCATCTCAATCTGGATGATCCTATAGGTTTATATATCATAACTAACCACCATGTGTGTATATCCGAATACAGATATAGAGACCGGATTTCTATCCATTATCTAAACAAACATAACTCATCACCTAGGGGTAGCGTTCTGGTTACCCTGATTTTTTAAAAAAAAAGTTTACAGGCCAACCTCATAATGTTACACGCGTGATTTTCTCTGCATCGGTTATTGTTTGACCATCCAATATGTACCAGCCATGCGGGCAGCTGAGCCATTCGTATATATGGTTATTAATTTAAGTGTGTGCAAGGTGTTCCATTCTGATCGGCACCGCAGCATGACCGGCGCCATAGAAGTGGCCCTGATTCAATAGCTTGGGAACTCTTGTAGGAGATGAAGATCTTCTTTGATGGTTTACCTAGATTTTATTGTGCAACAGATTGGATTTAGAGCCTTTTACCCCTTGTTTAATTGCTCAATATTCAGTCCAGGTTTGGGTCTGTTCTCAGTCCAAGAAGTAGTAGTGGTATATTTGTATTTTGGATCATTTCTTTAATTGTCATAGGGAGGATGATTTTGGGGGAAACTGCAATATAGAATTTGTAGACACAATGTTTTAAGCTTTAATACAAAGCAATGCTTATGGAAATCCGATGCCTATAGAGAGATTTGTCTTTTTGAAGGTTGGTTGTTCTACGGACGGGCGGAATTCCAATTGTGTTTTTCAGATTGGATTCTCGTGGTGAATATATACATATATATATATATATATATATATATATATACACATATGTATTACATATACATATGTATATATATATATGTATATAATATATATATATATATATATATATATATATATATATATATATAGCAGATCTGGGTGTTGTGCTAAAGTGATATTAGTTTGCAAACTTAGTGTAGCAAATCATGGATTAATAGTTAGATAATTGAGCAATGGTAACATTCCAAGAGAAATTGGGTTTAAATGATAACAGGGCAAAACATAAAGAAAAGACAAACCAGAAAATTTGAGTAACGGCAAAATTAATATAGAATCGAGAAGACATTTTCTCTCTTCTTCTTCATTCCTTGCTGATAGTTGCATGTATCCCCTAGTCCTATTCTTGTTGCTACCACCAAACTTTGAGTTGTAACTAGCAATTGCATCTCTACTCCACATAGAACTCCTTTAATTTGTACTGGAACTTGTCTCTTGTTAAATCGGTGCATTGGGCCGTTAACACATTCATGAACTCTCCTTACTACTCTTGTTGACCAATGAGGCACACGATCTAGCAGAAGTGGAAGTGACGGACATTAATTGGGACCATCATCATTGATGCGTTAATAGCAAATAGCTCACCAACTGTGGTTTTCTGTGTCATGGTGAGGCTAATGGCATGTTGATGCACTTCTGCATCAATCTCGGTGCCAAACGTCGTCTAGGGAAACATTTACACTTGCAACATCGAAGATAAAATGGATGGCAGGTGGCCAGCATTCAGTGGCAGACCGTCCACGCTGAGAGGGGATCATGAGATGCCTAGGGAGAGTGGCTGGATATGCTCTATTAAACTTAATTCGAAAACGTAAAGCGGAAGTAAGTTGGATAGTCCGAACTAAGTATTGGATGTTTCGATATTTATAAGATTGTTCGATCGACGGTAGGACACTCCATACTCTGATCAGCGATCCTCGGTACCGGACAGTCTGTGTAAAACGCGTAAAACCTAGGTGGTAACTTATGTGATATGCCAGTATAAAGTTTTTATCCAGCCAATTTTACTCCAAACTCCTTACGACCCGTATAAAACAGTTTTCGTAGGCGGGTGTCTTTCTTTCATCGCCCATGAAATCGTTCTTCACCGGGAAGGGGAGAAATTTACACCTGCAGAAAAAGCGATTTCTGCAGGCCTGCAACCCCCTTGATTGCAGGCAGGTTGTAGGCGGAGCGGAAATTAAAACGCCTGATACGCCAAAAGCACAATTATCTGTCCCAACGTTGCAATTCTCCTGTACACGATTATGTTTCCAGACCATTACAAACCCATGTGGCTATACTAGGTCCATCGATATATATCATAGCAATGCTTATTTTTCATGGACTTTGCTGCCAGTGGCGAATTAAAACAAAAATTACCTGGCGTCCCATATAATATAATGTTGTGTATATATAATGAACTAATACTCCAATAATCAGGCTCTAACACTGAGAATGCATGTTTAATTAGCACCAGGAGAGATATGATCTTTAGTACCAGTTCTCAACCCCTAATAATTCCGGTTGTAGCAACCGAGACTAAAGTTCTTGATTTTTAGTACCAGTTGAAGGAACCGATACTAAAGATATATACTAAACCAAAAAATATGTGGAATGTGGGATTCGAACTTAAGATCTGTCACAAGCTTAGTCGGATCACTTGCCATCCATACATGCTAGATACTCAGGATGGAGATTTATATCTTATCTTCCCATCATCTTGGATTACAAGTTAACTCTCTATACCCAGGTACACAAATCCACTACTTTGGCCCAGTCGGCTTGGCCTATCATGGTGGTACTCCAGTCCCGTGTATTTCACACAATCCATTTGATAAATTCCTTTAAACTTTAGAGTACTATTTTAAAACGTTGGAGTTATCCTTGAATTATATGTATAGGTTTAATAACCCATTTTATTAATTAATAATGTAGTCGTATTGCTTACAGTATGTTTTCCGCGTGCTAATGCAGTAATGCTACCCTGTCAAATTATCATATTATTTTTTTAGATAAAGTCTCTGTCATGTGTTTATGTTTATTCTTTAGATAGTGGCAAAAAAGTGTCTCTCCAATTAATGTTTTTTTAGATAATGGAAATGTGTGTATCATATTTGTCTTTTAAGATAATAGGGAAAAGTGTATATCCTATTAATGTGTTTTGCTTATATAATGGGAAAATGTATCTGCTGTTTATGTGCATACACATCTTTAATTATTTATAGCTTAAGAATAGCACTCTTCTCATAACCCTCCTAGAAAGCATTGTTATTTGCCCACCGATTTTATCCAATCAATTTCAAAGTCAAGATAATTGTAAAGCTACATTCAGCAAGTATTAAACAAACAAGCCTCCCGCTACGGCATGGCCTCCAGCTAGACCCCTCTTCCTCTGCCTCCTCCATGGTGACCGAGCTGCTCCGCCAAGCCTAGGAGGCAATGTATGCAGGCTCTCCACAGCCACCGCACGCATGGCCTCCTCCTCGGCTCGGTTGAGCTCCTCAAGCAGCGAGACAGCGGCAGCGAGATGGGCATGGTCACGATGGTGCTCCCCTGTACATCATGTCATCTGCTGGTGTGAGCCCACATCAAGCGTTAAGCTGCGCAGGTAGGACTGGCTAAAGGCTGCCACTACAACAAAAGCAACGAAAAAGGACGTTCACCTAGAGACGGGATTTTTGTCATCTCTGTATTTGGAACCCACCCGAGAACAAAGTCGTTTTAAGAGACGTTCTAAATAACGTCTTAGATTGGAGTGTGTTACTCTTTTGTGGCATTATGTTGATGGCAATATTACAGTACGATGTTATCGTACGATGTATGTATATGTGACACGCCTCAATTATTCATAACGACACATCATGAGACGCAGGGATAGTCGTAGAGACGTTATTGGATCCATCCATAAAAGTGTCTCAACAAATGTAGAGATGCTATTTTGATGTCTCAAATCTGCTAGAGATGCTTTACAAAATGACTACAATTTTGAGACGGTCTCAACGGAGATGCTTTGAAGAAACAACTCTGTATATGTGCAAGGACGGTATAAAGCGTCTCTAGGACCTAAATAAGATGTCTTTAAATGCATGTTTTCTTGTAGTGTGCTAGGGTTTTGGAGATAAGATGTCTTTAGATGCATGTTTTCTTGTAGTGTGCTAGGGTTTTGGAGAGTGGGGAACGGAGAAGCAAGTGGGTGCATGTTTGTAGAAATGGAATGAAGCGCGAGCTATATAGGATTTTGTGTTGTTTCAATTTAATGTTTGGTCTCAACGGTCTCCTCCATGGCTTGGGGACTACGAGGAAATTTGTATCTCGCATATTTGTGTTTTTTGTTTAGATAATGAAAATGTGTATCTCATATTTATGTTTTTAAAGATAATTGGAAAAGTGTATCTCCTATATATTTGTTATATTTGTTTTGTTTAGATAATTGGAAACTGTATGTCCTGTTTATGTATATATACATTATTATTTAAAGTGTATGAAGCACTTTTCTGAATAACCATTCAATAAATGATTGTTATTTTACCACTGATGTTGTCCAATCAATTTCGAAGTTAGGATAATTACAAAGTGACACACCTTCAACAAGTAATTGGAAAAAACATTAATACAAGGACATGGTCTAAAAATTAATTTTGATCAATATTTTTATTACAACATATATAGAAATATCAATAAATATATGATTTTATTGAAATACTTTTTAAGACTAATATATACATATAGTTTCCATATACTAAGACAAATATTTTAGATGTTATTTAGGGCCTGTTCACTTTGATGCCAAAAAAAACCTTACCAAATTTTGGCAATAACTATACCAAAATTTTGGTAGGATTTCTTATATAGTTACCAAAATTTGGCAGCAAACTAAATGTAGCCATTTTTTTTGGCAACTTTACCAAAATTTGGTAAGGTTGAAAATGGCATTAAAGTGAACAAGCCCTTATAGTTAAAGTTTTTAAAGTTTAACATTAGCATCGTCCTTTTATTATCAACCCAGTGGGAATATTGGACATCTCTAACTAAGGCAAAAAAAATAAATAAAAAAGGCTATACACATCAGTCTTCTGAACAAAGCCTTCAAGGAAGGATATTTATTATTCCATTTCTATCAACATACAGCAGCTCATACATTTCAAAGTCTAAGATAAAGGCAAATTAAGCGACAACAAGCGAAGTAATCGAAACATTTTGTTGATACTGCATTGTCCGAGTCCAGACGCGTGCGCTATGCCATGTACTCATGGAGCACGCTCACGCTCTTCTCACTCGCCTCCATCAAGTACGACCTGCACGTCGTCGTGCCAGCTGCCGGTGACGTTAGGGATAGCGTGACCGCGGCATCCACGGAGTACTCGTCGCGTTGCTTGGCCACCATGAGGCTCCAGTTGAGGGCGAGGAAGGACGGCACCATCCTGCCCAATGCCATCTCAAGCTCGGCCTCCCTCTCGTGCGCACGCTCGAGCCGCGGGAGCAGCGAGTTTAACACGGCGACAGCGCAGGCAAGGCTCTTGTGGTTGGTCACCAGGGTGCACACCATGGCCACGATCTGGACGGCAATCTGCCGTTTGGCGAGCTGCGAGGCAGCCAGCTGGGCCCTTTTGGCTTCGAAGGCGAGGTGGAGGTCGGTGATGACGTTGTTGACCAACGTCACCTCTTCTATGGCGGCATCATGTAGCTCGATGCGCTTCACCCACAAGCGATGGGCTCCAATTTCGAGACGCCTGTGAAGATGGCTAAGGCTGCATCATTGGTCATGGACCATCTGTGAAGACATATTTTGTAGACGGTTTTGTGCAGAAATCATCCCATTTTCTCAAGCAGTTATCTTTATGAAATGGCAGGGATCGCATTTTATGTACTAGTGAAAATGTGTGATGTTTGCATGCATACATGTCATCTTAAATGTGGTAGATTTCGTGTACATCAATCATGGATTTGTGAGAGTGACAAATTGCAAAATTCTTTCTTTGATGCTATGGAAAGAAATACTGAATATCAAATAAGCAAACAACAAAAAAAAAACGTGTCTGATTCAAAGGCAAGCCGAGGATCAGAGGAGCATCTCGGCAGCTGACTGCTGATCAACTGCATGCTTCTATTTGATTTTTGCGAAGAAAATGACAAGGATGAATGCGAAACACACTTTCCCTCAACTGCCACCACCACCCCCTGAATCATATAATCGCTGGCGGTTGCATGCAAGGTATGTGTTAACACCCAAATTTGGCAATAAAGATGGAAAATAGGGAAACACGGCCAGATTTGGAAGAGATCCGAACTTGCCATGTAGGGCCGGTTTGACCAGTAACATGTAGCCGGTCAAACCGACAGAGTCCGATTCCGAGTCTAATTTGTCGGTTCTAAGATTTTCTTGTTTGGGTCCAAAGTATCTTGAGTCCTAATTGATCTCTGAACCTGATAGGATGTGGAGAAGGCCCTTTGGAGGCAAAACCAACCCCTTTATAAGGGCTATGGCCGATTCAATTCAAACCCCGATCACAACCCTTACACAATCAATCAAATTGTTCTTTTACATTTACCTTCAGCCATGTTTTCTACTTTATCTTCTACCTAACATTAGTCTGTCTATCCTTCTCGATTTGCACACCACGGCGACAATCTGAGCGGCGATCTGCTGCTTGGCTTGCTGCGTGGCGACCAGCTGCGCCCAATGGCCTTGAAGGTGAGGTGGAGGTTGGTGATGACGTCGTTCGCTGACATCACGTCGTACATGGCGGCGTTGATGGCTTCCTGAAGCTTGATGCACTTCAGCCGGGTCACATGCCGCCTGTACGCCACCAGCGCCAGGCTCCCCTTGCGGAGGAGCTCCTCCAAGATGTTGATCGCCGAGCTTTATAGGATTTTATGTTTATTCAATTTGATGTCTGGTCCCAATCGCCACTTCCATGGCTTGGGGACCACGAGGAAATGTGTATCACACATATTTGTGTTTTTTGTTTAGATAATGAAAATGTGTATCTTGCATTTATGTTTTTAAAGATAATTGGAAAAGTGTATCTCCTATTTATATGTTTTGTTTAGATAATTAGAAACTATATCTCCTGTTTATGTATATACATATCTTTATTTAAAGTGTATGAAGCACTTTTCTGTATAATTGTTCAATAAAGGATTGTTATTTTTCCACCGAAGTTGTCCAATCAATTTCGAAGTTAAGATAATTACAAATCGACATACCTTCAACAAGTAAGCAAAAAACAAACATTAATACAAGGACATGGTCTAAAAAATAATTTTGATCAATATTTTTATTTCAATATATATAGAAATATCAATAAATATATGATTTTATCGAAATATTTTTTTAAACTAATTTATACACATATTCTCCATATTTCTACGACAAATATTTTAGATGTTATTTATAGTGAAAGTTTTTAAAAGGATAACAATAGCTTTGTCCTTTTATTATCAACCCAGAGGGAATATTGCAAATCTCTAACAAGGGAAAAAATAACAAACACTATACATCACTCTTCTGAACAAAGCCTTCAAGGAACGATTTTTATTATTCCATTTCCATCGACATATATCAGCTGATACATTTCAAAGTCTAATTAAGATAAATGCAAATTAAGCGATAAAAAGCGAAGTAATTAAAATATTTTGATGGTACTACATTGTCCGAGTCCAGATGCGCTACGCCATGTACTCACGGAGCATGCTCACGCTCTGCTCGAAGTGGTCCCCTCTGTCGCAAATGAGACCTGCACGTCATCATGCCAGCTGTCGGCAACGTCAGGGATGGCGTGGACCGTGGTGTCCATGGGCTCATCATGTTGCTTAGCTACCTCGAGGTTCCAGTCGAGGGCGAGGAAGGATGGCATCATCCTGCCCAGTACCATCTCCAGCTCGACCTCCCTCTCGTGCGCGCGCCCGAGCCGCGGGAGCAGCAAGGTCAGCATAGCGGCAACGCTGGTGAGGCTCTCGTGGTTGGTCACCAGGGCGCACACCATGGCCATGATCTGGCTGGTGATCTGCCACTTGGCAAGCTCCGAGGAAGCCAGCTGGGCCCTCTTGGCTTGGAAAGCAAGGTGGAGGTTGGTGATGACGTTGTTGACCGATGTAACCTCGTCCATGGCGGCATCGACGGCATCCTGCAGCTCGATGCATGAGCTTCAGCCGGGACACGTGCAGCCTGTACGCCGTCAGCATGGGCTCCAATTTCGAGCCGCCTGTGAAGATGGCTAAGGCTGCTCATGGTCATGGACCATCTGTGACACATTGCAAAATTCTTTCTTCAATGCTATGGAAAGAAATACAGAATATTGAATAAGCAAACTACGAAAAAAAACAACGTCTCAGATCCAAAGGCATGTCGAGGATCGGAGGAGCAGCTCGACAGCTGACTGCTGACCATCTGCATGCCTCTATTTGATTTTGCGGAGAAAATGACAGGGATGAATGGGAAACACAATTTCCCTAAAAAAAAAAGGGAAACACACTTTCCGGTCGCAGTGGCAGCATAGGAAACAGAAACATAATAGGAGACAAAAAGATGTAGACGTTCTCTAGGTAGAAATATAATTAAGACCCGATAGTTAAATTGGAATGGAACAACATAGCTCTAGCTTAGCTTCTTTCTGTTTCTGCGATGCGAAACCCCACTTGCTCCTCCAACACCTCAAACCCTCTTAATTCCCCATTTCCCCCCAAACCCTAGCCAGCCGGTCTCCCGTCCCAACTGCCACCACCACACCCTGCATCATATCATCGCCACCCCCTGCATCATATCACCAGGTGGCTGCGCACAAGGTATGTGTTAACACTCAAATTTGGCACCAAATGTTAGAAAAACCGGACCCGAAGTCACATTGGTAACTAAATGCGGAAGAGACGCCATAGGAGATCCAAACATGATGACGACACCGAGGCACGATATTTGATAACGGAGTTCAGCCAAGGCCTACATCTCTGGGGCGCTGATTACGGGCGCTCCTCCCCGATCCAGCATATTACAGCATATCAAAGTTACAATGACTAACGGCTAGACGCCGCCGGCAGTCGCTCCCTCTCGCTATGCTAAGTCGCCATGCGGTTACAGTAAGCACGCCCCTCTATTTATGAGAGAGCCTAGGACAGAGTCCAACTCTTACTCTAGTCCTAACACCTAGGAACTCCAAATCCTAAACTGTAACCGACTACGTACACATATTCGACACAAACTCTAACAAACTCCACCTTGGCGAATATGCCACACCAGCCTGAGTATGTTACTTGCTTGTACCTCCGTGTACCCGGACTTGAGTTGGATCTTTTCGCTGCTCACACCGAGCCGCCCCGACAAGCCCTCTCCAGGCTTACCATAACAAGAGACTCACACTATCCCCGTAACTTCTTCCTCTTGACTTCACCTGCAATAGTGCTCCACCTTCTCTCATATCACCACAGTCGTCTTGCCAAGCTAAATTGGATACTTTATAGCTGTCACATCATAGACTTTCCGAGGACCATGTTCAACTCCATCTACCGTCTTAAATTTGATTCGATCTAAGCCATGGCTAGATAACCGATGTCATCACCAAATAGGTAAATTAAACTCACCAGACATGAAGAGAACTCTTTCTTCCTTGTCATCTTATGAACCAAGCTAATAAATCCAACATCCACACTTTTCCGCATCCATAAACTGAATTACTGATAATTTGAGAAAATTCACCATTGCCTTGAATCATCCAAAGAAATTATCACCATAGCACTTGCTCTTCCTTTTCAATGACAAAGATTTCATATATCCCCATCATGCAAACCCCGCAGATTTTGGATATATCCTGTACTGCCAGACAGCCCGTTGACGCCCTCAACGATTTTCACCCGCTGTTGCCCGGGAACTCTCACTTGTCCTCCCATGACTGACTTTACCGAGTCATACCAAAACATAGCACATCATTGCCTTGCTAGTTGCTACATGCAACAGTCTCACATATGTCATGGTTCCACAAGATTCAAGCATGTTCATAGACAAACAAGCGTGTCCTTCCCTGTATGCACAAGGTCACCTAAGAACAAAAGCTTGTACTGACCAAACTCCAATGCACCACGATTAATGTTCCATGCAGCCCTTAGCTTTTTGACATGCAAACACTTTGACTCAACAAGCCAGCCAGAAGAAACAAAACTGGTCTGACTAGTACTCCGTCTTGCATCCGATCAAAGAAAAAAATTCCTTCTCGATCCACCAGCTTGACATTGCCTACTAAGACTACAACGGCCCCAGTAGTAGACCGTCTCACGCACAACCATGCGTCTCCATGTGTGTGCGACATCACCTCGGACAGCCACGATCTGCTCCAACTGCTTCGGCCTTGGGCACACACCGAACCATCTCTGCAGTGCTTGTGCTCCGCTTGGTTCACGAACAGCTGCCCTACACGAAACAAACACCGCCTCGTCCTCCGAAATCAATGCCGCTTCCACCTGGAACTGCCGCCATCTTCACTGAAGTCGGCCCGCCTCAGACCCCGCAAACACCTGCACGCGACCGCACCAAGGCCGTGCTCCTGCCGCCCAGAGTTTTAATGCCACCGTTGCTGCTCCACCTCAAGCCCGCAAACCCGCTCCGACTTTCGATCAACCGCCCGTCAATCTAGCCGTGAACTGAAGCCGGCAAATCACCATGCTATCTTCCCAGCTGCCGAACGACCCAAGCGCTACGTCTAGCCATCTCCCTATCGAAAGCAGCTCACCGAAAGGCCCAGGCCACCACGCCCAGAGTGTTTGATTCCACCGATCGAGAATGCCGATTTCCTCCAGCTTCAATCAAACCCAAGCGTGCGGCCGCACGTCTTCCTGTTGAGAATAGCTCACCGGAAAGTCCAGGCCACCAACCGAAATGTCCGATCCACCGATCGGATCGCCAATAGCTTCCGCCGCCATCAGCCCGAGCACCACGTCTGGTCGTCTCCCTATTGATTGCAGGCATCGAACGGTTCAGACCGCCACCTGAAGTGTCCGATTCCACTAATCAAATTCCGCTGATCGCCGCCGTTCTCCACCTTGCGTCCATTTCCATCCCTAGACATCATGTGCGGTCGTCGCGGTGTAAAACACCTCCCCCATACCACTACCAGAATCTCCCGTAGGCTCTGATACCACTTGTTAGAAAAACCAGCCCCGCAATCACATCAGTAACGAAACGCGGAAGAAACGCCATAGGAGATCCAAACATGATGACGACACTGAGGCACGATATTTGATAACGAAGTTCAACCAAGGCCTACATCTCCGGGCCACTGATTACGGGCGCTCCTCCCCGATCCAGCATATTACAGCGTATCAGAGTTACAACGTATCAGCGTATCAGCATATTAGATCGAGGTGGTTGATGACTCTGTTAACAACGAAAATCTTTAGGTTAGTCTCGTATTGGTCGGAAAAGATGCCAACAGTACGTCCAAGCTTTGGAAAGCTTCAGGCAGTAAATCCAATGATCTCATTTCTTTTACTACCGTGGTAGATCATAGATGTCGTCTTCTACAACATCGAGTTTTTTCTGAGTGGTATAATTGGCAAATTGCCAAATAATTTGTTTGAGTATGATTTGGTTCTTGCGTCTTTGATATCTTTTGAAAACCAAATCATATATGTTTTTATGGATACCATATTGAATATCGATTTTCTTAATATTGCACCCTGGAGGTTTCTCGTCTTAGTAATTTGGCTTATATCAATGACCGGTATGTTAATTTTCTCTAATATTACCTTGAGTTGTTTTTTTTTTTTTTGCAACATTGGTCCCATTAGAATATTTTACTTCTATGCCTGAGCTGAAATGCTTATGTTTGTATTAGACAAAATCCAACCATGTGAAACATATCATTCTGGTGATTTATTATTGGTTGTGCAACAAGTGGATAAGGGTATTGGATGTTCTGATAATTATTTCAAATAGCCACTTGAGAAATCATGTTGACCAATAACGAATATTTCAAATATCCCGTTTTATTTATTAATAATGTATTTGTATTTCTTACATAATGTTTTCTGCGTGCTAATGCAATAATGTTACCCTGTCAAATTATTATGTTAATTTTTTTAGATAAAGTCTCTGTCATGTGTTTATGTTTTTTTTTCAGATAGTGGCAAAAAGAATATTGCTCCTATTTGTGTGTTTTTTTAGATAATGGAAATGTGTGTATCATATTTGTTTTTTAAGATAATAGGAAAAAGTGTATATCCTAGTAACGTGTTTCGTTTACATAATGGGAAAATGTATCTCCTGTTTATGTATATACACATCTTTATTTATAGCCTATGAAGCACTCTTCTCGTAACCCTTCTAGAAAGGATTGTTCTTTGCCCACTGGTTTTGTCCAAACATTTTCAAAGTCAAGATAATTGTAAAGCTACATTCAACAAATATTCAAGAAGCAAAACATCAATACTATCAAATCTAGACACACTAACTATGCCAAGAATTCACGGAGGACGCTCACACTCTTCTCGAAGCGCATCGTTCCATCACAGATGACTTGCACGCGTCGTCTCTCCTGTTGCCGGCCGGGCAGCTCTGGGATGGCATGAACTCGGGTCTTGGTGTACTCAGGGTGCCAGAATATGGTGCTTGGCCAAGCCTTGGGAGCAGGCACATCATCACTACTTCTCCGCACAAACAGTGTTTGCGAATTTAGCAAAATTATTCAAAATTCAAAATTATTTTGGACCAAAATTTTCTTAATTGTGGATTTATCGGTCACCCAAAAATTTTCAGCTTTTTGAAATTTTTAACCCAGCAAACTTAAGGAACTATATGCATAGCAATTAGCACAATGCTATGAAATTAAGAAGCACACGAAGATTCTTAAGGAAGCCTTCTCTGCATCGAAGAAGAGATGATATGAAAATTCTTCAAGGTGGGCAGGCAGCTACGGCATGGCCTCCAACTAGGTCCTCTCCTCCTCGGCCTCCTCCATGGTGACCTTGAGCTGCTCCAGCAAGCCGAGGAGACGATGTATATATGCAGGCTCTTCACAGCCACCACAAGCAAGGCCTCCTCCTCTGCTCGGTTGAGCTGCTCAAGCGGTGAGACAGGCATGGTCATGATTGTGCTACACTGTACATCATGTCATCTGATGTGCAAGCCCTCATTAGGAATTGAGCTACGCTGGAAGGACTGGCTAACGTTTGCTATGGTTTTGGAGACTGGGGAATGGAGAAGGAAGTGGGTGCATGGTTGTAGAAATGGAAAGAAGCGTGAGCTTTAGAGGATTTGGTGTTTATTCAATTTGATGTTTGGTCTCAACAGCCACTTTCATGGTTTGGGGATCACGAGGAAATGTGTATCTCACATATTTGTGTTTTTTGTTTAGATAATGAAAATGTGTCTTGTATTTATGTCTTTACAAATAATTGGAAAACTGTATCTCCTATTTACTTGTTTTGTTTAGATAATTGGAAACTGTATCTTTGTGAAACTGTATCTTTGTTATGTACATACATTTCTTTATTTAAATTGTATGAAGCACTTTTCTTTAAGGATTGTTATTTTTCCACTGATGTTGTCCAATCAATTTCGATGTTAAGATAATTACAAAGCGACACACCATCAACTAGTAATCAAAAAGCAAACATTAATTCAAGGACATGGTCTTAAAAAATAATTTTTGATCAATATTTTTATTACAGTATATATAGAAATAACAATAAATATATGATTTTATTGAAATATATTTTAAGACTGATACATATAGTCTCCATATTTCTAAGATAAATAGTATAGATGTTATTTATAGTTAATGTTTCTAAAGTTTAACAATAACATTGTTTAAAAGGACAACTATTATCAACCCGGAGTAAATATATTGCACATCACTAACTAGGGGAAAAACATAAAAAGACCATACTTCACTCTTCTTAACAAAGCCTTCAAGGAAGGATTTTTCCCATTGACACATACCAACTGATACATTTCAAATTTTAAAAGATAACAGCAAATTAAGCGACAACAAACGAAGTAAATTGAAACATTCTAATGACATTGCAATGTCCGAGTCCAGACGCGCTGGAGCACGCTCGCGCTCTCCTCGAAGCGGTCGCCTCCGTCGTGGACGACCTGCACGTCGTCGCGCCAGCTGCCGGCGACGTCGGGGATGGCCTCGACCGCAGCGTCCGCGGCCTCGACGCGTTGCTTGGCCACCTCGAGGTTCCAGTTGAGGGTGGCGAAGGACGGCACCATCCTGGCCAGCGCCATCTCCAGCTCGTTCTCGCTCTCACGCGCGCTCTCGAGCCGCGGGATCAGCGAGGAGAGCACGGCGGCGGCGCGGGAGAGGCTCTCGTGGGTGTCCGCCGGAGCGCACACCACGGCGACGATCTCGGCGGCGATCCGCCGCTTGGCTTGCGCCGCGGCGTCCAGCTGCGCCCTCTTGGCCTCGAATTCGAGGCGGAGGTTGGTGATGACGTCGTTCACCGACATCACCTCGTCCATGGCGGCGTCGACGGCCTCCTAAAGCTCGATGCGCCTCACCCGTGTCACGTGCCTCCCGTACGCCGCCAGCGCCGGGCTCCCCTTGCGGAGGAGCTCCTCCAGGGTGTTGATCGCCGACACGACCACCTCGGGGACGCCGGCGAGGAGGGACGGCTCCGGGCGGAGGCGGAACAGGTCGGCGTCGGCGTCGGCGGCGGCGATCTGCACATCGCAGGCGAGGTGGTAGCACTTCCCCTCGAGCCGCTCCACGAGATCCCGCAGGTAAGCCACCGTCACCGGGTCGACCGCCGCCGCGTACAGGCGAATCACGGGTGAAGCTGGCGCCGCCATGGATCGTATCGTCGGAGATCGCGAGATCGAGACTAGAGTTCGAGACAACAGCCTAGCTAGAGCTTGAAGCAAGAAATTAGCAAGATCGGATGGAGTAAATCGATATCACTTATTCACTTCCCGTATCTCTCCAAAGCAAAATCGAAGCCGATCGAGATGAAAGGACGACGTACCTAGGTCGTCGCCGGCGGCCGGAAGGGAGCAGCGGCGGCGGCGGTGGGGGAGAGATGCGCGGCTAGGGTTTGGGGGAATGGGTAATGGGGAATGGAGTGGTGTGGGGGAGGAGGGAATTTAAAGCGGGGAGGACACGGAAAGCGAGGGATATGTGTGTGTCAGAGATGATCGATGCCAGCTCAGTAGCGCGGCGCGCGCGCGGGCGGGATTTTTCACGTTTTGATCGGTTTTCGCTTTCCATCATCGTAGGTCAGCCGTACGATCTTGCGTTGCGATTCGTGCTACACTGCGTGCACGTCTTCTACCTCTCCTCTCTTCTTCAGTTTTTCTTCGATCTTCTATCTATCTCCATCGATCGATCTCTGCCTCCAATTCTCGAGCGTTACCACTGCACCAGGCTGGCAACGTTACTCCGGTTTCGATCCAGCTATCTCCGTTACCATCACATGTCGTCGCGGCGGCCGGCTGGTGGCGGCGGGATGGCCGGAAACGGTGGAATGGGACGGGGGATGACGACGCAAGTCCGGCGGCCGGCTATCAGCTGAGCTCGATCGATCATGTTCAATTGCACTTGTGTGTCTGTCTGTTTGTACGTTTTACACTTTTACTTTACTCTCTCTCTCTCTCTCAGTTGCAGGAAATAATCATGTACTTTTCTCTCGGTTTGTGGCCGGGGTTAAAAATTAGAGAATGATAATTGATAATAAGGTTTTTTCTATGTGCTTTAATCTCTTTCATCTTTTCAAATTAGTATGATATACTACTTCATCTTTCTGTAGAATGAGGCGATCGAGGTATAATACACAAGATCAAAGAACATATGGCAATCCATAACTTCAGACTTCAGGGTCCCCTGGTATCTATGCCAGGATAAATTGATCACGAACAGTCAGATTAATCTATATGGGGTACCTTAAACATCAAAAACTTGTCACGTGATCATTTAGGCGAAATGTTTTTCTGCTGCTGATACAGGCAGTAGTGTTTGACCATTTTATTTAATTTAATTTCTAACAAGTAATTGAACGCAGGGGCTCCAACTGATCATAATTTGTATACCTAGGACGACATATACAGGACATTGACGAACCCATAAAAATAATACGGGGGATCGATCCTCAACATAATTATAGTGTAATTTTTAGTAATATAATGAGTAATATGATTATAACAACTAGAAATAAATAGACAAGCTACCGCTATATATCCGAGACACCAGAGGTAGTTAAACTGCCATCCAAATTCCAAGCATAATTTCATAAGCTAATCGTTAGCTTTATCTCCCTTCGTCCCATAAAAAAAGATTATACGCTTTTGCAATAAATAAAGTAGTAAAATAACATACAAATGGTAATACGTGAGGGAATAAAATGGTCCAAAAGTTTAGATTGGAGAATAAACTTAAAAAAGTGTAGGTAGGTGGAGAATAAAGTAATATAAAAGTTGATAGGTAGAGAGACTAAAGTATTGTCTCGGGATCCCAAAATCGTTTATATTATTATTTTTTAAAGATAAAAGGCACAATACTTTGCTTTTAGTATTGAAAGCAAAGGTGTTTTCCAGTTGACGGCATACATTTCATCGGCGCAACATGGGGGCACACAAGCCATCCAACAAACATCCAGACGACTAGCAACAAACTACCAGAAATCCTATACTATTATAGGACAAATACAGTACATCTGAGTTCATGATGACTTCCATTATTTCGCAAGCCAATTGACTTAAACTTCATGGCACATCATAGTACTGAATTAATTAATGTTCGTTCAGGGTAGTCAGGGTAGATATCATTTTTCACAGTACATTTTAATAAGATATGGAATAGTTGTTTCTAGAAAATAGAACATACATTCAGTACCTTTATGATTATGGTTTCAAACATTATCAATTAAGAGCCAGATTTGCTGAATTTTCATCAACGAATTATTCATGGCATTAGCCTCGTTCATAAACAAATTAATGGCAGCAGTGCGAGCAGTGAGCACAATCGTGCATATTTGTTTTGCATTACTGTCATGGTATACAAAATTTCTTGAACATCTGCTGATACCTAGATGTAGTAGCTAGCACGATACACACCCTTTTTCATTTCAACAACCATACGCGCGCATGGTTAGTTAGAGGGAAGATCGAGATACCAGTTAATTGATATTAAATTTGGATAACAAACTTCTCACCAGAATTATATCTATGCACATCATTATCCAAAGAATTATATCTATGTACATCATTATCCAAAGAAAACATAGAAGAAATACAAAATTAATTTCCTTAGGGACTTCATTTAGTACTATGTAACAACATTGTCGTTAAAAACATGCATATGATGCTGAACAGCAAGTTAAAATTAAGTTGCAGGGTTTAATGAGTGGATTTGATTCAGTTGATATGGAACATGTTGGCTCTGATTTGCACAAAGAGCTGTGCTGCCACCACTGACATGCTATTAAATTAATTAAGGCAATACTATATTTCAAATTATATGTGAATGTAAAATTTTGATAGGGGGTTAAGATCAACCTCTCCCAATTTATGTTGATGTAGCTCACTAGCTAGTGCATACTTACTATATAAGACCTGTTTGATTGGGAACAATCCTTTATATGTTCATATATGATGGATTTTCCTGTTCATTATTTTTATTTCACCTTTCAGAAAAATTATAAAAAAGAAGATATCATATGGTTTAGAGAAACAAGGACCATGTTCAGAAGTTACTTTTCTTGGGCTGCACCAACAAGTTTATTTGGCTGTTCTCTGCTATATATTGATGACATCCACATACAGTAACCGTTATCAATGAATTTAGTATGAACAAACTAATTTCTATATGTTTTAAAGTTGAAACTGTTTATGTATTTATAATGTAATTTCTATATGTTTTAAAGTTAAAACTGCTTTTGTATTGATAATGTTATTTTAGAGCACAAGTGTGCGAAATGGCTATACTTTCATGCATTTTGTATTTTTGCTACATCAATTTCACTTTTTTGCTGTTGCTTCTGCATGCTAGTTTGTTTGTCCATTTGATTGATTTAATTTCTCTCAAGTAATCGAATGCTGGGGGCCGGTTTTGTGCTACTGATCATAATTTGTGTTACCTAGGACATATACAGTTTCACTGACAGATTCAAAATCCCAAACCGTTAGCGCTGTATCTGTTGCCATTTCGACATTTACATAAATTGATTTCTCCTGCAGAGTTTAGTCATCTGAAATACATGTGCATATACATGAGGATTTCCTTCATTTTGCCGGGCAATTGACTTGCTTCAGATCTGATATTTAACTTCAATTGGTATATATATCCATCTTGTCTTGTTAATGAATTAATGCTTGTTTGTCCGGGGTAGATCTATCTATATATCGTTTTTCATAGTACATCAAAATAAGATATGAAATAGCTGTACATTTCCAGAAAATATATCATATATTCAGTACCTTTTTTTTTATCATTCTGCTTTTGATTTTTTTTTTAATTCATTACTTATCACTATACCACTGTCTTGAAACATTGCTCAAGTAGGAACCTGCGGATCAATTGGCTGAACTTTCATCAGGAGAATTATTCATGGCATGGCCCGATCACAAACTAATTAATGGCAGCAGGGAGCAGTGAGCACAATCATCTTTGTTCTGCATTACTATCATGCTATACAAAAAATTTAACCGGTTTAGTTTAAAGAAAATCATATGGGGGATTAAAAAGAACCTCACCCAATTTATGTTGATGCAGCTCACTAACTCATATATATGCATGACATGTTTGGTTGTGGAACAACTCTACATGTCTGATGGATTTTCTGTTTCGTAGATTATGTTTATTTCACCATTCAGAAAATATCATACGGTATAAAGAAAAACAAGCACTTTCAGAAGTTACTTTTGTTTGGCTGCATGCCAAGAAATTTCTTTTGCAGTTCCCAGCTATATATTGATGATGGCATCCACATACAGTAACCTTTATCAATGAATCTAGTATGAACTATATGAACAAGCTGATTTCCATGGTTTTAAGTTGAAATTGCTTCTGTGTGGATAATGTGGCTTTAGAGCACAGGTCGTTTATGCACGTAAATAAGGTTACAATTCTATTTGATTCATGCGTACATATCTGAAATGGGCTAATATATTTTCATTTTGTACATCAATTTCTCTTTTGCTGGCAAATTAAAGTGTCAAGGACATCTCATGAAATAGATATTGAAAATGTAAGAGAAGAGCAATATCCCCTGTGTGACTTGAGCTAGTAGCTTAGAGTAATTTTGACTGCTATAGCTAACTTGATATATTGTACATTAGTTTGGTGAAACCATTGTTTACCGAATTTCTAGACAAACTTATATTTTATCAACATTTCAAATAACTTGTTGCAAAGTTCTTTTTTTATCAACATTTCAAATAACATGCAAGTCTTTTTTTTATTTGATCTCTGTTTTAATTAATTTAAGAATACATATAATTCTTGAATTTAATTATTACTGCTATATAAATATCATATTCATAAGAATGCTTCATGTTACCGCCAATCAAGTGCAATTTTGTGCATTATTATACTCATAAGTGCAGACTAATGACACTGGTAAAGTTTACAGATGATTAATGTTCAGTATTAATTTACCAGTCAGGCAGTCAATGTCAATGACGATGACACCGCAAAAGGCCAGGTAACTTCCATATATATGCACTTTTATAATTGTGTATATATGATCTCCAATTTCTACCTTTTTTTTAAAGGTCCCAGTTTCTACCAAGAAAGTCCAGCTCAGAAAGCCTTCAAGGAATGAACACTAATGGTCTAAGGCAGCAATTAAGTTGTCCTTCATGTCTGCACTGTGAAGTTGTATAAAACTAAAGATAACTCTATGATTGAAATTCTCAGCCAAATTAAACAGAGAAGCAGAACACTTCCATTAATTTATTCTAGATACATGGGAAATAGAAGCTAGCAGATTATGAATCACTCAGCTAGCATGTCAATCTGGATGCTCCTAGAGGGTTATATATTATCCTCATCACCTTTTGTGTATATCCTCATATTGATATAGAAACCGGATTTATATCCATTATAAAAATATATAAATATAACTCATCACCTAATGGTGGCGTTTTGGTACCCTGATTTTTGTTTAAAGAAAAAGGTTTACAGGCAACCTCATAATGCTACACACGTGATTTTCTTTGCCTAAGCTATTGTTTGACCATCCAATACCAGCCATGCAGGCTTCTAAGCCGTTTGTATGTAGAATTAAATTTAAAAATATACTGTTAATATCTATTTTTTCTTAGAAATATCATAGATGCACATTTTTTGACACAAATATACCGTCGGTGTCGCTGAACCGCTACGCGAAAGTGAAGTGGGGTGACGATGCGAACGGTCTCGCGGAGGGACGGTGCGAGAGCGCCACTATCAAAGACTAGAAAGCTCCCGTGTGCTGCAGAGTGTTACCGGGTGTTTTTCAAAAACGCACGGTAACTTACCGGGCGTACCACTATGAACTCGGTAACCCAAGAAAAAATACCGGGTGCTAGGTTGAGCACACGGTAACTTTAAACTTACCATGTGTAGCGTGTAAGAACACAGTAACCTCCATGGCACGTGCTCATATTCTGCTCTATTCCATTGGCCAGCAGTGGAACTTCCGTTCACACCTAACGGAGCTAAAGTTCCCGTGTTTATTTTTCTGCGCTAGACGTTCGCTAGAAGCTACAAAGTAGTACAGAGATGGTCCACATGTCGGTTGCTATTGAAAAAAATTAATGCAGTTCAAGGGTAATACACATTTGAACATTGTCGCGCAACCAACGTGCGAGACCAAGCGGTTTCGCTCACTGAGCGTACAGCATACGGACCGCTTGGTCTCGCGGCCTCCACATGCGACACCGAGCGGTCTCGCTCTCTCAACGCGATACCGTAATATCAGTGGTATATTTGTGTCAATAAAATTGTATCCAGTATATTTCTGAGAAATAAAAAATAAATGGTATATTTTAATTTTAATTCTTTGTATATATGGTGGTTAATTTTACTTTGCGGTGTTCCATTCTAATTAGCGCCTCGCGGCATGACCGGCACCTGGCCCTGATTCAATAGCTAGAGAACTCTCTTGTAGGAGATGAAGATCTTCTTTGATGGTTTACCTAGATTCTGTCGTACAATAGACTGAATTTTAGAGCCTTTTACCCCTTGTTTAATTTCTGAATATTCAGTCCAGGTTTTGGGTCTGTTCAGTCCAAGAAGTAGTACGGTTTGTATTTAATTTGGATCATTTTTTAATGGTCCTAGATAGGATGATTTTGGGGAAAACTTCAATATAGAATTTGCAGACACAATGTTTTAAGCTTTAATACAAAGCAATGTTTACGGAAATCCGATGCCTATAGAGAGATTTGTCTTTTAAAAAGGTTAGTTGTTTCATCGGATGGGCGAAGTTCCAGATATGTTTTTCAGATTGGATTTTCGAGGTGAATTATATATATAGCAAAATCTAGGTGTTGTGCTAAAATGACATTAGTTTGCAAACTTAGTGTAGCAAATCATGGAATAATAGTTAGATAATTGAGCAATGGTAACATTCCAAGAGAAATTAGGGTTTAAATGATAACTGGGCAAAACACAAAGAAAAGGCAAGCCAGAAAATTTCAGTAACGGCAAAATCAATATAGAATCGGCAAGAAATTTTGTTCTCTCTAGCTGCATCATGCGGCCACATAAACTACTCATGTCTTCTTTCCCTGAATACCGAGTGGCAAATTGAGCGCGCGTGGTTTGCTCGTGTGCAGCCTGCTGCCTTGCTAGCTCTGACACTCGCGGCTGCCACTAGGACTGATGAGATCTTCCTTTTGATCAACCGGTTGACAGGCATCATCCATGAACTCCCTCAAGCTGCTCTTGATGAGCAAAAGGCACATGATCTAGTGGAAGTTGAAGTGACAGAACAACTGTTGTCTTCGTCGATGATGCGCCACTGGTAATTAAACAGCTCACCATATGTGGTTATCTGCGCCCTGGTGGGCCAGGCAAATGGTATGGTGATGTACTGCATCAAGCTTGGTACCAAACGCCTAAAAAAACATTTGCACTTGCAACATCGAAGACACCGTGAATGGCAAGCGGCCGGCATTCAATTGTGGACACACTCCATGTTGAAAGGATTGTGAGATTCCTAGAGGGAGGGGGTGGATATGCTCTTTTAAACTTAATCGAAAATGTAAAGCAGAAGTAAGTTGGATATAGCCCAAACTATCGGATGTTCCAATATTTATCAGATTGTTCGATCAAAAATCAGACACTCCATATTCCGATCAGGGGTCCACTGTATGTACCAGCCCGTGTAAAACATAAAACCTAGATAGTAACTTATGTGATCCGCCACTATAAAGATTTTATCCGGACAGTTTTACTCCAAACACTGTACAGCCCGTATAAAACAGTGTTCACATGCAGGTGTCTTTCTTCCGCTGTCCATGAAAATTGTTCTTCACAGGGAGGCCACCTTTACACTTAAGCGAATTTCTGCAGGCCTACAACCCCCATTTGGAGGGCCTAAATATGCACTTTCACATGCGAGAAACCTTCTACTATTTAACTACACAAAGAGGCAAATGTGCTCATGGTGGAGACGTCACTGCAGCCTCCTCAAGTGGCCTGCATAGTGCATGATAATTGTTTTACACTACCGCCACACAGGGGCGGAACCACGCCTAGGGCAGCTTGGACTCATGCCCCAGGCGTGGAAAAAAATTTGTTGGTCTTATACCTAGAAATTGATCAGATATTTCTATCATTCCATGTCTCAGCCCTAGGCTTAGAATGATTTAGCTCCTTCACTGAACGATTATTTAGAAGCCTATTTTAATTGCCAAACTCACTGTTTGTCTGGACTAGTAAGTATAAACATATAGCCCAACAATCCTACAAACAAAACCCTATGCTTTAGCGTCTTGTCCTCCAACTCCTAGAAGGCTAGAATCACTGTGACATAGTAGCGGCGGTGCATCCTCACCTTGGCTTCAAGTTCCAATTTTCAATTCTCACTGAAACTGACTTATTTTCAAATACACAGCAAACACACACGCATCACTATATATGCGGCACCACACCCACACCAGCGAAAGCAACAAACTGGTTTTATTTTCTTATGTTATTTTTTTTTCAAAAAATTTGACTTTACTAAGTAATAGATATGCTTATTTCCATCTATAGGAGCACTACAATTTATTGGGTAAATTGTAAGGGCGAGGATAGAATGGACCATCTAATGTAGAGAGGAGTTTTATGGACCTTAACATAGGTCTTTTGGATAGCTTTAGTCTTTGGTTTTGAGCCCTAGGCTTGGAGAAATCCTGGCTCCACCACCACCCCAACAGGATTGGCATCTACAATATCTATACCTATCTCCCATGTTGGCCTTTCACAGCAAGAAGTTCCCTCAGCTCTTATAACAGGATGGGTGTACGAAGATAATCTCATAGCTGCATCCGTTGAAATTAGACTATGACAATGATGTTAAATACAATATATCAATTCTAGAAATTGGCGATAAACTTATGAGGTTGCGCAAGACCTAAGAACTAATGGTGACACATAGGGAATTTTTATATAGGTTTAGGCCCTCACGAGGAGATAATACCCTACGTCTTGTTTCTAGATTGGATTATTGCTTGTGTCTAGGGTTGACAACACTGTGCAGGAGTATGTGCGTGCATAGCTGACCCTTACATGAGATAATCGGAAAAGTGTATCTCCTATTTATTTGTTTTGTTTAGATAATTGGAAATTGTATGTTTATGTATATACTATATACACATCTTTATTTAAAGCATATGAAACACTCTTTTGAATAACCATTCAATAAAAGATTGTTATTTTTTCCGATGTTGTCCAATCAATTTCAAAGTGACAATTTCAACAAGTAATAAACAAACTTGAATCTAGACGTGCTAGCTACACCAAGAATTCACGAAGATTCTTCAACATGGTTAAGCAGCTACGACAGGCCTCCAACTAGGGCACCTCCATTGTGGCCTCGAGCTACTCCAGCAAGCCCGAGAGGCGATGTGTGCAGGCTCTTCATGGCCGCCACAAGTGATGCCTAGGCCTACTCCACCGCTCAGTTGAGCCGCTCAAGCAGCGAGACGACGGCGACGAGCCACACAGTCACGATGATGCCACCCTGTATATCCTATGGATCCCAACTATGGCTAAGGGAAAATCCTCTAATTTCTTTTTTTTTATTTTCTTTTGTTTTTATGAGGTAAGTACTACCCTAAACTAGGCTAGGCTAGCTAGTGCTCTCATCGGTTGACATAAATGGATATGGCTAATAGACCGTAGAAAGGTAAAAGAAATAGTTAAAATGGTATGCAGGTAAGCACTTTACATATTTATTACTAGAGGCTTAAAAAGTCAAGTCTAGAGTTTAATAAAAAAATACCAATCAATTCAAAAATTTTCAAAATTATAATTTAGTTATAGTTGATAAGCCAATGAGTAAACGATGAATATTTCCCAATTAATGAGTCTTAGTCCATGGGTATAGACAACTAGACATGCATATTAGACATGCATATTGTTATAATCAAGATTATATACAATTTCTCACTACATACACATATCTATACTAATATAAAATATAGTAATAATGCTGGTGGTGATTATGCCACCAGCCCACAATCACTACTTTTGCATGTTTTACAAATTAGTCTCTAATAGTTTTTGATACTATGTAATAGTTTAATATTTATTTGAATCAGTGAATAAAATCTATTCAAATAAAAGGTTTAGAATTTTGCTAGTATTAATAAAAGGTTTTGTTCTGGCAGAAAAAAAAAAACGAGAGTTCAGACTTCATACTTCAGAACTTCATACCACGGAAGCCCACAAGGGAATCCTACTTTGCTTGCTCTCCGAAAAAAAAAAGGGGGAAAAAAAAAGCTCTTTTCCTCTCCTCGCGTCCATCCGCGATCCACCACCTCCTCCTCCCGTCTCCGGCGACCGCCGCCGCGCCATTACACCCAGACGCGCCGGTCTCCTCTCGGCACCGGCCGGCCTAGTCGACCGCAGAAGCGGAGGTGTGACCGGAGCGGAGGTCGTCGGTCAAATCCACTCCGGGGGTTTCTTGAATTCTTGGGAGCAGAGAGGCAAAAGTGAGGCAGCAGCCATGTCCATCGAGCTCATCCTGTGGCTCTTCTCCTTCGCCTCCATCATGGTCCTCATCGGCCTCACCGCCTACCAGGCAAGCTCCCCTCACCTCACCTCCTCCCGTTTCGCTTCTGAACCACGCCGATTTAGTTCCAAGATCCGTCGGGCGAAATAGTGGATCTCCTGGTAGTTTTGGGTTTGGGATGTTTTAGGTTTTTTTTGTCGGAATTTTCGCACGAATTGGTGCCGTGTTGGGTCAACGGGTGCGGTTCTTGGTGTTGCTCCTTGCCTCATTAGCTGGTCAAACAGGACAGGTTTAGGTAGCGTTAACTGCGATTTATACTTGTTTTCCCTCTCTGATTTTCCGTATTCATGTAACTAATGTGTTTAACTTGAGGGAAAGTTAATAATCTTTGTATAAATTTGAACTGTATATTTCATTAAATTGGTCCTAAGTTTGTGCAGTAGCAGATTTATACTAGTTTGTTGAACTTAAGGGAGAAAAATAATAATCTTTGTATAAATTTTGCACGGTTTATTTTATTCAATTTGCCCTAAGTTTGTGCAGTAGCAGATTTTGTTTGCTTGCTGCCATGTTAGGTGGAAAAACATATCCTTTTCCACAGTGTGTTTTCAGATTACATAGATGGTTCATAGTTGATGCTCACCACATCTCAGTCCAATTCAAAATAGCCATATTGGTTTTGTTGGTTGTGTTTTTGCAACCAATGTTAGTTGCCATGCACTAACAAATCCAACATTATTGGAATTCCATTACAGAACATACTTTGGTTTAAGAATTGTACATTTGTGGTCGTTTGAAGAATTGATCTTGGAGATATATGTTTCAACTATGAGCAAGTTGAATTTGCAAATAAAATTTACATTCTTCCTATCTTCTTGCAAGATAGGCTGTACTCTCTTCTTTCTCATTTTTATTTCACTGATTTTGTTTTCTCCTTGTTCTGTACCAGCTTATATGTTTATCTGATTTGGAGTTTGATTATATCAACCCATACGATTCTTCATCTCGCATCAACTCAGTGGTCCTTATAGAATACGCACTCCAAGGGGCCTTGTGCGCTTCTTTCCTCTTGACACTGCATTGGTTCCCGTTTCTAGTTATGGCACCAGTAGCATACTACCATGGCAAATTGTACGTATTTCTTGCTGTTGCCCTGAAGTTAATCCATCTAAACATTCATTCTTTTGTTGTCAGTGCCTACCATGTTGATATATTTGTTTGTATGGATAGATTGATGTGCTAGATCAGTTGGTCGCATAATAAAATCATCTATTAAATGATAAATCTCTCAGTGGATATGGATTTCACTAAGCATCATAAGTGTTGTCCACTACATATCCATTCAACTTATGGACATAGGAGGGACATAACATATTATGAAATGCTCTTTGAAAGGATAAATATGGTTTGAAGTGATCTAGAAAACTGCAAGAAACAACTGTCTATGATTTTGTCTATTCAAGTTAATGATGTTATAATTGTGCTTATACTGTGACTCTCTAGTGTTTGGATTTTGGATTTTTGTTCTCAGTTGCTGATTGAAATAAAGTTGAAAATTGAGCTAGTTCTCATTGAAAATTGAGTAGAATAATTTTGGCCAAATGTTAGAGGTATTGTTTTTTAATGTGGCTAAAATCAAGTATAACTGATAACCTTTTCACCTACATGTATGTCCAGAATAGTTATTTTCTTGGGCTAGTAACCATTAGTTTGCATATTTTTTGTAGCAAAGATGTTTGGATATAGAATTTTAATGCCATAAAGTTTGTACTAAGATGTTAATCATGTAATGTTTTTAGTACATGTCCTTATTTGTTTGTACCATTATGATGATTATATAAAAAATCTTTTTTTTATCAGGTATATGGATCGGAAACACCTTGTAGATGTTACCGAGATATTCCGGCAACTCAATTGGGAGAAAAAATACAGGATGATCAAGCTTGCATTCTACTTTAGTTTGTTTATTATAACGATCTACAGGTTTGACTTTAGTTCTTTTTTCATTCATCATTTTTTTATCATTGCATATGCTTATCCTACAATGGAATATTCATTTGTTAGTCCTAAAGATAGTTCTTATCTCCTCAGTCAAACATATCATATGACCTTATGTGTGCCTTCTAAATTGGGAATTTTGTGGATGTGCAACTTCATTCAATAGCATCTCAGAATTTGTCATTGAATTTCACCTCGAGTGTGAGTTATGTTATGGGGCCACATGTAATTGAAAGGGTGCTACATCATTGTATGCCACATAACTTATGGAAAATCCTTGTTTCATCAATATAACATTGAACCTTGCATATCTATAGATGAAAGGTAATGCAATTAATACCGAACCTTTCATGCAGTAGGATATAAATTGTTCGTATTTAAAACTTTTAAATATTTTACATATGTTTGTTGATTTGGCCCTCATTCAAGATGCTCTAATACTGAACCACCTTCTGGTGGCACAAAGGAATGATCTCGTTATCGGTTTTCCTTGTTCATGTGACTCTGGCATCTTACGTAGCATCAAACCAAATAGGTGGTTGTTTTATGCAATTGGTTTCAAACACACAAACCATCATAAGGAGCCATTGAAATATGCAAATTTATTCAGTATTATAAAGGCAAGCAACGACCCTATCATGACCTGTTCTCTTCCTTGTTACTGATTGTGCCGTGGTGGATTTTGTTTTTCTGCGGATATGATAACTTCAATTAGTTCTCATCCAAGAATGTAGTCCCTTCCAGTATCATGCTAAGTCGCTATTGCATAAGCTACTATTTGCATATTCGTTCCATCTGACAGGCTTGTGATGACGGCTGTGACGTTATTCATTGATGAGGATGCAAATCTGGTTGACACTAGAACTATTTAGAGTTTGCTACCAACTTTTCACACACAGATGGCTAGGTATTTCAGTCTCAGAACTTGTCATGTATCACTTTCTTTTTTGCGGAGATACCTGTTCGGTAACTGACTTTGGTCCTGCTTTTCTTTTGCAAGGAAAATGTGTAAGATGCAGTGAAGTAAAGCTTGTGGTGTGCATCATTGAACAGCAAACCAACACTGCCAGCCTCTGAGAGAAGAATTCAGTACATCGCTCTGGCTTTCAGAGAAAGAAGATTCAACTCCCTAGCCGGGGTACTGAATCTAGCATCTCAGCATTATCATTTTAACCATAAACAAGAATTGGCAAGTCAGCTGTACAATGTAGTTTTATGCGTTTTGAGTGTGCTCGATGACATCTGTCTAAATTTGGTAGGCGATTGATGCAACTTTTGGCAATCACTGATTCATACCTGCATCCAAGTAATGCTGTTGTACTCAATTCAACACTGAATTGTCTATAAAACTGGCTCATATATGGATGTTGTTTTGTATCACATTCGCAGGGGAACCTCACCATCATCATGATGATCCGACAATGTTCTTCATTATGCCATATATATTTTTCACCTAAACAAACCAGCCTTTGTCTGACCAAATCTGCTAGACTGGATGTGCTGCTATTTCAAGTTGTCTGAAACTCTGAATTCAGAAACACTGACCTGGAATTCAATTTCAGGCACAAGAAAACTAATTTCACTGAAGTATCACTGAAGCTCCCTACATGATTGTGCATGATTCACAAAGTGAAGAACGAGACCAAATTATACAAATTCCATCAGGGCTATATCTATCTACAAAACCAAACAAACATTCATCAATCATCACTGGAGCATCATCACTCTTGCCAAGGAGGGCAAATTCTCCATGAAAATTTCTTGAGCTCCTATTAGCCTTGAGCTACTACTACTTCCCAATCAATTTTCAGGCACAAGAAACAGTATGCCCAATACTCAAGTTACAGCTCCAAACATAATTGTGCATGATTCACATAGTGAAAAACTCACCAAATTATACAGAATTCCATCAGAGTTATATCTACACAACCAAACAAAGCACTACTCATCAATCAGCACAGTTGCCAAGAACAGCAAATTCTCCATGAAATTTTTCTTGAGCTTGCACCAACAGTTCACTGAATCATCATCGCAATTACCAAGAACAGCAAATCCTCCACATGAAATTGAGAAATTTCTTCAGCTTGTACTACTGCTAGTCTGCTACTACTTTCCAATCTTGGAGATGAGCGATTCGAAGGCGCCGACGAGCGCCTTCACCTTGCTCTTCCTGGCAATGGCGAGCTTCCCGGCGGTCTCCTCGATCACGCTGTTGTACAGCCGCCGGCTCCGCTTCTTCTCCAGCGTCTTCTGGTGCCGGAGCGCCACCGCCGGCACCACGAACCCCCCGCCGCCGCCCGCCGCCGCCGTCCCGCCGATGCTGCCTCGCCTCCTGAGGCTCCTCATCCTGAGATGAAATCCGCTGCCGCCGCCACCGCCGCTGCTGCTGCCGCCGGCGTCGCCCCTCCTGAAGAATCTGAGCCGTGTCGTCGCCGGCGCGTCTTCTGGTGGCGCCGCCGTCGCGGCGGCGCGGCTGCTCCTGGAGCGGATGACCTTGAAGGCGGTGGTGGTGGTGGTGGTGGTGGACCTGCTCGCCTGCCGCGTGAACGGGAAGCGGACTGATTTGGCGCTGCCGGTGATGCTCATGCTCCTCGCTCGCCGGTGCGACGGTCGCGGCGGCGGCGACGGCGGCGGCGCCATGCCGGATTTCTTCTCTTCTTGGCAAGGAGGGTTGTGTGGCTTCTCTTCTTTGATATCATTTGCTGCTGATGATGATGATGATTGGTGAGAAATTTGTTGGCTAATTTCGACGAGATTTCTCTTCGGTTTGGGAGGCTTCAAGCTGTTCGTCCTGGTCGTGGTCATCTTCTTCTTGCTCTTGTGAGAAGAAGGTGGAGTCGATTTCTCGCCGGCTTTGAGCTCCGGCGATGGAGGCGGCTTGCCGGTTAGCTTCGACCCGACGGATTTGACCAGCTTCTTCTTCGATGATGGTCCATCGATGACGTCATCGGTTGATTCAGCGACGATCTTGCTCTTACCATGTGGAGATGATTTGATTGGTTTCTTCCCCTTGGTCACACTCACATCCTTCTTCTTCCTGGCGTCGCCGCCGCCGGCGGCGATGGTGGTCTTCTCCGGCGGCAGTGGGGTTGACTCGTACGCCACGATGTCCTTCCACACCACCACGCCGGCGTCGCCCTTCTTCCCCGTGTCGTCAACGGCGGTGGCCGCCGCTTTCTTCCCGGCCTTCACGGGCTTGGTGAGATCCCCGACCCGTCTCCGCGACGACGCCGACCGCAGCTTAGCCATCGCCGTCGCCGCCGCGAGCGGCGGTGGCGGCGGCGTCTTCCGGGGCCTCGGCTGGGCCGCCGCCGGCCGGCGAGACTCCCGCTCCTCGAAGGCGTGCGCGCCGCCGTACTTGCAGGCGTGGTGGCAGGACCCAGCCGACGGCCGGTGGTAGCAAGCAGGGACGGCGCTGGCCTTCGCCTCGCCGCGGTGACGCGGACGGCGGCGCCCCTCGCTGCTCCCGGCCCCTCCGGCGATCTCCTCCATCGGAGAGATCAAATCACGATCTGATCAAACCTTCTTGATTCAGACGAGAGTGACAGAAAACTCTACAAAAAGTCAAAGCGCAAGAGCAGGCCGGGATGCACGCACGAACACGCCGCGCCGCGTCACTCGCCGCGCGCCATGGCCGGAGCTAGAAGACGAGCTTGGAGTTGGAGCTAGAGCTCGAGCTGGTCAGAGCTGCTGGCGTGTGTGCACACACCTATATATCTCCATGGGTGATCGGGTCAGGTCAGGTCATGGGCGCTGACTGAGAAGGACGGAGCGGAGCTCGATCGATCGCCATTGGCGAGCGCGGGGTAGGAGAGGAGACGATCGGGTCAAGAGAGGCAAATATTTTCTTTCTTTTTCTAGAAATTAAATTTGGCGGGAGGAATTGTGGAGAAAGCTTCTTCGGAGAAGGGCGGTCAAATGCGGCGGGGGGTTTGGTGGGTTTGCGTCTCTTTGACCGGTCGTCTGGGCCTACCTGCAGTGTCGCCGGCTGGGCGACTTTAGGTGGGGCCCACTGTACAGTGAGTTGGTTGAGAGGGTTGCAGAAGTCCACACGTCGCACACGCCGGGTTCAAATGCTGTTGATTTGAGTGGAATTTATGATCAGTTTAAAAATAGGATTGCAGTGTTTTTTGATTTTTCTATTTAATATGTTTGTAGTTTGCACTGAGGTCTAAGCTGTCGCATCTTTTTTTTTTCTGATGATGATGACTGGAGAGCATGAAAGTAGTTGATGTGTGCCCCAAAATTGAACTTGAGGGACTTTGGCCGGTTCTTGTTTGATGTTCCTATCCTCATCTTAATTTATTTGTCTCATATGTTAATTATTAAATTTATCTGTCAATTTCATGGTATCAGCATGCCATCTCAAATTGATTAATTAACTAATCAAAAACCACAAGGGAGAAACAGGAAAGAAAAATTATACGTAAGGTCAGAGGCGGCGGCCGGATTTCGTAGGGGATTCCAACCCAACCTCCAAATTCCCTCGCAAAAAATAAAGATTAGATGTCATATCAGATTATGATTATGCCTTAGTTATATATATATATATATATATATATATATATTTATATATATATATATATATATATGTATATATATATATATGTATATATGTATATATATATATATGTATATATGTATATATATATATGTATGTATATATATATATATATATATGTATGTATGTATATATATATATATATATATATATATATATATATATATATATATATATATATATATATATATATATATATATATATATATATATATATATATATATATGCGATCGACTTGTGGCTTGCTGCCGTATAATTTTATTTGTCATATTTTGAAGAAAAGATTCTGCAGATGGTCAAGACGTACAGTACAGCCCAACTGAATACACTTTTTAGAGGAAGACCGTAAGATTGTATTGGTATTTTTATATTTTTTTTATAAATCTTATTTTATCATTTCCTATTTCATTTAAAACTCTCCAAGATTTTTCTCAAATGTCTGATACTTCCTGATATACAATGATTCTCATGATTCGCACATAAAAATTGATAATTCCTATTTCATTTGAACTCTCAGAGAATTTTCTCGAATATCTGATACTCCCTGATATACAATGATTCTCATGGTTCGCACATGAAAATTAATAATTCCTATTTCAGTTGAAACTCTCCAAGATTTTTCTTGAATATCTAATACTACGTGATATACGATGATTGTCATTAATCACGCATGAAAATGGATAACTCTTATTTCATTTGAAACTCTTGGAGATTTTTCTTGAATATATGATACTCCATGATGTATTATGATTCTCATGATTCACACATGAAAATTGATAATATCTTTGTATGATATCAATGATATATTCCTGAAAGTGTGATATACGTATCAGAAAAATATGTTGAGGACTTTGTAATAGTGTTAAATTCAAATATGCCCTTATTAGATTGCGCTACTTTTCTCAGGACTTTGTGATTTTACCCCTCTTGACATTAAGCGTTTTGACAAGGATTTTGCTCCTATTTTAGCATGAAATTTCACTAATTCGGTTAAAAAAATAAGGGCAAACAAAACATTTGACATGAATTTTGCCCATGTATACAAATTTCATCTTGTTAAGTCCTCTTAACGGAATGAGGGCAAACAAAAACTTCAGTTAAAAAACGTTGCAAAATCACAAAAATAGAAAAAAAATAGAGATAAAATCACAACAAGAGTAAAATAAGTACAGGCCTTATTGACAAAAGGAAAACAAAAGAACCAATATAAGCATGACAACAGTAGGGGAGGATTCCATTGGGAGATTTCAGTTCAGTTCAATCCAACCTCCATACTCCACCGAAACGATAAATAAGGTATTCTTCGAAACATGGAATCGAAAAAAAAAGTATGAAATAGAAATAACACAAGCATTTGACAGAATTGTAAGTACAAACATGACAGGACAATGGATTGCAAAAAAACATATAATAGTATCTCCGCCCTCGACACTAGGGGTGAAAACGGAGCGGACAGTTTCCGTCCGCTCCGGTCAAAAACGAATACGGATAGTGTTCGGAGCGGATTTTTCTCGGATAGTTCGAATACAGATATTTGTCTCTGGATACGAATACAAATATGGTATCGCAGTTTCTGACGGACACGAATACGGAGACAGATATCCGGAGATTATGATGCATGGATATCCAAGTAACACACAGTGTCTCTACAGCCTCTGGCCCATTTATTCAATTTTAGCCCATAGTTGTCTCTTGGTATATACATCTGTGCTTATAGCTATCTAAACCCTAGCCACCAGAAAGCCGAGTTGGCATCTCGACGACGGGCGACGGCAGCAGCGTGGCGACGATGACAGTGGCGACGGCCACGATGACAGTGGCGACGGCTGTCTTAGATCTCATAGCCGGGCATTGGTCTTCAATCCCCCCACTGCTTGTTTGTGCTTCCTGACTCTCCAAATCGTGGAACAGTAGGAGCCATCACCACCGCCGATGGCAAGGTCTCTTATTAATAGTGGTGAGTTATTTTCTTATTTTACCTATATGAATATTTTTCTTAATATAACAAACAATATTGTTCGACTCTTGTAGGAAAAAGAGGAGAATAATGATGATATGGAGTAGGATGATATTTTGATGGATGAATGATGATGTTGCAGCCTTCATGCATCGGACTGCAAGTCTACTGAAAATTGCTTTTAGGTTAATTACTATGTTGATCTTATCTGTGTTACCAATAAAACTTGGACTTAATATGTGTTAAACTTTTCAATGTGTTTCCTATTGAACACGATGCACTTTGTATAATCTATATTGCATCATACAACGATGATATTTATATTAAATTAGATAAATATATGTGGTGCATTTGTATTTACGAGTAATTTGAGTGGTCTCTATATTTTGAGAAATATTCGTTTTCGTATTTGTGTCCGACCATATTCGATCCTTATTCGTATCCGCAATAATTCGTATTTGTTTCCGTATCCGGATTATTCATATTCGTTTTTGTATCTTTCTAAGAATATAAAAACGAATACGGTAAGAGCATTATCCGTCCATATTCGCTCTGTTTTCACTCCTACTCAACACAGACGTCGGAGATCCATGGTGATGGTAAGCACTAGTGCACAACATTAGAAATGCAAGTGGTCGACCCACGAACCCACTTATAGGTCGTGTTGTGACCTGGCTTGCCACACCTAGATATACGAGTAAATCGACCTGTGAAGCCATTTATAAACTAAATTAGTAGGTAACCCTTGAATTAATCCATGTACAATAACCCACTAATTTTAGAATTAAGATCATATGTTTTTAAAGGCACAATACATTTATTACTGACATATGGGTCTAGACCTACATGGCACATACTTCGATGGTAGAGCAACCTGATCCTAATTTTAAGTATCCCTACGCGGCAGCAAGCAGAGCGGCGGTCAGTTTCCATGGCTCTGCGCTCTCTTTCATCTTCTCTACGTGTCAGCTCATCGTCCGAAGCCAGCCTTACGTGGTCGACATGCACGTCGCCATGTGTTCGACATGCGTGTGCATGGATCATCTTCCTTTTCCCCTCTGCGCTCGGCGCCGCCTGGAGCAGCTGAGAGCATCACCATCACCCCGACATGGATCCCGACCACGTCGTCGCCGCCACCGGCGGCGGCGGCGGCGAGCGAGCTGCCCACCAGTACCATGTCACTGACGACACCGATGCTGCCACGGCATCGGAAGAAGTCGGCGGCGGCGGCGGCTGGCCTCGCGCGCTGCTCCGGCGCGGGTGGGAGCTGGCAGGGAAGGCCGCCGTCGCCGGCGCCGCCGCGACGGCCGCTCCGGTCGTCGTCCCGCCCGTCATGCTCCTCACCGCCGCCGGCCTCGCGCTGTCCCTCCCCTTCGCCGCCTACCTCGCCACCCTCGCCGCCACCCACCGCCTCATGGCCGCCCTCCTCCCACCCCACGAATCCGGCCTCGACGGCGCCGCCGTCGAACAAGAACTCCTCGACGCGTTCTACCATTTCAGCACAACAGATCAGGAGGAAGACGGCGGCGGCGGCGGCGTCGGAATCGGATTGGCATCGCCGCCGCCATCGGTGGATGAACCAGTTTCCTTCCAAGAATCATCTGTATCAAGAAATGGGGGAAAAATCGAGGACGGCACAACCAAGGAGACAGTGTCACTGACCACTGATGTTCCTGAATTTCCTGAATTGCCTGTGGTTGAGACAAGGGAAGAAGATGGAGTTATTCCTGTCCAGCAATTAGGCCAAGATCATCATCATACTCATGTATTGGACACAGGGGATAAAGCAGAGGAGTCTACCATTTCCAGTGTTTCCGGAACACCAGTTGAAATATTCACTGACAAAGACAATGTGGAGAAGGGAGTGGTCGAAGACACAGTAGTCGTCGAGGCCGCGGTAGTGGAACAATTGGCAAGCAATGCGGGTATCGTCGCGCAGGAGTTGGTCGACACGAACGTGGCGATTGTTGCTATTTCAGCGCCCGAAAACGAGGCGACGACACCGACGAGTGACCTTGTCGCTCGCGTGTCAGAGGAAGTTGTGGGAAGTTCATGTGATGGTGAGATGCAAGAAACCGCTGTGGTGGATGATACCATGAGGGAACTAAGTGATGCAAACATGGATGAAGATGTGCAACACCATGATCAAAGAGTTGTTTGTAGTTCTGTCTTGATGGCTTCTCCATTGGCTGTTGGTGATTATGAGGATGTAATGTCCAGCGGGAGCACACAAGACATCCCTGAAGTTTGTGATGAGACATCCCAGCCTGGTCAGGAGCATGATCAGTCTGATGGGTTTGAGGCAAAAGTAATTTCTGGGGACAAGGTGAGTCGATTATACATATATACTCCAATTATTTCCATAGTTAACTGATCACTTGGATCAAGAATGTTAATATAAACTTCTGTTCTAGCTAATTAGACATAACACACATTGTACATGACACTTAAAATTTTTGTCACTCTAAAATATATTGCATATTTTTTTGAGGGAAAAAATATATTGCATATGAGTATGATCACTACATCTGCCTGTTTGTTACCAAGGGCTGGCCTCATAAAAAGATTCCTTACAAACATGTTGAGTCAGTTGGCAATAGGACATTTCCCTCCAGAAAAAAAAACTAACAATGGCAGATGAAAATGGTTGGAACATGAACTGTTTACATGCAAAATATGCTACAATTTATCTAAATAGCTTGCTCCAGGACAATGGAACATGGCATTGACACATTATTACATCTTGAGCTTTTTTACAGTTTCTATGAAGGTACCGGAAAGATAAATTATGGGTACCATGTGAACTGCTTACTATGATTATCTCCTACAGTGTCTTGGGTAAAATAAAAACTTGTTCCAGTGTAAATTAAATGGTCTCATAAACATGAATGGCAGAACACACAAACTTGTCTGTGAGTAACAATATCAATTGCAAATAATTGATAGTAACTGAATATACAGTCCTTGCTGCTTATGTTCATGGTTTTAACTACAAACAATTGATAGTCCAATAGGAACATCGGCAGTGGCATGGTAGGCATTGTATCTCCTTCCATTCTTCAATGAAGTAATTTATTTTTATTGTTAGCAGTAGTAAACTAGTAACTGCTGCTTGTTGTATGCCAATGATGGCAGGTCATATACCAACATGTTGCATAACAAGTGGAAAATCTACAGTTATTAGTTTCAAGACTTTGAATTGTACTGAATATACGTGTAAAACTAAAACCAAGTTTTTGCTTTAGTACACTTGCAGACATAGTAGTGTCAAATTTTGGATCGGATTAGAAGGAGAGCGTTGCTCCCATCCAGCAACTTGTACCGGCAGGTACAGAGATAAATCCATCCGTCCATGTTAGAAGGGTACGATCGGGAAATACAGAAAGGAGTTGCGCCCTCGCTTTCTCCTTTTCGCTCTTTCTCTGTTTCCTCCCTCCGCGCAGCGCCGCTCCTTTTCGCTCTTTTTTCGTTTCCTCACTCCGCCTTAAACGGATCAGACGCCGCCGCCTCGCCTCCCACGAAGCACTTTGCCGCCGGCTGCCTCCTACAGATCAGCCGCCGCCACCGCCTCGCTTCCCACGGAGCACCTCGCCGCCGCCTCAAACGGATCAGCCGCCGCCACACCGCCTCCTCCCACGAAGCAAGTCGCCGCCGACAAAGCAACTCGCCGCCAACAAAGCACGAAGCAACTCGCCGCCGCCTCCCACGGATCGGATCAGAAAGGAATGGCTGAGATTTGGTAGAAAACCCTATTTCCCTCCCCGGACACTCACACTCCTACGCGAAAAGACAAATTTACCCTTCCACCACTCGAAATATTCTGGTACCTCCTCATGAGCAAATTTGTACCTGGAGGTACCACTTATTTTCTACCGCCCGATTTCGCTGATTGAATGGCTGAGATTTGGTACCAGACAGTACCGATGGTACCTGCTGAATGGGAGCAAAACTCTTAGAAGGAACATTCTTTGCAAATATGTCAAGCAGTAAAATCACATGCAAAGTAACGACTCGAAATGCTAAACTGAACTAGTTTTCTATCATTGTGTGTAATGGGCAGGAACTGATTATTGCACTATTCATAATTAACTAAATTCAATAAACTTTGGCTTCCGTCTAGTATTATCCATACTTTTGCGATGTTTCTTCATTGAGATGTCATGATAATTCTTTGTTTTCTACCAGGATCTCTACACCGAAGAACACGTAAGGCAACAGCTCGAAACATTAAGAACAATAACAGGGTACAGATCTCCATTTTCTTCGACACTCGAAGGTGAGCTGGCTGCCCTTTACCTGTTCATCGGAGTGGAGCCCCCTGTCAGCTCGAGGAATGCCTCTGACCTAATGGAGATCAATGCAAAACTCCGGCTGTTGAAATCAATCGTTGGTGTTGATTGAATTATCTCGAGGGCGATCAATCAGGACGTTTTTGGTTTTGATTATACATCTATGGATGCATATCATACAGTTTAACAATTCTCTGTACATCCAAGACAGTCGATCGAGACTGTTTATCAATCAGTAGAGTACACTGCATCTGCCTATGTACTTTGTATGGAGAGACGGTTCTTGTTCTGTTTAATTTCTTCTGGACATACTGACCAGTTCCTGTCATGGAGTTCTACAGGTAGTTTTGAGTTTGCCTCACTATGAACTTAAAATTATTACATGATGATACGGAAAATAAGCATCTATACGAAAGGACTGGAGGGGTGTGTAATGAATCCCCTCTAAATTTCAGTCTCTATCGCCGTGTTTAGTTACAAAATTTTCCTTCAAACTTTCAACTTTTCCATCACATCAAAACTTTCCTACTCACACAAATTTCTAACATTTTCGTTACATCGTTTCAATTTCAACCAAAATTTCAGCTAAACACACCCTATATCGATCTCATTTCTCTGCTTACGTTGGCATCATCATCCTCCAACAGCCACGTCGCCGATCGATGCCGTTTTCTGCTTTGTTGGTTCATCTTCAATGCACGGCGTTCTAGCTTAGCCACAGGACACTGTTTCTTCCCATTCCTCGTCAATCTATCCATCTATGATCTCCCTCGTCAATCTCTTTCTCTAATAATAGCAAAAACTAAATCACCGTGATAAGCCAAATTCTTTTCTCATATGAGACTGTCTACCCACCATTCGATAAAAAAAATACACCTACGAGTGATGAGCCAAATCCTTTTTTTTCATATGAGGTTGTCTACCCACCATTCGGTAAAGAAATACACCCTAAAAATCATGCAAGCTATGGATCATCTGATTGCTTTGAGATTCGACCCAAACCCTAAAAACCATTTCCTCCCTCCATCCCTCCCTCTCCTGAGTCCCTCCTCAGACCTCACACCACCGCCACTATCACTAGCATCAATTGTGTCGCGCCTCTACTGTCATCCCTCCTCGCTAGGCCTCCTCTCTCTTCTTTTCCCCATTTCATTTTCCTTAAGTTGGAAGCGGTGAGCTATCAACCCCCCCCTCGGCGCATTGTCATCTTCCTAGTCTCCACCTCTTCGGCCGCTCCCAGCCGCCGAATCTGCTACAAGTAGCCACCTCCTCCTAACCAATCGTGCTAGCCCACAAGATGAGGCGTCGCCCCAGCATAGCATATGCAAACGGTTGTGCTGGCACAGTCCATTTGGCCACCTTTAACGTAGTATGTGTTATTTACTTTGATTGTTTAGTCTTTGGTTTTTCTTTATTGTGCATATTTTTGGGTGTATAGCCTGCAATGATATAAACCTGGTCAATTACTTTTGCGGTTCAAAAGAACCGATGCTGAAAAATAGGTTGAATGATAAAGAAACTCCAAAATCAAGTCTAAGTTTTGAAATTGAAATTTCGACATCGACTGATAAACCAACAAGTAGACGATGAAAATCTACCTTACTAAATACTCCTTAGATATAACCTATGCGAAAGCACCGCCAGACCTGGGCAACCATCTCCATCATCTTGATTAATTTATCATCGAGTTGTTCTAAAACCGGTTGCTACAACGTTCTATGAAAGTAGTGAATCGATCGCCACGGATTCACTATTGCAAGATAACCACAACACAATTGCATAAACGACGTACCACAGATTGAAGGTTTACTGGAGAACTGTCTCACCACTGGATTTAATTAAATTAACGTGAGTAAAAAAATAGTTAATTTTGCAGAAAAAAATATTAGTTATTTAATGTGAGAGCTTAGTTTAATGTACCCCTACTATCCTTTTTCTTTCTACTCCCTCCATCCTAATGTGATCATCCTACTAACAAAAACCAAAAATACCATTTTAATCATCGCATATAGTTAGGTGTTGTTGGTAATCTCGTGGACGGCGTCTTGTATTGCATGCATGCATGGATGGAATTAATGCGTGTATGTAATTCCAAAGAGTTAACACCAGCGCCACAACATCTCTTCTCCCACCGAGCAAAACGCATGGACATGATGGATAGAGTAGACCACAACACCATGGTCGTTGTGGCTGGAGTAGGAGACGGGGTCGCGGTCACCGTGCCCGGAGAGGGAGGCAATGTCGCAGGGGTCACGGCTAGCCGAAGCGCACACGGAGATATCGTTGGATCAAGGAGTTGCATGCCACAATGCACTTTGCATGCACTTTCATCGATCTTACGGGACCTAATGAAGATGGCGAGATACTATTTGCATGCAACTCAAAGCGACAATTAATTATTTGATGATGATTTAATATCAGAATTAAGTAGGCCGTGTTGTCCTTGGTCTTGGTGTGTTTTCTTATACGATGATCATATTGGGATGGAGGAAGTGTTGGTACTAATTATTTTGTAAAATATGTTGGGAGCAAGGAAAACAGAGGAGTTCTTCACTCAGTGTCTTTCTAAACAAGGGAGCTCGTGTGGTGTATGTTGTTGTGTGCTGCTAGCTAGCTTTGTATTCATTTTAATGTAAACTAGTATACGTCATACACACATACACTTGGTTGCCTATTTATAGGCCTATCAAACCGATATGGAGAAAACTTCATGATTCTACTAGTAACTTGAAGTCGGGTGGGCTGGTTTCACCATAAGAAATTTAACCAGTTGAGCTATGCTCACTTCGTAAAACTCTAGATTTTTACAGAGTAGTGCTAGTGTCTTTAACTATTTTACATCTAGATTATTACCGAGTGAAAGATGAGAGAGTTTGAGATTATAGTAGAAGTCTTTGTAAATAAATTAATTTACTCCAACAGGTAGTATTTACTATTGGTAGCGAGAGTGGATTTTGCAGTTTGAACCCCAAGTAGGACCGCTAATAATTTGGACGGGTTTACCTTTTTTCAGTTTGAACCCTGTTTAGACCGCTAATAACGGTTTTAGTCCCTGACGAGCTCTTCCTCCTCCTCCGACGCCGCCGCCGCCGCCGCCGCCGCCACGCCGCTCGCCGGCGGCCCCTCGCCATCGCCGCCTCTCGTTAGCTCCCCCCCCCCGGCGCCGACGCCGGCTTTGGCCTCTGTGGCTCGTGCCCTTCCAGGCTCCACTGCTCTCCGCCCCTCGGCTTGCTCTGCGCCGCGCGCCGCCTCCCTCAACTCTCGCCGTCTCCGCACGCCCTGCTCGGCTACTCGCCGCCGGCCGCGGCGGTAGTCAAGATCGAGGTAATAAATCCCTGGATTGAATCCCCTTCTCAAATCCCCCAATCCGTTCCCCATTTTTTTTTGTTCTGAATCGATCACTCAATCAACTGTAGCTGAACTTAATAATAGGCACTAGTAGACCTGTTCATCAAGATCATTTTTCAATGTGTTCGGGCTTCTTTTTTTAGGAGATTAACACAATATTTTAACTCTTGCATTCATAACTCACCATAGAAAATTCAGGTTGGACTCCTACTGCAATGTACGCGTATGGTATTGTTAGTTTGGTACTTTGGTTTGGATCTGGAAAGCAATTAAAATCTGTACAGATTAATTTGTGCTGTTTTTTTCTTTTTTTGGCGGCATGGTGCTATCAACTTTTAATCTCATGACTAACAATATTTTCTGTCAATACGTAGCCATCAAATCCTGTGTTTGCCACTGGCATTAGATTTGGTGGTTTTGTGATGGGAGGCTCCTCAATTGGGGAGGGAACTCTGTCTCTCGGTGACTTCGTTGCGTCTGCAAAGGCCCTGATTGAGAAGTGGAAGGTGATTGATGTAGAAGATTCTCTTCCTGATTGGCAATGGAAACCGTGTGGCAAGACGGGGGTTCCATCTGAGGTTGTGCTATCAGATGCATGAGCATTACTCTCTTTTTCCTTTTTTCAGATTAATTTTACTTAAAAGATGGCGAATGCCGATATGCTTGCTTGTCCTTTATGCAGGAAGAGGGCTACCTAGCTCTCGAAGGAGTATACCGCAATCCTGGAGGAAGGCATGTTAGTATCGTCCTCGTGTACTTACATGTATTACAAGTAATATGAGCTTCCAAATTAGTGTTGACTTGAAATTTTCCTCTAGGAACAAATTGGGGATAGCAGTAATTTCGATGATGCGGACATTGTCAGCGATGATGCTTGGGTAACTTTTCAGTACACATTGTTCATTTTATGTTTCTGCTACCTGCTTATTGATGGTGCCTAGGTACTTTCTCTTACCCTCTGCAATTTGCATATATTCGGAATATTTTTCCTATAAGAGAAGATACCAAATAGCTGGCATAACGCAGTCATTTGAATTGATAACTTACTCAGAAACAACTGAAATAACTTTTGATCTCTAAATTCTCATATGTTCAATACTAACATTTATGATTTCCTTCTCTTTGCAGGCCCAGAGCTCTAGTGAGAGTGTTCATATTTATGATTACCATGTTGTCTATAGTTTTTCTTACAAGGTTCCAGTGCTATACTTTCAGGGTCATCAGGCTGGTATGCATATTACAGAACAAAAGTGAATATGTCATTCCTTTAGTGTTCTGTTGACAGACATCTCCAACTTATTCTTAGGTGGCCAGCTGCTAACTCTAGATGAGATAAAAGAGGACCTTCCTTCTCACTCACTTAAATTATTAGGTGAATCGAAGTGGACATTTATTACTCGGGAGGTACAAGTGGTTATACACTTCCCTTGATTGATATATTCTGTGTACCTTTTGTTGGAAAGTTTTATACTCCCTAACACTTGTTGTCTATAGTTGAACTGTGCTTGCACCCCCTGCAGGAGCATCCCCATTTTAGTAGGCCATGGTTCACTTTGCATCCCTGTGGAACCAGTGACTGTATGAAGTTACTTCTTGAAGGAGTGGAAAACAAGGATCAACATGTGCAATACTTACCGGCATGGCTATCTGTGGTTGGCCAGGCAGTAGGACTGAAAATCCCACTTGAGCTTTATGGTAATCTATAACTTCACCCTTTTTCAGTATATAATACTAAGGGTCCTGTACTGTTTAACTTGACATGGCATGCTGCTTTCATGAGCTCCATGAGACAATTTGTTCCAAAATACAGAGAGAACTACTAATTGATTTTCGGTCATTCAAGCACCCTGCCCAATCTGAATCTTTGAAAGCACTGATAAGGCTTGGACTTGACCTTCTGATATGAAGTGCTCTTGAAAGATACCTCAGGATTCGTTTTATTTACCCACTAGTGAGTGTGATATAGGAGATTGCTTGTCGAAATTGGCATTTTGTTGGCTGCATAAGCTGTATGCCTATTTCACAATTCACAGGCCGATGGATTGTGAAATACTGAAGGGATCCAACAATGCTCCTTTACCTGTTTACTTCAGAAGTTCATATTCAGCTAATTGTGTGCCTTGTGTTTTGTGACAGCTTCTGGACTGAAAACACAGGAGTAGCAATTGCTTGCCAATTTGCCATTTGGCTCTTGCAAGTTCGTCAGCAACATATCTATTTTGCGCAAATGCCAATGCTTATGATCAAACTGTACTGCATCTGGTAAGGCTCATATCTGGATCTTCCATTCCTCTTTACGTTTTGTTTGGGAAATGGAGTCCATGTTTCATCTGCAGAGTTATACATGCAATCAAGTAATACACATAACATTATTCAGAGATGCATCATGTCTCCTGGAAACCTGGAAACAACTGAGGATCAACTTCCTAGAAGTAACTGAAGATCATCAACTGGCCTACTAATCTTTGTTCTTAGTGCTAGATCATATCAATTTAGTATAGAAGCTAAAAGAGAACCCTGGTTCCAAATTGTTATTATGAGAACTAGAAAATAATCCTATCAAAGGCCAGCCTCAAATGTTTCCCTTTTTTGTTTGAAAACATCATTAATCATGCATGTTAGTTTATCGACCAGAGCATTTTGAACAGTCACAGACAAACTGATCAACCATATTATACGCTGCACATTGTTTCCCATTAGGAGAGGAGAGTTGACGAATCTGAGAATTTGGGTAGTTGAAAACAGATACTAACTTTTTTAAAGAAACTAGCTGGGTGGCCCGCGCAATTGCGTGGCTAGCACCCATATAAAATTATATTTTTTTAACATGATTTTACTTAAAATTTCTTAAATAGTTATCTCGTTGTCTTAAGATTTTAAAAGACCAAATCTTATCATCCTCGTGTTTATAATTTTATAGCTTTTAAAAGTCACACCAATTGCTACCGCTTACTTCTGTCATATTATTCTTTATTAGCTTGCTCGATCCACCGTTGTTTCTATTCATTCTCCTTGAAACCTTTAAAAATTAGATTAAAAAATTATAGTTTTTAGAGTTTATTGTCCAGTTGGGCTTCTTTTTTGTAATTTTTAGAAGTCCCATCAAACGCTTCAATTATACTCCTCTATTGTCGCGCCCAGAAGTTCTTTTCCCTAGCAAAAATTCAATTAATAAATGGTTGGAAGAAATTATTTGTTTAAAGGCAAGAGAGAAACCCTAAATTAATAAATGCAAATAATAATCGGAATCGGCATGTGGAATTTTTCTTGGATTCTACATGTCAAAATATGCTAACAGGATTTTTAGTGGAATTTTCAGAGCATTGGAAATAATTTTAACCAATTAAAATAAGCAAAGTGCAATATTAAATCCCTGGGAAAATCCTTTTTCCTTTTTATCTTTCCTTTTTCCCCCTCTTTTCCTCCTTTGGGCCACCGTCCCATCTCTCCCGCCCCCTCCCGAAGTCCAGGTCGCCTCCCCCTCACTCCCTCGGGCGCTGACAGGTGGGGCCCACCTGTCAGCACCTTCCCCAACCTCCAGCCAGAGGGGCGGCCTCCCTCCTCCCTACCGCCCCGCGCTCCCTGCCGCCCCGGGCCACGTCGCCCACTCTCCCGCGCGCCCCGCCCTCCCCGCGCCCACGCCCCACTCCCGCTCACCCCCGCGCCCGCGAGATGGCCAGGATTCAAATTTGAATCCCGCCTCTCTCTCTCTCCTCCTCCACCTCCTCCACTACTCCGGCGAAATTGCGCCGTTCCCGGCCACGACTCGCCGCCCCCCCTCCTATTTAAGCACGCCCGCACCTTCCTCTCTCTTTTTCCTTTCTCGGCCGAGCCCTCCCGAGCTCTCCATCGCTCCCGCGCCTCTCATCCCGCCATCCGCCGCTCGCCGCCAAGCTCCGGCCGCACTCCGCCACCGCTAGAGCCGTCGCCGCACCGCACCGTCGACGCCGCCGGGTTCGCAAGCTTGTGCGCCACCCCGTCCGCCGTTTCCCCGGTCCATCCCGCCGCCGGAGCTTGCTTCTCCTCGCGCGCCGGTGAGTACCCCCATGGCCGCCGCCTTCGACCGGCGAATCCGCTCGCCGTTAACCACCCCTCTCCCTCTAATCCCTCCCATCTTGTTCCCTAGGAGGTCTCGGAGCTCGTCCGCCTATCGTCGCCGTTCCCCGGTCGCTCGCCGTCGCCGTTCGCCGTCGTCTTCCCCCCACGCCGGCCAACTCGCGGTGAGGCGCCCCTCCCCCTCTTTTCCCCTTCCTCTCCCTCCTAGCGCCGTGCCGGGCCGAGCCGCCGCTTCGGCTGTGTGCCGCCGCCTTTGCGCCGCCGTCATCCGCCGCCGCTTCCCGCGCCTCCGGTTGCCGTCGCCGGCGACCGTGCGTGCGCGCCACCGCCCTCGCCATAACCGGTCGGCCGGTTTGAGGCCGAGCCGAGCCGACCGGGCGTCTCCTCCTCCCCATGAGCCGCCGCTCGGTGGGGCCCGCTTGCCAGCCGCCCCTCTCTCTCCTTGAGTCACTGACCCGCGGGTCCCGCGTATCGGCGCCACCCCTCCTTGTGCTGACGTCAGCTCTGGGATGAATTATTGCGCAATAAATTGATTAAGGGTTTTTCTTTTATAGTAAAAGCACAGATAATCGTCTAAAAATCATAACTAATTCATCCGAGCTCCGATTAAGTCCATTCAAGTCTCAGTAAATTCATAAAAATGTATAGAATCCATTAAAAATGGTTTTGTTTCCTGTTTCAGTAGTCTTATAGCATGTTTTGCTTGTGTGCTTTGTTTGTCGCGTAGATTTCGCCCGTTTCGTCGATTCGTGGTTTCTCGAAGACGTTGCTGTGGTTCCATCAGTGCGAGAGCAAGGCAAGTCATACATTGCAATTGATCATATTGTACCCAATTTACAAATGTCCCGCATTTCTATTAAATATTGCATTGTTTTACAATATCATGTGGGATGGGTCCTATTACTCAGCTATATGTTGTTTCCCTTACGCCATTGATAACTTGGGTATTAAAATGACTAGATGTTGGTTTAGGAGATGCTTAGCCATGCTTAGTTCAACTAGTGCACAAAAGGGGATCACATTAAAGCATAGACTTTGATTCTTGCCAATAGCTTTGGATTAGTGCCACCGCATTGGTGTTGGTTAATTAAAATACACTACATGGTGGGCTGTGGGTGCATGGTTTTGCTAGTTGTGCCCATGGCGATTAAGGACCGGTTCGCGGGATGCCCTGGAAGAACTTATCGTACTTACCACAAGCCAGCGTGGGCAACGGCTGGGCCTGTAGTGTAGCTTTTCTCTAGCTGACGTACCCAGGCGAGGGTGAGCGTGATGGAGTTGGATCGGCCGGGGTGTCCGGTTGATCGGCTTCCGGATTCACCGCGGCATGAAAGGGGGGCTGCCCGTTGCCTGCTGGGGACGGGGGCGAACCCTAAGGTGTGGTGCGATCGGTTAGAGAGGGTTATGCGAAGGGTCCTGTCATGGCCTCTTTCCGGTATGTCGTGGTGGCATGTCGGCGCACGGGAACGTGTCGTGGGGCTGTGTCTTGTGGGTACAGTTGTACACCTCTGATCAGAGTAAAACTATTCGAATAGCCGTGCCCGCGGTTATGGGCGGTCGACCAGATTCACCGTGATTAGTTTCACCCTAGTTAGCTTTTGGAACTGGTTAGTTCAGGTGGTGGTTTGGGCCTGTTGCAACGTGGTGTAACGTTGGACAGTGATTGGTTAATATGGATTAATTACTACAACTGTTTTACTGCTTTCAACTTTTGCATTTAAATGCTAGCTTTATGCAAAAGAACCTTTAGCCTCCCTTGGATATATCTTGCATCATACCTCCTCTTCCGGTATGACTTGCTGAGTACAGTGGGTAGTACTCAGTCTTGCTCTTTTCCCCACACCAGAGTTGGAGTTCTTCTTAGTTGGAGATGTCTGGAAGAGGTTGGTTTCGTCGCTGCCGTCAAGGGTTGCCTGTGGAATGGAATCGCCCGCTGCAGGAGTCAAGTCTTCAGGCTTAGCTCGCTTTTACCTTTTTCGCTGCATTTGTAATCCTTTATATTTTTGTAAGACGTGGATCTGTATGTCAACAATTGTCGTTTGTGTACCCTGGCTGGTCCTGGACAGGGGTTTAATACACATTCAGCTTAGAAATTCTGGTTCGTGAATTTCTGGGCGTGACATCTATGACCGTCCAGTGCATCTTTTCTTTATTGTCATTACTCCCTCTGTCCCATTTTAATTGCAACCATAAGTTTTCGCGCCCAACTTTGATCGTCCGTCTTATTTGAATTTTTTGTAATTAGTATTTTTGTTTCTATGAGATGATAAACATGAATAGTACTTTACTCGTGACTAATGTTTTTAATTTTTTTTTAAAAAAATTGTCAAATAAGATAGACGGTCAAAATTAGGTGCCGAAAACTATGGCTGCATTTAAAATGGGATGAAGGGAGTATTATTTTAAAAATCGAACATAATTATCATTTAGGTTTATTTTTTTTACATTCTAGAATTCCGCCAAAACGTCAGCAACTTTGTCACTATACTCCTCCGCGGCTCGCCCGCTGTCGCCCTTCTTTATTGTCATTGAGATTATAAAATCAAACATGATTATTATTGGGGTTTTTTTTTTTTACTTTTTAGAAGCCTAAACCTTTAAAAATTGGACCTTATACTTTTTAGAGTTTATTGTCTTGTTGGGTTTCATTTTTTCTTATAATTTATAGAAATCCCGTCAAACGGTGCCACTATACTCCTCTACGACCCGTCCGCCGCATACTCTTTATTCTCATTGGGATTGTAAAATCGAACATAACTTTCGTTGGAATTCATTTTTTTACTTTCTAGTAGACCCACCAACCATCAGCGGCTCTGCCCACTGTCTCCTATACGACCCGCCCACTGTCTCTCATTTTTTTTTTGTAATTGAGATTATAAAAATCAAATATGATTTTCATTGGGGTTTATTTTTTTACTTTCTAGAAGTCCCGCCAACCGCCTTGACCGATTACTTCACGACATGCCCGTCGTCCTTCCTTTTAATCGTCATTAGGATTTTATTTGGTGATTTATTAATAGTTTATAGATGTCCCATCAACCGCCACCACTTTGCTCCTCTATAGGCCTGTTACTTAATTAATCTCGTGATATATTTTAGATGGTCTTTTCTTTCAATAGTCTTTACTTTTTTATCACCAATTTCATAATTTATTTTATTTTTCTTATTGTGTTCTTTTGTTATTTTTATTTTTTATTTTCATCAGCTGTTTCAAAATTGTATTCCTACTTTAACTCTTTTTTTCATTTGCCTGATTTTAGATTTTATTTTATTTTTTATTCCGAATTTAATTCATCTACTATTGGGTTCTTGTACTCTTATTTCAATACTGATTATATTTAATTTTAAATTTTATTCTACTTGACTCTTCTTTTCTTTTCTTTTTTCTAATTTTGATTTTTTAATTTTTTTATTCCTATCTTTTACTAATCTCGTATTGGATTTTTTATGGACTCTTCGTTTTCTCCCCCATCAACCTCTTTTTTTTAGGAATTTTTGGAAAAGCATAGGTTTTTATGGAATCAGATATTTTTTTTTAATGTTTCACGAAAACTTTTTCTTCCATTAACCTTTTTTTCTCACTATTTTTTTTCTTTTTCAAAAGGAAAACGGGAACCTTTGTTCGCGCTTGTTGGCACGGAGGTTTTTCAGGAGGACCGGTTACGTACTATTTTTTTTTAAGAATCGGACAGAAATCTTTTTTTCTCACTACTTTTTTCCTTTTTAAAGGAAAAACGGGAACGCACTTTTTTTAAATCGGATAGAAAAAAAATTTGCGCTTGTTTTTTTTGGCACGGATGACGGGATTTTTTTTTTTTAAGAATCGGACAGAATATTTTGTTCGCACTATTTTTTTCCTTTTATTACGGAAGGCGGAAACCCGTTTTTCGCACTTTTTTTTATCGGAGGCGGCTAGTTAGCAATTCCTAAAATTTTTAGCGCTTGTTTTTTTCCGTACAGAAATCTTTTTTTCCTTTTTTTACAGAAATCTTTTTTTAACGTTGCTTAACCTGCTGCTGCAGCTTTCGTCCCCCTAATATTTGTTGATCTGTTTCCGTCCATATCAAAGCCTGAATATTGTTGTGATACATGCTTGATTTATAGAAGTATACATGTATAATCTAATTCATACGGAACTTCTTTTGGCTAACAGAAATCAGACAATAATTTATATTGAGTCCGTACATCCATATAGATCCTATATCATGTTTGATTTTAATTCCGCAAGGCTGCGTGCCTCTGATAGGAACCTTATACGTAGAAGTGTATTTGGATTTTATACAATTTTTAGTTTTAATATACATACAACTCTTAACTTCTATTTATGTAGATATAATTGTATCTTGTATACAACTATATCAATTAATCTATACCATTATAATTTGGACCCACTATAATCTAACCGGTAAGATTTTAATACCTTATACGTAGAAGTGTATTTGGATTTTATACAACTTTTAGTTTTAATATATATACAACTCTTAACTTCTATTTATGTAGATATAATTGTATCTTGTATACAACTATATCAATTAATCTATACCATTATAATTTGGACCCACTATAATCTAACGGGTAAGATTTTAATTCCGAATTTCAGCTATTTTTAGATTGTATTTCTACTTGGACTCTTCTTTTTCTTTTTTTTTCTTTTTCTCTGATTAATGTGAGAATTTTTAGCCCCCACGGCGAACGTGGTGCCTCCTTTAAAAGCTGTTTTAATAATATAATTTAATAATATAATAGATAGATAGATAGATTTCTGTGCTGTGTATTTTAATTTTAAAACGTCTTTGAGGTTTAATTTAGACCATTAATTTCTCGTAAAATGTGCGAGAGCACTTTAAAGCATGAAACTATGAGTTCACTTTTCATACAATTATGAACATACGTGCAATTTAACTTATTATTTCGTTAGTCAAAACTAACAAAGTTTAACGATTAAAAATCAAAACACACCATATAAAAAAATAATCCATGGACGAGGGCGCACCATCATGGCAGAAGATCCTCCTTTTCTCATAGAGGTTGACCAAAATGGATCAATCAAAGGTACATACGTATGCAATGACGTTAGAGATATATGCCATATTTGCATGTAGCTAGGCATCAAAAGCTACTCGATGTTCTCGATCCAAAATCAAGGTAAGAGCGAGCACGACACTGGAGTTTGTTTTTATAAAATTTTTGACACTTTGACAGCTGCACGTGTGATGTGAAGTGTGAACTATTTATTTGGCAGATACGAGAGGATAAAGTGGATATTACTAGACGAGAAAAAAAAAGAAAAATCAGATTTACGGACACAATGCACGTCTTGTTCCAATCGGAATTTCATGTTTGTACGATACGAACACGTTCACGCCTTCTAGTACCAACCAAAAATATTATTGATGTTCCTAATTCGTATTACCATCCAATTGCTCACGTGCCAACGTATAAAACCTCTTCCATTTTTGATACGTACTATAACCATCCAACGGCTGAATAGGCACGTGTCTAATTTCTTTTTGCCAACTAAAAATGTTTTATTTTCAGAACCATCCAACGTATCACTGTGAAATTAATGAAGTAAATTAAATTTTACTTATTTTACTTTGCCACTTTACAACAGAGCACTCGGAGGCAAGTTGGTGGGCGTATTAGGATGTGTTCGGGAGGAGGGTTTCTCCGACATGTAAAACGAAACACGTACGCATAACGTATAATTAATTAAGTATTAGCTTAAAAAAAATTAAAAATAAATTAATATAATTTTTAGAGCAATTTTTTATATATTTTTTAAACAATATAAGTTCAACAATTTAGAAAGCGTGCATATGAAAAATAGGAGAAGTGAAACTTAGTGTACCTACATGGACCACATTCTTCCGTTGCTAATGGAACAAGTGTTAAGGAATGCTGGCTAACTAAAATTGATCAACAAATATAGAAATTTTTAACTAATGCTTTTTTGTTTGTACTGTTTATTAGCAACAAAAAATAATTTGCGGGTGAAATTTTTTGTACACGTGCCTTTGTTCTTTACAAAGCAAATGCTATAAAATAAATTACAATTAAAAGAACCGAAAAATCAACTTTAAAATGAAGTCTTGAAATTTAAATTTTAGCTTTTAAGATAAGTTTTCAATATAGATAGATTTGTCTAAACAATAAACATTCAATTTTGCTATATATTTGTCGACAAATTTTCCCCCAAAAATTTGACAGATGTAATTACAGTACAATCGTAGTGTAATTACACTGTAACTTGCATATAATTACACTGTAACTATAATATAACTTGTATATAACTTTTAAAAATCTTTCCATAACATGTTATTTTAGTAAAATGAAGGTTGTGGGAACAATTTTTTTCACATATGTGTGTACTGTGATTTTTTTCTTCCTCACCAAAACAAATCTTTATAATAGATCTAATGATTTAAAATTACGTAAAACTTACATACAAGTTACACTGTAATTACATACAAATTACAGTGTAATTACACTACAATTGTACTGTAATTACATCTGTCAAATTTTTAGGAGAAAATTTGTCGGCAAATGTATAGGTGGTCCCATAAACATTTCTTGTGCTCCACCGCATTAACACCGTGTTTAGATCCCAAATTTTTCTTCAAACTTCCAACTTTTTTCATCACACCAAACTTTTCTACTCACATAAACTTCAAACTTTTCTGTCACATCGTTCCAATTTCAATCAAACTTTTAATTTTAGCGTGAACTAAACACAGCCTAAGCTAAACGATCAAACTTTTCTACTCACATAAACTTTAAACTTTTCTGTCACATCGTTCCAATTTCAATCAAACTTTCAATTTTAATGTGAACTAAACACACAGCCTAAGCTAAACGAGAGCAAATATGGAGGAGAAGTGTAGTACTTGAAAGGAGGAGGTACTACTACACTTCTTCTGACTTCTGAGGTGTAGGATACGAGAGAATTTTGGATAATATATATAAAAAGAGATGCACCGTGGGTCCCACATCCACGCCGGGTGGGCTGCACCGAGTAACCACCAACCCTTGACCTGCCCAGCTCGGAAAGGCCACTCCGCCTCCGCCTCCGCCTCCGCCTCTCCATCCATCGCCGCCGCCGCGCGCCGCCGCGTGAGCCGCCGGGGGGCGGGCATTGGATTGGACTTGGGGTTAGGTTCTCTCTCTCTCTCTTCCATGGTGGTGGCGGAACAGAAAAGATTCGAGCTTTCTTGGATTCGTACCTTTTTTTTCTTGTTTCTTTTGTTCCGTTTTGATGCCTGCGTCCTCCTCCTGCAGGGCTAAAAGCAGCAGTTTCTTGTTTTTACTTCCTGGAGAAAGTGACGATTTTGGTTATTAAGCCAGTCGCTGGATTACGAGGAGGAGAGGGGATAGATAGTTTGTGTCAGACGATGATGATGCCGCTGCGTTGCCTCTCCGAGCTGGCCCGCCGTCGCCGCGGCTGCTGCCGGCCTGATCACGCGGTGAGCTTCTCCTCCCTTTCCTTTTCTTGGATGAATCATTCATTCAGCTAAGCGCCTCACTGTGTCTCTGTAATTAACTAATTATGCATTGGGTCTCTGTAATTTTGCGTTGGGTAGTACTAGTAGTAGTTATCAAGTAATGTATTGATGCAGTATCATATCACATCAGAGGAATGATTTTGATTTTCAGTCCAAAACGAATTGCTTGCTTTTTTTGTGCTGTAACAGTAAACTGAAATTTTCAGGTTGATGCGATGAGAGCTGGGCTCCAATGTTTGATGAGCACTTGCTCCTCAACCAAAGCTACTGATAATCATAGTTTCTCCAACACATATGCAACTTCTTGTGCTAATTTGCCAGAGGTAGCACCAAGCGAGGCGCCACTGTCAGACATGCTCGTCGATTCATTCGGGAGATTTCACAACTACCTGAGGATCTCCTTGACAGAGCGCTGTAATCTGAGATGCCAGTACTGCATGCCTGCAGAAGGAGTTGAGCTCACGCCAAGCTCAGAGCTCCTGTCGCACGACGAGATCATTCGAGTTGCCGATCTTTTTGTTACTTCTGGTGTGGATAAGATCCGGTTGACTGGTGGAGAACCAACCATTAGAAAGGATATTGAAGATATCTGCTTACATCTTTCTGGCTTGAAGGGACTGAAAACTCTTGCGATGACCACGAATGGGCTTGTTCTTTCTAAGAAGCTCCCAAGATTGAAAGAGTGTGGGCTCAATGCTCTAAATATTAGTTTGGACACGTTGGTCCCTGCAAAGTTTGAGTTCATGACAAGGCGTAAAGGGCACTCCAGAGTCATGGAATCGATAGATGCTGCTATTGAACTTGGATTCCAATCTGTCAAGGTATGCACATTTTCGTATATGTAAAATTTCTGCAGTTTGCCTTCTTTCCAACATTCCTCAAAGTGGAGCTATATCCACATCATAATGAGCGTTTATCATTAGTTTAATTTAATTGGTTCTCTTTCCCTTTTTCTGCTGCCAGGTCAACTGTGTTGTCATGCGTGGAATGAATGATGATGAGATCTGTGATTTTGTTGAAATGACGAGAGACAAGCCTGTCAATGTCAGATTTATTGAGTTTATGCCGTTTGATGGTAATGTTTGGAATGTCAAGAAGTTGGTTCCTTATGCAGAGATAATGGATAAAGTGGTAAGGTACACCTCGGAAAAGTTCACTTTCCTTGTACATTATACCTTTATTTTCTTCTGCCAGCATCTAGCATCCTAGCCATGGTATGTGCATGTGGTATTTATTTTTATTATGCAAGCTACAAATAATTTATTTAATTTGCACCCTTGTGGATCAGCGCCAACGTTTTAACGGTGTAGAAAGACTTCAAGATCATCCGTCAGAGACGGCGAAGAATTTCAAGATTGATGGTCATGCTGGAACAATTTCGTTTATTACATCGATGACACAGCATTTTTGTGCTGGTTGCAATAGATTACGATTATTGGCTGATGGCAACTTGAAAGTGTGCTTGTTTGGCCCGTCTGAGGTATGCTAACCAGACGTTTTGTGAATCCTTTGACTTGTATTTCAGCAAATTTCTGTACCATATTTTGAGCCAATATGTTAAATTTTCTACTTTGGATTCTATGAGGGACAATTTTTGTGCTTTCACTGATGTTGTGGTCACTGGTTTTGAATAACTCAATTAGTTTTAATGTGTCATGCATAATCATGCAAAATTATACCATATGTAGTAAATAATTTTCTTTTGCAATTGTGAACTATTTAACAGATTAAAAAAACATATTTCTGTATAGAGCTATAAATGCCCATGATGTTCCAAACATGTTATATCATCATTTTTTTTTATCATAACATAATTTGAATGAGTAATTGGATGGTTGAATGGTATTCATGTGCTTTGTTTCCTTCTCTTGCTTTTGGAATTTCTGTTGTAAAGGATTAGGTGTGCCGTGCCTTAGGTCTGAAAGTGAAAGTTCAGTACGGGGCCGTTCTAGTGTCCATGATATATTAAACCTTAATTAGAGTAAAATTTGACTGACTTTTTGCAAGTAGTATTGCTCATTATTTAAATTCACTGTACATTTGAAACTTTGGTTGTTAATTCCATTTGCCTCTTTAAAAGTGAAATCTCATTGTGCAGTTCTACATGTTGTATTTTTACTATTGGACAAGGATGGATAAAATAAAGGGAGAAACAAGTCCTCTGTGCAAAATGCTAAAAGGAAATAAATGAATACAGACATTCTGGTTTGTGCAGGTGAGCTTGAGAGAGCCTATCCGAGCTGGTGTTGATGATGCTGGACTCAGAGAAATAATAAGCGCTGCGGTAAGTGTAGAAATTCACTTGGTTGACACCTTATGTATGGAAGACAAAAGGAGTAATCTAGACCATTTATCCCTTTTGTCAAATAACAATCTTGCACCACCTATTTCAATCCACTCCTTTTCCTTTCATAGAACATGATACCAAAAGATTTTGAACTGTTCTCTCTCTCTCTCTCTCTCTCTCTCTCTCTCTCTCTCTCTCTCTCTCTCTCTCTCTCTCTCTCTTGTGAGCAGTTTAAGAACATATGGATTTAATTAATTTGTTTTACAAGAAAATGATTGTTCTAGTTAAAAGACTGCTTTTGTTGACCCCAAAAAAAAATCAGCATAAAAAAAATAAGTTCAAAACAGAAGTAGTCTCTTTTGGCTTCTGTGATTTCCCTTGAGGAAGGAAGAGCATGCATTTTTGGTTGGTTTGGACTGCATTAGGTATAAGAAAAGCAGAGGCGAACTATCCTGTTCCTGGTAGAAACTGTGCAATATATCCTAGGTTTCTATGAGAATTTGCTCTACTAGGTGACCTGAGATGCTGGAATATTTTTAATGTTTGCCAGTGCCTTTTGCCTCCATCAGCAGGTGGCTCTTGCTCTGCCTGCACCTGCGGCAATTGTTCCTTTGGACAGCAAATAGGGTTCTACTGTTATTTGTTACTCAACTTTGTCTATGTTCATAGCTAAAAATAGCTACATTTCGGGACAGACGTAACTTAGTGTATCATTAGTTATATTATAGATACAATGTTTGCATACTAGCCTTTTTATCATGCGTAATCGCCAACTTATTTTACCCAGGTTAAAAGGAAGAAAGCTAAACACGCTGGGATGTTTGATATTGCTAAGACAGCAAATAGACCTATGATTCACATTGGTGGCTGAGGTATCTTCTTAACACCGCTTCTATTCGTTGTTTAATTAAGGAAAGAATTGATAATTTCTTTGAACATTACCCATTTTCTTCGCTCAAAAACATTCTATTGGAATGTTTGAATCCCTCTGTGTGTTTCTATTCATAATACAGAACTCCCAGATGCAAATTTTTATAACCAAAATGCTGGTTCCCTGTTATAAATTAGAGGTAGAATATTGTCATGAGCAACAATTGCTTTGTGGTTTGCTCAGAAATCTAGCGAAGAGCATATACAATTTCATTAACTCCATGGCTATGAATTATCTCTATCTTGAATAAACATACTGTTGTCAGTTCGTTATGCCTGTGTTTTTGTGATCTTGTCTGGCACTAATTTCTTTTAGAGAAAATTCTCTTTCTTTTAGGTTACAAACTGTAGGTGCAACAAGCAATATTTATAACTGGCTACAATGTAAGGACTTACTATTATCCGTGGTTGTCTTACCTATCAGTTACAACTTGTTTCAGATCAGTTTTACCAGCTGAAAGTACCTTGGCTCCTCCGTACGACGACTGTGACGAACTATCAACATGATAAAAAAACAAAACAAAGATTTACATGATCTTACCTTGATATGATGGTAAAGTGAGGAACTCAAAACTTCAAAGGGCAATACATACAGTTTGTTCAAGATATAAAAATGTTACTTGTGAAATAGTAGCAGTTGCAAACCTCAGGCAGTTGAAAGTTGAAGCATATCTGTACTTTTCGCTACTTGTACGAGAAAGATGTATCTGTTGTATGATGTAATGATGTAATGATGTATGCTCCTCATAAATCATAATGCTAATGTGTAGCTAACTATTCTTTTGTGGCATCTTACCGGTTAATAAAACGAAATTATTGCATTTTTCTACCTGAGGTACTCTTGCTTTGTATTCAGCAGAATAAATGGAACCATTTGAGAAAGGAACCGAATCTCTCGACAGCTGAGTGTGCTTCCATTCTCCTGCCCTTTCAAACTGAGTTGCTTTGAATTTGGTACTCTTTAATACAACAAAAATGGTTACTTTAAGAGAGTAAAATTACAAGAGATAATATCCCTGTGCTTTGCTACGGGATGATTATATACATATACAGATAAACGAACTTTAAAATATATGTAAGCTCAAAAAAAAGAGAGAAAAATAGGATTTGAACTTTCTAGTTGCATGGCCGGAGAGACAAATAGTCTTTTAATTACAATTAAAAGTTTATTAAGTTAAATAAACGTGATATAACTACAACGATAAAGTGTAACATCCGTTTCATAAAAAACTCAATTCTAACTATGAACGTCGACAAGCACTGAACTTAAACACGTGTTGTGTCATGATTCACAGCTAGGATTGAATTATTTTTTTCAAAGGAACAGAAGAGAATTAAAGGCCTTGGAATCTTCACTTTTGCACGAGCTAAGAGCCTAAGACTTTTTAGAGTAATATGGCTCAACCTATATGTAAGAGTGGGAAGAGAACAAAAATTTAAAAAACTATAACAAAAAAAAAGCTATATATATTGGGAAGAGAATTTTTAAAAAAATCCAGCTCAAGGAATGCTCACATCATTTCAAAGTCAGATGAACACTGGCGACCCAAGTTGCCAGGAGCAAATTTCATCATCGCTGGAATGGACGGTTGGGGTGAGAGAGGCTCGAACTCTCGACCTCAGGATCACTCACAATATTAGCTATGAGACCTACGCGCTAGCCAACTGCGCCACCACCCCGTCGTGTCATCCACTCTCTGGATAAACTAATTCATTATTGGTGATCCACTAATATATTATTTAGTGGAGTACTCCCTCCACCCTATAATATAAAGCGCGCACATATTTTAAGATTCAACCGTTAAAATATTTGACTAACACTTAATATAATATGAAATGAATTTATTTATTAAAAGATATATTATTAGATTGAGATTTAAATTTACTTTCATATGGTTATAATTTTGTTACTACAGACTTTCTTATAGTATATGAGAAATTATAAGGTAAAGATCAATTTTAAAGATCGTGCTAATTTTTATCGCGCCTTATGAAGCAGAGAGAGTACTAGTTAGGAGCATGATACAATAGCTAACATTTAGTGTGTCCATAACTAACTGAACTTATGATTAAAGTTATCTTCGGTGCTTGATGTTGTGGCTATACATGTGGAGGGCTAACATGATCTTCTGTGACTTAGTATTATCTCTATAGCTATAAATATTTTATGTGTAAGGACAAATTTGGTTAGACTTTTTTATAACTTTGATAATCAATTGTTTGTAAAATGTGTTCCGGTAAAAACAAAATGATGGTATATATCGGTTTTGTTTTAACCAGTACTACCATAACGTAATATGATAAGCTTGTTGGATTTTATGATTTACACTAACATAAATTTAATGGTCGAAATTCGGCCGAAATATTGTCCGGATCATTAAATACTTTACAATTGGAGAGACTAATTTTGCTCCCCCTTGAATATATGTAAGATGCACATATATCGTAGTACCTCCGTTTTCATTTTGTTCTAATGCGCGCGCGCATATATATATATATATATGTGTGTGTATGTATATGTATGTATGTATGTAAGATTTTGAGTTCCACTAACATAAGTCTCGCTCGGAGCCAAGAGAGGCCTAAAACTCTATCCCTGAAACTCTGTTTTTGGGATTTGTAAATCGGCTTTGAGGTGTTGAATATATTGATCTCTTCGAGAGATCACCTAAATCAAGTTCCTCCAATTAAAAAGTGGGGTCACATGTTTATCCACCCACACAAATCTCGGTTGTTTCTCCCTTTCCCACCACAATCGTTCGCGCCCCGTGATGAGCGCGCAGGAGGCTAATTGGGAGTGAGACTTCTTCTGTACTTATGGAGAGCGATAAACCTGGTGAAGGGAATGCCGATTTTTGGATTCCTGTTTAGGGTTACTATGGTATCTATTTTTTTAACATAATTCCTAAATATTTGGATAGGGATCTGTTTTGCACCTCTCTTATCATGCTCTCACGCTCCTCTCCCGTTCCCAATCTCGCGCCTCCGTCTCTCTCCTCTCATTTCCGCGCTAGACGTGAAAATGTTCCTGCACGGTGATTCTTGGCGCCCATGCATGCGACTGTCTCGCATGTCGACATGTAGAGGGTTTCTGGCGTTGGTTCCATCTTCTCCACATACTCCGATTCATCTGGAGCATCTTCAACCCTCGTCAACATCGCTGATCCCACTGACAGTCTTTGTCATAGTTCGGTGGTCTTCCGTGGCTGATTCCCCAAGGTCCAACACGTACAGGTTGAATTGGCCCGGCACTCCCTCGCGTCCCCCGCCCTCGCCAGCCCTGATGTAGGGTTGGCACCTCCCCGTCCGAGCCAGCCGTTGGCCGGTAACCTTTAGACGAGGGAGCTTCAAGAGATGAGCAGGAAACTCCACTCCCATATGTCCAAGGGACGCCAACTGTGGATTCAACTCACTCGACATCGATTTAAGCCACGGTTGGTCTATTGGTGAAGAAGAGGACTTGGACCATCGAAACAATTTTAGTGTTCCAGTCGCTGACTTGGTCATGAGTCAAGGTGATTGCCGCCTTTTGGTGTGGTTTGCTGCTGGAATTTGATGATGTCGTGTGGTTGTGCTGCTAGTGGTGGTTTGGTGATGATCCTGATTATTGTTGTTGTTGCTGCTGCTTGGTGATGATGTCGATGATTATTGCTGCATCAGAAGTGGGAGACGACTGTAGGGGACAAAGGGAAGGAGGATTGGGGAGATCGACTTCAGGACATGGATGGCGTGAGGAAGATTGGCGTCGACCAGGTCACACGTGGGATAAGACCGGCGTGGGCAGGGGCACGCGATCTTGATGTGCGCGGGAGGATGAGAGAAGAAACATTTATGTTGGGAATAAGTTCATCTGAGGTCCCTTAACTTGTCAACGAAAATCTGATTTTTGTTCTTCAACCAAAAAAACAGATACAGGTCCTTCAACTGTCAAAACCGGTAAAATATAGGTTGGACGGCAGTTTCGCTGACGTGGCGCCTACGTACCTAATTTGACTCGGTCTTCATAGGACGTGATGCTTACGTGGAAATTTGATTTGGAAAATAATAAAAATTATGGGCCCATGTGAGCCCCACATGTCATTCTCACCATCCTCTTCTTCCTCCCCTCTCCCGGCCAACTCCCCTCCATTCATCCCTCTCTATCCCCTCTCCTCTATCTAGGCGTGACTGCGTGAGTGAGGAGGGGCGACGCGTGGCGGCCGGGCGAGTTGCCGGGAGAATCTTTCTCTAATTTTATATTTTGGGACATAGGCTGTGTTTATCTATGGGTGTAAAGTTTTTGGCGTGTCACATCGGCTATACAGACACATATTTGAAGTATTAAACGTAGACTAATAACAAAACAAATTACAGAACCCGCGTGTAAATTGCGAGATGAATTTATTAAGCTTAATTAATCCGTCATTAGTAAAATTTTTAATGTAGCACCACATTATCAGATCATAGAGCAATTAGGCTCAAAAGATTCATCTCGCAATTTACACGCAATCTGTATAATTAGTTATTTTTTTATTTATATTTAATACTCCATGCATGTGAGTTCAAATATTCTATGCGTGAAAAATTTTGCCAGCGATTTGAACAGAGCCATATACGAAGGGAGTATACACTTCCTAGGAACCTGCCTAATCAGGAGGGATGGACGGCCAGGATGGACGGACGGCGACGGATCGGGCGGCGGACGCGAGAGCCCCGCGCGCTCCGCGGGATTTGATGGCGCGGCGTGGAGTCCGGCGGCGCCGCGACCGGCTTTTGTCCCCCCCCCCCCCCCCCCAACCACGTGCTCCTCACGCCGTCGCGCCCCAGATATTTTTGAGCCCCTCTCGCCTCGCCTACATTTTTTTGCACATGCACCCCTTCCTGCATGATAAATTACATCGACCATAAGTAACTTGCTTCCACTTTTTGTTTCAAAGTTGTAACAAGCACATTGTAGGGTTTTTTTTTCCTTTTCTTAATAACAGTTTCTTAATTAATCCGGCCACAGCCATGATACACGAGTTATTGACTTCAAACCACATGCAGATGAAAAACATAATAACACAAAAAAAATACTGGAAGACTAAACTTTTAACTCTATTGATGACCTATTTTTTTCGTCGCAGCACAAGAGAGTGGAAGGGGAGAATAAGAACTAGTCTATGCTGCCATCGCCGCACCATCTCTGTCTACTTAGATTATGCAAAAAAGAGTCGATAGAGGTTATATGGCTTATTTGGTTTGGAGCCAATTTTCGTTCTGCCAATATTTTGGTTGTGTCAAAATCCTGGCAAGTATTGACACCGGTAATTTTGGTGGCATAGGATTTGTACTAGTGTGGACGAAAATTGGTAACCAACCAAACTCATACTTGTAGGAGCATCTGCCATATGTTGGGCTATGTGGCTGAGTAGGAATGATATGACTTTTGACAAATCACCATATATCTCATATATGCAGGTAATTTTCAGGGTAACTTATTAGCTCCGGTTTTAGGCACAGCTGCAAAAGTGTGAAGATGATGGAGAGCTTATGAAGGTTGTATGTCGTAGGCTTGAGACGACGTTTATGCAACTCTTTGCAAACTATGGATGGAGATTCACAAACAAACTTGAATAAATACATTCTCCTTATCTTGGTTTGGTCTTTTTATTTTGTTAGGTGTGTTTAATTTCGTTTGAACTACACTTTTTGTTAGAGTGATACTTTGTAATAATTAGTTATAGCTCTGATGAGCAAAGGCCAAGATGTTTATTCCATTATCTTAAAAAAAATCAAATTTGCCAAAAAAATTAATTGGTAAAAATTAATGCATGCAGTTTTATTGAATCGCTCGTGTTATTTAAAAGGTTGCCATAATTTGAAAGAAGCTTGTCATACGAGATGAGATGAAAGCCAACGATGACTACTAATTTAGGAGCGAGACTTTGATTTACACAATTGCAGTGCAGATTGGTTTTGGTTAAGGTTCTCCATGTTGTCATGACATGTTACGGTAATATTAGTTGGTGTCCTGCCTTTACAATTATACGAAGTCGTAAAGAGGATTTGGGGTATTAAAGAGAATGAAATTTCACCTATTAAAGGTAAGCAATTGGGACCATGTAGTGTTTAGAGAAGACGTATAATGCTAGGTCATACAACCATGATGGGTGGCAAAGGCAAATTCATCTATGAGACTGGGACTGTGGTTGAGGGGTTATTTGGCTAGTTCCAAAATTTTACTCCCCCTTCTAGAATTACTGACGACCATCACCACAAAATACCTCTAAATGATTATATTATGACGAATAAAAGTTGTATAATTATATTTATAGCACTACATTTCAATAAGATAAAATATTAAGTATTTATTTTTTAGAAAAATAAAAGCGGTCAAAGTTTAAACTTACATAATATACATATATCAATTATTAGAGGAATAGAGAGTTTGTCGGTAAATTATACTTATATGAAATAGTTTGAAAGGGTTAACAATACATTTACGATGACTTCACCAATCTCATAATACACCGGCATAATTTTTTAAAGTAGAGGTAGGGTGTACATGTGTATGCTCATATGGGTAGGTGTACACACGTGTTGTGATAGTGTGAGTTTATATTCTGTTTTTAAGAAAAATTGAGATAGAGCGCTCTCATACAACAGTCAAATTATTATAATCAAGAAGTCCACATTATGTTCCACCAGAGGGAACCCCAAAAATCAACTTTGAATCATAAATAAACTTGAAAAACAAAATCGCCTTTTCGACGTAGATAGAAACATAAAACAGAAGCCCGAATGCACAAAATGAGAGTAATCCGAGGACCAAAGTGCAAAATACCACCAACAAATTCAACACCAACAATACATATCCCACTCCATCGCCACTCTCCCTCCCTCCTCCCCTCCTCCCCCCTCGCCGTCGCCGCCGCCGCCGCCGCCGACGCCGCCGCGACCACCTCTCGCAAGGTACTCCAAGCCCTCCTCCTCCCTCCGCGCAGACCAACACCTCCATCCATCCTCCTCTCTTGGACTGATCGATGGCTCCCCAATTTTGCTGGAGATTTTCAGGGGATTTTGTAGGGGTTTCTGATCCGAGGAGCGGGCGATGTCGGACTCCGAGGAGCACCACTTCGAGTCGAAGGCCGACGCCGGCGCCTCCAAGACCTACCCGCAGCAGGCTGGGACCATCCGCAAAAATGGCTACATAGTCATCAAGAACCGCCCCTGCAAGGTTGATTGATTGATTGATTGATTGATTGATTGATCCATCGATTGAGATCTCGATCCGCTAGGTGGGGTAGATAGATCTGTGCGTGGTCGTCTCTCCATCTCGATTGCCGCTCCGTGTGAGTTCGCGGGTTGAATGGGTGTTAGGACTAATCTGTGTTTTTTTCTTTTTTGTGTTCAGTGATCTTGATCTTGGACTGGGTTTCTCCCTGCGTCGTTAGTGTTAATTCTGATGCGTGCCAGAGAAAGTTCATTACTTCTCTCGTTCAATGTGACTGTCTGTAGGTGCTACAGTAAGGTTGAATTCCAGGTAGATGTTGATGTTAGATGGTTTAATCGTTAGCATGTCAGACTAGGATTACTATTACTAATCGTTTTGGCAAAAAAATTTGTTCAGCTTTTGTAAAAGTTGATTATGCCAGGTTTAGGTGCTTGAAAAATGTATCTTGCAAATCGAATGTCTTAAGCGAAAAAGAAATGTCTCTGGTTTGAGTTATGTCATTCGGCGTGGCTAAGATAATGTTCTCTCGCAAGATAGTTCTATTTAGCATCGTACTAGATTTTGCATTCATCCTGCACAGGATCAGATTTTGGTTCGTTTCACCAACTTTGGACAGGGGCATGTGAGGGCAGCTACACTGTCTGCAACTTGGTACTAGTAGCACACGGTTTACCACTGCGGTGACTCGCGTACTTGTTGCGTGGTGTATGTTGTGCCTGCATATGGTAATTTCTGTATTGTGGTCCATGCAATTAAGTTTCTTGGACCACTTCTTGGGATAGTAGCAGGGTAGCAAACTTGTCTGAAACTCGGTACTTGCACTGTGCCAGGTAGTAGTCATGGGTGAGCTGGTATATTCTTGCTATGAATTGTATAGTGATAAAGTGCGTTTATAGTTTTACAATTGTTTAGTCTAGCAATGCTGGGATGGCTCTATGATGACCTGTTATCCTAGTCAATTTATTAATTATGCTAGTTATCTCTGTAATAAGTACCATTTACCTTGTCTCCCCTTTTTAGATTTGGATGCCAAGATCTGTTTTTGTAGAGCTAAAGTCATATTCTCCATCTGGCCTCGTGTTGATGGCTCATTCCTTCACTGGATTGTTGATCTCTAATGTTATGCGTTTGAAACAAATATGTAGGTTGTTGAGGTTTCAACCTCTAAAACTGGGAAGCACGGTCACGCCAAGTGCCACTTTGTTGCAATTGACATCTTTACTGCCAAGAAGCTCGAAGATATTGTGCCATCTTCTCACAACTGTGATGTCAGTACATGTCTTCAACACTTTCTGAGTTAGTGCTGCTTCTGGTCACACAAAATATGTTAATGTTAATGTGAATGTTTTATAGGTCCCGCATGTGAACCGTACGGAGTACCAGCTCATTGATATATCTGAGGATGGATTTGTAAGTTTCATTCTATTCTTCATTGCTCATGTTTGTTCATCATTTTGTGTTATCGTGTGTTGAATCTATTTGTTTTAAACATTTTTAGGTGAGTCTGTTAACTGAAAATGGCAACACCAAGGATGACCTCAGGCTCCCTACTGATGATAACCTGCTTAGTCAGGTATGTACAAGTTCGGCGCATACTTCTGGCTTCTTTTGTTTGCATTAGAAGTAGGTTGGCGCATACTTCTGGCTTCTTTTGTTTGCATTAGAAGTAGGTTGATGCTTGTACCAATTCTTAATTGGTAATAGAATGTCGACCAAATTTGGCAGCTTATTTACATAGTTAAAGAGTATTGCTGTTTTTCATCGGAAAGTGATTGTTTTTGGAAGTTTGTACTTTTTTCAGTTTCAGAGATGAATTGAATCTGAATTTTCCTATCTGTTTTTACATATAATATAAAAGGCAAAGCTCCTCTGGTATTTGCTAGTTTTAATCGTCAACATTTTCAGATGCAAGGTCTTCACAAATCAATGTTTAACTGATCAATACTGTGTCTCTTTCTTATACACCGGCTGTTTCTATTGAGTATGCCATTGTGACCTAAATTAGCCCCCCAATTACCATGTGCACCAAAAGTCCAATCTGCATTTATGAACAATTTTATTTCTTCATAATATTAAACAAGAGCCTTACTATATTTTGATCTTCATATTCATTTGCTTGTGCAGATCAAGGATGGATTTGGAGAAGGGAAGGACCTGGTGGTGACTGTTATGTCTGCCATGGGAGAGGAGCAGATCTGCGCGCTGAAGGACATCGGCCCGAAGTAAACCTCACCTGTTCCATGTGATTACTACTGAACTTTCAGTTATGATCGGTTTGGGTATGTAGGAACAAGGATTCTCTTAAAACATACAGAGTCACAACCATTAAGGAATTGTATCACAAAACTCGTCCCCGCCAGTCAGGCTCTTATTTATCTGGGTCTCGTCGTCGATTCACTGTCCTAAATTTCCTGAGTTCCTGTACCCCTAAACCACCATCCCTAGACGTTTTGTTAACCCTTTGGGTATTTGGTAGCAACTTTCATTGTGGAGTTGGATTGTGTGCTTAAGGTGAAAATATCATTTGTGATAAACCATGAGACTTTGTTGTGCTGTCACCATGACCACTGCTATTAGCATCTGCAGATGCAACTTTTGACAGTTATACCAAAAGCTTCTCCCTGCAGTGGTAAGACGGCAAAATCTATGACGTTAATGGCTCAAAAAAAAGGAGAAAACTTTCTAAATACATTTTTACAGTACACATCTCTCAGTCTGGTCTTTGCTGCGATTATCTGTTATTCAGGTGAGGTTGCTTTCTTTCTATCGCTGTCAAAGTGTTCTTGTACGGCATCTCGTTTGTAGCTGCTGTTCTTATCTTGCGGCGTAGGAGTTTCTGAAGAATCTTGCGTGTCGTTTTTTCGTTCTTTCTTTCTGAATTTACGGCATCTTGAATTTTGGCGGTGAAATTCTGAAACTGATGTTGTGTCATGGATTTAAGGAATGTTTAGGAATCTGTGAGAGGTTCATCATCAGAGAACGGGTGATGTTTGTGAGAGGTTTTTCTTTTCTTTCAAAATTCTTCCGCAGATTTGAGTCAAAATCATGTATCAACTCGTTGTCTTAGGATATGTCATATCCCTCGAAAATCCCTTATATTATGGGACGGAGTGAGTGTATAACACTATTAACTTTATCCGGTTAAATTGTGAAAACTTTGATCATCATCAATAAATCTTGAAATATTTAGTTTAGAAATATAAATAGTTTAGAAATATAAAAAGTCTAGAAAATCTCAAATTATTTAGTTTAAGAATATAAGACATCATAGAAAAATCATATAGATTTTACATTTATTACCACTTCTACAACATTGGAGTAATTTTATTACTACGTCCGACCCTCCGTCATAAAATAACTTTATTTTTTTATCTACCCTACACATACAAATAACAAAAGAAAAAAAATACCCTATACTTTATCAAATAACAATGTAATTATCTATACTTTATCAAATAACAATGTAATTATCTCTCGTCTTAATGTATTTGTTTCATGTTTAAAAGATAAAAATATTTTAGGATAAATAAGATAATAAAAATAAAGTTATTTTGAGATGGAGGGAGTACATATTATTGCTATATTTTACTGGATAAATAGTTTACAAAATTATATATAAAAAATGAATAAAATTAATTGTATCATATATCTTAAAGAGAAAATTGCATTTGTGGTATATAAACTTGGGGTGGATGTAATTTAATGCCAAAATATGAGAGGTCAGCTTGCTAATGCAACAAAACTTGACTGATGGGTGTAATTTAATGCAAGAACCTAATAAATGAGCGTACGGGTGCAATAACTTACAATGTGGGTGTGATTTTGGTACATTTGTAACAACTTAATTATTTCAAGTACTTTTTGCTACACATATTCAATAGTTAAACACTCATTTTATTAATATACTTGCGCAGATTTGTATGAGCATACTTAAAATAGAGTAAATTTCACAAAACTATATGTTTTGTGGTTCAAGTTGTAGAAAACCATACACACTTTAACACTTGGCACTTGAGTACATATATTTTGGTTGTGTAGTTTCACAAAACTACACTATCGATTTATAGATTCACTCGCGAGATGATATGGCTGTTTCACCTAGGACGAGGACATGACATCCTATTATAGCCATCGCACGAAATTAATAATGATGACACGTCCTCATCCTAGATAAACAACCACGTCATCTCACGGGTGAATCCATTCATCGATAGTGTGGTTTCGTGAAACTAAACTACCAAAATATATGTACTTAAGTGCCAAGTGTCAAAATGTGTGTGGTTTTTTTGCAACTTAAACCATAAAATATGTAGTTTTGTGAAATTTAATCTAAATTTTATAATTGAAATTAGTTAAATTTTAGCATGTAGGAATATTTGTATTTCAGTTGAGATTTTAGAATCGTTGGTGCAAATTGGATGGATAACATAATTCTTATAATAAAGAATAATTATAAGGTATTATCCGCAGGGTTGCTATGTGATGGCATATTGACATCGTGAAAAACTCACATACCACTCGTTAACCATAACAATACATATATACTTAGCCAAGTTGCTATACTACAAACTAAAACTAAATTAAGTTTATAGAAAATGCACCCATCCACTTACCAAGATTTTATTTGAATGTTCAATTCTCAAGTTTTTTACTGATTGCATCCATCAATCCAGTTGTTGTACGGTGTGTACAATGCACTATATTTTAATATCTTGAGGTTAGACCAGCGGGTCCCTCGGAGGCCACGGGGATTAATGCGAATGTCGTTTTCTACTTAGTTTTGATTATCACAGCCGGCACAGATAACATGTCTGGATGGATCCCTGATAGTGCCCGAAGTGATAACTAAAAGTTAGTCTCCCAGGGTTACTATAGAAGCAAACAGAATAATTGTAGCAATGACCAATGCAAACTTTTGTGCCATCCAACTTCCACTTTGAGTTTGCTAGCTGACGTGTTTTGTTTATTTTCTAGAAAGAGTAAATTTCACAAAAACATTTTCTGTCTAAACTTAGTTTGATTTGTAAGCAAAACTACATTGGCTATAGAATTTCATTTCAAAGCGCACAACAATCCACTCAATTCGTTCAAATCTTACCATTAGTTGTAGGCCAATCATAAACCACTTCACACAACGAACTTATTGGACTGACTCAACCAAAAAGATGTTATCTATATGTAATCAGGGTTGTATGCTGGCCGATGCAAAGTATGCATTCAAAGCCCAAATATCTAGGGATCTAAAATCTACCATTAGTACTAATTATCTATAATTAAACAGTGTTCCCTTTATCCCAAGATATACGGTATAACCACCACTAATGCAAAGACGAAAAAATAATTATAATCACTTTCTTGTTTGGATTACCTTAGTAAATACAATGCATGCCTCTAATGTGATTAGAGAAGAAGGGTGGAGGATTTAGAAAATAAAACAATTTTAGGAAATAGTTAGGTGCTAGTGAATTGCCTTGTATGAAATATTAAAAAAATATCGTGACTTGTATTTTAGGATGGAAGGAAGTAGTAGCAAATTACAAGGCCCAATAAAAAAAAGCCTCCCAAGATTACAAGGCCAAATGACACTTCGTTTTCTAATTGCTGTATTTTAAAATTTTATAATCCTATATCATGTGTTTCACACCCGGTCTCTAATTTATGCTATTATTTATCCAATAAGGGACCCCAATATTAACTTTTAACTAAAAAGTAATAAACTATTCCCCCTATCCTAAAATAATTCAAAACGAGATGGAGGGAAAAAGGTCAAAGTGATATCATTAAGAGAAAACATATTATTTGTGATGAGTAGATAAAAGGTATTAAAGAAATATAACTCATCGATTTACAGACAGGTGGTGGATAGTAATAAGAGATTACAAGTGAACTTATTTTGACAAAAATAGTATAAGCTAAAAACGAAATTCCTGAACGGAGAGAGTAATAAGGGAGGGGTGTCCGAAATCTTTGATTAGATATGAAGGCATGAAGCCAAAGGACCAAATTCCAAACAAAAGCTAGCAAACACTGTTTTGGTTTGCAACATGACAAATCACCTTTTTGTGATAGGATTGTCCACACCCTTCAAAAAAAGTTTCTATGGCACGTGCTAAGTAGCAACCAATATGAATGGCACAAGTATAGCCACATCGTGCTCAAATTTCCTCCCATCTTTTTCCTTCTCGCAGACGCACGCATACACAGATGTGATTGTGAGAGATATCCAATTGCAACACTTCGATTTTGACACCACCACCGTTTTTTTTTGTGAGAGATACTATCCAAGAACATGTCTTCATCTTGGGCACATTGCTTTCACCCCTTTTGTGATTCATTATTCACTTGAATAAATTATCAACCACCAAAAGTTCATGTGCATGTCTTGGTATATACTAGTACATGTTTGCATGCAATAGTTCTATTATATTTTCCTAAATTTCAATGGATGTTTGTCCATGATATATACATTCCAATGAACGTATGATCCTTTTTTTTTTCTTTTGCTTTTAGAAATATTTCATGATTGCTAGCTGAGCTAATTAAGATGCTCACATTATGGTTTTATTAGGTTAATCGCTCTCCCAAGGAAATTAAAATTGAGATGGATTTAGAGGAGAATCCACCCATCAATCCACTACAATATCCCTTTTCTAGGGATTAACCGATGAACAACTAATTATTCTTTTGAGGCAACTAAACTTTTCGAAAGGAGTGATCTTCTCAGATTAGGTCCAATTTCACAAGATTTTCGTAGGTACATGAACAAGTTAGTTTTCCTTATTGGTTAAAGTTGACAGGTTCCAAATAGGCCTTATTTATTCTTCACTAGCTGAAGTTTTTGACCTGAAATTCCCGCAGGATATGACAATGATATCGACTTACAAACATTCAGAGATATCATTATCCTCACCTAGATCTTCAATAAACTAATAAAGTATGAAAGCGTCATCGACAAGTAAGCTTTAAAACTGACTTTATTATAATTACAGTTATATTTAAACATCTATCTTTAACTAGTAGATTACTTAATAACCATATAGTTCACCAAACAACCGTTCACATCCTTCATACTTTATTTTATGAAATGATCGGGATCATCTCACTCACATCCAACGTTCCACATCGCTCCCACCTCCCACCTTTCTTCACGTGTTCTGTGTTCTGCGATCCTCTAATCGCGGTCCGTGATCATATCCCTTAATTGATTCATGCACACGCACCCTCCCTTAGTTAGAATAGAATACATGCTTTATTCTCCCTTTAATCATAAATATTTAATGTTTACGATCAAGTTAGATAAACTTTAAGAACTTTCGGTAAATCTAATAAGTTTATGATGATAATATTTTTAAGGCAAATTCATGCATAACCATTTTTCTTCTTTTCAAATCGAGCATTTGACAATTTAAAAGTTTAACCAAATTTTCTCGTAAACATCAAATATTAATTTCTGCTGGAGGAATACATATGTTTTACAAAAATAAAAATAAAAGTCAATTTAGGCCTTGTTTAGTTCCTAAATTTTTTTTCCCAAAAACGTCACATCGAATCTTTGGACAAATACATGGAGCATTAAATGTAAATAAAAAAAACTAATTACACAGTTTGCATGGAAATCGTGAGACGAGTCTTTTAAGCCTAATTATTAGTCCATGATTAGCCGTAAGTGCTACAGTAACCCACACGTGCTAATAACGGATTAATTAGGCTTAATAAATTCGTCTCGTGGTTTCCAGGCGAGTTATGAAATTAGTTTTTTTATTCGTGTCCAGAAACCCCTTCCGATATCCAGTCAAATAAACGTCCGATGTGACAACTAAAATTTTTTTTTCACGAACTATAAACACACCCTTATCCTGTGGATGAGTTGCACAGCCGGTCGGCAGGCTGGAAGGATAGAATTTTCTCATTGTCCTGGCTCTCCATCAATGAATGCAATGGCGACCTTGATGGTTAGCGGATGTAGTATCATATTTTGGATGGACAAGTTTTCAATACAAATTGTACACTATTAAGACATTGTTATTATACAAATTTATATGGATAGTGATATTTTAAAATTGAATCCTTAATTAGAAGATTAAACTGACCACCCCTTCACTATTGGCAATATCAGGGGAAATTGTTCCTACCATTATTTCAATATGCTCTATCTGTTAGTAAATAAATATGCTATCTCAGAAAAATCAGTATTTAAAAATTTAATTAATATATGAACTAATCATATGCTATCACCGCTTTTTTAAATGTATAATGCTATTAACTTTTGCGCATAACGTTTTACTATTCGTTTTGTTTGGAAAAAATAAACTAAAGTAAGTACTCCCTCCATTTTAAATACTTATGTTTTACATATCTATCTTGACCATTATTTTTTATAAATCCTTATAGTTTAACATAACAAGATTTACATTTTTCAATTCATGACGAGAAATACTTCCATAATATATAACTTGAGTTATATTGTTGAACTATATAGATTTCAAACATGTTAAACTTGGGACAAAACTAGAACTACATGAAATTTGAAGTGTACAGAGTGAATATAATTTATTTTGTTGTTACTTTTATTTACATTAAAGATACTTTAAGCATCTCTTTTTTTTAAAAAAAATTGCATTAATTTTTTTATAAGACGAGTGATGAACATCGTGCCTAAGAGTCAACAATGTTGCATTTTTAAAATGGAGGGAGTATGCGTTCACCGTCATGCATATCACTAGAGTCATATTTGAAAATATCTTGCTTTTTATGTTACAAATAAAGAATTACTATATGTTAACATAAATCGTGGTATGTTACAAGTGAATGCAGGAACTGAAAATATTTATTTTTGAGTTGCAAATAAAGAATTACTATATGTTAACATAAATCATGGTATGTTACAAGTGAACGTAGTTTAAGTAGTTAGGTATCTTGCATGTGGTGAGACCTAGAAACATGTTCCTAGACGTAGTATAGGTGCTCACATTTATGTTTGATTATTATTTTTATTGGTTTGGTGATATACTCGTCGACATAGGAATATTTGTGATGATTTCGTCAATCTCAAAATATATCAACCAGTATTTAAAGGTATACAGATAGTTTACGTGCGTGCACATATGTACGTATATGAGCGCTAATGCCTCCGATGCGTTTTAAAAAAATCGTGGCATATGTTAAACTAATTGTTCTCGCTGCATGTTTGGAACGAGACAACGAAGCATCATCCAATGGTCGAAAGTCGAAACCCAGACGGAGTCGCTTTGTCACTTTGCAACCAACACTTTGAAAAGTGCAGGATTAATATTATTCGATCTTGGAGGGCACTAGGCAATTAAAACATGTCCAGGATCTCCAGGTCCCCCATTTGGAAGACCACGGAGACTCCAAGAGCTTTAAGTGCTCTCCTTGTAACATCAGGCTGTCATGATAAGATTATGATAATAAACTGGTAATTTATCTAATTCCTCGTCATACTCCATAATGATAGGACACACTTTTTCACAGAACACTGTGTTAGGCTAGGCATCTGCAGATTGGCTAAACAACGCATTTTTTTATTAAAAAAAATTATAGGAAGGTTACTATAAACATCATATTATTTTTCAAATTTAAAATAGTTAATACTCAATTAATTATGTGCTAATGATTCGTATTTTGTCAATCTTCTCTTTTCCTCTCCTCTCAACACAGAGGAATCAAAGCACTTATTATACACACATTTGAAAAAGGAAAACACACCGGCTAAAATTAAATTGATGGTATTACTAGCATTAATTAGCCACTCCTTCATTAAACTATCTTATTGGTGCTAATGATATCACGCAGATCCTTGATTCTCCACCCTACAGAAAATATCCTGTTTTGGAGCTTTAGCTTTAGATTCTTATAACGACGGGTAAGCTAGGGTGCAAGCGGGAGGATCCGTGAACCCACTTAAAATATAGATAAGTGAGTAATGGATTTACGGATTAGCCATTTGCACCCTATTGGCAGGTGATTAACTAGTGGATGAGAATAAATGTTAGGTTTTCTACTTATTATTATTATTATTATTATTATTATTCTTTTCTAATAGTTATAGATTATTAAAACCCACGATGCAATTTTAGTTGTTTAGAAAGGGAATATTATGTAACAAAAGGCTATCCAAACTATGTTTACCATTTAAAATATGCCACATACATCTCTTTAAATAAAAAAGAAAACATACGTTACAACACACAGATAAATTGTTACTCCACCACTCTACAGATTATATTTAAACCGCTACAAATCTCACTCTATTATTATTACAAGTTAAACATGATTAGAAGTTACAAAAGTGTCCTCTGCTCCCCTCTATCCCCCCTCTCTCAACAAATTAAGAAAAGCAAACCAAAGAAAAGAAAAATAAAAACCTTTCTTCCCCTCCTCTCTCTCTGTTTAAAGAAAAATAAAACCTTTCTTGCCCTCTCTCTATCTATCTATCTAAAGAAAATTCTCCTCTCTCTCCTCCTCCTCCTCTTCCCTCCAACTGCAGCAGCAGGGCAAGAGAGAGAGAAGGGATCAAAGTCAGACCCACCAAAACCAGAAATCCAAAGCAGCAAAAAAAAAAAAAAAGAAAGAAAGAAAAAGATAGAAAGAGAGAGATTTAAGCACACAAGCCCAACCAAAGTCAACGCCAAAAGCTGCGATTTTTTTTTCCTTCTCTCGCCGCCCGCGCGCGCGCTCTCCGGCGACCATGTCCGCGCGCCCCCCGCCGCCGCCGCGCCCGAGGCTCGCGCTGCCGCCGCGCTCGGCCGCCGAGTCGCTCTTCACGGGCGCCGGCGACGCCAGTCCGGGCCCCCTCACCCTCGCCTCCGCGCTCTTCCCCTCCGACCCCGACGGCGGCGGCGGCGGCGGCGGCGTCATGACGTCGTCCTCCTCCTCCGCCGCGGGGGCCACGAGCTTCACGCAGCTGCTCATCGGCAACCTCTCCGCGCCTCCTCCTCCTCCTCCTCCTCCGCAGCAGCAGCAGCAGCGTGAGGCGGCGCGAGGAGGCGGGGTCGCGAGGGCCGGGCCGGCGCTGTCGGTGGCGCCGCCGCCGACGGCGGGGTCGGTGTTCACCGTGCCGCCCGGGCTCAGCCCCTCCGGCCTTCTCGACTCCCCCGGGTTGCTCTTCTCGCCGGCCATGGTAGGAACTCCATTTCTTGCACTTTTTTTTAAAAAAAAATTGCTGCAAAGAGGCTAAAGATTTTATGTACATGAAAGAATGGATTGAGAGGTTCTTGAATTGGGCGTAGTTAGCTTTGATGGAACGCATATAAGAGTTTATTACTTGTTGTTCTTGTTATTTTTGAAGTGCTTAATTAGCTATATGAGTTAATTGATTGAGGGGCGTTAATTAGAGGGAATACTTTTTGATGAGATGGTAAGAACACAAGGGGCTCATGTAAAGATAAATGCTCCATTTCTTGTGTGCGTGCGTGTGTGTGAGAGCTCTTAATCACCTTGATAGGTGTCATTAATTCGGTTAAGGTTCCTCTCTTTATTCATTTGGTGGTGAACTGGTGATGCGGGATAAAATCTGACGATCTGAAAGATTCATGTATTGTAAATTAGGAATCTGGAAACGACAATTATACTTTGTTTTCTTTCATTTCTTTTTTTTTTCTTTTAAGTTTCGCGAACGCAAAATGAAAACTATACTTTCGCTGAGGTGACAACATCTAGTGTGCTGATGAGCCCCATAGGTTTGCCGATTTGTCCAGACACCTTGCTATAATTGTTGTACGGTGCTATGGCAAGTAGAGAATCTCTACCTACAAGGCTACAAAGAGAGGTGCTGATTCTTCATTTTTTTAGGTATTGCAAGTGGTGATTTGGCAGATTGCCTTGTTAGTATCAATGATTGTACCTTCTAGTGCATGATAGTACAATTACAAGTGGGCTTGTTATTTTACTAGCGATGGGACTACTTTCCAGTTAAACTGTATTGTTAGTTTGATGCTTTTGATGTCCTTGATATGTTCATACCTGATAAGATCCTTCCAAAACGCGCTACTCGGATTAAGGTAGTTATAGCAATCACCCATCTACTCTGGAGAGCAAGAGCATCTCTATTAGAAATAGTTCATTGCTCCGTGCTTACTATTTATTCACAATGGCTAGAGGCTAGAGCTCTAAAGCCATGTGGATGTTTTGTAGTTGGACATCTACTTTGTAAAGACAAGTCCTGAAGTAAGTTCATTGGTATGAACAGGCTACGTAATTGATTATTTCATGGTGAAGGTCAAATATACTGTCACACAACTTAATTTTCTCGATAAACAATGTTCATGGCTGGAGCATTATTCTAATTTTGAGCAATTAATGCAAATCGAAGTTTTACTGATGATGAAACATGTCCTTTATTTGTATAGGGGGGTTTTGGGATGTCGCATCGGGAGGCTCTTGCCCAAGTCACAGCCCAAGCAAGCCATTCTCCACTCAGAATGTTCGATCACACTGAACAACCATCATTCTCAGCAGCTCCAACATCATCTGAAGCTATGCAGCATATGAATGCAGCAGTTAATATGACAGGAATTTCAGACATGGTCATGGGTCCAACAAACAATGAGAATGTAGCCTTTCAACCTGCTGAGGCGTCTCAGAGGTATCAAGTCAATGCCCCTGTTGATAAGCCTGCCGATGATGGCTATAATTGGCGGAAGTATGGTCAGAAGGTGGTGAAAGGCAGTGATTGCCCAAGAAGCTATTACAAATGTACTCACCCCAATTGTCCGGTCAAGAAAAAGGTAGAGCATGCAGAAGATGGTCAGATATCTGAGATCATATACAAAGGCAAACACAATCACCAACGTCCACCAAACAAGCGGGCAAAAGATGGCAGCTCTTCAGCAGCTGATCAAAACGAGCAATCTAATGATACCGTGTCTGGTCTGTCAGGTATTAAGAGAGATCAGGAAGCTATATATGGAATGTCTGAGCAACTATCTGGTTTAAGTGAAGGAGATGATATGGATGATGGTGAATCAAGGCCACATGAAGCAGATGACAAAGAGAGCGACAGCAAGAAAAGGTATTTCAGGTGTCAATAGAAATCCACTATCTCACTACATTGCTGTTTTCATCATGTTTTCTCTTCTTGTTTAGGAATATACAAATTTCTTCACAGAGGACTTCAGCGGAAGCTAAGATTATTGTGCAAACAACCAGTGAGGTTGATCTTTTGGATGATGGTTATAGATGGCGCAAGTATGGGCAGAAGGTGGTTAAAGGAAACCCTCATCCAAGGTAGGTTACTTTTGCAACATTCTTTGTGATTTATTTATTTCAATTTCATACATACTACTGTTATACTTGTCCCCCCCAAGTCCCAGAGTTGGTGAGACACTCATATAGTTGGGATTTTGTTGTTTGTTTGTTGATCTTACCATGTATTCAAAGCTATTATCTAGGGGAGAACATAAGCCAACAGTTACGGCACCCGTTGGATCCTCTCTGATTCTTACATTCAATACCTTGTGATTTAATTGTGGTCTTGACATTCTTTTTCCAGTTTTAGTTTCTCTTGCATTCTTTCCTTTTCAGACCACATATCTTAGATTATTTGTTCCATCTTGCAAGTATTCTCATTCCATGATGATGCAATATTGGTTATGCATCCTGGTTTTGTGTAGTTGTTCAAGCATTCTTTCATCATGCCTTGCATGATTTTTCTTTTCCACAAATGAGTCTGATAAATAGATAAAAGGATGATCCTTGCCTCTTTTTTGTCGGAAAGGTTCCTTTCTCCTTTTTTGTGAGATTTTACTGCAGGAAGATGATGGCAACAAACACATGCTCAATGTGAGCATAAAGCCATGTAAAAAATAATGAATAGATTGTGTATTATGTATCAATGATATGCTTAAGGAAGGAAAAACCAGTGCACACAATACCTATTTTTCACGCTTTAGCCCCATTTTCGTTGGGTATTTCATCACCTCTTTCTGTTAAATATCATAAATCGAATCCTCTGTTATTCTGAAACATCTCTCTGCATGCAACATCCAATTCTTGTCAGATAAGTTGGCTTGTGCGCAGCCCTCTTCACAGCGCTATGTAGCTGGTGGAAAATATTTGTATAGATTATCATATCCATGTCAAATGATGGAAATGGATACATGTGCTGTAAATCCCACCTAACATGGTAGCAACTTGACCAGAACAGACAAATACTATGCTTTACATGACCTGAAACTGCAGTGGTAGCCATGCTCCTCAATAGATTATTGTCATTCTGGTCAACACTCAGACTTTAGATATTTAAATGAAACCTCAGTCACCATTAGATTTCACTTTAATTTAAATCATTAGATTCCCTCATTTATCTGAGTGTAGCTATTGGTATCCAGATTACATGATGTTATTACCAAGTTTTGTCTGCTAGTCCTTTGAATAAATTGTCAGATCGGTTTATGTTTGGAGTTATTGAAAGAATAGGGAACCTAGTAAAATATTTAAGGAAAACGGGTAGCTCCAGTGAGATCCTAGTGTACGATTAGGGAGATACTAGTAGCTAGACAGAATATTATTTTTGCTTGATCTTTAATATCAAATCGGGAATAACAGTTTATGAGAGAGAATGGCCTTTTCCCTGCATGACAAGACACTCACTGAGTCTGTAGGTTTAATATATGTAATTTCATCCATACTCCTAGGAAAAAGTCTACCTGCTTTTATTACTTCCTATTGATTTCCTGGAACAATTATATTTGAACTTCTTTTATCTATCAACTTTGAGCTATTGCATTACTTAATTTATTATTCAATTTTACATATGGTTCAGTACAAAACCGTAATGCGAGCCTTTTGTTTTCTTTCACATTTTTTTCTGTAGGAGTTACTACAAGTGCACCTATGCTGGATGTAATGTTAGGAAACACATTGAGAGGGCTTCGTCAGACCCTAAGGCTGTCATAACAACTTATGAAGGAAAACATAACCATGAACCACCGGTTGGTAGGGGAAACAACCAGAATGCGGGAAATGCGGCCCCTTCAAGCAGTGCACAACAGAATATGCAGAATTTGTCTAGTAATCAAGCTTCACTTACAATGGCAGACTTCAACAACATTAACCAGAGGCCAATTGGGGTCTTACAGTTCAAAAGCGAAGAATAACACCGTCAACTGACTTTCTTGGGACCCCGGTTGCTGAAGTGGCACACTGGTATTTGGTTGATTTCTTCAGGCAAATATTGGATGCCTGCAATTCTAATAGTCACACTGTTCCAAACGTTCAAGAAGTAATACAACAATATCATTGTCTGCAATTTTCCTACCGATACACAGAATTACTGAAACGACACCTAGCCTTTCTAGCTTGTACATGCTGTTACTTTGAAGCATAAACTCAATATAACACCAGCTAGGTGGATGTGCAGATGGACGGGTCGTAATCATATACATGTTTACTTTGTAATTTGTTTATCAATCAAGCTCCTGCATTGTAATAAGATTGAATAGAGAAGTGAAATGTACAGATGCTTTCCCGTATTTCTGTATATGTTGTAATTTGTAGAAGAGTAAATCAACAAAAGAAGGTATACTGTGGACAATATATTAAGATTCTTTCTCAAACTTTAATCCAAATTGCTTGTGCTAGGTATCCAAGATGCATGTTTTATCACCTGTTCATCTGCACTTTTAACTTTCTACCTGTTTTCATCTGCATTTGGTTCAATCTTACTTTGTCTGACATAAAGATTGATCTTTTACATGGCAAGCTTACCGTCGTTCCAGCTTCTGTTCCATTTCTTGCCATACTAATTTGCAGGTGCTTGTACTTTACCAAATATCAGTATGTGAACTTCATCTTCAAAAAAATCATTTTGTTTCTCCCTTTTGCTTTTGATAGTACATGGTAATTTCAGCCTCGGTATCTATCTAGCTACATGTGCTTCATACATACAGAATCTGTAGCTGTTCAGAGCAACTATTGAGCTTTCTGACCCCACCATTATATGAGGTACAGTACCTTTTCCTCAACTTTGGCACTTCTGTTTGTTTCTATCCCAAAGGCAAAAGTCTATGTATTACTTTTAATAATCTATGTAGCTTAGCATGCTGCTGTTTTGATCTCCAGGTGAGCATTATCAACTGTAAGTTTTTTCAGGCACATCACTGTCAAGATCAGCCAGAATGTCCTTATCTAATACTGCTGCATCTACTCAGAATCTCATGTACTATTTGGTTAGTTGATCTTGAGCCTTTTGGAAGAAGAAACATAAGGCCTTACCCTCCATGAATGGTTTAAGAACGAAAAATTTGAGAATGACACTTGATCCTATAGTAATCCGTGTCTTTACTTATTTTATTAAGCATAGGTATATGCTTTCTTAGCCATACTTGAAGCTGAAGTTTCTTTGGTTAAATGATTCTTCTCTCCTAGCATGATAACATCACCAAAGTATGATTCATGCATAGCATCATCGAATCTTGAACTATTTTTTCTTCTTTTTTTTTTCTTTTTTTTTCTGTTGGAAACCAGACTATGATCTCATCTCACTGCAAGTAAATCACATTATGCCTTGTGCCTACCAGTATCATATCCCTTTTTATAGAAGGTATGACAATTTGTAATGATATTCTATCTCTTTAGAATCCCACTTGAAATGGAAACTGGGTTGCACACCCATCTGGTAGCTGGAATTATTATCTTTATAAACCAAATAATTAGTAAACTTGTTTTCTTAAGAGTTAGAATGTTGCCCACTACCAGTCGAGTATCCCCCTTAACTTCATCCGACGAACTCTTCCCCTCCCACCGACCACCGTACCCTGCTTCAACTTCAACTCCGATAACCTAATTCAGGTACCTCGCTAGAGAATACACCACCACCATAACTGTGTTTTGTTGCCATCACCGTCACCATCAGCTCATTGGATTGATCAACACAACTGGACACTCGATTGAGATCCAATGGTTGGGATCAGGTCACGAAGTTTAAGAAAATCTCAGCCACATGATGTATCGTAAAAAGGCCAAAAATTCAACTAAAATACCCTTCTGTATTTATCCCCATGTTAGTATAACATATTACAACTGAAGTGAAAAGACAGTTACTACTACAGTGAACAAAACCACCCCCCCTTTGTAGCTTTCTCCCATTTGGTAACCCCAAAAGCTTAGTTTCTTTATGATGCCCTAACTTTTGGTGCACCCATTTATTATGTAATAACCTAGTCCCCAGGTCCATCCTTTTTGTGCTTCAATGGTACAATGGTACTACTACCTAAAGTCCATGTCTCTACTGATACAAAGTTCTTTCAGGCATTATGACAGTGGGTATCTGCATGAGACAAGTGGTAGTAACCATATTTCCCAGATCTGAAAGAATGGATTGGATTGGAGGCAGAAAAGTTTACCAAAAGGCTTGTAGAAAAAATCATTGGAAATTTTACAGGTCAGTCACCACTAGGGCTTCTGGCCAGGCTGGTGTGTGGTGAGTGGTGACCTCTGCAAGGTGATGCAGAAATGTGTAGCATGCAATGCCTATTGGCCTTGTTGCTTTAGGATCAAGGAAAGGAGCACTTGAAAATGGTGGGCTCAGGATCTTAACAACTGACCCAAATTGTTGGTGACTTTAGGTGACATGTCAGACCTTATCCATCAGATAAAACTCAGCTGCAGTCAGGCAGGGCTGAAATATGTAGGTTAATGTCAAAGCATGGAATGATTTTGGAGTTTGTACTTGGATGATTTATGGTGAAAAGCCTGCTAGCTAGCGAAATAAGGGTACGGTTTTCAGGCCTCGCTATTGGCGGATCCACCGTGTGCTATGTTTCAAAAATTCAAACAAAATGATCATGAATGTAGTACACTTAAAAATCTGTGCAATGTACAAAACTGCCAAAATTGAATTCAAATCAAACACAAAAAAGAAACACAAGAAGTCAATTTGTCTGACCAATTAGCAAGTTTCTCCGAAAATGTCAATTCTCGAGTAAAAAATAAAAAGCCAATTCAAGTATCTGCCTAATGAAAAAAAAGAATTATCCAATAACCATCAGAAAACAAAATGGCATACTTAATTTGAGCAATATCTCAAGAAAATTATATAATGCATACCAAAAGTATTAATCATTCATTCATGTGGGCACTAAATGTTGCTATAGACCTTACTAACCCAATTAATTACATGTTGACCCCCTCTGCCATCTGATGGACCTGATGCTCTCCCTAAACACTAACAGCATCTCTGCCCCCAGGACCAGAAATTAACCCTTAATTAATTAATTAACAAGATGAATCAAAATGATATAAACCAAAACCCAAAAAAAAATTATATAGAGATCAATGAGCATCAGCATTATCATCATCATCATCAAGAGATGTGCTCTAGGCCCTAGTGATTAGAATTGTGAAAGAAAAATTTATGCTGCTAAATCCCCTTTCTCCTCAAGCTCCAAGAGATCACAAGAATGGCTCATCTTGCAGGTTTGGTACACCATGCAAGTGATGACAGTGTCAAGAACACAGATGATGGAGTAGATGTATGCAATCAAGAAGCCCTCACAAACCATTGATGAGGTCAGCTCGCCGGTGACGGCGTACGGCCTGGCGATCCTGAGCTGGAAGAGGCCCTCGACGGCGGCAGTGGCGAGCGTCGCCGGGAGCGCCACGGCGACGGCGGTGGCGGCGTCGCCGCGGACGAGGAGGACGGCCCTGAGGACTGCGCGGGCGCCGCCGCGCCCGCCCTCCGCCGCGGCGACCACCGTGGCGAGGTTGCACACGGCGGCGGCGTTGGCGAGCGCCACGGAGTAGACGATCACGCCCGCCGCGGACAGCGCGAGCACGGCGCGGCCGTCGGAGCCCAGGCGCAGCGCCTCCGCCGCGTTGAACGCCGCCAACAGCGCCGCGAACACCGCCGCATGCGCGGACAGGAGCGCCCCGAAGCTGGCCAGCTGCGTCCGTGCCATAGCCGGGTAGCTCGCGCGCACCAGCGACGCCATCGACGGCGCCGCGCCGCCGACGCACCGCCGCGCCCCGCGTCCGCGCGCGGCGACGACGGCGTGCACGGCGTACGCCTTGGCGAGGAGGAGGAACGACATGGCGAGCGGGAGCGTGGCGAGGAAGGAGACGATGGACTGGGACAGCCGGTGGTTGAGGAGGAACAGCAGCTGCGACGCCGGCGGGAACCCGGCGGCGACGAACACCCGGCGCAGCCGCCGCGACAGCGCGGGCTGCAGGAGGAGGATGGCGCGTGGCGGCGCCGCCAGCTGCAGCAGCGCCGGCGAGCGCGACACGAGCGCGGCGGCGGAGAACGGCAGCGCGAGCAGCGCCGCCGCGGACGCCGCCGGGTGGTAGTGGCTGAAGAAGGCGTGCAGCGCCATCCTCACTATCCTCGTCGCGCTCCCCATTGTCGCCCTCCCTCACACTCTCTCTTGCTTTAGCTCTTGTATGCTCGTGTGTGCCTATATATATATACTACTACTATTTATTTATATATTTATATATGGATCAGGATGGCATTTGTGTTGTAAATGGGCTTTGATGTGTTTGTATATGTGGCTAATGCGTGTGTCAACTGGTGGCTTTTTGATAAAATAGAAGACGCAAACGCACATGTGCGTACCACCAGACGATAAACACGATGCTGGCTAAATTGAGAGAGAGACGAGAGATAAATCTACGAAACCTCACTAAATTTTTTTAGGAGTGCAGATGTGGTGTGTGTGGTTTTTAATGGGGATGGTTTCTAGGGGTTGGAGGGAATGGTTGATGGTTTGGTGTTTGTGGGTTCTTTGGTTGGCTGAATTTGGTGTTGTATTGCTTTGAGCTTTGTTGGGATTGGGTTTTTTGGTTTGGTTTGGTCTTTTTTGTGAGTGTTTTTGGAGGGGTTTGGACTTTGGAGTGGAATGTGTTGGGGGGCTTTGGATGTTGTTAGGAGAGGAGGGGTTGGCCATTTGCTTTAATAAGGGGAGTAGGGAAGTAGAGGCTTGAGAGGATGGGCAGGCATGCATCATTTCTCTCTTGCTTCCTGTTGGGTAGGATGTGGTATTCCCCACCAGCTGACCCAACAACTCCTACAAACTGTGCTTGGATTCTACTGGAAAGGGAATTTTGTTTTTCTTTTCTTTTGGTTTATGTGGCTACTTCCCTAGATTGTAGTGGAATATAGACTTTGGCCCTTGGGTTATCATTTCATTAATTTATTTTTAGTCAGGTTAGCTCATTAGTTAAAATTCCACTTTTGTCATATTTCGCGGCAAAATATTCTCCAAAACATTGGCTATTTTACAGATTGTGAGAATAAGGTTAAACTCAAACTACTGGAACTATGGTTATTTTTAATACAAAATTATGTGTACTTATTTTTACTATGTGGAATGTGTATACATGCACTCTCGTCAGTATGTCCCTTATCACACATTCAAAAAAGACAAAGACCAATGACAAATTTTGAACCTCACTAGCTGAATTCCTACAATAAAAACACTTAAGGTGCAAGTTGTAAAGTCTTGACGTGCTATTAAAAATTGACATATTCATAAAATGGAAAGGATAAAATAATAATCATTTTCAATCAAAACATTTGAATAAACCAAACAAATATAGATTATATTAAAAGTATTTGTATTAGCATAGTGCCTACATATATTTTTTATGTACTACTGTGCCATTGTGGTTGGTGTGGACGCGGGGATACATGGCAAAAACATTTCTTCACCATCGAAACATTGCGGGTGGATTAAAGAGGTCATATTTGGAAATGAGTTATCACAGGGGGTTTTATTTAAAAAATGGACCAAACATGCCGTCTTCTATCTAGAAAATATAATTTATAATTGGAGCTCTTATGAGCCCTTTTTTTATTAAAAAAGATATTGGAGTGAGCTCTAAGCACAGCAAACAAAATCAATCTTGGGGGTAGTTTCTTTGTCGGTGTAATTAGGTGGAATATTTTTTTCCCAATCCACTCAATCGGATGGATTGGATTAGGTAAATGATTTTACGGACAAGGACTATTATTAACTTTAAGGAATGTTTTACAACAAAAGAAAGGAGTGCTGGAACATATACACTAATTAGCATTAGCCTTTATAAACAATAGTAGATTAGTTGGGTTACATTAAACTAGAAACAGTTTAGGTGCCGAGGCAGAACTGTTTTTACTCCTAAATCAAGAGGGAATAAGTGACCAGTAAAAAGTACTCACTTTTACTGTTCCAAAATTCATAGAAACATAGTGAGTTTTTTTCTTAAGAAAAACAAAGAACCCGCAAATAATGCTACTTTTTGCATATGTTAATGATCATGTTTTCTATATCAAATATGTGTGGTACGGACATCAGTTTATGCCTCTATATGCTTGGAAGCCTTACATTCAGTACAGGAATGAAGTGTTTGAAAAAGGAATAAAAACGTGAAAGAAAGAACCTTACAACGCTTGGGAGCACTCAATTACTTTCAACTTTCTTGGACTTTTGATTTTGGATTTCGTACATTCATAGTTTAATTAATAGCTAGATGCACGTTCTCTTGATGAGGTACTTCCTTACAGATTGAAAAAATATTGTTACGAGTTTGAAATATGTTACGGTCACGTATAAAGAGCAACAAAATGCACCTATAGTTTGAGCTCTGGTACGGAAAGGAAAAACATAAATAATTGTACAATGTTTCGCCTTAGGGTGAAACTCCAATTTGTTTATTTGTGAAAATGATATATAGTGATAATTGCTCTCTTGGACAATGGAACTGTTACTCCTTCAAGGTTAAAAATACTTGTCGGTGTAGATAAGGACATGACCTCTAAAAAATATTCATATAAAATATCAACAAATATATGATTTTATAAAAAATATTTTAAGATTATCTATGCATTCGGTCCATATTTCTAAGGCAAATATTTTTAAGTTATTCACAGTTAAAGTCTTTAAAGTTTGATACTAGTCTTATCCAAAACAATAATTATTTTCAACCTATAGTGAGTATTAGGATTCATCAAGGATCATCCGATTAAGTAATTAATTACCACCTGTTTGACTTTTATAAGGTGTATTTTAATTTTCAAAAAATATTCATGATTAATTAGACCACTGATTTCTTATAAAAAAAATACTTTTAGCCAAAAATAAATAGTATATGAAAGTACTTGAAATATGAATTTATCGTGCAGTTTTTATATACTAAAATGGCCTATCCGTTGAACTATTTGTTGGTCAGAGTCTACAAAATTTAACTTTTGAAAATTAATTAAAATCCACCCTATGAATATCAACAGAGGGTTCGGAAAGGTAAGAGGCAACTCTCTAGGTGATTCGATGTTAGATTGTTAGATGGGCACTAACACGACTTAACCCTTTCCATGTTTTGTTGAAAGGTAAGAGACATCCCTCCAGCGTTCATCTCCAGCCAACTCATACCTTTCCTTGTCTCTCTTCACAAGTTCTTCCTTTTCCACGCAGCCTTCAGGGCATTTTGTCACTTGAGTTTAAGTTTTTTTTTCCCTATTCTAAGGCCCTGTTTAGGGCCTGTTTAGTTCCCAAAAAGTTTTTCTCAAAAACATCACATCGAATCTTTGGATACATGCATGAAGTACTAAATATAGATTTTTAAAAAAACTAATTGCACAGTTAGGGGGAAATCGTAAGACGAATCTTTTAAGTCTAATTAGTCCATGATTAGCCATAAGTGCTATAGTAACCCACATGTTCTAATGACGGATTAATTAGGTTCAAAAGATTCGTCTCGCGGTTTCTAGGCGAGTTATGAAATTAGTTTTTTTATTCGTGTCTGAAAACCTTTTCCGACATCCGGTTAAACGTCCGATGTGACACCCAAAAATTTTCTTTTCGCGAACTAAACAGGCCCTTAGTTCGCGAAAAGAAAATTTTTAGATGTCACATCGAATGTTTGACCAGATATCAAAAGGAGTTTTCGGACACGAATGAAAAAACTATCTTCATAACTCGTCTGGAAACCGCGAGACGATTCTTCTGAACCTAATTAAGCCGTCATTAGCACATGTAGGTTACCGTAGCACTTATGGCTAATCATGGACTAATTAGGCTCAAAAGATTTGTCTTGCAATTTTCATGTAAATTGTGTAATTAGTTTTTGTTTTTATTTATATTTAATTCTCCATACATGTTTGTGAGAAAAAAATTTGGGAACTAAACCAGGCCTAACTCCACCATATAAAAACTTTTAACTAACTTATTGCTTTTAAAAATAAAAATGTAAATAAATGGGCACTACTACAGTGCTAGAACACCCAACGCAGTACAGGCTAAGAGCTTCACTCACAACGTCCATGCTACAGTTGTCCATTGGTACTATATAGCATCTACAACGTCCAATCTACAGTGGTACTACACTCAGGTTTGGTGAGGCGTCCAATAGCAAATGACCAATTCTGAGCTGGTTCATGAGTTCAAGTTTTACCAATGCAAAGCGTGCACTGTTGTCCTATGTTTATAGCTAGCCAGCCAAACTTTTCCAATAAATTTCAATCAAACTCGTACAAGGTACTCTGAGTGTTGTATTGCATGGGACTGTATGAATAAATGCCAGTAATATATATACTTGCAATGCAGAGGGATTCTAATTTCTACGTGCCATGCAGCAAAAGTCCAAATCGAAAAAGAAAAAAAAATTAAAGTTTTAAGGATTTGATAGGAACAAGTGAACTATCATTCTCAAAAGGCCCAGCCTCTATCAAAGGTGATAGCAACCTTGTTCAGTCTCTACGCGACCGCTATATTAACCGACATGTGCTCTGATCATCAGGCTCACTAATTAGCAAGCGCAACTGAAATAAATGGAGGACCATTTTAGTCCACAGTATAATAGATTCGGGATTACAATTATTCATTCACCCCTGTTCTAATAATTTGAGTGGCCGTACGTCTTAATAATGGAATTCCCACAGATTCGCTCAGCTGATGCACATTTAAAATCCTGTGACATACCTGTGTTCCAAAGAAACTGAACTAATTTCAGTGAAAATGAAAATACTTTACCTAAAATTTCAAGTCTAACAAGTTGGGTCCCACATGAGGTAACTTTAATTAATAGGAGTAAATTGTAGTTTGGGCCACCTTTTATCACCAAAGTTTCGATTTGTGGCACATTTTAACCAATGTTTTCACTTCGGACTAGGTAATTTTACTTTTGTGTTTTCTAACATTGGTTAAACGGTGACCCAAACTGAAACTTTGGTTATAAAAGGTGACCTAAAGTGCAATTCACTCTTTTTTTATTTAATTTTTTTTTGGAATGGTTAATGATGAAACAATAGTTCACAGAAAATTTATTTTTCATAGACAAATTATGATGAGGCCAACAAATCGCATGACATGGACAGCTGCAGGAAAAACTGGAAAAGGCATGTTAGGTAAGTTACCTGGGTGCACGAACCTGGGAGGGTAGAATGATCACTTGGCCTTGACAACCAACAAGACTCTGCACGCTCTGTATGCACTATGCAGGGTATGATACTCGCAATACAGCAATGGAAACTGCTGGGAACCACAAAGTGGAGCATGTGAAGCAGCTCACCTGTTCAAGGCAAAGAATGGTCTATAATTCTGCACAGGATGTCTGGCATTGACATATATTTCACAGGACCAGAACAGAGTGAATGAACAGGGTCCTGCACCAGATTTGTCAGAAACATTAACCAACTTGAGAATGCGACGCATGGCTTGCATCAACCTGAAGGAGGACATTCTTTCTATTGGTTTTGATGAGCCAGATCAGCATCCTGTGCAGAAGAACTCTCTGATATTCTTTCCTGCCAGATGAACAGCTTGAGGCAATAACAGATAAGCAAGCTAGTCCGCATTTCAGCAGTGCAATAATTAGCAAGCCAAAGACAAGGAACAATACCTTTTCTTAATTGTAGGCCCTGATTATCAAAGACAAGTGCTTGGCTTTCAGCTGTCATCTATAGTTTCATTTTAGTCATATGGCAAATGGTCAAACGTGATGACCCACGTCCATCACTTAGGTCTAATATGGTAGTTGAATGTGATGCAAACACAACAGGTAAAGGACAGATAATTGATGAAGAGCCAAAAGCCAGTAAACCATTTAATGACAATATTAAAGGAAGATGTGTGTTCCAAGAACACGTTCACCATTCTTAAACCAGCACAAGGCACCATTCATATCAAGTTTAGCTAAAGATACTGATAAAAGTCACAGCTAATACAAAAAGAGCAAGATTTACATAAATGCTGTCATTTCTGGAAATGAGGATTGAGTAACCCAGAGATTTCAAGAAATCCAACACGATCACGCCCTCCAAATATCTTCTTCAGTTTCTCGTCACACACAATTATCTTCTTGTTGTTCGGATCCTGGTCACAGAAGCAAAAAGATTCAGCAAATGTGTGCTCTACGGAAAATGGCACAAATTGCAATTGCAAAGATAAGAAGCCATTGAGATGTTCTATGACACAACAAAGCTGTATTTTGTAACACTAGTTGCCTGTCTCAGGAATTCAATGTTCCTCTTAGAGAAATGTAACAAATCCATCTAACATGATGTGACGAGGGAGGAATCCAAAATAGATCATGGATTTAGAACAATAGAGTTGTGTAAACTAGAAAAAAGATTCAATTCAAATTAAATCTAGATGTCGAGATACAGAAAAGAGAAGTGGTGCTACCACTGCATGATCAATAGTATATAATGAATGCTGCCTTTCTTGCATCTCAACATCTAGGACACATTTGAAATTGAATTTTCACAGGTTTACAAAACTCTATGTGCTCTACACTGATGATTTATTATAAGTTTGAATACACAGAAATATGATAAATTTGCTAAGGGTAAGGGAGACTAGGCCTCTGGGCAAGAAAACTGCACTAACTTTGCAATAATAGATATGAGGACCAATCAGGAAGAACACACAAATTAACTAGACCTAAGATAGTGAATGAAATATCCTCGTAATTATCTAATTGGGTATAACAGTATTTTTTTTCTTACATCCAAGAAAGAGAATCACTGGACTGGTATGTGATAATCGTAAGGTTCTTGGTAATCAGATGATTTAAAATCATCTCAGAGCTCTCTATACATAGTACATATACCACATTTGGGTCCACAGTTCCACGCTGATAAATACTCTTTAACAGTTAATAAAGAACTAACTAAAATACTTCAGGACAAACTTTTTTAGCAATCCATACAATTGGAAAAGCTAATATTAGCAAAGCATGGCATGTTGATTATATTACTCACTTGTGTACCAACAACAAAAGCAACTTGTATTTTGTACTTGTGGTCCATGCAGATGTCTGGCAGTTTGTGTGGTTATAACAATTCACACCAAAGATGAGACTGGGTCAACTTTTGGTAAAGTTTGCACAATAATAATGCAAAATAATGGAAACAAGTGGGAACTCTTGGCCCTCACTTCCTCAATGTGAACTGCTGCCATATCCTTAATTCCTTACCAAGAAATGTTTTACAAGATTTTCATTTTCCTTTTGTTTTTGAGTAAGATAAAGTGCATGAGAGAACTTTTTACATTTATAATATTTTCTACCATCCTGGTACATGGTTCTTTTGTTGTACTTTAGGTTCACTTCAGTGCACATTACATCAGACATAAACGAAATAATTGGACTACATGCATCACTGGGAATTGTAGAAGTTACAAAAGGGTATAGAAAAATCACAAATACCTAGGTGCAATGGAGTGATCTCTAGTTACTGTTTTATAGCAGCTGATCTAGTGATCTGCCAATGCACCAAGCAAGCAACTGAGCCAGTGATATGGGCCTTCTAACAAGTTCTGGGCAATGTGCAACATATCTGCCATGCAAGGTGTATTCCAAACATGAAAGAAAATCCTAATTTTGGGCCATTTCATTAATTATATGAATATCTGTTGTAATGGTGGTGAAAAAAAAATTAGATTTAGATTTCTGCATGTGCATTATCATAATTCGTCTGGACAAATTCAATTGTGTAACACATCTCTACTACTTAAAAAATAAGAGATGTTTCCTCCATCCTTAAAAAAAATAGCGAAAAAAATAAAAAAAGTCAGACTCCTACCGATAACGTCTCAGAACCGTCAAAACAAAAAAAAAAGTCTGACTCCTACCGTTTCCCTCTCAGGAAGGGAAAAAAAAAGTCCGACTCTAGATCCGATTCACCCTTAAAAACGAAAAATAAAATTGATGTGCCGGATTATAGATATGTTTGCAAAAATGGAACCTACTGGTCGAGAGCATTCCATTTTTATATGATTTTAATTTTTGGGTCTGTACTTTAGCATTTGAGTCCCTATAATCTTGCAATAAGATACTTGAGGTCTTTTTTTATTAAAAAATAATAAAAGGGAAAGAACAAAGGCAGAAAGCTGCATAAAAAGAAAAAGAAAAACCGCACAAAAAAAGAAAATAAAGAAAAAGAAAGAAAAACAACAACAACAAAATTTCGTTTCTCCTAAGTGGCAAAAAAACCGTAGATCCGATTCCTATAAAAGGCAAAAAAAAATGGTGAAAAAAATGCTAGATCTGATTCCTTTAAAACCAGAAAAAAAGTCCGATTCCAATCAAGGCGAAAAAAATCGAAAAAACATCTAAAAAAGTTCGTCCGATTCTCTAAGAAGAAAAAAATGGTTTGTATAAAATAAAAAATATGCGCGAGAAAAAAATGGAAAGGGCGAAACAAATTCCGATTTCTAATCAGTATATATCTCTTCGCTATGTCTAATCTAATCTAACTATTTAAAAAGAGAAAATGCACGAAAAAATAAAAACGGTTCAAAGAAACGTGTGAGAAAAGTCAGAAAAAAGTGCAAAAAAACACGCTAAAAAGGTTTTCCATCTTCCATAAAAAATAAAAAAACGCGCGAGAAAAATTATTTCCATCGTCGATAAAAATTTTTTAAAAAAAAACATGCGAGAAAAAAACTATCAGAAAAAATGCGCCATTTCTAAAAAATGGTTTGAAAAAACCGTGCAAAAAAACATCGTCTATTAAAAAAACAAATTGGTCCAAAAAAACTGTCAGAAAAAACACTAAATTGATGGACGTTTGAGCCAGATAGGATCCATCGATTTTTTTTCATCTACTACACGGCTTTTATTTCGTCATATATTCTCCTGTATTGGAAAAAAAGCAAAAAAGAACATTAAAAAAACAAGCAAAAAACGCGTGAGAAAATAATTGTTAGAAAAAAAATGCAAAAAACACACGAGAAAAGAAAAGCAAAAAAAGGAGAAAAATATGGTTTTCGTCGTCAGTAAAAAAAACAAAAAGAACATGCTAGGAAAAAATTGTTAGAAAGAAATGCGCCATTTTTGAAAAATGGTTTGAGAAAATCGCGCAAGAAAAATAAAACATTGTTTATATAAAAACATGTCGCTCATTAAAATACAAACATTGTCATTGACATGATTATGCATGAAAAACGTATATTATCATTAGAATTTTTCACCCGTTGCAACGCACGGGCATTTTTGCTAGTAGATAGATAATTTTATCAATTCACTTACCCTAGCAGATTTTTCTAGGCATATGATAGATAAGTGTTACAGTTTCCAGTTTTCCACATGGATTGAATGCATCTTGACATTTATATATATCTATAATTAATCTGCTGGCCATGCCACAATGCAAGTGTACACCACCCAATTATCTTCAATAGTTGTGCCACCCTCCGACCACACCTAAAAAGTTAGACAAGGATACTGATAGATGACCTTCTATTGACAGGTTCAAGCCTAAGCTCAATACTCTTTAGGATAGGATAATTCCCATATCAAATAAGACAGCCAGTTTAAAAGTCAGATCCATCCTAATATCCTCTAGTCTTGTGATAGGCTTGAACACACCTCCACCAGTGTGACCGATGGCGGGAGACATTCTTGACGAACATATTATGCTGTACTGACCACGAGATATTGAACTATATGCCACTTTTAGATGTGGCAATTAACTATTTGCCACTGGACCCACATGTCATAGACACATGTGGACCCACATGTCATTGAGATAGGTGTGGCAAATAGTTAATTGCCAAATCTAAAAGTGGCAAATAGATGACCACAGGCCTCATTACATTGTCCGCAGTAGTCAGTATCACTAGCTAGACTCGTAGCTACAACTCAACCAGGAAATCGAAGCATGGCAACCAGGACGACAAATTGATGAATCTAGAGCATAATTAAAAGCAAGACCACCCACAAGGCCACAAATAGCGATTCTATGCTATCATACAAATTGCATCCATATGAATGTACCGTAGTACAATAGTACCGTCTACCGAGCAATTCACGCAAAGCGAAACAAAAATTTACACCTGAAAATGGAAAGCTAGAGGTGGGGGGTGTGTGACAGACCTGGAGGTTGTTGCCCTTGATGTGCGCCCAGATGATCTTGAGCGCCTCCGTCCTGGGCAGCTCCTCCGCGCCGCCGACGAACTCCCGCAGCTCGGCGGAGATGGGCTTCGGCTTCATGATCCCGCTCGCCGCCCTCTTCTTCTTCCCGGACGACTTCCCCTCCGCCGCCCCCTCCTCCGCCGCGGCCACCACCCTCACCCTCACCCTCGTCGCCAACCGCCCCGCCCTCGCGGTCGCGGCTCTCCCCATCCGGAACGACATCGCCGCCGCCACGGGCGCCGCCGCCCTCCGCAGAGCCATCGGGCACGCGAGTAGCTCTCCGGAGCGGATGGCCGCCGCCGTCGCCGTCGCCGACATCACCGGAGCACACGCGGAGAAAGCAGCGGCGCGGGGTTTTCGAGTGGGTTTGGGGATAGGGTTAGCCAAGGCGGTGGAGGTAGTAGTCGTAGTAGTAGACCAGGTGGACGCGTGTCAGCCGTCCGATCTCGCTGCCGTGGCCGATCGGACGGTGGAGGAGCGCCCGGGAATAACCTTGTCCGCTTCTTCGCCGTGGGAGGGTAAAGGAGGGCAGGAGGCAACGGTAAGATTATTAATCGCCGCGATTACCGGAGGAGGAGGAATGGAGTCGCTGACAGATGGGGCCCACGTCGCGGCACCTAAACATCCGGCCCACTTGTCGGCCCATGAATATGCTGACGTCACTTTTGAGCCCACTGATTCGGTAGTGGGCCTAGGCCTGGGCATGGAGGGTGGGCCCATCTCGGCCCATGAGGATGCTGACGTCACCGCGTCGTCTTCCCAAATGGCCACGGAGGCGAAAGGATTTGGCTTTGCTGCTTTTTTTTTTTCTTTCTTTCTTTTTCCCCTTCGGCTTCTCGTCGGATTGCCAGCCATGGTGGTGAACAACTTCACGGGCCCCGGGATTGGGCTGGGTGAGCGCTCCGCCCTGCGAAACCGGATCTTGCTGTTGTTTTTGTTGTCGTTGTGTGGCGCAATGTTTGGATTCTTGGGGGTTTTCTCTGACCTTGTGTTACCTTCTCGTTGGCGGTTCGATTCGGGTGCAGGGTTCGGCATCGGGTGCGGGTTCGGCGTCGGATGGGGGTTCGGAGGTGAGAGGACTCTTTTTTGCTTCATGGATTCGTCGGACTGTTTTATCTTCGTTGATTGGAATTTGTAGGAGTTGGTGGTGGAATTGGGAATTTTAGTTAGTCGAATTGAGTTGAAGGAAGCTCTTGATGTGATGTGTTATGGTTTAACCTTTCCATGCTTGGGTTAGGTTCTGATTGGAAGAATGGATGTCACTCTTGAGTTGCTTGAGATGAACCCCTAATACATTTCTAGCCTCGTTTGTCAATGGCAGTGTCACATATTGGTTGGGATTAATTCTCTCTTTCAATTTGTTCTATTCTATGCGGCTCCGTTGATATTTATACTGTTTGAAGGATTTTAGTAGCTCTTTGGATTCAGTACTGGTTATCCTGTTTTTCAATGTAACTATGGTGACGCAATAGAATGTTAGTTCTACTACGTATGTTTATGATTATTCCAAAGGTATTTTGTATTGATTTCAGTTGATTTCCGAATTGGTAATTAAGTTGTAGACTTGTAGGTTTTCTCTTTGACTGATCCAATGTGGAACATGACCATGCCTAGTCACAGACCACAGGCATTGCTATTGAATACAAACTGGTTTCCTCGGATGTGGAAGGTGATCTCGTAAATTTTGGGGCTTGGGAGATTTTGCAGACCTTCTTGTCCTCCATCAGTGTGTACTGTTATGCTGCATCAGACATGAACATCTGTGCAATTATGAACCCTGAAACCAGTTTATGAGGACATGGTCTCTGTGGTCCCAGATGATAGATAGAAATAGGTTTTTGTAACCGACATCAGTCTTAAGGCAATCTTTTTTTTTCTTAGATGATGGGAAATGGGGCAAAATTTATTGGGAGCATTTTATGTTCTATTGTGAGTTTACATGCTAAGAAATGGTTTAAGTCTTCTGCTCATAGTGATATAGTCCCATCAACCTTAGTACCATTGTTGAAGTTTTCATCTGTTCATGGTTTGAAGATAACGTGTTCTCTTGTTTTTCTATAACAGGAATGCCTCTGAATATGTTTGGCTTGGGCATCGGTACTAATTCTTGTACATTACTTTATTATTGTACATCACCTACAGTATCTCAGGTTTCAATTAAAGTTCTTCCTTCTTTTAAGGTGGGGGATGTGGAGTTGGTCTTGGGCTAGGGTGGGGCTTCGGCAAAGCGTATGGTTGTCAGTATCGCTCGTCTAGAGTCCAGTTTCAGGGCATTGAGTTTCAGAAGAAGACCGAAGGAGATGAAGCATCAAGCCTTGTTTCTCCAGAGCGTGTTGAAAAATCTCGTCCTTATGGATAGTATGGTTGTGCCTTATAATTCACATATGCTATGTTACCTTCCTTCCCTCAATTGTGCCTTAGTTGCATACCTGCATGTTTCTTCGGTAACATTTGATGCTTATGCTCAGCTTTGTCATTTTTGTTGTAATCAGAATGATGTTAATGGACAGGATTGTTATCTATGTTGTCAACTTATGTTCTCTGGATTCAATGCACTTTGCCAGTATTTGGTTGTTACTTTTGTTTAGTAACTCTAGTTCATATATGTAGATCATCCATTTTCAGTTGAAATGGACTGGGTATAAGATTAATTTAAATGTAAAATTAAAGAAAAATTAAACTGAAATCGTTTGGTTGTGTTACAATCCTCCATGCTTGTTGCTCCCCAAAAGATGGAGAAACGAATCCTTAAGCTGTTTTATTTTTGTGAATGTTACTACAAACTTAAAATTATTAGCTCAGAGTGTCAATGTACCAGATGGTACAATCAGGGAGAGTTTTCTGTTGGTTAATCAACAAGTGGGAGAAAAACAAAGGAGAAAAGGAGGGCAAACTTTATTCTTGATCTGTCGGTGGATGCCACACCTACACACTGGGAATCAGAACAACTGTTAAGTGTTTCATAGGATGCATGCACCTTTCAAAATGGTCAGAACTTCCACAACTGCATCTGTAAGTGATTCTTCCAGTGGAAAGCCTCTCATGCTTCTACACAAATGGGTGATCAAAGGCAGCAGCATCATTTGATGTGGGAGAGCTCGCCGTCTCTGCGTCGCCGCTCCTGAGCCAGTACAGCTGCCTGAATGAAGCCGCGCTGCTGGGGACATCCTCCATGACCCACTCAAAGCCCTTGGGATAGTAGATCCCTGTTCTTGGGTGTGGCACCCACAATGCTGTCTCCGCTGACCTTGCTTCTGAAGGCTGCACCCGGCTCATAAGGTTAGAGCTTTGTTTGTTCTTGATTTCCCTGCATATTTTATACATTTGTTATAGAGAGCTGATATGGTCTTGCTTGTGAAAAAATATTTTACTGCATAATATGTTCTTCATCATCAGAGGTCAGTCATGCTTTTAGAGCATTATGATGGAATCAACCAAATCGAAAGTTTGATCGCTAGCTCGCCATTGTAGGTTCAGAGTGGATGACTAGTTACCGGAGCAGACCAGCCGATTTTGCAATTGCACTTCGGCCCATCGATGCGAGGTGGAGAAACACAATAAAGGTTCTACTGGCAGACCTTTCCTCCTTGGTATCGACTAGCCGATGCGCTGATGGCAGTTCCTTCTTGCTTGGTACCTTACCTCCCCAACCCTGGTATTTATATGCCAGTTTTAGCTTTGTTAGTGCAGTCTTCCAACATAGTTAGGGCAATTACAAATACACTGTATACTTGGTAGATTATGAGTGAGTGAACAGGATAACCTGACGATAAACTGTGTTTAGTACTTATCTGGAGGATTACGAATTATTTTGTTCGCAGTCACTGCCTTCTAGTTGAGCAACCAAAATGGGGTTTTGAGCCTGATTGGACTCCTTTGGACAAAAACATTGTGGAACTGATGCTCCCAGAATCTGAAGTCAATTCTGGCCAAGTACAGTCCTGGGGTGGTACTATTGCTACGTGTAGAATCATGAGACAGCACAACCTGTGCTAGGTGTTTCCATATTCAAAAAGAAAAGAACACAGCTATAAAGCAATTACGCTATCTTTATGCTAAATGGTGCTATAGTTATGAAGGATATTTTAGAATTTCTTGTGAACTCCATATGGGTAGCAACTGACATGTCGGCTCTATTGATAGGTGGATTCAGTTTATTACCCATCTTCCAGTGACTAACTGAACTGATCTTGGACTAGAATTTTATATATCCTCATGGCAGAGATGTTCGCTTACTGGATGCTTCTGGGTACGGTCAAGAATTTTCGCATACGGTACTTCCTGACCTGATCCATCTTCCCCATGCATTTCTTTCTGATCAGGATGATTAACAATCACTTTGCACAATAATGGAGGGGATGAGCATCTGGTTCCCCTTGTAGGATGCAGATATAGCTGCGGTGCAAAACTAAAGACGGAGCATTTTCGATTGCTTCTTGTCTCTTCTTGCTGCAGGGGAAAAAAGTAAAATATTTTCCCTCCAGATTTGATACTAGGGTCGGTGATACTAGGAGAGGTCTGACAATGGAATAAAGCACACATTCTTGTATTGTTGTTGTCATCAGCTTCGATTCTTCTGTTCTCTCCTTTTGGTTTCAGTGGAAGGCTATGGTGTAGGATGATGTGCTGCTTTACAAACTACAGTACAAATATCTTTATCTCTAGGATCTCAATGGTTTACTTTGTCAGAAAAACTTTGATGAACTAGACATTACTACAGGTGCAGTAAAAATTCTGCTTCAAAGTTCAAAGTTTACGCTGGAATATTGGGGAATGAATGAAGGAATGAAAGATTTGCCAGTAGTCTGGCCTTTTTTTTTGTGTTGAATGTCTGTGTTTTGAAATTAAACTTGTTTAGTTGTATCCGTTAGGGCAAGTTTTTGCTATGTGTTTGTGATTAATTGATTAATCCCCAACTGTGTATGCTTTCTAAATCCAATACTATGTATGTCATCAGTTTGCAGGTTTAACTATTCTTGAAAAATGTATGACACCCAAAGAAATAGAATAACAAGTCAAACACCCAAAATCATAGTAAAGTCTAAAGAAAAGCTGAAATTCTGTTGTGGTGAAGTTCTGGCTGACTTCATGGCATCCTTATGGCCTTGATTGGGGGAGTTGGAATGTAGGGTTAAAGGATAATATATATAATACCTTCGGAATGGGAGAAAAATCTTAGTAAAATGCCTATCAATCCAAAAGCATTTGAGGGTTTTCTTTTCCAAAAACAAGTTGTAAGAATTTTACTCATTTATTAGAAACAAGGGTGTAGAGTATACTGTTGGGACTAACTTTCAAAGTGAAAGAAAGGAATTTTGGCTTCAAATGAATCAGGAAAAGTAGGTGAACTCAGGAGTTAAAAAGTCTAATGTCAAGTTTAGAACGCCGGAATCGAACTGTTTAGCGTGAAAAATCTTTGTGAACTTCCTGAGAATTGACCTGCTTACTCTAGAAGCCTTGCAAGATTGCATTTGTAATGGATGCTCAAGCAAATTTTCATATGAAATTCGTTCAATATATATGGACCACAGGACCACACGAGGGAGATGTCATCTCAATAATCTCATCCATAAGAGAATCAAAGTACGGATGTAGCCGAGGATGAGATGCACCGAAAATGTGATGAAGCGAGGTGATCAATGGTCGGTATCTTTTTCACTGCCCCTAGCGGTGGAGCCACCTCCCAGACGAGAAAGTGGTCATGGTTTGCAAAACCGAACCACCTTTAAGAGCCGTTCCTTGGCGGTACATCTGGTTTTCGTGAAAACTGTTTGAAAACCATTTGACTACCATGGAATCTGACTAAATTTTGTTAGAAATTCAAAATTCAGCTTGGATTCTTTTGCGTTTGACTGAGTGTTTTGGATATCAAGCTAGCCTTAGCGAAAACACAGTTCTCAATGGTTTTTGTAAAACCCTGGGAGCAGCTATGTGGCACTGGGCTTGGCACCATCGCGGTTCCTTGTCCCGGTCGGTCACTGAAAATCAATGGGAAAATGATTGATAGCAAATGGCAGCTACCTGCCTATCTCCATCGCTATGTGTTGGTACTAGCTGGAGTATCTCCAAAGCTAAACAAATTAATGAAACTTGTAACTTGTAATAATTAAGCTAAAATATATATATTTAGTAGTATGCATGTGGTATTATCTCTACTATTATAAAAATTAAATATATTTTCGTTTGAGTCCTATATATCATCTGTGTTTGAGTTGATTATATGACGTCCATATCCAATTCGACGTAAGTTTAGAATAACTATTGTACACCCTATCCCAGTCTAACCATCTTTCTCCCAACCCAACCCAACTGACCCACCCCATCCTACGTGCCTCCACTCGGCGTCGCACGAGCCCCTCCCTTGATTAGTGTCTATTTTTTCTCCTTTTTTTTACTTTTCTCTTTTTTTTTCTCCCGATAATCCTTATCCTCTCCCACTCCTTCCAATCTCCTCTCTTTTCTCCTCCTTTTCTCTTTTTTCCTCCTTTTTTATCTTCCAAATTTCTATCATCATAAATATTTCCTTTTGAAATTATCATTGTTTTAGGTGTGTATATGGCAAGTTTGTTACTTTACAAATGCTTTCCATCTACAGTTAATTTTTTTTTACTAATTGGATAATTAAAATTTTAATCTTTGGTCCATGAGGTATAGCAAAATTCATATGCGTTAACTTATGAAATAGCCACACGATCAATTTACGAGGCTATGGAAATGTGTATATAAGGGATTCTTCGTGTGATGATGCATGAAACAAGCACAATCAGGTTCAATGATATATATAATTTGCTGACTTTGTTTTGCTATTGTTTTGTTTGTCTTGTTTCGGTTTGTCGTTTAAATGGACAGAGTTTTTATCGGACGTGAAAATTGTCTTCACTTATTACAACACACGGGTATTTGTGTTAGTTAGAATAAAAATACTAAAAGCCAACATGGTCCTTCAAATTTCACCCCATATCAATTTAGTCCTAATGTTTCCGATTATCCAAACAAATCCTCGAGATTTATTATTTGCCTAACAAAATCCTAGGACTAAAAAAAATACCATACAGTCATGCCATGTCAAGGCTTGCATGTGAGGATGGCGTGGCATATCCTTATGGCATTTTGGGTGGATCCAAGGGGCTATGTAAAAATAAATAAGAAATCTCAAGGATTTATTTGGACAAGACTAAATTGATTCCGGAGCGAAACTTTAGATACCATATTAGCCATTTACCAGTCTTGCCATCAACAAATAAATAATACTTATATGTTCATTTTTTTAATATGATGAATGATCAAACATGAAATAACGTTATCTACATTATATTTGAACAAATGATTTTATTCATTCATCATTCATCATATCACACATCTAACGGTGCAAAAATCATCTGATGAGTTAAGATCGGACGTCCCAGATGCGCGCGTGTCGCTCCTCATCCTCTCCCGCACCCCCCTCTCTCTCTCTGCCGCAATTGACGCAATCGCCGCGCCTCCTCCGTATCGGCGCGATCGCGCATCCTCTCCCGCATCTCCCTCTCTTCCGCATTCGCCGCGCCTCCTCCGCATCCCTCCCCTCCGCGTCACGATCAAGCGCCGCCTCCCCTCCTACCGCGCCCTCCACCCGAATCCCTCGCCTCCGCGTCGCCGGTCTGCGCCTGCGGGAGGAAAATAATCCGCCTGCGAGGAGGAACGCCTCGCCGGTGGCTGGCGATGGGGTAAACGCCCGTTAAGGGCGAGCCCGTCCTCCGTCGTCTTCCCGTCGTGCACGGAGGAAGCGAAGCGATATTACCGTTCTTTTCATCGTCTTCTTAGTCTCTCTCCCCTTCTCCGACGGCGAGGTGCTGCTGCCCACATCAGGCGGATCCCATCTCCCATGGCGGTGTCCTGGCGGTCGGCTCCCATGGCGGCGGCGTCCTGGCGGTCAGCTCCCATGGTGGCGGCGTCCTGGCGATCGGCTCCCATGGCGGCGGCATCCTGGCTAGCGGCCCCACCACCGGTAACACGATTTTCCTTCAAATCAGGCCCTAATTTTTACATGGCATATTTTGTGCGATTTTTGGTACAGGCAAAATTTGCTAGAGGAAAAAAAATGTAATTGGCTAAGAGACACCGCAAAAACATGACACAGCTGATGGACACTCCAAAAATTGTGTAATTGGCTGTAGGACACCGGAGGCAATATTTTATAATTTCCGGATCAAAAGAGGGGATATTTTTTTCCAAATGACGAGATTGCCCAACGTGGAAAGAAAATTATATATTCAGAAGAAGAAGACAGGAGACGTACTTGTAAAGATTAATACGTACGTACGCTTAAAGATGCACTAATACAAACATGGCAGATGATAGCTAGAAGATGAATTCATGGAAATGTACGGTAATCGATCTACAGACGCAGCTCGAGGTCCTTCTGCTCGTCGCCGGCGCCCATGGAAGACACGGCGGTGGTGGCGTGGGACGCTCTTGTCCAGGAAAGCATGTCCACCGTGTTGTTGTCACGGTCGTCGCTGCCGAGAGCGGCCATGAGCTGCGCGTGCTCCGTGAAGCGTCGTGCGCCGACGCCGACGCCGCTCCACCACTTGATTGGGCCGACGATGCACGGCAAGGAGCAGAGGCAGACGCGTCTCGCAGTCTCGTTGGTCGCGCGGCCCACCCCGTCGTCGGCGGCGGCCCCGCTGGCCTCGCCGTCGCGCAGCTCGTCGCCAAGGCGAGCCTCCGTCTGCGCCATCGACGCCCATTGCCTCGAGCTGGGCCGCGCGCGGGGCCGGCGGCGGCCACGGCGACGACGTGGAGCGCGGCAGGAAGTAGCCACGCGCAGGGCCGGCGGCGGCGCTCATGGCAGGGGCAATCTCGTCATTTGGAAAAAAAATATCCTCTATTTTGACTCGAAAATTATAAAATATTGCTTCCGGTGTCCTACAGCCAATTAAACAATTATTGGAGTGTCCATCAGCTATGTCACGTTTTTGCGGTGTCTCCCAGCCAATTACACATTTTTTGAGTATTTTGTAGAAAATTTTACCTTTTGGACAAGGAAACTTTTGTCACAGGCCTTGGTGGCGGGTCCACTAACGGGAGTCTGATTAGTGTAAATACCATGCGCTCCTAATCTCTTAATCGCACTCGAAATCCCCTGATTGCGCTCATCCCCTAATCTCGCTTTCCAATTACCACACTTTCTTTCTTCTCTGAATGTATCTCTACATATGCACGAATGGGGGCCTCGGCGGCTTGCACCGCACTGATCTCTTCCGCGTCGGCTGATGGGGTGAACGAACGCAGAGACGTTGCTCCAGTGCTCGATCTAGGCTGCGGACCTAAGGTGTGAGCCCAATCCCCATCCTGGTACACTCATTTGATTGGTTTTTCTTCCACGCACTCTATGAATTCCTTTTTTGCTTAATTCCAAATCAGGTTTTAACATAACTGACCAATATCAACATAATGTTTTCTCATTATCTGTCTATAATAATTTACTGTATTTAGGCGGTCTGATGTTTTTGTTTTTAATAAGATCTAGCTGATTTGGTTTATTTCAGTTAGGTAGAAACAATGCTGAAATTAGTACGAAGCAAAATTAAACCGTCGCTCAGGATCGTCATGCTCTCTGCGACCAAACAAGGTTAGTGATGGAAACGTTCTCTTGTGTCTATTTCATTCAGTTGTGTATAACATCTCTGATAGACTCAAACGATAAACAGTGTGTATCTTTGCCATGAACAGTGCGTAAACTGTTAAAATATTAGCATCTGATAAATGGATGCTACGTGAATTGCTCTATCTGTATTTTATATCTTTGGACAACCGTGTTTCTGTTTTTTTTTAAGGTGGGACCATGTTTCTGTTTTATATTAGCTGGGAAAAGGTTGTGACATTGCTTTTGTGAGTATTACAGATAGTGAGTATTAGACAATCAAAATTTAGAATCCAATCAGAAGTGTAGTGTCTAACAATGTGAATTTACAGATGGGTGTTTATATTCTTGATCATATTGTAGTAATTGTTCTCGCTGCATTTGAAATTGTTTTCGCATAGAAATGCCCCAATGAATCTGAACAGGAAGAGAACACATGCACAACCTGTTCGTGCAATACCCGCTGTGTCCCCAAGACCCGTTGTGCATAGGTAAGTTGTTGATTGAATTGATTAAACTTAAAGTAATAAATTTATACTTTCGTGTGATTGACTGCTTGTCTGTAGGTTCAAGCACTTTGACAATGTAGAGTTTGAAGATTGCATGGTCAATAGAGCGTTTAGTGTTATTGTAATGGTAGATGCCAAGTTCCATTCAGAGGCTCATGGTGATAGGCAATGATTCATTTTGATGAATGCTACTGTAAGTTCCTTTTTTTGTTTTTAATGTGGACAAAATATAAACAAAATTAAATTAAATACTACCGTCGACTAAATATGCAATATGGTTTCTACAATTGTAGGGCTCGAAAATGGAAGCAGTTGTAAGCGGTGAGCTGGCTACAAGGTTTCAAAATATTTTGATTGTAGGACGGAACTACACCATATATGGTGTATATTTCCAGCCTAATTATTGGAAATTAAATTTTCGAGCTATAAAAAGACAATATGAATGCTTCTTCACTAGAAATACTATAGTTGAGTCCTATAACCAACCGCTGCAATTTCCTATCTACCCTAAACAACTCACGGAATTTGGTGAGTTGTCAGCATATTACAATAAGATGTTTGTGGGTAAGTTTTAAAAATTTTCATCTTTATATTATGGGAAAAAAATGACAAATTGTGTTATTAGCAATATGTTGGCTGACACCTTTTTTTTTAGACATTGCTGGTGTTATTGTGTATCTAGGTCCACTTCAATGCGTTTCTAATCGCCTCTACAAAGAGGTCACCCTCGTGGACACGAGGTATGTATTTATACATAAACAAAATCAACCCTTAACTTATTCTTACGTAAATAGTAATTATATGTATGCATTGTTTATATTTGAAGGTGTCAGCTTGTGGTTATTGGAGTTTACGCTAACCATCTGACCACTCACGTGCTGCAATGGGCTTCAACATTTGCTAATAATCACGTTGTTGTGGGAACTATGCTGCAATTGGACCGCACGTATTGTAAGTGTATTAGAGAAAGTGTTGCTACATATGTGCTATATACTTGTTGAATTGAACTACCCGTATAATTACTTCTGGATGAAAGCAGGGTGCTTGGAGTCTTCGGATCATAGCCAATTTCATTTCAATCCAAGTTTTCATGCTCTGAATGAATTACATAGTGAGTATCTCTATAAAGCTTGTTGTTTCCACTGGTCAATATATGTTTAGATGAACTAAGTAATAACTATATATGTGAAAATACAGACTTTCGGTGGTTTGTGGTCAACGGAGAAGTCAACCTCAGTTTTGTCGACCGATATCATGTAACAAGATGGGTTCACATTGCCGAAGTTCTGGATTCAAAGTCTTCGTTCAACAAAAATATTAAGCATGCTTAGTTTTAAGACAATTTTGAATGCTTTGTGCTTTGTGTGCCTATAAGTGCACTGGAATGTAATAATGCTTTATTTAACGCTGAAAAACCATAACTATGTGATTTATTTAACACTTCAATTTAATGTTTAAGGCAGTTTGGGTTCAGTTTAGTGTAGGCCGTAAATCGTGATGAGCAGATGGCTTGGCGGCGCATCGATGATAGATAATTAGATATGCAACCTCTTTGTGTGGAACTCTGGTTGGTGTACTGAAGTACTATACTACCGATGAATAAAGAAATGAGCCAAGCAAGTTAAAGTTCCTTCGGAGAAGCTTGTCTGCTTCTTTCTTTACTATTCATTTTTCAGACAGATCCTGATACTTCTCCATCTCTAAATCATTTGACATGTGTTTATGGTTTACTGTATAATCTTGCCTGGACTTACAATTTTAGGTAAGTTTTTATAATCTACCCAATATTAATTCTTTTGCTCATGTTTTAAACATTTATTGTACATATAGACTGATACTAGATTTGGTTTAAGTCCGATGTTCCATAAGGATATATATCTTGCGGGGTCGGTTGGTAGTTGGTCGAAAATCCATTATGAAGTTGCAAAATACAAATCGGTACGCTGGCTATCCTTTGTTCTTATATGAATGTGTTTTTTTTATATTATTTTGACGGTTGACTTTTTCCATATTCTTATACCAATATATCTTGGTCATACTGGACCAAGAAAGCATAACACTATCTTCTAGACCCTAATCCACTAAATCCAATGTATGAGAACAACCCAACTATGAGATATACCAAAAAATTATTAAAAGATACCGACTACTTCAACAGAGCCATGCTTGTGGCATGTCCTGGCTCTAGGTGGACTGAGGATATCGACATGTGGCGCCATATATATATGTCACAAATCCGGTGGCTGACTCGTAAGTTTTCTTCTAAAAACTTGTTTGATCCAATAAATTTATTTGTCTGACGCATGGTACCTAACTATTCAAATTTCATAGGAATTTGTCGGGTTGTCTCGTATATCTTTTCATGCGATCCGGGAATAATGGAGCACTTCATTTGCCGTCTTTTAAGGTCATTCTGACTAGCATTGGGCATTTAGAATATTATATTTTATTTTATAATATAGTTATTTATTTTTATAAACAAATGCACTTGCAGAATGTTGACGAGCTAAGTAAACAATTTTTTGCTACATCTATTGATGTACGAGCAAAATATGTGCGAAAGCAACATTCCTAGCGGCACATGAGATTTTCTTCAGTGTATCCCTCTCCGAAAGGGGGGGAGAGGGGTCGGGTGGCGTGCTGAAGTCGCGGTGATCCCGAACGGTGTGGTTGTGTTCTGAAGTCGCGGAGTTCCCGAATCTTTGATCGGTTGCCCGAAGTCGCGTTGCCTTGTTGAGCCGCAGAAGGCGTTTGTCGGCATAATTCGTTGACTGGGCACTTATCAAAGGCAAAGGTTGAACTTAATTGTGGGAAATATTCCCTGCCGTTGACTGGAATACATCATATCCAAATAGGTTGATCATAATTGTGGGAGATTTCCCCGCCGTTGACTGGTAACTACCTACCTATCTTCCTATCTTTCGTATAAGATGTCTTGGTTGGTTAGATCACGAAGAGCCACTGATCAATCTGTAGCCTCGTGCAGTAGCGAGAAGTCTGTTGGCACTATGTCGATAAAGAATGCTTCATCTATATCTTTTGAGGATATTGAGAAAAGTATTTCCAACTGGAAGATCCCTAAGGTTAATATTAAGGAAATATATCATGTAGGTACTTTTTCGTTACTTAGTAACTACTATATTAAAACAATCGAAAAAACTATTCCAATTAGTTCTTTGCATGAAACCCTGCATCTTCTTTCAGAAAGAGAAATCAATTCTATAAGAGCTAAACATCAATATCACTACCTTCACTTTGGTCTTATACAAGTTGCTATCAGATCCTTGACTAGAAAGGGTTTGAACGTCTCTGTTCTGGCTTGTCTAAGAGATTGCAGAAATAAAAGGTTCAAAGATTCCTTACTTGGCATGGTGGAAGCCAGCCTTAGTAATGGTCCTGTTTATTTTAATACCTTTCCCGATTTTTCTGTATCTCTCTCAGACAAAAATATCCATAAAGTTCTCACTCTCAACTTACAAACATCTGGTTATGATCTAGAACCAGGGAGTGAAAACATCTCCGTTACCTACAGAGTTTACTACAAAGCCATGACAACTTTAGCACCTTGTGCCAAACATTATACACCAAAAGGCCTAACCACTCTCCTTCAAACCAATCCTAATAACAGACATACTATCCCCAAAACCCTGAAATGGGATGAGATCACCCTGCCTGAGAAATGGGTTTTATCTCAAGCTGTTGAACCTAAGTCTATGGATCAGTCGGAAGTCGAATCCTTGATTGAAACACCAGACGGAGATGTTGAGATAACATTTGCTTCAAAACAAAAAGCCTTTCTCCAGTCTAGACCTTCTGTCAGTCTAGATTCTAGGCCTAGGACAAAACCTTAAAATGTTGTCTATGCTACCTATGAAGACAACTCCGACGAACCTTCAATCTCAGACTTCGATATCAATGTTATCGAGCTTGATGTTGGCTTTGTTATTGCTATAGAAGAAGATGAATTTGAAATTGACAAAGAATTGCTTAGGAGAGAAATAAGACTCCCTAAAAATAGAACTAAAACTAAAAGATATCTTGAAGAGGTTGATGAATCATTCAGAATGAAGATAAGAGAAGTTTGGCATAATGAAATGAGAGAACAGAGGAGGAATATTTTCTTCTTTGATTGGTATGAGAATAGCCAGATTATACATTTTGAAGAATTTTTTAGGACCCAGAAGAAAGGAAAGGAGGTATGTAATGAAGAGAGAAAACAAGAACATGACAAGTCAGTAATTAAGGTCTTTTCAGATTGTGGGACAACCAGTGAAACGCATATTACTTATTCTCCTTTTAAACTTACTCAACAATCTCAGGATATCATAGGAAAAAATTGTTTTCCAGAAAGCACTTATGAGAAATCCATAGAGAATAAATTCCTAGGATATTTAGTAGAACAACAGAAAACTCAAGATCTATCCCCTGAACAACAAGATTCCAAAACAATTCCTATGGAACCCATTATTCTAAGAAGTCATGAAGAGCCTTCTTCCCACTCTCAATTTGAGGAATCTAGACCTCAATCTGAAACTTATCTTTTGCCTTATTCTTATCCTATTACAACTATAATTATTCCAACTGCCACTCCCAAAGATAAGGTAGTCAAATTCTTTGATACTAATGACCAGATGTCTAATTCCTTGACAAAAATTCAAGCGTCATCTTACAATAAATTGATGCTCCAAAAAGAAGTTTCTTCCTTGAATAACAAAATCGACTCTTTGGTAAACAGAAACTTCGAGAGTTATATTACCAGAATCATCGATACCTCTTTCTACAACATAATCAATGATCCTAAAGGAATTACCAGATCAAAATTCAGATTGTTCCATAATGTTCTCTTCTCCAAGATCTATATCCAACCCAATCCAAATAAAACACTTTGTTACCATTCTCAAACCGAAAACTCCTTTAAAAGAAAATCTCAAAACCAAATCTCGGCTAAAGCCCTATGCGCAAGTAATAAAATCTTAGTCCATAAGCAAGATCTTTTTGGAAGCATATTTGTTATTTCTGATATAAATCAATTTGGCACTATTAATCCTGAGGAAGAAAGGACCAAAAGAAAACTTAAAATTAATGACCTCTTCCAAGAACAAAATTATACTAAAAAGGAATTGAGAGACTTAAAGGGAAAAATTCGAAGTCTAGAATTACAAAATAATAGTTGCATGGGCCAAGATGAAGAGGTTGTCAACCCCATCAACAGTTATGTTAAGCAGAAATGGTATGCAGAAGTAAGGTACAAACTCAATGATGGATTCCAATTCAGTTATAAGACTTTAATTGATTCAGGAGCTGATGTGAACTGCATTCGTGAAGGTATTATTCCATTCAAATACTTTGAAAAATCCTCCCATAAAATTCATGCTGCAGATGGAAATTTACTAAAAGTCAATTACAAAATCCCTTCTATTCATGTTTGCATAAATGGAGTCTGCATTAAAACTTCCTTTTTGCTTATAAAAAAACTAAAGCAAGGAGTTATTTTGGGAACGCCATTCTTATCCCTAATAAAACCCTTTATTGTTACTGAAAAAGGTATCCAGTTTAGAATCAGAGACAAAAATGTTAAGTTAAAATTTTCTTCTAAACCCGAGCAAACCATGTTAAACTATTTAAAGGAGATCATCACACAAAAAGAGCAATTTGTGAGTGACATATCTTCTGAAATAAAAAATGCTAGGATTTCCCAAACCCTTAATGATCCAAGGTTTCAAGAAAAAATTATACTGTTAGAAAAAAGGTTCATAAAAGAGATATGTTCTGATTTCCCATCAGCTTTTTGGCATAGGAAAAAGCATGTTGTAGGTCTTCCTTATGTCTCTAATTTTAATGAAGATAAGATTCCCACTAAAGCAAGGCCCATTCAGATGAATAGTCGACTTTTAGAAATTTGCAAGCAAGAAATAAAAAACTTGCTAGACAAAGGCTTAATAAGGAAAAGTTCCTCTCCTTGGAGTTGTGCAGCCTTCTATGTAGAAAATGCTGCTGAAAAAGAACGAGGAGTTCCTCGGCTAGTTATCAATTACAAACCTCTCAATAAAGTTCTACAATGGATAAGGTATCCAATACCTTATAAGCATGACTTAATACGAAGGATTCAGGGTTCAAAGATATATTCTAAATTTGATATGAAGTCTGGGTTTTGGCAAATCCAAATAAAAGAAGAAGATAGATATAAAACTGCCTTTACTACTCCTTTTGGTCATTATGAGTGGAACGTAATGCCGTTTGGTTTAAAAAATGCTCCTTCTGAGTTCCAAAAAATAATGAATGAGATTTTCCTTCCCTTTACATCCTTCATTATAGTTTATATAGATGATGTTTTAATATTTTCCCAAGATGTTGACCAACATTGGAAACACCTTAATATGTTTTATAAAATTATAGTTCAAAACGGTTTAGTAGTCTCTGCTAAGAAAATGAAACTTTTCCAAACTAATGTTCAGTTTCTCGGTTATAAAATTCAATATGATCAAGTCCAACCAGTAGCAAGAGTAATAGAATTTGCAGAAAAATTTCCGGATGAGATAAAAGATAAAACACAGTTGCAAAGATTTCTAGGGTGTTTAAACTATGTCTCCGATTTTTATAAAGATCTTGCAAAAGACAGAAAGATTTTAACCGAGAGGTTAAAGAAAAAGCCTCCAGCTTGGACAGCTAACCATACTCAAGCTGTTAAAAAGATCAAAGGTAAGGTCAAAACCTTGCCCTGTCTTTATATTCTAGATCAAGATGCCTTCAAAATTATCGAATCAGATGCCTCAGATCAGGGTTATGGAGGAATTCTTAAACAAAAAAAGGATTCCAAAGAGCAGCTGGTCAGGTTCACCTCTGGGACCTGGAATGAAGCTCAAAAAAATTATTCAACCATCAAAAAAGAAATATTGGCCATAGTAAAGGTCATATCAAAATTCCAAGGAGAATTATTGAATCAAAGATTCTTGCTGCGTATAGATTGCAAGGCAGCAAAAGATGTCCTCCAAAAGGATGTAGAGAACTTAGTCTCCAAACAAATCTTTGCCAGATGGCAAGCAATATTATCATGCTTTGACTTTGAAATAGAATATATCAAGGGAGAATTAAACTCCCTACCAGATTTCTTATCTCGTGAATTTTTACAGAGCTATGGCACCTAAAAGGAACTTATCAGCCCAAGGGAGAACTACAGAAAGTTCACCAAATAAGCATAAATATAATGAACTAGGAAATATCATTCCTAGAACCCCTACAGTTCAAGAAAAGTATGGGAATAATTCATCTTATATCCTCAATATAGAGGAAGTAATTCTGCCATTAGAATTTGGAGACTCTGATCTCAATATTATCAAGATTATGGGAAAGTATTTCCCACAACACCAATATTTTATCCCTGAATATCCAGGGAAAGATCAAAATTATTACGAGACCATATTATGCGAGACAAGAAGTGCACAGATATTCCATACAAGGAATGGTGATGAATTGGGATTCACAAAATTATTGATCCAAAAAATTATAAGTATCGATGATTGGGATAAATCATCAAATCCTTATGTAGCCAGGACTATATATTCTACATCCTGTGCAAATAAAAGATATAACTATTGGGATTATCAGAAGGCCTGGGAAAGAGTACTCCTCGTACAAAATTCCCAGATGAAGCATTCATGGTTTATTCGCTTCAAAGAAGGATGTGAGGAGATACCACTGTGGTTTTTCAGTAATTGGTGGCTGAAAGCAGGGGCCATTCCTGAAATCCTACCACAAGAAATCATCAAAGTTATTACACAAGAATCAAAAAAGGATCTCAAGGAATATCCTTTTATCCTTATGCAATTTTGTGCCGAAACAGGGATGCCTTGGATACTAAAATGGGACCTCAATATTCAAAGAATGGAGTTCCCAGCAACCTTAAAGCGAAACTATTATGCAAGATGGTGGGATAAGTTTGCAATCACACCAATAATTGAAGGAAGAAAGTTTCGAGCCAAAAACAAGAAATCTCATGTGGCTCAATTAAAAGAAGATATAACAAGAGAATTATTAAAGGCAAGACCCGAGTTGACAAAGGGAGAATTGCAACTTCAAGTATATGAAACTATGTTTAAAAGATTGGAAGAATCACCAAAATCTAGTTCTACATGCAGAAGTCTAGACGAAGATTTGGTACAATGCAGCCAAATTAAGCCATCTTCGCCAATACCTCCTTATTACTCAATTAAGCAAGATAATGATTTAGATGAAGGAATATCAGATTTCAATCCAACACACATCTAGTCAAGATATGACGACAGATCTTGTCACGAAGATAATGAATAAAGATCTTGTCATCCCCGACAAAGATCACTATTCAAGATAAGGAATCTACACTATTCCAGATAAGATAAGTCTATGGTCAAAAGGCGATATTATGACATCTTTATTGAAGGTCAAAAGCGTCATCATCAAAGATTCTCTCCATGAAGTCTAAAGGGATATCATGAACTCTTTGAAGTCAAGAAGAGATATCATGAAGATTCTCTACCGAGCACTATATAAGGGGCTCACTATCACATTTCAGAGGCATCGCATTCCACACACAACACATCTCACTCAACCGTTCCTCTCACCGCTCCACCAGCCATCACACTCCACTCCACTCCATCTAAGTGTTAGTACTATAGTATAACCTAAATAAAAGACTCATGAGAGTCTAAGTGTGAGAGTCTATGTAAGAGTCTTTGTGAGAGTCCTGTACCTGTATAATTACGAACGTGTTGTACCAAGTCCTTGGTGTAATCTTCAGAAGGAACTACCTTCAACCTATCAAGGTATATGAATGAACACCTGGACCGTTCTATATAAACCTATTATGTTCTAAATATCTAATTATATATATATATATGTGTAACAAATGCTTTATTTTGTGCCCGCAACAAATAATGGAATAACTCTATACTTCCTTAACATATTTTTATGCGTATATTGCCCTTTTATATTGTATACTTAAGTGATTATATATAATTAAGTCTTGTAAAGTTTTACTGTGCCCACGTAATATGATAGTACTGCACCTTACATAAAATATATTTAATGTACAATATGAATTTAATTAAAGTTCAAATGCACAGATTATATAAAAATATTTTTTGGTAACATGAAATTTTTTAAAAAATACATACAAATAGAATTGCACCGTAGCGTTTAGCCTGCAATTTTTTTAAAAATGGAGTTGTTCCTCGTTTACCCTGCAAATCTCTATAAGTGAAAGTTCTTTCCCAAAATATTTCTACCATGTGCCACGTCATTGAATAAATATTGGCCATATGATTCAGAAAAAAACAAAAAAAAAAGAGAAAGAACCGTAGCCGTTCGATAATGGTTAAAAATATCGTGAAGGAAAGAAACGACTAGAGCCGTCGAAAGAGATCCAATCCCACCGCTACGGTCGCTTCTCGTGCTTTCTTGGTAGTCGATAAAATCACATTGTTGGCTTATTCGCCCTGTTCGAGAACGGGAGATAAAGTTTTAGTTTTCTGTGGCATACTTTAAATTGCTAAACGGTATGTAAAAATTTTATATATGAAAGTTATTATTCTAAAATATTATATTAATCTATTTTTTAAGTTTGTAATAATTAAAACTCAATTAATCACAAGTTACTACCACCTCGTTTTACGTAAAATACTTAATATTCATCTTCGTCATTTCAGGAGATTCAAACAAAGCTTTAATCACACTGCTCCATTCCGCCGTGCTGAGGCAGAGCTATAAACACATGTCGTGAAGATAATATAAACACATGTCGTGAAGATAAAAGAGGAGAGAGACTTCTAGCCAGCTGTAGTACGGATTCTTAAACATAATGTGTGTATGACATGTGGGACCATGCATATAATAGTGTAGTATATGTTTATAGGTAACTATAGTATGAGTTGTCCATTAAATCGACTATAGATGATTTGAAGCTAATAGTTGACTCTACTATTAAATTTGCTCTTAGAACATGTGTTAGAGCAGGTACAGCAGCAGATTATAAGCCAGCTATAAACATATTTTAAAGAGAAAATGTTTATATTTTAAAGAGAAAAAAGAGGAGAGAGAAGAGCAGCGGGCTACATATCTGTGGCCAGCTGTAGCACGAACTCCAAGACGTAATATGTGTATGACAGGTGGGACTAGGTATTAATAGTATAGTAAGCAACTATTGCATGAATTGGCTATTAAATTAGCTATAGATGTTTTGGAGTCAGTAGTTGGCTATAGACTGCTCCTTCCGTCCCAAAATAAGTGCAGTTTTGCACTATTCACGTTCAACGTTTGACCGTTTATCTTATTTGAAATTTTTTTATGATTAGTATTTTTGTTGCTATTAGATGATAAAACATGAATAGTACTAAATATTTTTAAATTTTTCACAAATTTTTCAAATAAGAAGGACGGTCAAACGTTGGGCACGGATATCCATGGATGTATTTATTTTGGTACGGAGATAGTATTAAACTTGCTCTTAGGAAACGTATTCATGGGACGTGAATGTGCCGTTGTTGTGTGTGTTCATGTGCCTCTGTACACATCAGACACATATTTTTGGCATAAAGAAAAATAACCTAAAAATAATAATAAAAAACACATTCCAAGTTTAGAGGACCGACCACCGCCACGTGGCAGCACGGCCGATTTCCCCTCCCCTCCTTTCTTCTCTCCCACGCCCTTCCTCCTCCAAACCCTCCCCTCTAAACCCTCGCCGCAAACGCAGGCCATCCAACCAACCCCCCCCCCCCCTTCCCCTCCTCCTCCTCCTCCGCCGCCGCCGCCGCCGACGACGACGACGACGAGATGCCCCCGACCGGAGCGCTCCACGCCGGCGGCCGCCACCTCCTCCCGCTCCGCCGCGCCCCGGGTGCGGCCCAGCAGCCATGGTCCCACGTCCGCTCCCACCTCATCTCCTCCTCCAAGCGCCCCTCCCCCTCCCCCTCCCCGCCGCCGCCGCCGCCCCCGCCGCTGCCGGTTGCCCCGTCTACCTCCGCCTTCGTGCAGACCGCGGGCAGGAGGAGCGGGGGCGGGGCCGGGGCCGGGGCCGCCGTCGGGTCCGGGGTGGTCGCGTGGTACCTCGGCTCGATCGAGGCGCGGCCCGTGCTGACCAAGAGCGTCACCGCCGCCGCCATCTTCACCGTCGCCGACCTCTCCTCCCAGGTGGGTGTCTCTCGTTCGCTCTCTCTCTCCCAGGCGTTTGTGGCGCAGGAGTTTTGGATCAGTTAAAATGTTGCTGATGAGAGGAAATGCTATTGCTTTTATTAGTATAAGTCGTTTGTATTGAATGCAATTTCGATCGTGTATCACGGCCTTGGTTCTTTTCTGATTGTAGAAAGCGCTAAAGAATCAATTTGTGTGTTATATGTTGTGGGAAGTGTGATATATGTTTGTTAAACATACAATGTGCCAATGTGATGAATACCTACAATATCTATCTGGATTAGTATTGGTGTTTAGAGGATTGACTGAATAAGATTGTAGGAAGGGACCAGGTAATTGATTCGAAAGCTAAACCTGAGACAGTAATGGGGATCAGAATTCCATTACAAATTTGAGTCATGGTACTTAATTGCTTCTGTTGTGCGATTGCTTACAAGAGATTCACACTAGCCATGTATCTGCCAGCCTGATATTGGCTGGTAAAGTTTGCAGTGGGAATTATGTTGGACATTATGGTTGGAAATCGGAATAATGGTCGCTTGAAATACCTGTATTGTGTATGTACAAAATGTAAGACAATGGAACTTGTCGGAATATAGAACAAAAGTAACGAAACTTTGTAGAAATTTACCGGTTTGTGTTATTGGCTTGTGATTTTCTTGTGTTCCATACATTCTGATCCATATTTTTGGGCTTTGAACTGTTATAGGTATTGCATATTTTATAGTTGGGATGTAATAGTTAGTATAAATCTGCTGATATCTGTAGTACTCATCATTTTTAAGTTCAAATGAGTTTATTCATTTAAAAAGTTTATAAAAATATATTGTACTGCACTATTGGCTAAACCCCAAAACTCAAAGCACTCCCAGGATGATTCCCAGGTTACATTGACCTCTCAGGGAAGAGAGAATACTTAGACTAGGAGTATGTACATTTTGGGGATGTAGCTAGATCTACTTCATGATATAATGATAACAGTGGTGTCCTCGTATAGTTTATAGAGGTGCTAGATGAGTACTCCATCTGAAAGGAAATAGAAAACATAGCAACTAATAATCCTAATCTCCTATAAATCAATACTTCTGGCTTCATTAACAACTTCATTTACCTGATCTCTTTGCCTCATTAGGGCCTTGGCCCATGCCCATGACATAACACTACCATTGCCTTCTGTTGTGTCGGGTGAGATTTGATTGAGGGTGATAGCTTGCCTGCAATTCCGATTGTCGACTAGATCATTCCACAGACCACAGTGGTCCTACCATGTGGGCTTCAGCGACTGCAACACAAGTTTTACCCCTGTTATGCAGTCCAAAGCATCACCCGAAGCCATTATGCACTGGTTGGGCACTAAGGCCCAATGGCTGAGCCAGCAACACTATTGAGTCCATACAGCAAAGAGAGAAAGCCTGAAAGGTGTTGAACTTTTAGTTGATCCTCAAGGGTTCACCAATACCATGCTTGTTTATATAAGAAATCGTATGCTCAAATTATGCACCAGACAAAACATTGTAATAAATCTAGAAGACAAAATATCTGTCGTATTAAAAAATGGTGTGCATGTAATTAAGCCAGGCTCATTCTCCGGGATGAAGCAGTAGGCCAGTATCTGCGTTTGATCCTATTGGTATTATTTTATTGTTTTTGTAGAGGGTAGCACTTCCATAAATGTTATGAAGAGAAACCTTCCAGCTGTTTCTAATTCTTGATTACCTACTAAATATGGGGTTCTGTTGTATAAACCATATCATCCAGCATGTTATCCTTGTAAGAGCTTTTGTGCTAATCAATCATTTGCAGTGTTTATTATTAGTAACCTACGAAAAAAAGTGTCACCAATAATGGGTGGCACATGTCATTAGCTACATAATATGGCGCAGATGTGCATCATTCTGAAAATATGTCTTGATTTACATGTCTATGGAAATTCCTCCTGGAATTTGATGAAATTCCTGCCTTTCAAACAGGACCTTAAGTTAGATAGGTTTCCTGATCCTGTTTATATTAGAAGTAGGATACATGATTAATATTATGTGTAAGAGGCTTATTTTATGTTGTGTCCTGTCATACTTTGATCATTTAACCCGTATTATTTAGGCTTCTACCTTTTATTTATAACGTTTTTGTTTTTCTTGGTTTCTATCTTCAATTTACAATGTTCTTGTTTTGCTTTACTATGTCAAGTCATGTGATTCTTTTGTGTTTTTTGCTATATTGCCTCATCAGATGATCACACTTGGCCCTGAAGATTCACTTGATCTAGTTAGGACTCTGCGGATGGCTAGTTATGGGCTGCTGATCTCAGGACCTTCCTTGCATATTTGGTTCAACTTTGTCTCAAAATTGCTCCCCAAACAGGACGTAATGAACACCTTCAAGAAGATGTTTCTTGGGCAAGCGGTTTATGGACCAATTATTAATTCAGTTTTCTTCTCATACAATGCAGGATTGCAAGGTATGATGCACATGCCTCTGTGAACAAACTTGGATTCTTTTCTTTTTCCGAAGAACAAACATTGATTCTTAAAAACATCTATTTTTTCTCTGTTTGGTGTTTATGTGCCTTTGCATGTGCAAATCGTTGATAAGAAATTAAGAATTTAATTTAGGCTTCCTTTGACTTGTTTCTATAACTCTTACCTTAAAGTGCTACACTGACCTGTTAACTACTACCATGATGCTTATGCTGACCATGGCTGAAAACTCTATTTTGATAAAATGTTAGTAAACTACTGATTGAGAGTTGAGACTGCAGCATATAGGATATGACATGATCGACCTGCTACCTTTTGTAGTTTTTTTTTATTGGCGTTCAATGGTGAGGTAAAGAGCTAAGGATATGAGATTATGATGCATTCTTCAGACTCCCTATCCTGTCCAATGAAAATAATATAAGAAAAAACCTTTAGAGGCATTAATCTTGCTAGTTGCTACACGAGCGGTCCAGTATTGCTCAGTAGTACACTCTCTGATGCAGTGGCCGTTCTGTTTATATGGTTTCTCATTTCTGTAAGGTGCAACAATTAATGTCTTGGGTAGAAATCACCAACATTGCGCATGTTAGCTATAAATTTTCTGTCTCACTGTCTGTATTGTGTGAAACAAACAAAAATATCCATGTGACAACAGGTTTGCACTTCCGTTTAACACGGTTTTGTTGGTTAGGTGTCTTGAGTGGCAAATGACTGAAGACAATATTTAATGTCCATATTTATCTGATTAGGTCAGGACCTTGAGGAAACTGTTATTTGGTTAGATCCTGTGTCAAACACTTAACATGGTCAACAGGTGACTAAAGTTTTAGCACCATCCATGTTGTATGCTTTGATTGCTATCTAGTGTCACAATCACTCCTAAATTGAAAAAAAAGCTTTGTATGATGAAATGCAGCTGCTTCCACATGCTGATATAGGCCCTGTTTGGGGGAGCTTGTCCCAGCTGCAGCTTTTGCCAAAAGCTACTTCTGCTAGAAGCTGCCCCAAACAGTCCACAGCTTTTTGAAAAATGAACTAAGAAGCCAGAAGCTGGAGAAGCTGGGTTTCAGAGCTTTTCCAGATTCTCAGAAGCTGGCTACCAAACAGCTGCTTCTCAGAATCTAAAGCTCCCCCAAACAGGCCCATACTCTGTAGATGTTTCAGTTTCAATTTTGCGTCTCATTCATGCATACCTTGATGCATTGTGCATTGAGGTTCTGTAGATTGCTAAATGCAACTAAGGTGAAAAATCAAGACCAATATATATTTACATGAATGGATGTGATTGATATATAAAATGAACTCAGGTAGCAGTATAAGATCCAGTAGTAAATTGACTTATAGCACATCGTCATGTACTGTGAAATAAAGTTGAAATTTCCCATATGATCCCAGATTCAGATTAGAAAAATATAAATTTAGCAATGTACTTAGCAAAAATTTGTAATTGAAATTTGCAAGTTGATAACTTTAGAGTACCACCAGTTCATTATAATCTTTCCTTTTTGAAGTAGTCATTTCAAGTGAATTCCTTGAAGTCTCTGATCTATCGATTTAGGATAAGGTTGCGTGCACTATACATTTATTACCACTATGTACTGTTTAGCATGATGGGAGAAGCTATGTTCAGATAGGCTTAGATGGAGTACACCTTTCCCACTATCTTTATCACATAGAAATTTTTCTTGTTGAAACTTTTGTAGCAAGCAAGCTCCTGTGTGCCCTAATTGCTTGTTTGATATGATTCATAGGTGAGACCATCCCAGAGATCATGGCAAGACTGAAGAGAGATTTAATCCCGACCATCAAAAGTGGACTTATATACTGGCCACTTTGTGACTTTATCACTTTCAAGTTTATCCCCGTTCATTTACAGGTAACATCAATTTCCCAACACTTGTACCTATTTGAACACATTATCTCATTCTGAACTGAGTTTTTTTTTCCCCGCAGCCGCTAGTGAGCAATTCCTTCTCGTTTCTTTGGACCATCTACATAACATACATGGCTAGCTTAAAGAAAGCAGATGTTGATGTGACCACGAGTTCATAATCAGAGCTGAATGAACTCCATGTGTCGATTGTGTTAACTATTAGTACTTTTGCAAGATGGTCTTCACAGGAATTAACTGGACTATGATGCGGCTGGCTATATCACTATCTGCTCCTCTCAATGGGAGGCTAGAAACAGAGATGAACTTATCCCTACCTATTATTTCTTTAGTGGTGTATAGTGTCCACTAAACCTGCTTCCTCTTTTTTCCCATTTTTTTTTATTTTGGCCTGAAGGCCTTTTGTTTGGATGATAGAGGAAACCCATACTAGGCATTTATTCTATCTTTCCGGGTTTCTCATTCCACGGCTCAGAAGCCAAGCAATTTTCACCAAATTTACTGTAACCAGCTATGGAGGTGTAAGGTAATTTTGTTCTTTTCAGTAAGATAAGTCGGACCGAACAAGGTTTATGCTCCAACATCTTTTACATATGATGCAGCTTTTGTTGAAGAATATATATTTCTTTGGATTTTCTTCTTCTATGTCTGAAGAAATGATTTTATATTTCACTAACTTTCATAGGGTCTGGAGTAGCACTTCATGTTGCATGTTTTCTTTTGTGTGCATTTTCTCACTCTTTTGAGCCTTCCAGTTACTCTGAATTAGTGTCATATACATATACATAAAAGAAGCCTTTTTTTTTTATCTGAGATTTTTGAGTTTTTGAACACTCATAAAGCCACCCATCATAGCTAAGTCATCATGCCATCTTCAGACTTAAACATTGATAGAGCCAAGGAGATTGCATGAGCTGATCATCATGCCTCTTGCTCTCATTCTGAAACCTTAGGGCTACATTGGACTCAGGGAACCGCTGCTCCGACTCTGATTCAGCAGAAGTCGACGATGACACTGTTGCTCCGGAGTCCGAGTTGGATGGCTTCTCCTGCTTCCTACCAGCCCCAGTTGCCAGTGTGAGTTCAAGGTCGAAATCTTCAACGAATTCGGGGGCCTTCTTCTCCCCCGAGTTTCTGTACCATTGTTGATGGTCCATCTCCAATCTTGGTATGGTTCGGTTGTCTGCTTTTGCTTGAGCCTGGGTTGAGATGCTCTGCATCTCTATCATCAGTTGCTTCTGAACCCGGTACACACGATGCAGCTCATTGACCTGCGTCGACGAACAAAGAGATGAGATCAGTCTACACTCCAGAATTGTAGAAAGATTCTACTACAATCAGTGTACACTTCAGAATTGTTGAAAGATTTGTACTATCTCTGAGCAGGCATTGTTGGTTTTGGTTAAACATGTTTTACCTGTTGTCTGAATGTCTGTTCCTGCTTCAGGATGGCCATCTTGATGTGTTCTTTCTCCATTTTTGTTCTCTCTTGTCAGCTCACTGGCATGGGCAGTATAATCTGATTCATGAGAGATGACAAAGTAAGTACAAATTGTTGCTGTTGCAAACAATGGCAATGGCTGACACCGCTACATCTATACGCTGCAATTATTGATGCATCTGTTGTTTAAGTGTTTGGTTGCGTGGATGGCTTTGTGAGTTCCTTCTCTCAACTTTTTTCATGCTGTGATTGTGACACTGTCTGCTGCTAACACAACCTTTGAAGTGAAGCCTCTGAATTAATCTTTTGTTCTTGTTTGGATAATTTTCTTGTTATTAGAGAGGACTACCAATCTTTGCAATGAAGTCAGGCAGGTGATAGCATGAGGCATTTAAGTTGCATTAGTTAGGTAAATGAGTATCCTATGTAAGCATAAATGTAATGTGACCTAACATCAATCATTTGTCTGCTTGTGTTTATACTCTTGCAAGTACACTGGCTTTCAGTAGAACAAAAAAATTGAGAACTCCAGCTTGGGTGAGACTTTTCTTGTTGATAATGTGTCATCCCATTTTTAAAAACCGATATTTTTTTTTTTGTTGAGAAAATGATGGGAAAAAAAACATGCAGGATGTAGATGCTACATATACACGAAACTTTTGACATTTCTGTAGGATACTAGAAGAGGCTTAGAAAAAATATATTTGAACAGAGGAAAATAACTATATGTAAATTTAGATGGCATTTAAGAAGTACTGTCGTTTACGTTTTGTATCAAAGTTGTACAATTAAACTGTGGATCATGCTGTACTGGAAATCATAAATTTTATGTTCAGTTATCTGAACAGGGACACGAATTCTTTCACAACTTCATGTCTCCAATGACAACTACAAAATCTACACCTTGAACGTCAACGATGTATAATGTTTCCAGACAGAATTATGGAAGAAGCAGGAAACGAGATGTACATATAGCATAATTCTGCATGATTTTTCCTAATACCATTGTTCAGATGGAAGCATGATTTTTCCTTCTACCATTGTTCAGATGTAACAAGAATATGCATGCATTTGTTTATGATTTCATAAACAAGACTGCTAAAATGCTCTAGAAGAAACAAGAGGAGAAGAACAGCAGCGGTTTTATCTTCGAAACCGAAACATGATGCCACACTTTCAGAAGGACAGAGCAACACAGCTCCTCCTTGAGCATGATGAAATTATGAAAAATCATGGAGCACAATCAAAGAATGAGCTTCGCGAAACTTTCGGAAATGCAACCATATGCTCCATGGAAGCCTCAAGTGCAGTTCTTTGAGGAAAAGAATCATGAGAGAAGCAAGGTGGATGACAAGGGCCTTGTGCTCACCTCAACCAAGAATTCCTACTTCTGAATTCATCTGAAGAAAGAAGGCCAAGGCTATACTACCTCTCCTCCTCTTGTTCTTCCTCTCACAAGTAAGATCTCTTGCTAGCTAGACCAAAGGAAGGAACTTCTGGTTCTGCAAAGAGGCAACAGGTTGGCATGTATCAAATCTGGTGAGGCAGGAGGGGGGGATTTTAAGATTCTCCCCTGTCATTAGTTTTACTGTCATGGGGTGAAACCCTATGGGCATGCCAAAACAAATCCAAGTCACTTAGGCCAATGGAGTTCAAGTATGATAAAGGTGCCAAAGATGCTCCTATGTAGTGCCAAGAAAAGGATAGGACCAAGATAAGAAGCCCCAGCTATTATATTCTCATTTTTGCAAACACACCAAAAAAAAAAAAATCCTACGCGCACCCGCTGACACTGTGTCACGGAGGATTTTTCGTTGTCGAAGGGATGAAAATTTATATGTTGGTATTGCTAGTTTACATGGATCTGTTGATTTTATGATTTGTAGGGATTCTTGTTACTGAAGTTTACTGAGCTGTTGGTAAGATTTGGGGCTGTGTAGCAATATTGGTTTTGAATGTTTTTTTTTGTGTTGTGGATCACAAGCATCAGAAGGATCACTGAACAGACAACTAGGAAATGCTATGTTTAGATTTCATGCTAACATGTGCATTGGTTTAAGAATGCCATAACCACTTGTCCCAACTAATTTAAATACTTGCAATATACTGTCACTGAAAGTCAGAACAATCTGCCTTCGCTTCACATGGGAAAAAAAACTAGAATAACAAAAGCCGCCCTACCATTTTCGATAGCGGCAGGTAAGTAGAAAAATACTACTCCCTACAGATTGCGGCAATGTTCATATTTAAACTACAGAGGTAGCTATATTTTGGTACGGAGGGATTATCATTCTTTACCGGGTTAAACGGTTTCTTACAGCGCGAACGGACAGTCAAGATTTGATCTGACTTGAAATCCTGCAGGAATTCAGATCCACAGCAGGTCAATCCTGATCAGATTCAGAATTGAAGTTGGATCTTGGGTTGGCTTATATGCAGCTCAAGATTGGGCAATGTGATTGGATAGTGAGTTATGTGGAGTAGTTGGTCACAATAACATGTGTTGGTCCCCTCCCCCATTTTCTCTTCTTCAGATTTGTGAGGCCTGCAATGCAAGCAAACTGTTCATCCTGAATGTGATATGTAGTATTATTTTGTTCATCCCCAAGGGATTTGGACAATCAAGCCAGAGGGTATGAAAAATCCAACACTGCATGATTAGTTCCAGACCATGGTGTCAGCCCCTGTCATTGTCCATCTCATTGCTTTCAGGCCTATCAGATGCATGTCTCTGTCACCCTCTTCCCCAGGGATTAATTAGCTGGATTTTTTTTTTGTTCCAGGGTTTAATATCTGTCATCTGGTTAATCAGATACTTCAGATGCATGAATTTGTTGAACACGTGGTAGTTCTTCATGCCACAGAATTCCTTTGCATCATTGCATGCATTATTTGGAAATGGCTGTGGTTTTGTTTCTAGTAAGTGGTTACTTTGTCCTAATCTCTCTTGTACCATTCAGAAAACAGCATTAGTAACCTAATTATGTAGTAGAAAATTGATTACAGAAGTTCTGGAAATGATTCCTCATTACAAGAAGTACATGATCTGGGGGGTAAACTGAGCTTATATTTACTGTTCAAATTTAATTAGATTTTTTTTGGTAGTTGTACTTGGAGTATCAGGTAAGACTGCACAAGAACAAATGTCATAAGACATAGGTACTCGGTGTCGGACAGGTCCATGTGGTTTTTACTATGAACAGGACCAACCTATCAGTCAGTATCAAATTGATTTTACGACAAATTTTGTTTCAGATTACTTGAACAGCTAGAAAAAATTTGCTCGAAATTGTCTTCAAATGAACACCATTTTGTTTCAGATTACTTGAACAGCTAGAAAAAATTTGCTCAAAGTTGCCTTCAAATGAACACTGTGACACTCCCTTGAAAAGAGGGGGTGAACAGAAAATCGATTGGAATCTTTTACAATCGACCACAAACAAGATCACACCATTTGTTAAAGGAATAATGAACATTAAGATAGACATATCACAGAAATAGAATTCCAATAGGCTCTTAAAAAAGCCAGGCAGCTAGCTGAGCATGCGTGATGATGTTTTCTTGGATTAGACGGCTCAGAAGAGAAAGACGACATAATTTGGCAAGCAAAAATATTTTGGTCTAGTCATCTCATAATCATGTACAAATCTATCCAGCATGCCAATCATGTAGGGAAAAAACAAACAAAATCTTAATAAAGGATCCATTTAAGTGTGTTTATCCACAATGTTAGATGATTGATAATCAATGGTGTCCATCTTGTTCTTTTTGTATAAAAAAAAACTTTCAAGTTAAATTCTCTTCAGGAACTTAAGGTGAAAAATTCAGCAGGACCCACCTGTCAATGTCAACAGACAAGCATGTCTGTGCAATTCACACACAACTTATAATAATTACTACCTCCGTCCCAAAATAAGTGCAGCCGTGGATATTCGTTCCCAACGTTTGACCGTCCGTCTTATTTGAAAAATTTGTGAAAAATTTGAAAATATTTAGTCACACATAAAGTACTATTCATGTTTTATCATTTAATAGTAATGAAAATACTAATTATAAAAAATTTTCAAATAAGACGAACGGTCAAACGTTGAATGTGAATAGTGCAAAACTGCACTTATTTTGGGACGGAGGGAGTATTTTTTTGTCACAAGAAGACACTAATTGTACTACTATGCCCATATGGTCATATTCACACTCATATGTTGTAACAAGAATACAAACACCAATAGATGATGCCTTGTGTAATATGCTCATCACTGGGGTGATCTGTGAAACTCAGTGTAAGGGGGGCTCAGTCTCTATGATTGTGTCATGTCCTCACATCAGCACATTAGATGCAATGTCAAGGTCTACCTTGGTCCCTCCCCCCTGTGCTTGGCAAAAGAAAACAAAATCCCCAGATCTACCTACCTAATAACCAATAATTTCTCTTACATGCATGCAAACAGTTGAGATTGCACATGGGTCCATCCATGCATGTGTCTCTGTTGATCATCTCAATTCATTTTTATGTGCTTTTCTTTTATTTCTCAACAAGCATATTTTTCCTGGTTTAATTAAACTAATTTTTTAACATTCTTATATATATATATATATATATATATATATATATATATATATATATATATATATATATATATATATATATATATATATATATATATATATATATATATATATATATATATATATATATATATATATATATATATATATATATATATATATATATATATATATATATATATATATATATATATATATATATATATATATATATATATATATATGCAGCAAAATTTTAACATCCTTCTTATTTGACACTAATTTTCTAAAACACAATGTGAGTTCAGGACCCACATGGCAGTGAGACATTGATGGCAAGTAAGGTATTGTGAATAAGGAATTGTTAGTATCACAATTAGATCTAGTATGGCATTGAAGGTTAGATCATTATCACATAAAAAAGGCTCAAAAGAAGATTCCACTAACACATCTATATTTCTTCTAAAACTACTAGCACCCATATATATAAGACTTAGGTAGATATAAGGTGGGAGATTTAATTCAATACTGAACAGGGACATCAATAATTGTTGGTCCATAATAAATCCCAAAATTTGGAAGATCCCTACATTAAAAAGCTCCAATCTTTCATTTGTAGTTGAACGCAGCAGATGGTGAGAAATCCATTCTCTAAACTATTTAATTGCTTTGGATCTTATACATACTGTCGGAGGATCATGAAAATGTACTTATCTTAATCATATACCAGCTAGACTATTACTTCAAATAATTAATCTAGGTGACAGCTGTAGTCTGTGGATATACATTATTATTGTTAATTAGCGCAATATTTCCATATTGCTCGTCCCAAAAACTTTATGTCAGCTGATTTCTGTACTCCATCTTATCAAGACGTCTATCAAAGATCAATTTCAGAATTATTGCCTCCACCTTATTATTTCCAGATGAGTGTAATTCTGTACTTTTTTTGTGTAAATAAATATTTAGACGTGGCTATGTTAACCCTGCACACGAATTTGTACCGAAAAGTATTTTCACAATGTTAATAGTTTAATAGTGTTTCTTATGTATCTTGTCATATCCATTAGTGGTCAAAGATGCATTTTGGGGTCTTGTTTGCTTTTCGATCACACCTATTTTAGGAAAAGCTTGTGAATCAATCTAGTTAATATTGAGTTGGAATAAATTCTATTTAGCACGTAATTAAATCAGATAGGTGCTATATATAGATATATATTGAGGACTAATTTCAGGGAAATATTTGATTTGTTTTACCTTTTAGACTATTCATCACATATCAGTAACACCATTTTGCTAATTCAGTACACATTTACCCCATTTAAGTTCCGACTCTCTCCAATTAATAGTTTCTTGGAGCTGTCCTTTAGAGAAATCTTCACTGTACTCCCTAAACTATTTCACTTAGGCCCTTAACCCCCTAAAATCATTTTTCTGGATCATGTTGCTAAATAAGCCAAAAATTATGCCCATTTCTGATTGTCTACTCAGACTGAAGCTGAAAGCCTAAAACTATGCCAAATCATTGCACAAATAAGTTGAGTAAATGCTACCCCCAAAAAAAAACTAGACTAAAACAAACTCTAACACTCTCAATACTTTAACAGAGAATCGAAATTTTGCTAATAAGGTGTTGATCATAGAGCTGCTCATATAAATTAATTAACTATTAGAAGTTGGTACATGTTCTTCCCTCTTTTAGAGAACAAAATGCTGGAGATGGATGGTTCCAAGTGAAAACACATGTGGAAGCCACTATAGATAATTTAGGCAGCAGCAAGCAAAGAAAGAAAGAATCTTTTTATTTTTCCTTCTGATCCCTGGCTGATGAGGGTGAGGGAGGCCCCCAGACAGTGGAGCACGCCTTGCCGGGTTGAAGAGGCACATTGCCTCATCCATGGTGGGGCCTTTGCCAGGCAGCAATAGATTGGGGCTTGCATTTGCAAGCATCATCATTGATCACCCAATCTGAATAGTACCCCCTTCCGTCCCAAAATATACGAGATTTTGATTGAATGAGTAGGCTCTATGCTAAGATTCGTAGTAGTATGATATGTCACATTCAGCCAAAATCCGTTATATTTTGGGAGGGAGGGAGAACTCCCCTTTCGTTCTCAAAATAAGTTGATTTTTGGAGCTCAAACTTTGTTGCAAAATATGTTAAATTCTACACTCTTATGTAATTTCTCAGTTTAAAAATCGAGCAATTTTATTACTTCAATACACTTTGCCTATTTATTTGCCCACCAAAACTATTTATCTACCAATGAGAGGCACTTTACTAAAGTTTTCTCTGGATTTGATGGATCAACTTGTTGGGAGTACGGAGTACCTAATCCTGGAAGGGACAGAGAGGAAATAATTTTTATCCACTCCTAACGTCCCACGTGAATATTTACTAGTTTACATGTATGATCTATTTGAAGAATATACATGCGAGAACTGTTCTGCAAACTTTTATGTGATGCTTCCACTGAGTTGCAAACATTATGCGGGACATATTTAACTATTTGTTACTTTTATGATGTTGTAATTAAAGATTTACCATTGCTAGTCTATAATATGTGGGTCCTTATGTGTCTATGACATATGAGTCTAGTGAAAAATTTTTAATTGTCACTTGTAAGAGTGGCAAAAAGTTAAATATCTCACAAAGGTAGACATCGTTTTAGGATATGTGTAGTAAACCTTTCATATACATGTAGCAAAAATACTAAATTCGATTTGTGAGAAATAGCAACTATATTTGACATGAAAAATAACTTTCACATATATTTTTAATATTTTTTATTGAATATATGATTAAAAAAATAATGATCAGATATGCATATTAATAAATATATCAATACCCTAATTAAACAAAGAAGTAAAAAAATAAAATGGAAGGAGCTTGGACAGGATCTAGAAATTTTATACTAATTGTTTGACATCATCTGAGATCTAGCAAGTAGATCTAGGAGAGCTCACAGCTCCAACATATCCAGATAGTGGAATGAACTGTTGACCCATTCCATAAAGTGTAGAGAAAGATTGGCATGAAATGGCTGGGACGGCTCTGTAGGTGTCTCATAATAAAGTTTTTGGTCAAAAAGATGGGCTCAATTTGCTGTAGAGCCTTAGAAAGCTAGGGTTCCAGAAGAAATATATCTATTTATCTAGTAGCATAATAGTTGCGTCTGGTCTCCTCGAAAAAAAAAAGAAGGGTTGCGTTGTCGAGCTTGAATTATCTTGGTTGCATTTCTTTCGGTGCATCCAACGAATTATATGCAACTTACCAAAAAGAAAGGTTGAGAACTGTAGCTATCATGATTCCTGACTCATCTCTTATCTGCACCTTTGGTACCCAACTTACCATTCATATTTTTGTGTCATGGAAATGGAATATTGATTATTTGTGTTATGGAAAGGGAATTTTTGATTGAGCTCTAGCACTAAGCCCGGTACTAGACCAAACTGAACAAATAATCCCACTAACATTACAGGAAAAAGAAATTCAGTTCAGATTTATGTCTACACACAAATATCAGGTACATGTTGATATTTTCTTAGCTTCAAAAGATCATACAATAAAAAATAAGCATCATGTATTCTGAAAAGAAAATAAACCAACTTCTTGAACTAGTGATGGAACATTAGTGGTTGTTCAGAGACCAACATATAAGAAAAGCATACTGTGTAGTTATAGATACTCCCACAGGCATATTACTGTAATTAACTGGAGATACTCCACAACCAACTACTCCTATTGGCCATCCAAAAGCAAATGTGGAACTCATCATAGACATCATATATATTGCATCTAGCATAACCCAACACCAAAAAAGTAGCTTTTGGCACAAGTGCAGATTACCAGGACACTAGGGGCACAGCATCATTCAATAAAACCACTTCAATGATCAAGCGAAAAAAAAAGATATATTCCTCTTACAAGATATATAACAAAGATATCAGTAGGGGTGAAAACGGTACGGAAATTTCCGAGAATTCCGGCTACCGTTTCCGGTTTGCACCGACCGTTTCAATCGGTATCCATAATTGTCGGTATCGGAAATGGAAACGGTAATCTCTTTCGGAAATGGTAGCGGAAATGATATGGGGTTTTTTCCGACCGTTTTGTCGGTAACCGTTTTTTATCGGTAATTTCCGTCAAATTTCCGACAAAATTCCGAAGAAGGAAGTCGGCTGGGCCTGGCTAGCAGGAGGAGGAGCCCATTAGGCATTAAGGAGCAGCCCATTCCGAATAAAGAAGCCAACTAGGCCTGACCGCATCGTCGTCTTCATCGGCGCTGGGGCACCGCCGCGCCATGTTGGGCGCCGCCACCAGGTCGCCGACGCCGGCCGCAACCTCCTTCGCCCCGACGGCCTCCATCGCAGCCGGCCACCTTCCCTCCCCCACGCTCCACCGCCGGCTTCCGTGCCACCGAGCCAAGCGCCGAGCGCCGCCGCACCGCCCCAGCCTCCTCCTCCCCACCGATGCCGCCCCTTTCTCCTCTCTCCTTCCCCCACCGCCGCCCTGCGCCAGGCCGCCATCTCCGGCGCCTCTCTCCTCTCGGGCGCGCGTGAAGGAGCCAAAGGCAGAGAAGAGAACGAGAGAGAAAACAGAGAAGAAATCGAGAGAGCAGGAAAAGGAACCGAGAGAAGGGAAGGATAAGAGAGAGAGAAAAAATAAAAGAAAGAGAGGAAAAGAAAGACTGTGGGATCCACTGGCGGGCCCCACCATCTTGACTCCTCTCTGTGATCGACCTGGAAATACCAAAAAGTCTAGTTTAGCATGAAACTTAATTACAACAGTAGTTATACAGTGTCAACATAAAAGTTCTTATGCAATGTGCCACTGTAGGACGACGATATAGCTATGTCAATTGATGATGAAATAATGAATGATGTTTGACAAGGAGCTGATCAGCTGAAGCCATGCCAGCTTGTGAGCTTGGTGTTCTCGAAGACTTCAAATCTATATCCTAAAAAAAGTCGGACAATATTAGTTATGCTGTAATCCTATCATATAAGCCACATTGTATGCTTTAGCCACATTGATGTTGAAGTATCATTGAACTTTATTTATATTATTTATCAATCTTATTGTCAACTTATTAATCATCATATAACGGTGTTGTGTGGCAGCGTAATGATGCAAGGGTGAAATTATAAGGTCATCTTCATACATAGTTAAATGCGGGATGATACCACAGTTCGCTGTTTCCGACATGAATTTTCGACTTCCGTCCGATATCGGTATATTCCCGTTCCGACGGTTCCGTTTCCGAGATACCGATATAACCGATATCGTTACCGTTTCCGAGTATACCGTTCCGATTCCATTTTCGAGAAAATAAAATGAAAATGGAAATGGTAGAGGGTTTTTCCGACCGTTTCCGACCGTTTTCATCCCTAGATATCAGTCGTACACCCACTCGTGTTCATCCACCACCCACATGATCTAACCATCCACCAGCATGATCGTGCAAACATGTTTGTTTATCCATCATATGCCACATAAAGACCTTTTACACAAAACAATAATGTCATGGCGAACTTTTGCGGAAAAGATAGTCATATGGCTACTAGAGTTGGTTTTTGTATGGAATTCCAGGAAATCAACCCACAGTAACATCTGATCTGCAAGCAATCTTTAAGGGCTAATGTTCCATCTGCTTTTTCCTAACATGGAGATGCCACATAACATGGTGCTAGTTTAATCTACCTTCTATTCTTTCCTATGGTTCAATCATGTGCTACTAGGTTAAGATTATGTGACAAAACTATTCAAGCCCATTAGATTAGGTCACAGAGCTCCACATATCACAGTTGACAAAACTCATGTCGACACGTAGAAAGGGATCACACTAGCCTTTTCCAGCTGAGTGCTAATGGTCCCAGTTCCACAGCTTAGATAGTAAAACCTGGGAAACAAATAGATGCGTGGAATGGATGCACCTGCAGCTGTCAATGTCCCCTTCTCACCCTGATGCAATCACATTGGATTGCATCAGTTCAGAGTGCTTGGAAAGACACTGGGTGAATGCTTAGCCAAGACAGAAAACCTCTTCTTTGATCTAACAATGGCACCTGAACATGTTCACATGCACAATTGGCTCAAACCGTATCAACTTCCACATGCACTGGCATGAAACGGACATCATATCAACCCTGATGCAACCCAACCAAGTGAAATTCCAGGAATGGTAGCACAAGGTTGCTTGTGCAGGTTCACATCCTCTGCCGCAACATGCAAACAAAACAGAAAATCATCACGAGTCGAGATGACAACTGACAAGCAATTTATTTGTTTCTTGAAAGATAATTACAAAAATTTGAACTCATATATCGCTCACCTAAGATATTGGCCGTCCATTTCTGATGAGAAGGAGCAGATGACGAAAGGCACGTAGCACCTGTTCAACTGGAAGTCAGAGGATCTGATTCCATTGATATTGATACTCACCAGTTAATGGGTGTCTTTAGTGCATAATGGCAGCATCTGCTATGTTCTTGATATGGACATCTGACCAAACACTTGGAGGCATTTGGTAAGTGCCCTAAGCAATGCTCAACGCTCGTGAACTATGCACACTTGTCCTACCTGATCAAGTACTATGTAGCATCTCAACAACTATATGTGCAATGGATACTTAGTTTGATACTATCATGCAGAATACAGTACCATATCTCTCATCCCTACTTTTTAATGCTCAGATTGCACTTGAACGTTATCACTATTCAACCACTACCATGTTCAGATAGAGGTGGGGACATTTAAATGCTACTTAACATTTGCATGTAGTTTTCAGGAGGATTTTCTATGTTCATTACCAATAAGAACTCTAAGGAAAATCTAAAACTGAACACTCTGAAGCGAACAACACTATGCAGCACTAGCAGTATCTGAATATTGACACAAGTATGTCAGCAACATTAAAAACAGTATTTATTATTCCTAGGATTAAATTTTGTTTCATGTTTCCAGCTATGATGCCTCAAGGTTTGTACCAGATCGAAAATGGAAGTTGCCCCGAAATGTATGGTTATCATAAAAAATGCCTGGCACAAGAAAGTAATCTATGACGAAAATATTTCCTTCTTTTCTTAAAACCCGAAACAAAAGCATTATGACTTGTAAACATTCAGTACAGAAGAATATGATATAACAAAGAGAAAGAGTAGCTCCTTATAAATATCCCAGTACATCCAAAGCAGCTACCAACTGCAAGGAGCCAGAGTACCTCTTTGATTTGTACTCACAAAAGATATCTTGATTGAAATAATGATATGGCACACTTGGCATGAATATCCACCATGTGTTACCAGGCAAGCATATGACGATTAAAGAATGGATAATTTCTATATCTGATTGAACAGACAATGATGTTAGGCAACTAGCAAATTGACATCAGTGTCACCCTTGGGAACAAAAGATTGCATCATACTAACTCAAAGACGAGTACATGTAATCATGTTACAAAAGGCCAAGCGGCAACTCTCATGTCAGTATTTATCCTCCCAGAAGCACATAAACTTTAACAGCTATTAGCTTATTTTCACAGATGCATTGAATTTTCTAGTATGCCTGTCACAAAGTGCCAAGTTGATATTAAAGTTAAGCACGCATCACTTGCCGTGTGATATAAAGGAGTGTGCATTTTCCCTCAATCTAAAATCAGTGCTCCAGGAAACATTTTAACTAGAATATTGACTGTCTTTCAAAATTATATAGCCTCCATAAGAAGGATGTGCATACTGTACATCTGTTCACTAAAAAGAGGATGCATAAACAGCGTGTTTTTCCTTAGGATAGACAAAAGAATTCAAATGCCACAAACTATATATTTTATGCATTAGAGGTTGATGGGCCTAAGTCTTGCCAAAGAACCTAAAGTCAAACGACATATACCTAAACTTTCATGCCTTTTAGTGGATAAGATAAAGTACATCAGTCAGTGGAGCTAAAGAAATTCGCAGTTGGATAGTTTTTTCAATGTCAATATCAGTGCAGCTATAATGCCTTCATCATCTCCAAAGGTGAACACACTTACTTGTCATTTTGCTTCGCACCCAATATAACAAACTACATCACCAGGGTTATCTGTGAAAGCTTTGAATGTGAAAATATAGTAATTAAAGGAGAAGCAGGATCATTCATCTGGCATATCGTACTGAAGTTTAACAAGTGACACCTTACATAGTAGACTACTGTTTGTTCATATTGTTTAACTAGTCTTCCATAATGAAAAGAAATCTAACAGAATATGGAGCATTAGGACTGTGATGGTGAACCTCCGTTCTGTCCACTGCTCAAATCCAGTACATCAAGTGATCGAAATGGAGGCCGCTGTCCAAATTTCATCAGATGTGCAACTTCATAAACTGGACGCAGTTCTAAGATGGATTGAACGTCTAGGTAGGAGTCGCAGGCAAAACACCAGATTGACAGATCACTGCAATGGGTTATATACATGTACTAAGTAATATTAACCAGATCATGTAGAAATGAAATAACATAGGAAGATGTACATTGTACAGGTTCACAATGAAAGCTGAGATACAAGAGAGAGGCAGCATATGACTGGAAGTGAACTTAATGGATAGGAATTAATATGAACATAACAATCTGATATTTAAAACATATTTTAATTATCTTTGTTTTTTTGTATAATTATATAACTAGGTTTACTACTAGAGACATTAAACAGAACAAATGTACAACTTATAACTTAGTAATGGGCTATTGGCTGGTTCTGTAAATTTGGTTTTCTTTAAAGATGATGTATGTAGGAATAAATTGGAACAGTTCAAGAGTCTAGTAACGGGTAAAATTATTCATTGTTATAACACTTGAAATTCAGGTGACACTTTAAACCCGCTGTACTGACTACTGACAGTGCAGATGCATGATCGTATCACCAAAAAATCACTGTGATCAAAGAGGAAATTAATCAAATGCAATTTTGATGATTACCTGAAGCTCAGGGCAAGACAATGTCCTGTATCTTGATAATGGTACAACATATGTTTGTTGATAAAACGGCTGCACAGGACATCTTTACAGATCAAGCACAACCAGTTTTCAGCAGGGTGATGACATCTGCACGGACAAACGCTCACAAATGAAGATAATACCTTGGATTTTACTCAGAGCACATGCATTCATTGGGAATCATGCAAATATGTCCTCAGTTACTAAGCGAAGATTCATAATAACAGATATTTCAGTTGGGAATCATGCAAAATACAGGGTGACTCAGGCTAACTTAAATGACTGGGAGACGTCAATACTAAAGTTGAATCTCTTTTGGGAATAAGGGTTAGTTAGAAGTTTATCTGCCAACGCATGGGTAAGGAGGGCTAAGTTAACCCAGCCAAAGCCTTTTAACCCTCTAAACCCATGAAAAAGTTAACCCACTATAGGGGTGATCCGGTCAACCAGTGGAGTAAGTTAATGCACCACCTTTTGTACTGGCAACTTAATTAACCCACCTAACCTTAGCAAACATTAATCCTACTAACTAGGTCAGTCTGGTTTGTGGGCCAATTATCATAGATGAGGTTTGCATGCATAATTAGCTCAACATGATAGTGTGAGCCAGATGTTGAAACAAGAAAATATAGTGGCAGATAAAGGAAAGGAAAATCATCAGGTGGAACTTTGGTTAGAAATCTCAACAACTCTCGGTTGGAACTCTTAAGGTACTTTTGTCACATCCTGAACTCGAGGAGAATAATAAGCCTTTCTAGTCTGCAAATCGGCACTTGGGATTAATTTTACCTTCGTCACATCCTGAACTTGAGGAGAATAATGAGCCACTCTAATCTACAAGCATACTCTTAGGATTAATTTCAACAATATTTCTTAGGGTACACATGTGACCTCATGCCTGGCCTCTTAGACACCTCTCAACAAGTTTATACCTTATAATTATAACATGATGTCCAGTTAACATAAAAAAGGACCTTTGGCTGCTAATCTAACAAATTTGCATAAAAACCACCCAATGAGAAATAATCTTGTCATCAATTATCAATTACTCCAGTTGATAAGTAGGTGAAGAAAACTTCATCCCCAGGCACCAGGAGTACATTTCCAGGCTCAAAGTACTGCAAAAATTGTTATCACAACACAGAGCATGTTCCCACCCACCCCTCGTGACCAATCAAATCGCCAGTGTCTATTCATTCAGTGAGCAAAATGCCAAGTTCTGGACTTGATCCAGTTGTGCTCTTGTGCTGGTGAGAGAAACTCACATGTATGTCACAATTTCTTCCAGCGCTAAACCCAAGAAGAAACAACTGCTACCGCCAAACACTAAATGTTGCATATGTCTTACAAAACATCTTGAGATTTTGAGAGCCACAACCTACTGTATGTCTACGATCAATATAATCATCTTGATCATGCAGCATTAAACTTTCCTCTTTACTTGGTGAACCAAACCGTCTCACCATTCATTGCAATTTGCAAAAGTTGAATTAGTGATATACTGCGAGGCGACTACTAACATTCTATCCACGTAAAGAACACAAACAATCCGAATACTAAAAAACAGAGTTGGTTTTCGAGAGGTAGGTTAGGTTAGGGCCAAAACCTAGAGCACGGCGAGTCGGGCGGCGGCACGCGCGCGAGGTCGTCGGCGCTGGCCGCGGGCATGGCGGGGAGGTGAGGGCAGCTGGTCCGCGCCTCCACCCACCCAGCCGCGGCTCCGGCCAGATCAAAATCCGCGCCTCCCTCCCCCTCCTTACGGCCGCCGCCATCGCCGCCGTCCTCCCTCTCCTTCCCCTGCGACGACACAATATGCATCCGATGAACACGAGGAAACCCCACCGACAGAGAGAGAGAGAGAGAGTGAGGCACAGTGCAGTGTTACCGGCCGGGACGTCGACGAGGGCTCGCCGGAGCCAGCACCTGCGGCGGCGGAGGAGGATGACGACATCGTCGGAGGCGGTGGTTGGCGGTGCAGGAGATACGATCTGAAGGATTAAGTCTATTATGCCTCCCTAATCTCTTATGTAGCGACTGATTGAATCTCTTCCTTAATTAACCGTAAAATCGAGCAGAACACCTTCCCAAATTTAAAATCAGTGTAAATTAACTCGTCCTGTAATAGATTGATCACGATTAACTTGCTGAGTCAGCAGATCTCTCAATAGAAAAAACTAATAAATTGTAGCGGGAATTAAGATCCTCATCAATTGCCCATATTTTTTTAATAAACCAAAATGGTTTATTAGGCGATAAAAGTTAATTTTTAGGTAAAACTTTATATATGTGTGTTTGTACTTTGTAGAGACTTAAAAAACAATATAAAAAAGCTACGCTGAAAATATCTTAAAATCAATTTAAAAGTTAAGTTTAAAAATTTAAATTTTGGTTTTGGCTTAACCTTATTAGAGAAACTAATAGGGCTCTAAGTTTATTTTTCTCTCTAAACTATTGCTCCCTCGACTACAAACCGGTTATATCAATCCTTCAACTTTGAAAACATATGCAAATCAACTTTTTTTAAATGGTACAACTCAGAACACAGACTAACACATACCGCACTCACACCATGACACACGCACATACACGCGTGCGCGTCCCTAAAACACGCTAGGAATGAGATTGGAGTAGAAGGGTACAACTCAGGACGCACACTAACACACACCGCACTCACACCATGACACACGCACATACACGCATGCGCGTCCCTAAAACACGCTAGGAATGAGATTGGAGACACTAGCCCTTAGTGCACGGGAAACGTGCAGTCCCACTGAACACGTACGCGTGTGTACCCTATAACCTAGCCGGGACCAACCGAAATCAGTCCCGAGGAAACCCTATTACCTAGCCGGAACTAACCGAAACGGGAAATACCCCTGGTGAGACACACGAGTTGCGATCCCAGGGATCGAACCCGTGCGGGCTGCTCGCTCACGTGGCGACGCTGGCCAACTAGAGATGGCAACGGGTGCATACCCATCGGGTTCTCTTGCCCCATACCCACACCCACCATATCTAAATACTCCCACTTAAATACCCACACCCATCGCGGGTACAAAATTGTCCCCATACCCACACCCGTGCGGGTAACGGGTATCCAACGGGTACCCATACCCATATAATTGACTTGTAGTATTTATAGTTTTGTACTGCAATTAGCCATATTAGAGTTGTAAACCATCAATATTTTCTCTAGCAACAATGCTATTAATATTAGTGTTCAAAGGCGAGTAAATAAAATTATACAATCACATTACATAATCAAGAAATCAAATAATAATTTTATATAATTAGACTAAGCAATGCTTTAAGATGTGAAAGGAGTTTTATGCTATGATTTAGTAGTCGTCGAGAGTTATATTGCTCATAGTTTTAAGCTCAATGAATGGGTTTTTTCTACCCACGGGTTGGTGGGTATGGGTGGGTAAAGAACGGACCCATACCCACGTACCCAATGGGTAAGAGTTTTCGCCCGTTAGTAGACCCATGGGTATAAGAGTTAGAACACGATTAGCTCCTAATAGAGTAAAAACCCGTCGGGTCTCGGGTTATGGGTACCCATTGCCATCTCTATGGCCAACCGCGCAACGCTCGGTTCTCATATGCAAATCAACTAATCAAATTCCCTCCGGAGGAGGAGGATACGTCTTGTAGAAGACGAGGCCCGAGAGGAGGAAAACCCCGGCCCAAGTTGAGGCCCAACTTGTCAGCCATCACTAAAAGCCCATTAGGCCGGCCCAGGTCAACCCGACCGATTAGGGTTTAGCTCTGCGTGCTCCTATAAAAAGCCTTCTCGCTTCTCTCCGCCGCCGCCACCCTCCCACACGCGCGCGCCTCTCTAGGGTTTCCCACCTCTCACCGGCGGCGGCGGAAGGCGAAGGCGGCGGCGGCGGCGGCGAAGATGGGGCACTCCAACGTGTGGAACTCCCACCCCAAGAACTACGGGCCGGGCTCCCGCGTCTGGTATGGCTGCTGCTCCCCCTCCTCCCCACCTTCTCCGACGTCGTCGGCCTCGGATCGAGGCGTTACCTGGGTTGGGTTTTGGTGGTGATTTCTTGGTGCTTAGCTCGTCGCGATTAGTGTGATTTGGGTTTGGTTGTGACGCTTCGTTGATGAAATCATTTCACCGCCATGCTTAAGATCTAGTTCGGTTACATGAGTAGGATTTCTCAGGAATGGACTGTTCAGTTAGAGGACTAGCAAATTAGTACTAAGAAGTAGACTTTTCTACCTTATTTTGATTGTGTAGCTTCGTCTGCAGTAGCATATCAGAATTACAGTACTTCTTGTATGATTCCTGGGATAAAAATTGGTGTTCGGTATGTGTGTGACCTGTAAATGCTTTTGATATAATGAATGGATTTTCTTGTAGAAAAGCTGATATCGTAGGCTGTTTGTTGTTCATTAATCACACTTTTCTTCTGTAGTTGATATGTTAATTGCAGTCATGGAAGATTAGCCCTTTGGGTGTATGTATGTATTGATCCCACATTTTCTTTGATGTGTTTGGTAGCCGGGTGTGCGGGAACCCTCATGGACTGATCAGGAAGTACGGGCTCATGTGCTGCAGACAGTGCTTCCGCAGCAACGCCAAGGACATCGGCTTCATCAAGGTATGCTCTATTATGAACTTCCGCTGTTCCGTGAAATAGTGAGATCCTCATTGGTTCTGTTTGCTGCTTCTGCGTTGACATTGGTTATGTAGTAATGGACCTGCTGCTGCATCACTACTGCCTGTTGCTAAACCAGATAGTTACTCTGTTCTCCTATCTAGATGATTTTGTGCAATGTTCTCCTAACTAAGATGATTTTGCGTGAATGTTTATCTGGATACGTGGTTGATGTATGTTTGTGGGATGCCTCTACCAATTTTTATGTACTCTTTCAGTTGAATGATGAGATGATGTTATGATATGCTTGCTTGCTTCTTGAAAAAATTCATCCTATGAATTGATGTCCTGCTCATTTACTTTATGCCTCATCTTTTCTTGTGTAATTCAGCATTGTAATGTAATTGATTCTTGAAGAGTTGTGTTCTTGTTAACGTTACCATTTAGGTGTGATCTTGGTTGTTATATGATGCTGTACATTTCTGTTTGAAAATGGCCCACTTGTAGAATAAAAGCTTTTCTGTGCATATCTTTGAAAAATCTGATCATTTAGTTAGGCTTATCAGTATGTTTTGGCTTCTTTCTTGCTTCATGGTAGTCTTTCTTGCTGCAAGATAGTATACAAGCTAATGATCACTATTATTTTGTTGCAGTACCGCTAAAGTCATCTTGGTTTCCTCAGCCCTACTGCTGGGTGAAGAGATGGAGCATTTAATGGAAGGCTTAATTTCAGTTCCAGTAATTTAGCTGTTTGTTTGGTACTCTGCAGACTAAAGTGGTTTATGTTTCTGATGCTATTTGAATGATGTGGATGCTAAGTATGAATTAATCGCGCATCAAAAAAAATCCTTTAATACTATTATATATGTGCTCCTGTGAGGGATCGTATGATTTTTTGCTGTTGAATGGAGATGTTCAGGTTAGCAGTCAGCTGCTGCATTTTGGACAGGCACATTTTCAGTTTGGTGGTTTAAACGCAGTTTTAGCAGTTAAATTGTGCATCTTGTAGTTGTGCTGATCAATCTTATGATCTCTACTTAATATCTGGATCAAGTTAATGATGACATTATCGTGCTTTTATATGCTGTATACGCTTGTGCTATGAAACGGATTTTGTGTCACAACGACGCTTCTGGTTTCCTTGTACCAAAAATTACGCTGACCAAAATCTCCAAAAAGTACGCTGGCCAAAATGTTCGATCTAGATTCAGCTTGAATTTTCACTTTGACAAGCAAATTGCTCATGCGTTGTAATACAAAATGCTCATGAGTTGTAATGGGATATATCCTTATTATACCGACAAAATTAATTCTATGTGCTATCAAAGTTCGCAACTTTTGTGTATACTATTGAAAAAGTTCGTAGCAATATTTTCTGAAGAAATTTAACTATTTGCCGTAGAATGGCATCTCTTCAAATGACATCTATTACCCTGGATATATCAAAGTTGATGATGGCTGAGATACAAACGCGTAGATGATGTACTCACCAAAAAGCAGATAAACGAGACCACATGCTATCTACTATGCTATGACGCTAATATACCATTACACTAGTACATTTTCTTTTTTGGTATATGTAGAATCTTTGATAACTTATATTTTTTTAGACTGGACATTATTTGTAAGATCGATTTGAACCGGCATACTTCACTTAAAATATGTGACAAAATGAATCTAATATTGAATACATTCAAATTATTCATTTTTTCTTAACTCTTTTAACAGTGTAGTTAACTTCTAGTAATGTGAAGAGTTACTTCCCTATAGCCTGTAGTAGTGTAATTACTTCTAACGTTGTGAAAGGTTAATTCTCTCTAGCAGTATAGTTACTTCTAATACCTGGAAGAGTTATTTTTGCTTTATGTTTTTTTTATAGTTACTTTCCTCTATAAGTGTATTTACTTTTAGTATTATGAAGAGTTACTTCTATTTTTAAATACGTTACTTTCCTCCAACAGTGTAGTTACTTTTATGTTATGAAGAGTTACTTTCCTATATGACACAAGATTTGATTTTTTTTAAAAAATAATACATTGATTACTTTAAATAAATAATATATGTATTTACTTGAAAATCTTTTCTACACTTTGCTTATGAATTTACTCCACATAGTTTTTTTATTTCAACTAAATCATAATGTAATTACTTCTAATGCTATAGAGAGTTATTCTATTGCATAGCTAACTTACTTCTGCAATTGAAATAAAGTACTTTTTAATTAATGAAATGTTTAAATATATTCAACATTGATATCATTTTGTCACATATTTTGAGTATAGTACAATGATGCAAATAGATCCTAAAAATAATATATGATTTAAAAATATAAGTCATCAGAGAGGTTTTAAAAAACAATATGCATCATTATATTTTTTTAAGCTAAAGGAGGATTTATACATGGGATGGAGTGGTTACTGCTTTAACCAAACCTGCGATTGGTCATTGTGTAGTCATGTCCATTTTGGGAAGAGTGATAGATCTAAAGAATAAATAGTAGGGGATCTAACGCCGTGTTTAGTTCCAAAGTTTTTCTTCAAACTTTCAACTTTTCCATCACATCAAAACTTTCCTACACACATAAACTTCTAACTTTTCCGTCACATCGTTCCAATTTCAACCAAACTTTCAATTTTGGCGTGAACTAAACACAGCCTAAATAAGATAGACAAAACTACGGCCCCTACTTCCTATTTACGTATGTCAAAAAAAATTTTAAGTAGAGATTTCATGGGCCTCATATCAGTAGTGTGGAGACTCAAGACCCCACCGCTCCCACGATAGATTCGCCTATGTTTGTGAATGAAAATAGCCAGGATATGCTTTCAACCTCATCTATCTTTACTACAGCTAGCAAACTTGAAAAAGCTAGACATGATTTCAATCAAATAAAAAAATGGAAACATCTGCAGGTTATCCATGCAGCTCAGGCCATGATTTCTGCATACGACAAGCAGGGTTTCAAAAACCGCCGGGGGCCCGGTTACCGCCACCCGGCGGTACGGCGGTTACCGGCGGTAACCGCGGTAACCGCGCAAAACCGCGACAAATTTACAAATCGAAATTTGAATTCAAAAATTCGGGCAAACCGCGCGGTTTGGCGCGGTTACCGCGCGATGTGTAATGGGTTGCACAGTAACGGGCCGGCCCATTTTTTTTTCTTTTTCCAATTTTTAAATTTATTCTCCGTTTTGCTCTTAAATTTGAATAAATATTACTCTTTTTTGAGAAATTTCTTCACCATAAAACACTATAAATCAAGCACTACCTTCACTATTTTTTTTGATTTTTTTCTTTTTTTTTAAATTTTTGAATTTAGACGAATTTTATTAAACCGTACCGCGCGGTACGGGTAACCGTACCCCCGCGGTACGGGCGGTAACCGCGGTAACCGTGCGGTTACCGGCGGTTTTTCACACCCTGACGACAAGGAAGCAAGTGTGGATAAGATGGACAACAATGTTGGTCAGGAACAGGAACAGGTATATATAATCACAAAGATATCTCCCATCCCTGCAGGTATTAGATGCTATATTAATGCTTCTTGGGTGGACAACACAAAACATGAATTGGTATTTTCATTCATGATCCAGTTCTGGTATTAGATGCTATGTTGATGCTTCTTCTCCCTTGCAGGCTGAGCTCACAGCACTTCGGGTGGCCTACAAATCTGCATTCTTCTCAGCTCGGCGAATGTGATCTTTCTCACCGACAATGTAACAAATTGCTTTTGTCTTTAAGCAAAACAACTTTCAGGAAAATCGAGGCCAATGGAGTTTGAGACCGCTCCTTCCAACTTTGCTTGCAGGTCAAATGGATTCGAAGAAGGGCAAACGAAGTTGCTGATAAACTTGCAAATGAAGCCAGAAAAGAGTTCAATCTACGGCTAGAACCTACTTCTTTCTATCACAACAACACTCATCTTTGTTATATATCATCCTACGTACCCAAACACTAGTAGTGGCCTTGTAAACCTTTTGCATGCAAGAGGCAATTATATAACTCAGGCTTGGTTTAGTTCCCAATTTTTTCTTCAAACTTCCAACTTTTTCATCACATGAAAACTTTCCTACACACACAAACTTCTAACTTTTTCGTCACATCGTTTCAATTTCAATCAAACTTTCAATTTTGACGTGGACTAAACACACCCTCATGTACTCTGTTTCTAGTTTCCTACTCCCTCCGTACCCTCATGTACTCTGTTTCTAGTTTCCTACTCCCTCCGTATTTTAACGTATGACGTCATTGACTTTTTAACTAACGTTTGACCACTCGTTTTATTCAAAATTTTTATGCAAATATAAAAATACTTATATCATGCTTAAATAACATTTGATGATAAATCAAGTCATAATAAAATAAAATATAATTATATAATTTTTTTAAATAAGATGAAAGGTCAAACGTTTGTTAAAAAGTAAACGGCGTCATACATTAAAATATGGAGGGAGTAATAAATAAAAAGTCACAAGTTCTAAAAGAAAAAATGTAGTCTAGGAGAGAGAAAGAAAAGCAGCTTCACGCGTTCCTTCCGCGCCGCGACAGTCCGCCACCACTCCGCGTCCCCCTCCGCCGTGTGAAAGAATCATATCATCTAGCTGCATTAATAAAGTTGTGGTTACAGTGGTATCAAATGGTTGCTTCGGTTTTACGAAACAGGATCAAACACACAATTATTTACTTTACTTTTTAACTGAGGGAGTTTAAGTTAGTATTATGATAGCACTAATGCTAGCAACTGTACCACATCTGGCTCCATTCCAAAACGAAAAGGGCCGTAAAATTTCAATCAATCAGGACAATCAAACTGGCTATGAATTCGTGAAATTTCACTTTAAAAAGATCATATTGAAACATGTACTGTACGTACTTAACTGTAGAAGGTTTGCTCTATTATTTTTTATCCCCTCTTTTTCTTTAACTATGGACTTAATACATTTAATTTTAAAACATATGTAGAGCTAGATTTTTTTTAAGAGCTAACGCTTTATATTTTTCTTCTCTCTTTTCCCAACATATAACTTACAGTTGTACTGTTATCCATGAACGAAATGCAGAGATTTTGGGTAAACATCGGCATATATGTGATCGATTGATTGCGTGATTTGTCAGGTGAGCACGTACGAAGCTTCCTCCCTCCCGTGTTAACTATTCAGTCATTGTTGCAAACACCGAGTAGTAGCCCTTCACACTACCTAGGGCCTCTGTGGTGAACCCATGGTTTTCTATATAGCAAAAGACGACGTGTTGTATACATGCCCTAGGATAAACTTTACACCGGATTTTTTTTAAAAGAAACTTAATTTACACCGAAAATTAAGGGATATTTAACTATCCGCAGGTTTATCCACCTATTTTATCTATAAATAAGTTCGCAGGTTGACCTACATACATCACAACAGCTATAGCGGCTAAATTGTACTTGGGAGTAAACAGTTTAAGGCCCCCTTTGAATCAAAGGAAAATCATAGAAATTCTAGAGGATTTTATTCTATGAAAAATAATCCTATAGAGTACTTTAAAACGAAGGATGTTTCCTATCAATCCCTTCGAAATTCCTATGGAATGGACCTTACTAGAGCAATTTTAGAGGAAAACAAGCATGGGTCTCACCTCATGTTTTTCTCTTCATGTGTCTAAGATTCCTATGTTTTTTCTGTGTATTAATTAAACGATAGTTTGGAGACTTTCCTATGTTTTAAAATCCATAAGAATTCAATAAGTGGCATTTCTATTCCGATGTTTTTTTTTCTATTCCTCTGTTTTCTCAATCCTACTATTCAAAAGGGACCCTAAAACTCTGCGCACTAGCAGCGAGCAAGTGAGGTGACGGGCAATGGGTAGCGACGGCGGCAGCGATGAGTGATGCGAAAGTGAGATGGCAGTGGTCAATCCCCTTTCTTCTCTTTTTCCTCCTTTTCCTTTTTCTTTGCTTTTCCCTGGCTGAAGTATAAAGCAGTTGTACAAAATTATTTATTCATCCCATCTTGTATATGAAACTATAATTTATATGTGAAATATATACTGAACTAATTTATCTTGAAATACTCTTGGCAAGGTAGTACAAATTTGGTAAGGTAGTACAGAGAAGAATATACAATGTCATAATATTAAACTCAGCATGCAATTAATCATAACCAATACTTCCTTCGTCATATTATAAGACTTAGATTAACATCTATAAGAAGGTAATGTTAGGAAGTCTTATAGCCTTAAACGATGGTAGTAGTAAGTAATGATTAATGAACGTATCGAGAACGCGACACTTCTAGTCCGCGTCTATTGGGTGCGCACTGCACACAGTACAGTACACACCCTCTCCACCTGCAGAGATCGAGCCTCTAATCCTCTATAAATATCGTTGGAGCTTTGCAGCCAGGAAGCAAGCTAAGCATAGCTCGAGCTAAGGGTATAAGCAAAGCAAAGCATGGCGAAGAGTGGTCTCCTCCCTCTCACCATCCTCCTCCTCGCCGTCGCCACCGCCCTCCACGGCGCCGATCGTGTCACGGCCGTGCCGTCCTTGGAGGGCTTGGAAGCCGCCGGGGAGGGCTTGGCCGAGCCCATCAAGAAGGTCGTCGGTGGTGCCGTTGCTACCGGCGTCGAATCTGTCGGCCGGAAGAGGCCGGCGATGAAGGATTTCGCCGCCGGCGTCAAGGCTGGCAGAAAATTCCACAAGGGCTTCAAATCCGGCGCCGCCGCATGGGCAATGTTGGCGCCGCTTCCGCCACCGTACTAAGTCTTCCCAAGTTGTGGTTACCGCCGGTGCTTGCCGGCGCTGGCGCAGGCGTTACCTGGGCGACCAATTACCGCCGTCATCCCTGTCCCTGCAGGCATGGGCGGCCTACAGGGACAGGGATGACGGCAGTAATTGGTCGCCCAGGTAACTAAAGTAGCGCCGATCGATACCCGCCGTATATACATCGTGTACACTGCTAGCTTGTGTGATGCAATATATAAATAAAATTGTATTAACAAACAGAAAAAGGAAAAAGAAAGAGGGAAACGCTGCTGCCGTAGCTGTGTCCCTTTTTGTGTTTTGTCGAGCGTCCCTGGCCCCATCTGAGTATCTTTAAGGAAAAAAAAATGAAACGAGCTTATGAATACAATGAGATCTCCGTTAGGCCATGTCCAACGCATGGCCTCAAGCATGTGGTTTTAATCTTAGGCTCGGATGTTATGGTGGAGGTTTGGAAAGAGCTTTATTTCGTGTCAGAGTAACTTGCATGCCGTGGTGGCTTGAGGGCAAAAGCTGTGGTTCAGGGAGAAAAAGAAGTGGTCCAAACCTCGGTTGACAATCATCCTAGAGAAGTGCGAGAAAGAGTGCATGTTGTCTCGCTGTCGAGAGGACTCCCATCACCGCCATCAGCCATTGCGGAGCTCGCTGACCGCACCGGAGTGGGGAGAGGACAGTGGGGGCGTCGTTGTCTAACATATCCGCGCTAAGCTCGAGGTCCACGGGCTGCGTGGCGGTCCCTTGGGATCCTATCGCGACGGTCGGGGAGGGAGCCTCGATCCGCGCCGACAGCAGCGACAGAAGAAGGAGAGGCAGCCGGTGAGCTCACCATCTCAGTCCACGGGAAGACGGCAAGCTGGCGAGGAAGGGGCAGCAATAGCGGAGATTTTGTACTGCCATGTAGGCGCCACATCAGCGGAAAGCAGGACAATACTATTGAGGGACCTTTTTTACATTAGTTTTATAAGTTGAGGGATGATAAGGGACCTAAAGTAAACTTATTGCCATGCCTGAACTAAGGAAAAGCCCTAGTGGGCTTTGCTATGTGGAAACATCAGCCCGAAATGGAGTAAGGTTGTGTTCGTGTGTTAAGAGTTCCCAACTCTCCTCTCTTATTTTCCATGTGTACGCTTTTCAAACTACTAAATGCTGCGTACCACCAATCACCACTGCTATGTAGGTCTCCCAAACAGTGAGGTAGGTGGACTTTCGTCCCTTTCCTAACCTCAAGCCATCAAACATGGAAAACAAATTTAAGTGAGGTGAAAATGATGATAAATAATTCGACCCTAAGATTTACAATGAGGATAGTTTTGTTTTAATTTTTGAGGCTTTAGAGTATGCGTGTGGTTATCTGATATTTAATTTCCGTTGCAATGCACAGGCATTCAGCTACTAAGGAAAAAAACTATAATGCTTATGAGTGGTAGATGGTGAAGGGGTGGTAGTTGGGGGTATAAATGTGAAAATTAGTACTACTTTAAAATGACAAGTATTTGAAAACAAATTTTGCCTCCGTCCCATTATTACTATGGAACCGAGGAATATTTGTTTGAAGACATAGACTCTGAATATTATGGAAATAGCAACATACCCGTGTACTGTGTTATATAATGGGCGATGACAATTTAACACGTACAACTAAAATTGCAACAAATTAAATTACCCGTTACATCGTTTGGGTATTTTACCAGTAAAAAACATTAAAACTGTATTACTCGCTTAGAGCACCAGACAGACAGACAGATTCACCGAGACCCATCTGTGCCGTCATGAATCATGCACGCACAGCAGAAGTACACTTTTGTGCAAGTTGCTGTACTTTTCTTTTCCACAATAGACATTGACTAGTTGTAAACTAGTATGAGTAATTCAGATTAGTATTGTATCTTATCGTTTATGGTTTGCCAGCATAACCTACTCTGTTCACTCTGTCCTCGAGACATTTTTGTCACTTCATTTTCTCAAGCAACCTTCTCTGTTTTAGTTTTCTTTCCATTTTTCTTTCTGAAGCCATATACCATTTTCCATTCTTAAATATGTGTACTGAACATAAACAAAATTTTGTGGTGTTGATATTAGTGTCACTCTCCTGTGCTTAACCATGATTCATCATTTCAATGCACTTACTACTCTCTTTGTGTCATTGTATGTGCTGTCATTTGTCAACCCTGGTGCAACAAGATTCTGAAGCCAAGGAGAAACAACATGCCAAAGGAATTTTTCTTTGCCCAATTACCATTCCTTTTTTTTTGGAGGGGAACTCAAGTCAACTTCATGCCTGCAAACCTGAAGCCCTTTCAAGCACCAACACAGTATATATACACATTCTCTCTGCAACTGCAATTTGCACCATACTCACAAAACCATTGCTCAGGCTCAGCCATGGAATGCAGCTCCTTTGAAGCAATCTGCAATGAGTCGGAGATGATTGCGCATTTGCAGTCATTGTTCTGGAGCAGCAGCGATGCTGATCCTTGTTTTGGTAGCTCATCATTTTCTCTCATCAGTAGTGAGGGCTACGACACAATGACCACAGAGTTTGTGAATAGCAGCACAAATGTATGTTTTGATTACCAAGATGATAGCTTCGTTTCAGCAGAGGAGACTACCATTGGTAACAAGAGAAAAGTTCAGATGGATACTGAGAATGAGCTGATGACGAACCGCAGCAAGGAAGTTCGCACCAAGATGTCGGTAAGGGCTTACGTTTGATGGAGTACCATAGTACTATATATATTTTTTGTCATGGAATTTGTTGAACTTCAAGTAAGTTTGGATTTGCAGGTGTCAAAAGCATGCAAACATTCTGTTTCTGCAGAGAGCTCACAGTCTTATTATGCAAAGGTTTACTAGTTTGTTAAATTGTATTAGGAGCTTTTCAGTCTAGTTTCTGATCTTGCCACACAATGCTTGTAAAACAGAACAGGAGACAGAGGATCAATGAGAGATTGAGAATACTGCAAGAACTGATCCCTAATGGAACAAAAGTAAGTTCTTGCTGGTTTGATCAGTGGCTGTAATTAGCAGTGGTTAAATTGTTCCTTTTTTTTATACATTTGCAGGTTGACATCAGCACAATGTTGGAGGAAGCAATTCAGTATGTCAAGTTTCTACACCTGCAAATCAAGGTGTGCATTCAGTTCTTAGTTATGAGCTGACACAAATAAGACTGGATCTGAGATTTCACTACATTGCATAGTTGCATTGAATATATGTGTGTACTAGTATAACATTAGAAATATCCAAGTGTTACAGTGATCATTTTCCTGACCTTTTTTACTTTCTGAATGTTGCACAGCTCTTGAGCTCTGATGAAATGTGGATGTATGCGCCCCTTGCTTTTGACAGTGGTAACAACAGGCTCTATCAGAACTCTCTGTCACAAGAGTAGTAAGGAAGGATTTGTGCCTTAGCAGCTTTGCAATTCTTCTCTCGGACTTTGATTTGATTTTATATTTCATGGATATCACATTTTTCTGGATTCTTTTGTAAGTTATTCTTGTTTCTTTAGACAAAGGAAAATAACCGCACTTTGATGAAGTATGCTCAAATAAACTGGATTTTGCTTCTGAATATCATTTTTCCCTTTTAAGCAGGAGAGTTCATAAAAAAATGGAATGTGCATTTTCCAAACCAATGTAGATATTCAAACGACAAATATACCATTACCATCATTTCAGAAAAGCACCAGGAACGCAGTTGTCACTTTGGTTCTTGTACAATTGTATTTTTTTGTCCTACACGTTGTGAGATCCATCTGTTTTCGGTCTAGTCATTCAAATGCAACAAAATTTTCATTTATCTTAAAATAACATGCCTAATACTTCTCTCATGTGTCCAATATATTGTTTTGGTACTTTACACCATTACATTACTTGTAAACACAAGAGACAGTACTATGCCTGTATAATCATCATAAGTACGACATTAGCCTTTTACCCAACCTATGAGAATTATATACAAATGGTCATTTAAAATCCAAAGAAATTTTAATATATGGTCCAAAATTCAAAGTTATTGTCAAGAATGTCTCGTCGGATGAAATGAAAGTAGGATCATCAATAACACAGATACAAATTAACCCTAGCCATCTCCTCAAACTTCCTACTCCCTCCATCTCAACATAAAACGATTCCTCACATCCCAAGAAAACTATAATAGTGAGGAAAAGAAAAGATCAAAATAGCTCTCATTAATAAGGCCTGTTTAGTTCGCGAAAAGAAAATTTTTGAGTGTCACATCGGACGTTTGACCGGATATCGAAGGGGTTTTTGGACACAAATGAAAAAACTAATTTCTTAACTCGTCTGGAAACCGCGAGACGAATTTATTAAGCCTAATTAATCTGTCATTAGCACATGTGAGTTACTGTAGCATTTATAGCTAATCATAGACTAATTAGGCTCAAAAGATTCGTCTCGCGATTTCTATGCAAACTGTGCAATTAGTTTTTCTTTTTATCTATAGCTCTACACATGTGTCAAAGATCCGATGTGACGTTTTTAGGAAAAAATTTTGGGAACTAAACAAGGCCTAAGAAAAATAGTATTAGTGACTAAGTAGGTAAGATGTATTGAAGGAATAAATTTCTTAATCTGTGAATTGATTGCACCTACAGGTAAGAGAGTACTAGAACTCAATTTATTTTAGAATAGAAGAAGTACATAGGTCATAGGTGAGTACAGTTTGGGACAAAGGCCCGGAGGAGCAAATTTGCTTCAGATTTTTTTTTTCAGTTGACGAAACAGTACTATTGATGATAAGCATGGCAGCTCAGCTGCATCCTCCTGTATAGTTTAGTAGTATAGCAGACAGAAGGTGATGTCCACCAATCACCATCAAGGATGAAAACTAAGGAAAATACGATGTTTTTGAAAGAAATTGCAGGAGTACTACCGTTTGATTAATTAAACCAACAAGAATAGTCTACAAGTGGAAACTGAAAATAAGACAAGGGGCATAAAACCCCAGGCAAGCAAAGAAGGAAAGAAAATATATATCTAAGTTGTTAATTCGAAAATAATTAAGGTGCAACACCTGTAATGAATTACTCCACTATGACCCCGAGAGAGAGAGAGAGAGAGAGAGAGAGAGAGAGAGAGAGCTAATGAACGATCGTAGAAAGGATTGTTCATTTCATTGTGTGTGGATTGACTCGAAGAGATCAGCAGAAAATGATCTTCCAATCTTGGCACTTTTTCTTCAGATTTCAGTCATAAAAAGCAGAGTAACTCAAGTGAACATATATACCATGCATCGGCAGATGTTATGGTCTCAAGTAGTTCAAGATAATACAAGATCGATCATCAAATTGATTGCAAGGATACAATAGTACAGCTACAAAAAAATTTGGAAAATTGCAATCACACCCCTCAATTAATTAATATATATTACAAATAATGGATACACAAGGACCTTATCGAGTTATTTATCATACAAAGGTCCAGGGACTAATTTAAGTCACCCAGGTGCATGTATAAAAGCTTCTTAAGTAGACAACAAACATCACCTGTCAACTGCATCCTCCTAGTGGATCAGTAGCAGACAGAAGGTGAGATACTCACCGTTCACCATCAGAGCCTGTAAATAAGGCAAATGTGAGTATGTGACGTTGTTAGATAAGGTCCAACCACCATAAATAATCCCCTCTGTTCAATAAAAATATTTGACATTAGGAAAAGATGCAGACAAGTTTTATAATTTCGATAATTAATTATTTACTAGAATAAATTTATAAACTTTAATAAGCTTATGCTATTAGGATTGTGTCAGAGTTACGGGTTAGGTATACCCTCTATCCTTCGACATACGTCACATATCGATATGGTATACTTGCGCGCATACGGACGTTTTTGGCATACATTAAGGGAATTCATCATGGAGTTCACAGATGGAAGAAGTCATACTCGGACAGAACCGGGTCGTCATTATATCGTGCCGGGTCTGATGTCTCCGAGTCCTACTTGGAGACCAGCCGACTTGCGATATAAAAGGGACCCCCCAGGAGGACCTAAGGCATCGAATCTTACCGCCAACACATCCACCACAGCCTACGAAGCCGGAGCCTACAGGAGCCAAGTCGCCGGGTGATCTAGTCGAATCAACTCGACTACGATCTCATCGGTATCGTCGAGTTCCGCTATTCCCTTTGTAATCTGTGGTTTCCATCATATAATCCCATATCAATTGAATTAGGGCTATTACCTATCAAGGGGCCTGAACCAGTATAATCTCTGTTTTCTGCCTGCTTGATGTCGTATTACGTAGATCGTCGTACCAGCGTACCCCAATACCCTCTATATCCGGTCTACGGGTATCCCCCGTCGATAGTGGTGCGCCAGGTAGAGGGACTTGGTGCTCAAGGTTCTACTACTATGACATCTAGCTTCGTCGACAACAGCGTCAACACCAACCTCAACCAAGGAGTTCCTACTTCAACAATGCTGGTGTGGACTCAAATCGGCGAAATCGTCTTCCCGGTTTACACCACGGTGCCGATCTTAGCTGGTCCATCAATGGCCGGAAACGAGAACACAGTGGCTACAACCCAGGGCGATTCCATGTCGAAGGATCCTCCCGCCGAAGCGGAGATCGGAACGTCGACGACATCCGAGCCCGAGAAGGATCCTAGTGCGGCCAAGCCTTGTCTTTCCGACAAGAATCACGAGTCGACGAGGATGACTTCCGAGGTGATAAGGTCCTGGTGTCCTATCCACCGGCCCAGCACATCAGGGCCGTCAACGCAATACTGAGGGAAACCCCCTACGATCCTGTTCTGAATGACGATCTCGCACGATGGACAGAACGGTTACGGGAATCAGTGACCAACCTCAGCAACGCGTTCGAAGAGGCCGCTGCTGCAGTGCACCCAGAACAGCCACCAACTGGCGATGCTAATGGTGAAAACCCTGAACAGCGGGAATCGCCTCATCGAGCCACCCCTCCACCTCGCGGCACCGGCGATCTCCGCGATCACCTGAATGGCCGCCGAGAGGCGCAACGCACACGAGACAACGAGAACCGTTCCCGACATCGCGTCTCTTCACGACGTCACGATAACGAAGAACGAGGAGGCCGTTCGAGCGAAGACCGAGACCGTGGCCACAACCGCCACGATCACGACGATCGCGAACGGCGGGTGCTGGGTGATACTGGTCGAGGACGTCGCCATAATGACGACGATGATGGAGATCGGCGCCGAGATAGCAACGGGAGACGACGATAGGATTCTCGAGAACCTGGCCGATGTCCTCGTAATCGTACGCCGGAACCAAGCGACCCATCGTCATCGTCGTCATCCTCCTCATCCTCATCATCAGATAGACATCCACGAAGGACGTACGATCGCCGACAACCCACCGCCCCCAGCGCTGGGTGTAGAGCTTTCGGTTGTTCACTTCGAGATGTCCGATGGCCTGAAAGATTCCGACCAGGAGAAATACAGAAATACGATGGGAATACTGACCCAGAAGAATTCCTTCAGGTTTACTCCACGGTACTCTACGCTGCCGGAGCGGACAACAATGCGTTGGCAAATTACTTGCCAACCGCATTGAAAGGTTATGCGTGTTCATGGCTAATGCATCTCCCCCCTACTTGATTTTTTCGTGGGCAGACCTATGGCAGCAGTTCGTCGCCAACTTCCAAGGAACTTACAAGCGCCATGCGATCGAAGACGACCTACATGCGTTTAATGAGTTCTTGAGGGATTATGTTCGGCACTTTAATGAGTGCAGGAATACAATCCCCAAGATCATCGACGCTTCTGTAATCCGCGCCTTCAAGTCCGGTGTCAGAGATCGTTATACTACCCAGGAGCTGGCAACAAGGCGCATCACGACTACTCGGAGATTATTCGAAATTGTCGATCGATGCGCTCACGTGGACGACGCACTGAGACGCAAGAACAACAAACCGAAGACCGGAGGGGAGAAGAAACCAGTCAAGGACGCACCTGAGTCAAGCAAGAAGAAAAATCGCAAAAGTGGGAAAAGGAAAGCTCAAGCGGATGTTCTAGCAACAGAATACGCGGACCCTCCTAAGCACCCATACCCATAAGGCAGCGACACGAAGATAACATGGCGCCCTATACACAAGTCAGACAGACACTCTCTAGAGGATTGCCTCGTCTTCAAAAAATCGCTCGCAAAACACATGGCATTGGAAAAAGGCAAGCGAGTACTTGTGGTCGAGAAGGACGCTGAGGCGGTTACTCAAGAATCGGACTCAGCATACCCAGACTTCGATCTCCATGTCTCGCACATCTTCGGAGGTTCCACGGCATACTCCTCAAAGCGAGAATACAAGAAGGTGGAACGTGAAATCTGTTCGACGTGGCAGGGGGCTGCGCCCAAGATGAAGTGGTCTGAGTAGAAGATAGAATTCTCAGAAGAGGACCACCACAAGACTGCTGTCATCCCAGGGCGATCTCCGATCGTGGTCGAACCCACTATTCGAAATATCAAGGTCGCACGAGTTCTGATCGACGGCGGTAGCTCAATCAACCATTTCTTCACCAGCACCTTGGACGCGATGGGGATCCCACGAAGCGAGTTGACACCCACCGATCAACCCTTCCATGGAATCACTCCTCAGTTATCGTCCAAACCATTAGGCAAAATTACGTTGCCTGTGACTTTCGGTCAAGCAAATAACTTCCGAACGGAGCAGATCACTTTTGATGTCGCTGAATTCGATACAGCATACAATGCCATCATTGGGAGAACTGCGCTCGCGAAGTTCATGGCCGCATCTCACTACGCGTATCAAGTGCTCAAGATGCCGGGACCGAAGGGAACAATCACTATTCAAGGAAATGCTAAGCTGGTAGTGCAATGCGACAAGCAGAGCCTCGACATGGTCGAGCACACGCCCACCCCACCCGCCACAGCTGAGCCACCCAAGAAAGTGAGCAGAACAAACAAAACGCCGAAACCGGACGGCGCAATCAAGATCGTTCCACTCTCCAGTGCCAACCCCGACAAGACCGTCAAGATCGGGGCATCACTAGGCGAGAAATAGGAACTCGCGCTCATTACCTTCCTTCGCGACAATGCTGACGTGTTCGCTTGGCAGCCGTCCGACATGCCGAGGGTACCCAGGGAGGTGATTGAGCACAAACTCATGGTGCGACCCGATGCCAGGCCAGTAAAGCAAAAACTGCGGAGATTTGCACCAGATCGAAAACAAGCCATACGAGAAGAACTCGACAAGCTTCTCAAAGCTGGTTTCATCAGAAAGGTACTCCATCCAGAGTGGCTAGACAACCCTGTCATGGTGCGGAAGGCCAACGGAAAATAGAAAATGTTTGTCGATTTCACCGACCTCAACAAGGCGTGTCCCAAGGATCACTTCCCTCTTCCTCGAATAGACCAACTGGTGGACTCAACAGCCGGTTGTGAGTTGTTGAGTTTTCTCGACGCTTACTCCGGCTACCACCAAATCAGCATGGCGAAAGAGGACGAGGAGAAGAAAGCATTCATCACGCCGTTCGGCGTATTCTGCTACGTTAAGATGCCGTACGAACTAATAACCGCAGGAAACACTTTCCAGCATACGGTCCAAGGTGCACTTAGCAACCAACTCGGAAACAATGTCGAGGCCTACGTTGATGACATTGTTGTCAAGACCAAGACAAGCGACTCATTGATTGACGATCTGCGGGAAACGTTCGACAACCTCCGACGATATTGCCTCATGCTCAATCCAGAGAAGTGCACGTTCGGAGTACCATCGGGCAAGCTGCTCGGTTTCCTCGTCTCTGGCAGAGGAATAGAAGCAAATCCCAAGAAGATCAAGGCAATCGAGAACATGAAGTCGCCGACAAGACTCAAGGAAGTACAGAAGTTAACCGGAGCATGGCGGCACTAAGCAGGTTCATCGCTAGGATGGGAGAGCGAGGACAACCTTTCTTCGCTCTGCTAAAGAAGCAAGACAAATTTGTATGGACACAGGAAGCCGAAGAGGCATTCATTGCACTCAAGCGCTACCTATCAAATCCCCCTGTACTTGTTGCCCCCCAACCTAATGAAGAATTATTTCTCTATATTGCCGCCAGACCATATTCCGTTAGCACTGTTATTGTTGTCGAGAGAGAGAAGGTGCAACGACCAGTCTACTACATCAGCGAAGCTCTCCACGACGCAAAGACAAGATATCCACAGATCCAAAAACTGCTCTACGCGGTAATCATGACATCAAGAAAGCTACGCCACTACATCCAAGCCCACAGGGTCACAGTTGTATCCTCCTTCCCTCTCGGTGAAGTAGTGAGAAATAAAGACATTGTCGGCCGCATTGCGAAATGGGTAGTTGAGCTAAGCCAATTTGATGTCCGCTTTGTGCCACAAACAGTCATCAAGTCCTAGGTACTTGCTGACTTCATAGCCGATTGGACTATGCCTGATAACAGGTCAGACAACCAAATCAACAACGAAACGTGGACAATGGCGTTCGACGGCGCACTCAACAGCCAAGGAGCAGGGGCAGGATTCATCTTGACATCACTTTTGGGAGATCAATTCAAGCATGCAATTCACCTCAACTTCAGGGCGACTAATAACACAGCCGAGTACGAAGGACTACTCGCCGGGATAAGAGCTGCAGCTACACTCGGGGTTAGGCGACTGATTGTGAAAGGGGATTCCGAACTAGTCGCGAACCAGGTGCATAAAGATTACAAGTGCTCTAGCCCCGAGTTATCCAAGTATCTCGCAGAAGTCAGGAAGCTGGAGAAAAGGTTCGATGGGATCGAGGTCCGACATGTATACCACAAAGACAACATCGAACCGAATGATCTAGCACGGCGTGCGTCCAGACGAGAGCCACTTGAACCTGGCACTTTTCTGGACGTCCTGACCAGGCCATCAGTGAAAGAGGCAAGCGGCGAAAATAGCCCGGTCGCCCCCAACATCAGCTCGGGGGCTACAGAGGCAGAGCACGCCGTTGCCGATATCGAGACCACAGACGACTGGCGCACCCCACTCATTAAATTCATAGGCAGCGAAGAGTTGCCCGAGGACGACGCAGAAGCCGAGAAAATATCCCGTAAAGCAAAAGTCTACTGTATGATCGGCAACGATCTATACAAGAAGGCACCAAACGGGGTACTCCTAAAATGCGTCTCGTCCGATGACGGCAGACACCTCCTCCTCGACATACATGAAGGGATCTGTGGGTCACATGCCGCCGGTCGGACATTAGTCGGAAAAGCTTTTCGACAAGGGTTCTTCTGGCCAACCGCCCTCAAAGATGCCTGTGACATGGTTCAGCGGTGTGAAGCCTGTCAATTCCACAGTAAACACACAAGGCTACCAGCGCAAGCACTCCAGACTATCCCTCTCACTTGGCCGTTCTCGTGATGGGGGCTAGATATACTCGGGCCATTCCCACGAGGACAGGGCGGCTACAGGTTCCTATTCGTGGCGATCAACAAATTCACTAAGTGGATTGAAGCGATACCCACGGGGGAAATCAAGGCCGACAACGCCATCAAATTCATTAAAGGGATATTCTACAAATTCGAATTGCCCCACCATATCATAACGGACAACGGATCCCAGTTCATCAGTGCCGATTTCCAGGATTACTGCATCAGGCTGGGAGTCAAGATCTGCTTCGCCTCGGTTTCTCACCCTCAGAGCAATGGACATGTCGAGAGGGCAAACGGCATAGTACTACAAGGAATCAAGATCCGCGTCTACGACAGGCTCATGTCACATGACAAGAAGTGCGTCGAAGAACTTCCATCAGTACTATGGGCCGTGCGTACCACACCGACAACGTCCAACAAGGAGACACCCTTCTTCCTCGTGTACGGCTCAGAGGCCATGTTCCCCACCGAGCTACGACATCAAAGTACACGAGTACAGAAGTATTCCGATGAGGATCAGGAGGAGCAGCGAAAAACGATGATGTGAATCTACTCGAGGAACATCTCGAACGAGTTGCCGTTCGAGCAGCCATCTACCAACAGGCCCTTCGTCGTTACCACGAGAAGCGCATCCGAGCACGCACTCTTTCGATCGGCGACTACGTCCTCTGACGGGTTCAAAGCCAAGCAGGGCGAAACAAACTCTCACCCAAATGGGAAGGACCGTACACAATCACACAAGTTCTGCGGCCAGGCGCATTCAAAATTGCAGACGGCGATGGTCGCGAGTTGGCAAATTCCTGGAACATTGATCAATTACGTAAATTCTATGTATAAGTCAATAGTATCCATACTTGTAAGACACCATACAGCTTCAATAAAGCCTATTTTCAGGTCTAGACCACAATCAAAGTGTTCCTTCCCGATGATCCCTTACCCAGATGACACCTAGTATTGAAACCTATCCTCATGTCCCTTTACGCCGTCTTGACAAGGCCTCCGAGAAACCTAAGGGAACTTCGGCTGGGGACGCTCAGAGCCGATAAGGCCTTGTTGGATCCTGTAGAGATGAAAGACCATGTAAGATCTGGTCATGTAGGAGTTCTCGCCGTGCGTATTAACCAAGCCGTGTAATCGGAAATAAACTTTCCAACTTCACGGCTGGGGGCTAGGATCAGTGCTTGTTCAACCGAGGCAGGTCAAAGGTTCAAGAGCCTTATCTTCCGAGAAGAATTCTCCGATGACAAGGCTGGGGGCTAGGGAGAGTGTATAACTCAAACGACTGATTGAAGTCGCGAAATGAGAAGACACTCATACACGCTACATCCAGAGTAAGAAAACTTAGTTAGATAGATTTCTTTTCTATTTCACAAGTACTTCTTACAATTCCATAAAATCCAAACTTATATTACACTTTTTCCCTAAGACATTTGTCACAGGACACGGAGACTACCAGGAAGGCCAACGCCAGTCCATGGACTGGAAGACCTTCTCCGCCAGCGGCGCCATTGATTTCACTAGGCCATCTATCTCCGTAGGAGTTCTCCGAGAACAAGAAAATCCTTCGCGGAGGAACTCGAGGTGCAGCTGCGGACGATGATCTCGTATGCAAGCCAACACATGCCCCTCGGCATATCGGCTTGATCGATGACACTCCTGCTTCAAGGCATCGTCGATATGTTGACCGATGCCTTCGAGCTGGGCGCAGGCCCCATTCAGCCACGAGATGTATCCAGCCGCCGATTCCTCGGGATCCCCACGGGGTACTCGGAGCTCTCTACAGATTCTGGACATGGACGTGCAGCAACTCTTCGGATACAAGTTGAACCACACCTCACGACCCCGGAGTGTCACTACGGCCTAGTCCTTCTTCACTTCCAGCATAGTCCTCTCGAGTTCCGCGACCTTAAACTTTGTCCTCCAATACTGGATGCGACGATCCTAGTCAGCAAGCACACTCTCGAGGTCTGCTCAGCATGGAAACGATTAAGTCAAGCTGCTCTTCTCTCCCGAGAATACAGCAAATCAAGTCGATCCAGACGGAAGGGTAAAGAAAATGATAACAAAAACAACCAACCTAAGGGAGTCGTTGCCATGCTCGTTTCCACAGGCGAACTTTGATCCACATCGCCCCCGGCACATGTGGCTCGAACGCAAGTGCCGGAACGATCACTGGCAACTCAGGCTGCCCACGCTGCTGGACATCCTCGACATCAACATCTCTACAAACAGCAACAAAGTACTCAAGATCACAATGCTAAAGAAAGCTAAGGTGATGACCGCACATACAAAGGCAGTTGGAACCAATAAGAGTTTTACAAAGCATGACTAAAGAGTACAAGAGAGGTAAGATCCTACTCTTCAAAAAGCGGGAGGACGGACTCCCCTAGATCGCCGACCTCCTCCATCACATCCTTGTGCGCATCACTAGCCGTCCCCTGATCCAAGATCTTCCGCTGATCGAGTTCAGGGTGCGCCAGCCTCACACACACAAGGACATGGCACGCCCCGGTATAGATCCCGTTGGACGTCTCCTCTCCGATCCTGGCCGCGTGCTTGGAGGGGATCGCCTCCATCGCCATCGCCAGTTCCGCAAGCGAAGACGTCAGCGAGAATTCGTCGGGATTCGCCGGGATGGTGGCCTTGACGCCGCACTCCCCGGCGAGTTGGTGCAGACCGGTGTAGGTGACCCGCAGTGAGCCACGGATCTCCGACAAGTGGTTCTCAAGCTCCGACATACGGTGCTCGAGCCCTTGCCGTTGTCGCTCATTGCCGGCCACCAGCTCCTGCATCTTTTGGAGGTCCTCGCGAACCTCCGCCAAATCGCGCGCCAGCCGATCGGCGCGCTCATTCGCTGACGACGATGCCGCCGCCCTCGCATCTGCGATCTCGCGGCTAATGCCACGAGCACCAGCCTCGAGGAGGCGCCCCATCTCGACCTAGAGCTCCTCCCAGGTGAGGACGGCAGCCGGCGGACCCCGACCAGCCACGAGATCACTGGCTGGGCCGCTAGGTGTCGCCTCGCGGCTCCTGGGCACGACCGCGACATCCGTCGAGGCCACAACAGGAGACGTGCTGGAGGTCCCTCTAGACCCGTCTTGCGCCGCCTTCGCCCGCGCCGCCCTGCGAAAAGCTACAACTGAGACATGCTGCAACAGTTTGACGAAGTGACGAAACCTCAAAGTCATCCACTTCTCACCAAGCATCACAAGCTGCTGCCATCGCGGAGGCGGGGGAGACGCATCCGAGGCCTGGAGTATAACGGATATGATGTGAGGTGGAAGTTTTCCGACTACGTGATGAAAGAACAAGAGAACTTACCGAGGGGGTGGGTGTCTTCCAACGATGTCCGACCACAGAGGAGAATTTCCTCCCCTTTTTCGGAACGTTGCCGCCACTCGTTGTGGCAGCAGTGGCAACAGCGTCAGACGCCTCCTTGGCGACTCTCTCCTTCAGCGATGCCGCCACCTGGTGGTCCACGAGCGGCCCGATGATATCAGTCAGAGGGAGAGCCTACGCTTCATGAAGTCATAATACAATCCCGGAAGAAAAATGCAGAAGGGCCGCTGAGTACACTTACATTGATGGCAGCTTCGCGTTCGGCTACCCCTTTCTCGCAAAGGGGCACGGGGACGTTGCTCGCCGTTATCGGACCACTGATCATCAATTGGCCGACGCGGTGCTCCACGGTCACGCTGTCCAAGCCTGTAAATCGAGATCAGAATCCAATAAGTTGGGAGGAACACGCACATAATGGAGTCAATTTAACTACAAAGAAAAATACCCCGAGGAGAAACCCGGGTCACGTCCTCCGAACCAGAATAATCAAAGGCGGGATGGGCTCGAGCCTGGAGCGGTTGGATCCGTCTACCAATGAAGTCGGCAGCGACTTCATACCCCGACAATCCCCATACTTGGAGGTCATCAATGATATCGATGAAAGATTGGAGGGATGGGGTCAAGGTAGGTTTGGCGGTCCAAGATGGAATCTTGTCTGGTTGCTCCTCAGGAACAATAAAGACCGGATCCGAATCTTCTATCTGAAGATAGAACCACCTCTCCCGCCATTTGCTGCGAGATGAGGGGCACTGGAAGGGGATGTATCGCGACTTCAGCCCATCCTGAATTCGGAAACCGACACATCCGGACACCTTTTTAGGTTCCATCCAGCGCAACTCATAATAAAAGCGGAAGAGGTCAAGAAACGGCTCTACCCCAATGTAGGCCTCACAAAGATGCGAAAAGATACTCAGGAAAGCGATGGAATTGGGGTTCAAATGGAGCAAGGAAAGGCCGTAGAAATTCAAGACCAAGAGAAGAAATTCAGAAGGCGGAGGAAGAAAACCACAGAGAATAAAGTCCTCGATCGCAACCATGCGACCCAGGACAGGCTGGGGTTCAGTACCTCCTACTTCTCTCTCCGCGGTCCCACGACCGGGAAGGGCGCCTTCCTCCTGCAACTTCTTCAGCGACGTGCTGGTGGAGGTAGACTTGTCGAGATCCATCGCCGCCGGAGATCGCCGGAGAAATGACCGAGACGAGCTAGCTAGGGTTTTTGCGAGGGTGAAGAAGATGAGGAACGCTTGGAGGCTGGAGAGTTTTTTCGCAGCATGCGGACTTCAAAAGGGATCCCCAAAACTCCCTTAAGTAGCTATACCTTCGACGGTGCGAATTCCAAGGATAGGAGAGAGATTAGCGCTGGAAATTTCTGCGCCCGTTACGCGCGGCAGTTTTTCGGACTTCAGTTTAAATTCACTCATGACCGTTGAGCTTCACCTAGCGTTGTCGATTACTCCTCGTCTCTCGGTCCTTACACCGAGAACAACGACCGCCTCGACATCAGAAGTCACGATCGGCTACACGAGTTCATTTAAGCAGAAGTCGGGGGCTACTGTCAGGGTTAGGGGTTAGATATACCCTCTACCCTTCGACATACGTCACATATCGATATGGTATACTTGCGCGCATACGGACGTTTTTGGCATACGTTAAGGGAATTCATCATGGAGTTCACAGATGGAAGGAGTCCTACTCGGACAGAACTGGGTCGTCATTGTATTGTGCCGGGTCTGATGTCTCCGAGTCCTACTTGGAGACCAGCCGACTTGCGATATAAAAGAGACCCCCGGGAGGACCTAAGGCATCGAATCTTACCGCCAACACATCCACCACAGCCTACGAAGCCGGAGCCTACAGGAGCCAAGTCGCCGGGTGATCTAGTCGAATCAACTCGACTACGATCTCGTCGGTATCATCGAGTTCCGCTATTCCCTTTGTAATCTGTGGTTTCCATCATATAATCCGATATCAATTGGATTAGGGCTATTACCTATCAAGGGGCCTGAACCAGTATAATCTTTGTTTTCTGCCTGCTTGATGTCGTATTACGTAGATCCTCGTACCAGCGTACCCCAATACCCTCTATATCCAGTTTACGGGTATCCCCCGTTGACAGATTGTATTTTTCAAGGAAAATCTACGAATATGATTCCTTTTGCTTTCGATTTGTTAAGAATTTGAGAAATCGTCGATGGAATAATAAAAGTTTGACTAAATATTTTATCCTAAACGTAAATTTTTTTTGACCGGAGGTAGTGTAAGCTACTCCTTCCGTTTCACATTATAAGACATTTTGACTTTGGTCAAAATCAAATTGTTTCAAGTTTGATTAAATTTATAGATAACTATAGTAATATTTATAATACTAAATTAGTATCATCAAATCAATAATTGAATAAATCTATCTATCTATCTTCTATTATTATATACTAAAAGTCCATTAAACTTTCTACAAACACTCTCAAGCCGCCACGTGAGACTCCTATAAACGCTCCTAGGCCTCCACATGGCTCTATCTAATCTAACCGTCGATTTTCACTTAAATTGGTGGACTCAATATTTTAGACCATTAGATTAGATTTCACTTAAGTCGGTGGACCCGATATTTTAGACCATTAGGTTAGATGTATTTTGTTTTAAAGAAACTAATTCCTTATACTCTGTTACGTATATAGGAGTGCCCCCAGCCGACGTAGTACACCCTCTCATTCTCCCTTTCTTTTTTTCTAATCTAATTAAGTTAGTTAAAAGATATGCACCATAATTTTGAGAATGCTACTCACAAATAGAGTCGTTTTTTATTTTTGAAAATGCAAGTCTAATTTAGCTATAATTATTTGTAAGTGATATGCAATTATATTTTTAATTTATTTATATTTTTATGTCTGTGCACCTGAATGTAGCACACGTACAGGACGGGTGGGTGTGGGCCTTCCTTTTCTCAATTTTTTGAAGATAAATCTAATCAAATGGCAGAAATTAATCATATATATGGTTATATATGTGCGCGTCATCTATTAGATCTATTTCAAAATAGTCCATCCCCTAATCTCCTCCCAAGTCCTACTCCTACTTTTATCAGGGAAAAAATCGAGAAGAAACGTACAAATATACATACGCATGAGAGAAAAAGAATACTACGAGAAAAGGATGCACATACACAACATGTCCTGCTCCCTCCGTTTCACCGTTTCAGGTTATAAGACGTTTTGACTTTAGTCAATGTTAAACTGTTTCAAATTTGACTAAGTTTATAGACAAATATAGTAATATTTATAATACTAAATTAGTTTCATCATATCAATAATTCAATATATATTCATAATAAATTTGTCTTGGGTTTAAAATATTACTATTCAAACTTAAAACAGTTTGACTTTAACTAAAGGCAAAACGTCTTATAACCTGAAATGGAGGGAGTACTTTAATTTTATTGGGAAAAAATCCAGAAGAAACGTACATATATACAGAGGCATGAGAGAAAGAATACTAGGTGAAAGGAATGCACATAGACAACATGATTTTTTCCATATCCTACGACTATTCATTAGGAAAATAAGTACATACGTGCACAGTGAAAGTACACGTAAACGTAAACGACAGGAGGCGAGAAGGAAAAACGTGCATACCAACAAAATTACTTTTTTCTCCAAATTCTCAAATTAAAAATTGTTAATAAAATATTTGGTTGGTATTTTAGGAGCGGGAAATATATATACATGATACATATATGGATGTGATATTTTAGCAAATTATCTTGCTATAATACAACCCCTTAAATATTAATATGTCAGGCTTAACTGATTCGCATGTCATACACCCTGCTTACTTGACCATTGATAATAAATAGCAGATGTTGATAATGAACTAGGTACTAGACTATTATGTTGTCAAACAGTAAATAATGATGAAAGTGGTACATCTCTTTAGAAATACTCCCTCCGTCCCAAAAAAGACTTAATTCTTAGGTTTCCGTGTCCAACAACGTTTGACCGTCCGTCTTATATGAAATTTTTTTAATTAGTATTTTCATTATTTTTAGATGATAAAATATGAATAATATTTCATGCATGATTTATCTTTTTAATTTTTTTCATAATTTTCTCAAATAAGATGGACGGTCAAACGTTAGACACGGAAACTCAGGAATTGAGTTTTTTTGGATGGAGGGAGTATTTTTTTTAATAGTGTTGAATGAAGAAGAAATATTACATAATAGTACCGATTAACACCTTAATATCAAAATGTGTCTACTTTATACTACAAATCAACTCAAAACTTAATTAAAAAACCATTTTCATCATCTACATCTTCTCTCTAAGCACCAAGCATAGAAAACCAAGATTGCTATGCTATCGTAAGTATCGTACGTTCACATATATGGTTAAATTGAAGTGGCTCCAATGAGAGGCCACCATTAGCAATAGAGCTCAATTGGGCTACTTACTGATGTTGTTATTTTTAAATGAACTAAGAGTTAAAATGATGCACCACGTTGGCCTTGAGGGGTATGGATATGTTAATGCGGGATCCATGTTTCAACACATTAGAGAAGAAAGCCATGACAGCTAAGGTCGACTATGTCCATTAACCAATATAAGGGAATTTTTGAAATATTTATACATAGATTTGGCCATAAGTGAGACAAAGACAATTCAATATAAAGCGGAGATGAATTTTATTTTTTCAAAGATGTATTGAGTTCAGTTGGCGGTACAGATACAATGATAATAAATAGTACTGGTTGGCAAGTTTAAATACAATCGATAAAAAGTATATTTTTTTTCACTCTGAGAGGCATTCTTATCATTTAGTATTTCAAAGTCTATAGTTTATATCATGACATAGATTATTTTTCTGAAGATTATAAGATAGTCTACTGTCGTTTCGGTAAATTTGACGAGTTACAAACAATAAATAAATAAATAAATAAATTTGACGAGTACCTTTGATATTATTTGTTACAAACAATAAATAAATAAAGTGACCGCGCATCTGCGCGGGCTTACTTCCTAGTTTTTATAATAAATTTGTCTTGGGTTGAAAATATTACTACATTTTTATAAACTTAGTTAAACTTAATGCAGTTTGACGTTGACCAATGTCAAAACGTCTTATAACCTGAAACGGAGGGAATACTAGGTAGACTACAAGGCATAAACAAAGATAATTATTAGATCACATGATTTGTTTATTATTTCGCTGTCTGGATATGATTTGCACAGCCGTTTTCTGCTTCAGAGATTTTCTTCATAGTTTGTTGATCATTCTATGCAGGGGCGGATTCAGGAACAAAAAATTGGTTGGGGGGGGGGGCGGCTTCAATCTCCAACTATTTAGGGACCTTTAGTTTATCATTTATGGTGAAAAAATCGAAGGGGGTGCTCTGGGGGTATCCATGGGTCTTGTGGAAGTCTCCCCTGCACACACGTTAGATCCGCCCCTGATTCTATGGACGTCCATGCTAGGCTCTCTAAGATATTTTCAAGAACATCCAAGTTGTTACTGGATGGGATATTACTTGTACCTTTGAAAGCGAACTGATACATTTTTGGTGATGATGATATATATATCACTATCACGCATTTGATATTTCTTCCTTATATTACGACTTTTCCGCAATAAATTCAGAATGACATTTTTCATATAAAATAATATTCCTGACATATATATAGTATGTGGATATATACTAGAGGATTCAAACCTTGATTACAACTACATATGCATGATGAGAAGAAAAAAATTAAACCCAAAACTAACTTTCAAATCAGAAGGATTTGATTCAGTTCAATGAGTACTCATACTCTTTCAGTTCACAAGATTTGTGCTTAATCTAAGAGGAGATTTGTGCTTAATTTAGTACCAGGCGAGACAGAGAGAAACATGCTCGATCTTGTCAGAGTTGTGCAGCTACAGATAGCGCAGCTAGCTACCCGATCTTGGTGATGGAGTCCAGCGACACCACGAGAACCAGGTCGCCATGGCTCGACGCGTCGTAGGCATGCCTCGTCGCCTTCCTGCTCCTCCGCCGCCGCCGCCGCTTTCTTCTCCATCTCAGGCTGCTGCTGCCGCTGCTTCCTGCAGCTGCATCCAGGTTAGATCAAAGCAGCAGCTTCAAATTAAGAAACTCAAAAGAAGAGACAGGTGATAATAAACCAAGAAACCATATGTGAGTAGACAGTATAGGAATCAGTGAACAATCACCTAATGAAACCATCGGCGGCGGCGGCAGCCGTCGCTGCGCCATGGTCGGCGACCGGCTGCCGGTAGGAGGAGGTGTTGGGATACGCGTAGGCTACGATAGTATAAATCAAAATTTTCTATCGTGTAAACCAGGAACCATGCAAGTATTAGATCATAGATCGTTACCACTCGACGCGCTGTGTAGCGGAAGAAGACGCTGAGAAGTCGAAGGAACTCTCGCGAAGTAGCGCGCGTCGATGTAGAGTAAGTAGTCGATCGCACCGGCTCGACCTTCTCCTCCTCGTGCGTTCTCCTCGCCGTACTCCCACGCCGATCAGCACCGCAAACCAGCGGCGCCTCTACCGGAATCCACACGTACAGGGACGGAATGCCACGCGCAGATGTGCTAGCACCCGCGCGCGCTAGGGTTTTGCTCGGGGAGGGAAGTGATGGCTAGGGTTTTTCACGTGATGCAATACCTCCGTCAGTCACACCCCTCACGAATATGTAGGATCCATCACTCGGGCCTCCAAGGCCCGTAGGACTCCTATTCGGATCCTTATCCGAATTAAGCTCATATTGGATCTCTATCCAATCCCCTTATTCCGGCCCATTAAGCGTGCGACCCTGTAGGTTCATATAAACTCGGCTGTAACCCGAAAACTCCTTTTCGGTCCACGCGTCAACAGCGGCCCCTAGCAGAACGTATTGACCCACCGGGCATACATAAAGATCATATCGGCTGAACCTCTAGTGTATACTTATATGAACCCCTTTGCCTCACGATATCGATTAAGCTAAAGGCTAGATATGTGCCATCCTCTAATAGCTCATTCATTTACTCGAACCTGTTGATGGATTATATAACTTTTGATTGACTCCTCAATCACCTTTGGCATGGCCATGCACTTCCATAATATACAACATCGAGGGGCCCAGATATATCTCTCCATAGGAGGGGCAAATCCCATCTTGATTATTCATATCTCACTACATGTTTCATAGCATACCCGAAAACTACTTTTATAACTACCCAATTACGGAGTAGCGTTTAGCAGTCCCTAAGTAAGCTACTACACATGTTGAGAACCATGATAATCTTAGGTCTAAGGATTCAACACCAACAGTCAATGAGATCACTGATGACACAACACATATGGCTTTTGCAGTGTCTCATGTTGGGTCTATCCAACAACATGTTCACCAACATGTGTCCACATTATTAATTTGGTATCTCTATACCATGATCCATGAGACATAATCATCAATTAATACATGTGGTGATCATATAAACATATTTGTTCCACATATGATATTTGATCAGGGATCCTTTAGAAATAGTAACAAACAACATAAAGAGTCTCATGAAAGAATCACATATTCATTAACCAATAGAGAGTTATCTATTTCAAGGAACAATGTCGTTTAAATATGTAAACATAGTATGTGATACAATCATCTCTATGATTGTGTTAACGACCAAATTTGGTAACTTCGATATCGGAGGTGAAGGTCAGACCGAAGCGGGATCCAAGACGAAGATCATTGTGGAAACGGAGCAAGAATCGACTGCATTCAAATCAGCTACGGTCAGGATCGGCAGAGTTCGAGTCGGACAGGGCTAGCCGATACAGCCGATTCCGGTGATACGACTCGGTGTACGTCATCGGGTTGAGTTAATGTGCTTCATGGTGGTTGCCACGCAGGGATAGAGTCTTGAGAAGGCAATTGTATCTATTAATTAGGATATTCTATGTAATATCCTTAGAGATATGTTTGGGCAAAGGTTTGCCGTAAAGACTTATGGTATTTTAGAGTTTGTTAGAAATAATATTCGTGTCCGGTATGGACACATATCTTGTAATCCTCGGGTATAAATAGACCCCGAGCCTCATGTAATCAATTAACACACACGTTCAATACAATTTCGGCACATCGCCACCCTTTTTGCTTTAGTTTTATTTCGACGAGTTCTTCCTTTCGGGTTGAGCTGCATCGGTTTTGATCTTCAACAAGAGGTAAAACTTGTTATGGCGGTTTGCGTTCTTGGGTTTAGTGCTTCCATCTTTATGACACTCTAATCTTATTTATGTAATCCGTCGAGTTATCATATATCTTATATAATCTCTAGCAATATCGTTATCTAACCTACAATCGGCTAACATATGTCAGCAGAATACAGCCGATTAGGTTAAATATCGATGTTGATTTAGATTGTATAGGATATCTACCACTCTATGAAACTTCCAGCAGCTTGATTGTCTAGATATTGTTCTTCTTTTCATACTTAATGCTGCATCAGTTGAGTTTGATCTATTAAGTCGTGCTTAGAATACCAATCTCTAGCCTGCCTTCTGGTTGCCGATTAGTGTAGTATCGGGGTTTCAGCCGATCTTACCTGATTTAACTACTTTTATTCCATATGCTTGATTGACATGTTGAATCCGCCCTTTATGTTAAGATCTTGTTGCATTTAAGTATATTAGGCTTCTGTTTGATATATTTTACTTGCTTTAATATCTTAATATAGAGTAGTATCGGAGTATTAGCCGATACATACTAGATCTATCTGATCGGCTATGCTATAAAAGTATATAGTTCCATTATTAATATATATTTTGATCTAAGTGATTTATACTGTCTCGGCATGGCGTCCGACCTATCCCAATCATTTGATTTAAGTATATATCGATATAGGGAATATATATTGTTAATATCTACAGCCGATTGAGTAGATTTAGTTCCTTCTTATCTATTCACGATTGCCGATCGATACATATATGACATCGGCTCAAAGATAAATGATATGTCATCGGCACTTAGCCGATCGGCTATCGTTTATAGGATTAATCGCGGTTTCTTTGTTTTTGTTTCTTGTTGATTGCAGGATCAAATCAACTGGCACGCTTACACACCCGAAGGCGAGTTTTGGACCTGCACTGGAGTTAAGCAGATCTCCCAGGCCTTCTGTTTTCTGTCAACAGATTGCCTCTAGGGCATATCACTAACAGTCTCCCACTTGCACTAGAGTCAATTATGAATGTATCTTATACCCATTGCCCTAGTGTGTGCCTCATGCTTAGGCTGAGGGAGTGGCTTTGTCAACGGATCTGCAACATTCAAATCCGTATGTATTTTGCATATCTTCACATCTCCTCTACCTACTATCTCACGAATGAGCTGATACCGCCGTAAAATGTGTTTGGACTTTTGATGCGATCTAGGCTCCTTGGCTTGCGCAATGGCACCACTATTATCACAATAGAGGTCCATACGGCTAGAGGCACTAGTCATCACACTTAGTTGAGAAACGAATTTCTTTATCCAAACAGCCTCCTTTGCTGCTTTAGAAGCGGCAATGTATTCGGCTTCTGTTGTAGAATCAGCCACTGTATCTTGCTTGGAACTCTTCCAACTTACAGCGCCTCCATTCAGGTAGAACACAAATCTAGACTACAATCTAAAATCATCTTTGTCGGTTTGGAAGCTTGCGTCAGTGTAACCATTTACAACGAGCTCTTCCTGTCCTCCATAGACTAGGAACATATCCTTAGTTCTTCTCAAGTACTTCAGGATATTCTTTACAGCTATCCAGTGACTCTCACCTGGATCTGATTGGTATCGGCTTGTTGCACTAAGTGCATATGAAACATCTGGACGTGTACATAGCATAGCATACATAATGGATCCGATTGCCGAGGCATATGGAATCACACTCATCTTGTTTCGCTCATCAGTCGTTTGAGGACACTGATTCTTGCTAAGATTAATGCCATGTGACATCGGTAAGAAATCTTTCTTAGAATCTTGCATGTTGAACCTCTTCAACACCTTGTCAATGTATGTACTCTAGCTTAATCCAATTAGCCTCTTTGATCTATCTCTATAGATCCTTATACCCAGAATATATGCTGCTTCCCCTAAGTCCTTCATTGAAAATCTATTTTTCAACGATGTCTTAACAGATTCAAGCATAAGAATATCATTCCCAATCAATAATATGTCATCTACATATAGGATTAGAAACACCAATGCGCTCCCACTAATCTTCTTGTATACACAAGGCTCTTCTTCGTTTTTGACAAAGCGCAACGCCTTGACTACTTCGTCAAAACGAATATTCCAACTCCGAGATGCTTGCTTCAACCCATAAATGGATTTCTGTAATTTGCATATCTTTTTAGCTGATTGTGGATCAACAAATCCCTTGGGTTGTGTCATGTACACATCCTCATCGAGATTTCCATTGAGGAAAGTTGTTTTGACATCCATTTGCCATATCTCATAATTGAAATAGGCAGCAATCGCTAAAACAATCCTAATAGATTTTAGCATGGCGAATGGTGAGAAAGTTTCATCATAATCAACACCTTGAATTTGTCTGAAACCTTTCGCCACCAATCGTGCCTTGTAGATGTGAACATTTCCATCTACATCTGTCTTTTTCTTAAAGACCCATTTGCACTCAATGGCTTTTACACCATCAGGTGGATCAACCAAGTTCCAAACTTGATTGACATGCATAGATTCTATTTCGGATTTCATGGCTCCAAGCCATTTCTCAGAGTCTGGTCCCACCATTGCTTCCACATAGGTAGTAGGTTCATCATCGTCTAACAACAATATATCACGTTGTCCTGTAGTTTACAATGCATACCTCGCAGGTGTACGCCGTATCCTTTCGGACCTTCGTGAAACCGGTGCTTCCACAACTGGTTCAACAACAACTTGTTCAACCTGTTGAACAACATCTTGCTCAGCTTGTTGTGGTTGTGTGGACGTTGAAGCGTTTTCCTGTGTTTCCTGAATTTCTTCAAGACGCACCATGCTCCCACTATCCTTTCTTGAAATAAACTCTTTTTCCAAGAAAACACCGTGTCGGGCGACAAACACTTTGCCCTCTTCCCGATTATAAAAATAATATCCTTTCGTTTCCTTAAGATACCCCACAAAGAAGCATTTATCTGATTTAGGTGTGAGTTTGTCCGATTGCAAATGTTTTACATAGACCTCACAGCCCCAAGTCTTTAGGAAAGACAAACTGGGACGCTTCCCTGTCCATATCTCATATGGTGTCTTATCCACTGATTTTGATGGAACTCTGTTTAGTGTGAACGCAGCTGTCTCTAGAGCGTAACCCCAAAAGCTTAGCGGTAGATCAGTTTGGCTCATCATTGATCGCACCATGTCCAACAATGTACGATTCCTCCGTTCAGACACCCCATTCTACTGAGGCATTCCTAGCGGAGTGAGTTGTGGAACAATTCCACACTCCTTTAGATGATTGCCAAATTCAAGGCTCAAGTACTCTCCACCACGATCAGATCGTAGATACTTGATTGTCTTGCCCAAATGATTTTGTACCTCATTCTGAAATTTCTTGAACTTTTCAAAGGACTCAGACTTATGCCTCATTAAGTAGACATAACCATATCTACTAAAGTCATCGGTAAAGGTAATAAAGTACCCAAAACCACCCCTGGCAGTTGAGCTCATTGGTCCACATACATCAGTATGTACTAGTCCCAATAGTTCACTTGCCCTTTCACTTTGACCCGTGAAAGGTGCCTTTGTCATTTTGCCAAGTAAACAAGATTCGCATGTCTCAAATGATTCAAAATCAAACGAGTGTAGAAGTCCATCTCTATGAAGCTTCTTCATGCGTTTCTCATTTATATGACCCAAGCGACAATGCCAAATAAAAGTGGGATTTAAATCATTAGGAAGTTGCCTTTTTGCATTAATGTTATAGACTGAACATCCATCAAGATTCACAATGTAGAAACCATTCATCATGGGTGCATGAAAATAGAAAATGTTATTATAATAGACTGAACAACCATTGTCCACAGATCTAAAACCATAACCCTCTGCTTGCAAACAAGAAGCAGAGATAACGTTCTTACACAAAGCTGGAATGCAATAACAATTATTTAACTCCAAAACTAATCCTCACGGTAAAGATAATGGCATAGTGCCGACCGCAACAGCAGCAACTCTTGCTCCATTGCCCACGCGAATGTCCACTTCGCCTCTTGCTAAGCTCCTACTTTTCAGCCCCTGCAACGATTTGCATATGTGAGCAACTGACCCGGTATCAAATACCCAAGAATCAGTAAAGGAAGTAGCAAGATTAATTTCTATAACATTAATACCTGAGGTGGAACTCTTTCCATCCTGCTGCTTCTGCTTGAGCTGCTCTAGGTATTTCTTACAGTTTCTCTTCCAATGACCTGTCTCCTTGTAAAAGAAGCACTCTGCATCCTTAGCGGGCCCTGTCTTTTGAACCTTGGTCTTAGAGTTGCTAGTACTCGTGATCTCATCAGAGTTTAACTTTCTCTTTTGACCACTCTTCTTGTTGTTAGGCTTGCGCTTATGCATAACCATCACATGGTTGGAGTTTTTCTTAATGCTTTCCTCGGCAGTCTTTAGCATCCCATGCAATTCTGCCAAGGTCCTGTTCAGGTTGTTCATGTTGAAATTCATTATGAATGGCTCAAAGCTGGGAGGGAGCGACTGGAGAATCAAATCAGTAGCCAACTCTCGGCTAAGGGGAAAGCCAAGCTTATCCAGACTCTCGGTGTAACCAATTATTTTGATCACATGTGGGCTCACTGGATTACCTTCTGCAAGCCTGCACGCAAACAAGGACTTTGAGGTATTAAACCTCTCAGCTCTTGCTTGGTCCTCAAACATGTTACGTAGTCCCGTGATTATCGTATGAGCATCCAATGCCTCATATTGCCTTTGAAGCTCAGGGGACATAGTAGCAAGCATGAGACAGCTTATGTCAAGATAATCATTGCATCGCTTTTCATGCTCCCTACGTTGAGCAGCAAGAGCATTGTTGGGCAAGTTAGCTGGAAAAGACTCTGTAAGCACAAACTCTTTGTGCTCTTGCCTGAGAACAATTCTCAGGTTGCGATACCAGTCCATGAAGTTTGTTCCAGTCAACTTCTCTTTCTCAAGAATAGACCGCAAGTTAAAACTGGATGGTGCAGGAGCTACCATGATCTACAATAGAAATATATGTATGCAAAATCAGCACCATGTTTACATTTAACCTTTCATTAAACAATTTAACAAAAGATACTCCCACTATGTATTGTGAAACAAAATTCCCTCTAGTATCATAGTGAGTCAAGATCCTCATTTTATTAGTGACTAGTGAGCTTTGGCATCACAGCTAGACAATTATCAAAATAGGTAAGCAACACCTTGCTAATCACATCATATGTGACTCTTGTGCTGTTGGGGTGACATCTCCATGTCCAACCCAACCTATGCCCCAAGGTCCAAAACCGTTTTGATAACCTTGTCAAGTAAACCAATAATCTCCACATATAGATGTCCGACATCTATCCTATTTTATCATGATAAAAAGTGACACTTTGCTATGGCAAACCCATCACTTTGATCACAACCATAATAGGTGCAATTATTGGAAGAGCATAAATTACACTTAATTTTTCTGAGGGAATCTATCCTACCATGTCATATCAAATATATAACAGCAATAAAGTAAGATAGATATAAAAACCCCAAGCGAAATCTAAGGGGCAACGCACATGGCGGTCCCGCTAGCCGGTTAGCGGGCGGGGGGTCGAGGGGGGAGCCCCCCCCCCCCCGCGGGTTTATTCCATTATTAAAAATAAGTATTATTTAGTCTAGAACTTCGATTCATAGACGAACATGCAAGTCCAGAACACAAATATTAGCAACATCAGATGTCGATTGACGATCAAGCTGTTGGGATACGCTTAGGCTACAATAGTATAAATCAAAATTTTCTATCGTGTAAACCAGGAACCATGCAAGTATTAGATCATAGATCGTTACCACTCGACGCGCTGTGCAACGGAAGAAGACGCTGAGAAGTCGAAGGAACTCTCGCGAAGTAGCGCGCGTCGATGTAGAGGAAGTAGTCGATCGCACCGGCTTGACCTTCTCCTCCTCGTGCGTTCTCCTCGCCGTACTCCCACGCCGATCAGCACTGCAAACCAACGGCGCCTCTACCGGAATCCACACGTACAGGGACGGAACGCCACACGCAGATGTGCTAACACCCGCGCGCGGCTAGGGTTTTGCTCGGGGAGGGAAGTGACGGCTAGGGTTTCTCACGTGATGCAATACCTCCGCCGGTCACACCCCTCACGAATATATAGGATCCATCACTCGGGCCTCCAAGGCCCGTAGGACTCCTATTCGGATCCTTATCCGAATTAAACTCATATTGGATCTCTATCCAATCCCCTTATTCCGGCCTATTAAGCGTGCGACCCTGTAGGTTCATATATACTCGGCTTTAACCCGAAAACTCCTTTTCAGTCCACGCATCAACAGCGTTCCCTAGTAGAACGTATTGACCCACCGGGCATACATAAAGATCATATCGGCTGAACCTCTAGTGTATACGAACCCCTTTGCCTCACGATATCGATTAAGCTCAAGGCTAGATATGTACCATCCTCTAATAGCTCAATCATTCACTCGAACCTGTTGATAGATTATATAACTTGTGATTGACTCCTCAATCACTTTTGGCATGGCCATGCACTTCCTAATCTACAACATCGAGGGGCCTAGATATATCTCTCCATAGGAGGGGCAAATCCCATCTTGATTATTCATATCTCACTACATGTTTCATAGCATACCCGAAAACTACTTTTATAACTACCCAATTACGGAGTAGCGTTTAGCAATCCCTAAGTAAGCTACTACACATGTTGAGAACCATGATAATCTCAGGTATAAGGATTCAACACCAACACTCAATGAGATCACTGATGACACAACACATATGGCTCTTGCAGTGTCTCATGTTGGGTCTATCCAACAACATGTTCACCAACATGTGTCCACATTATTAATTTAGTATCTCTATACCATGATCCATGAGACATGATCATCAATTAATACATGTGCTGATCATATAAACATATTTGTTCCACATATGATATTTGATCAAGGATCCTTTAGAAATAGTAACAAACAACATAAAGAGTCTCATGAAAGAATCACATATTCATTAACCAATAGGGAGTTATCTATTTTAAGGAACAATGTCGGATAAATATGTAAACATAGTATGTGATACAATCATCTCTATGATTGCCTCTAGGGCATATCACTAACAGGAGGAGCAGTATTGCCCTATGGTCAATCTTGAGCTTCTCTGCTCAGTTTTGGTAGGTTTTGTTTGTTTTCAGTGCAAGGCTGCAAGTTAACTCCTGTTAGAAATAGTCCCACATTACTAATTTAGTTAGAGTTGAACCAACTTAAAAGTGGGGGAGTCCCTCACCTCTTGAGCTAACTTTTGCGGTGTAGCAAGGCTTTCTCCTGGTTGGGCTAATATCTCCCCGTTTTGGGCCAACAGCTACTACTTGCTTTCTCGGTGAGGTGCATCTGTTCTACTTAGGGCAGTCCCACCCCCAAAACACTAGACATAGTTTCCATAAACTCCACATCATCAAGAAACTAGTACTAGACACTACTCTTCCAATGGAAACACCACTATTCCATACTTCAATTTAATGCTATTTATCTCACATGATGCCTTGGATGTTGTGTAGAAACCATATCTTATGCAAGATATGGTTTCCTTCTCTTTTCTCATTTATTCACTTACCATATCATTTTTTATCCTAGGTGGCAACTTATTTAATGCTATGGACACCATCCTAGTTATTGGGTTGGAAATGCCCTTATACTGAACATGGTGCATGCATGGGAAAAGTGGCAGTTCACTTTCATTTTCAAGAAACCGTTCATTTTCAAGAAACCGTTTTTTAATGTGAAATTGCAAAGTACTCCAAAAAGTGACGACGCTTTTCATGCCAGCTGGGAGCCTGGGACAGTGCATCTTGTGTGCATGCACTTTATGATTTATATAACGATGATTAGGTTATTAGAAGAGGTGGATCTATGGTTCTATTACAAAAGTACAACAAGACAGAGGATTGGTTTAATTTTAGTGGGGATTTGTTGTAGTATTTGATGTGACGTATTTATGCACTGCTTCTAATAGTAAGCTCTTGTTTAGTTCCAAACTTTTTCTTTAAACTTCCAAATTTTCTATCACATCAAAACTTTTCTAAACACATAAACTTTCAACTTTTTCGTCACATCGTTCCAATTTCAACCAAACTTCTAATTTTGACGTGAAATAAACACAACCCTGCGCCCCGCCCGCCCGTTTCCCATCCCGCCGTGCCGCCGTCGCCGGTTGCGGCGCCGCATCGCGCTGTAGCGCCGCCCGGCAACCTCGTGTGGGTGACTCGCCGCCGACGACCGCCCAGCGCCCCGCCCGCCCGTCGCCCGTCGCGCCGTGCCGCCGTCGACGGTCGACCGTCGCCCGTTGCGGCATCGCCCATATCCGCATCGGCGCATCGCGCCGTAGCGCCGCCCGGTGACCTAGCTCGTGGGAGAGACTCGCCGCCGCCGAGCACCCTGCGCCCCGCCCGCCTGCTACCCATCGCGGTGCCGCCGTCGACGGTCGACCGTCACCCGTTGCACCGCCTCGCCGCCTCCACCCTCCAGCCCACGGCCTCACATGCAGGTTCGTTCCTTTCCATCTGTAAGGTTTAAATCTGCTTCAGTTTTAGCGCACTGAAGGTGTTTGCAGTATTGTCTAAGCGAGTTTCTGCAGTTGTTCATATATATATTTGCCACTGGCTTGGGTGTAGATTGTTTGTATATGAGCAAACCAAGCTCCTAACTAATCCGAGCAAATCATGTATGGTCAGTATGGTTCTGTTGATAGTTTGGAGTCAACTGCTCTCAAGTAAATTTTAAGCATCACTTCACTGTAATCTGAATTTCCATTGATAAATAGAGTTACTAAAAAAATATTCCATCTTAGAAAAGCAGTTACTAATTTTCTAGTTATGGTAGATGAGAACTAGTGAACTGTTAGGAGCACCTTGTGCAGTTTTTTCCACCAGTGATTTTAACTCTGAATTCCAGGTAATGCAATATGGTTCAAACTTCAGAATTTGAGTTAAGCTATTTCTAGGTAATGCACATTGATTATTCAGATGTTAAGCTATACTGTCTACACCTTTATTAACACAATATCAATATCCTTATATTGTTTGCCTTCTTTCAACTAATGCAACGTACTAAACATTCTTTGAGAAATGAAGCGACACTAGAGAATTATTTTCATCAGTGATTTTAGCTTCTCAAGAGAATTTATTTTTTTCACTTGCTTGATGAAATACACGACTGAAAAGTATGCACTTTTTTCCTCAAATGATTAACCTTTGATCTCTGGTACGTGTACTTCATTTGCACGGCTGAAACACAATAACCATTCATTTTGATTTACAATATCTGCATATGTTTCTAATAGTGTAACATTTTGATCTGGGAATCACTATTCTGGTATAATCTAAAGATATGCAGAAGAGAGAATACCTTTTGCATCCATGTGATATATGTATGGACAAAGACTCATTATTCATTTGCTGGTGCAGACAGCCAATGGACCAATATACAGGATGCTATCTTGTGCATTTATCAAGTATGTTTACCTATGTTTATTCAGTTAGTCTCTGTTGTCTTCGAACAACTCTACTGTTGGGAATAGTTATGTTCTAGTAGGAAGTACTTTGCATATTATAACTTTTTTCATGCAATGCTAGTATAGCATCAGTGTGTTTCTAAAATCTATAGTTAGATGGGAGTGTTTGGCTATTTGCATTCAGTTTTTGTTGCCTAGACACTTGTTCCACTGTGGGTAAGAGTGTTGAATTATAGCTGAGGATCTAAAATATTTAACTCTAGTTTGTGAGCATATCAACATGTAATGGATATGAATTTTAATTTTGAATAAGGAGAATATGCCACCTTCACATGTTGTCCAACAGAAACCAAAAAAACCAACTTCATCTGGACCCAATCTACAAAACAGAAAAAGGCAGTTTCATACACCACGCCATGAATAGCTAGAGCCTAGAGGTATGATGCTACAAGTTTGTGTTATCTTGTTATTGGGGCGTATATTTTTCTGCCTTGCTTCTAGTATATATTAATAATCTGTATAGAAACTTGTAGGGTTTTTTTTTCAGGTCTACATGCATGAACAAGTTTTGGTGTAATCCATTCTCAGATTGTTTTTCCTCCTTGCAAATACATGAGAGCCTCACAGAAACAACGCTGGGTGGATCAATGAAGTATAATGTCCAGTAGATCATGAGCAGACCATTGATTATGATGACACATCCTACAAACTTAATTACCAATGAGATGATTAGTGTACCACTTAATGTGTGATTGGATTGGAATTAGGAATTATTGTTCTATATTTTTTATATTTTTTATATTTTTTAGGGTTGTATTTGGTGCGATTTGTTATTTCCTGTTGACATTCATATATGGTGGACATGATCCTGTACATGCATGTATATACATGTCCAACGTATTATTTGCATGCTTCAAACCGTCTGATAATATTATTTGAGGCATTTTAAAGAAAGTGTCTAAAAAGAAAAGCAAAGGCATTATCTAAAATGCCTAGGAAGAAAAATTGAGGCATATGTTAAAATGCCTCAAAATGTGTTTAAAGGCAATCTAAAAGGTGCCTTCATCTATACTTATGAAGGCATTTTAGAAAAGTGCCTTAAAATCCCTTTCCCTACATGAGTATATCCAACACTTTTTGAAGTGCCTTCTTCAAGGATTGAAGGTATTTTTTTAAGTAGTTGAGGCATTCTTAAATGCCTCCAAATCCTTTCCATCCTGTAGTGATGTCCAAAATTCGGCTTGTCCTGTGTAGCCTCCCCAATGGATAATTGCCATCTGCTTGCACGCTGGAAGACAAGGAAGCGAAGATCGAGTTCGGCGAGGCAGCAACGGCCAAGGTGCTCCGCCTCCCCGAGAGTTCATCATCGCTGACTGCTGCAATGACATCCTCGCAAGCCTACATGGATCAATGCGTCATCGTTGACATCCTTGCCCCGGCGCTCGTGGAGACACAGGCGATACGCCTTTATCCGCCTATGCCCATCGACTTGCCGAAGATGGAGCGAAGAGATAGGAAGAAGAGAGATGGGAAGATGACCTTGACATATAGTGGCCACTGTTTTTTTTACACGTCTCGTTCTACTGTACCAGAAACAGGATCAAACCGTCTAAGGATGTAATATGTCCGGTATTGGTAGTTGGAGGATATAAAATATCCGGTTTTAAAGTTATAGGATGTATTTATATATATATATATATATATATATATGGGGGGTATATCCTAGCTTATGCTTTGGTTGATGGTCATCAATTACTTGGATATAGGATATATGTTCTACGGATACGTAGTACATATATACGATGCGCAATTAATATTTCTACCCATTAATAGTTCTAGGAAATCAAATAAGCACAAATTAATGTGCTAATATATATCCAACAATATTACAAACCGTTCGTCTCCAGTTAACACATAACTAGCAATATATAATAGTTTGGTTCATCTAATACAAATATAGGATACGACGAGCTGCACTAAAGCTAAGCTCCCTCTCCATCTCAATGCAGTGGCCATTGCTCACTAGTCAACTGCATATAACATGCACATCAAAATTAGTGAGATCTACACAAAATAAGTGTAACCCTCTAGTTCAAGGCTTTACTTATTTTGAGACGAAAGAAAGTAGACAGCACAACATTATTTGTGTACAAACTTAAATTGCAGTTGAAACGAAGTTAGTTTCGTCTTACATACCAGCAATTAACAATCGAGAGAAGTGGTGTATGGATCCAGCAACTTAATTTGTCAAGCCCTTCCCAGCAACTTATTCAAGTCACTCCTTGTAGCCTTTGAAAGTGCGTAGGCCACACTCATGAACCCTGGAAAAAGTTGCTCTATTTTGTGGCAGAAATGTGCATCTGACCATCGCCCCTGAAAAAAATGTTAGAATAAAAATTGCATACATATTATAGTTAGTTATGAATACATAATGTGTGAGAAAGAGAGAGAAATTAAGCGTGTTAGTTAATTACCCCATTTGCATTCATGAGTTCCTGTCTTCCATGAAGTATCATGTTCTTTACAAAAGTGATGATATCTTCATAGATGCTAATTCCTTTATAAGCTTGATTCAAATAAATCTTGACAGAAGCTGGGCAACAACTTATCCAACCCCAAAGTGTTTTTTGTGTGAGATCAGGCATTAATTTGTAACATGCATCACAAAAAGCCGTTTTCTCTGATATTTGGATCAATTCTGACCACTCAAACAGATTCACGTAACATCTAAGTTTTGATGGCGGATCAAGAAAAAGTGGATGCCCCTTAACTATGTCAGCCCATAAGTACCTGTATTCAAATTTTTTTTTATGGTAAAAAGATCTTGAACGAAAGCGAAATTAATCACTCTAACTGTCTAACATAGAAGAATGCATATATCATATATGTTAGAGAAAAATTCTTATGGTAATTCTCTTATTGCCAATAATTAGATGCATGGAATTTATTTGCATAATGGTGGAGGATATTAGATGGTAAGGGAGGAAACATTTAGACTAGCTAGATCGATCTTGCATGGAAGGAAATAATTATTAACTAGCTAATTTTTAAATTGCCAAACAAGAGAACTCAGTAATAAATTTTAGATGGAAAACAAAGAGCATTGCGTACCGTTGTGACATTGCATTTGAATTTATTAAGAAATGAAATCCCGTCCAACTAGTGCATTTGGAGGCACCGATGTATGGAGTCTGGCACAGAAATGTACCAAAATCTGCAAGGTCGTGCTGATACGTCCTCGAATTTTCATTTTTGCCCATGTTAATCAACTTGATGTCTAGACTTTCGGTAAGAGCATAACTTTCAGGGTTTGACATGCCCCCGTGACTTACATTTCTTATCCCCATGTCTGACAATGTTGTAATGATCATCCTGCAAAGATACATATATATCAATATGTAATTAAGCGATCAATATATATCAATCAATATATCATGTGCATATGTATATATCTATATATGCACTAACCGTATGCAAGTATCTAAAATACTCTGATCAAAACAGATATGAAGCCTAGGCATATATTATAATGGTCTTCGATCAAGGTTAATGTAGAAAATTAACCACAATCTTATATTGCAGTTATAAATAATAAAGTTTATAAGATCTAATTAACAAATTTACGAGGTTATGAAAATACATTATATAATTATTAATTCCAAGGCAGAATTAATTAATCTACACATACTTACCATGCTAGTATTTAATTTTCAACCAAATTAAGTGTTTTGAAAATTAATCATTCACGGTGAATAATCTTAGCCACGCACTATATATATATATATATATGTATATATATATATATATATATGTATATATATATATATATATGTATATATATATATATGACCAGATGAGAGAGAGAGAGAGAGAGAGAGAGAGAGAGAGAGAGAGAGAGAGAGAGAGAGAGAGAGAGAGAGAGTAGTATAATAGTAAATACTAACTTGATCTGATTGCTCCAATACGGCGAGAGGCTGTCTGTCCCATTTGAAGAGAAGGCCCCAAAGGTTGTCAGCATATGATCATCAGGGTAGTCACTCAGAATGCCAGCCAGCTTCTCGTAGCAGATGACCCATCTCTTGAGGCCATCACAATTGGCGACGAGGAAGGCGTTGGCGATCGCCACGGATCCCCTGAGCCTGCAGGTCGCTTCGAACATCCTCACCGCGTCCCTCCTCCCGGACTCGCCCCTCCTCAGGACGAGGAACGTCGCCTCCCGGTGGCTGATCTCTCCGGTGTCAGGGTCGCACTCCACGGTCACCAGCCCATGAGCCACCGCGTCTCCTCTCTCGCAGTCGAACTCGTAGCCCTGGATAAAACCACACCGAATGTGTCCTGATCAAAATGCAACAAAAATATTAATAATTAAATAATCATCGCAGCGCAGGTTAATTAATACTACCTCCGTCCCAAAATAAGTACAGCCATAGATATATGTGCTCAACGCTTTGACCATCCGTCTTATTTAAAAAATATTTAAAAAATTAGCCACATATAAAGTACTATTCATGTTTTATGATCTAATAACAATAAAAATACTAATCATAATCTTTTTTCAAATAAGACGAACGGTCAAATGTTGGACATAAACATTGCTAAAACTGCATTTATTTTGGGACGGAGGGAGTATATTTTTGCAATATACTATATCATGGAGGAGATAAAAGAGAATTATTATATATATATATATATATATATATATATATTAACATTGATTTATTACCAGATACGCTCCGTACTTCTCATTCACGTGAAAGATTGCACTCCTTTCGTGTCTTCTCCGGCGATCATCAGCGCTGGAGCTACTCTCGACTTGCAGGTTTTGTATCTGTTGCATTATTTTGTCCAGTTCGTCCGAATTCCTACCATCATCTGCCATGGGTATACTACCAACAAACATATATAACAATAATTAATTAATTCATCTTTCTGGACAAATTAGTTATGAGTGCATTTAAATTACAGACTGATGATATAGCACTGTACTAATAGGCTATATATGTAATAAATATGTAATGTAGCATTAACAAAGAAAGGATGTGTATATATCTCATTGTTTCCACCAGCCGATATATATAAAACGTACGGCTAATAACTGTTTCTGAACTACTCCTCCAGGCCATATATTAATTAACTTCCATAAACTAAACCCTACATTAATTAATTTTAATTTGTTACAGAAAGCACATTTAATTAATTAAGGGGTAAATACACCATGTAGTATAGCTAGCGATGACTGTAATTAATGGTTAGGTCATAAATTTAACATGTTGTTATTTATACTGATAATTAAAGCACTCACTTATGTGTTGATTACTCATAAGGGCAGTCCCAACTCATAACACTAAACATAGTTTCCATAAACTCCACATCATCAAGAAACTAGTACTAGACACTACTCTTCCAATACAAACACCATTATTCCATACTTCAATTTAATGATATTTATCTCACATGATGTCTTGGATGTTGTGTAGAAACCATGTCTCATGCAAGACATGGTTTCCTTCTCTTTCCTCATTTATTCACTTGCCACATCATTTTTTATCCTAGGTGGTAACTTATTTAATGCTATAGACACCATCCTAGTCATTGGATTAGGAATGCTCTAATTGTCAGAATATATTCATTAATAGTACTTCCTATAAACATTATACTATATGAGAAATTTAAAGTTAAAAGATTAGTTTTGAAAACTGTGTCAAGTTTAATCGTGGCTTATTAAGTGGGACAGAGGGAGTATATATGAAGTAAACTACTATCACAAAAATCGTAGAGTTGAAAAATATCATCGTATATGTCATTGACATGTGGGTCCGGGCCCCACACTTCATTCTCCCGTACGATGGTATTTTGCAACTCATGTATCATTGCGATGGTATTTTCCTAATTTTCTCAAAATGTTTTGCTTTAATTTTTGAAATCTCTTTTTACGCTATGAAAAGTTACTCCCTCCGTCCCAATATATAGCAATCTATGACATAGATTACTATATATTGGGACGGAGGGAGTACTAAAATCAATTAAATGATCAAAACTTTTTTAGAGATGTTTAATCTGAAGAAGCTAGCAACTCCCAGGTCCTAGCTATTTTGTGTCTTAGGTCCTAGCTAGAGATCAATTTTGAGAGGTATCTTAAGAATGGTGAATGGATGCCACTGTGGCATTTGGCGTAGTATATGAGTGCAAGGTGGTGACGTGCACAAGGATGCCCAGTATAAAGTTTCTTTCAGATCAGTACAAAACACAAATTATTGAAAAGAGTCAGATTTTTATTTCATATATATATTTGAAATATAAATCAGGATTACGTGCTTACGCCATTATTTTTCTTATAAAATATGTTATTTATATATATATGAAACATTTAATTACATTTTATTTAAGGTGTTTTAAAATATGAAGCTAGCCATTGGTATAGTTTTATATATGAACTAAATATATTTGCAACTTAACTAATAATTTATCAAAAAGTACAGTTCCATTCTCTCATATCAACATTCGTCTCCGGCCCCCAAAATTCATAAAAATGAGTAAAATACATTGAAAAGATTCTTCAAATTAGAAGGACTACTGCTACTTCCATTCCAAAATATAATAACTTTTGGCTATGAATCTGGACATAGCTAAAAATAGGGACGGAGGGAGTAGTAAAAAACAGATGAAGGCGGGACAATGGTGGATGAGACTGTTCAGGTCCGTAACTGTAGTAAAAGCTTATATTTATTAAGTTCTATGGTATTGTCAATTTTCAAATTTAAAGTAGAATTTCATACCATATATTTTGACTCATGTATACAAGGTTTTCATACGGGTATTTAATGTCGCGCAACGTGCGACTAAGTGGCTAGTCCAGCTGTGACGGGGAATCACGGTCGTATTCCAGCAGTACATATATACACTATTATATATGTACTTAATAAAGTACTTAATAAATACGGGTATTTATTAAGTGGCTATGATTAATGGAATTATAAGCAGTACATATATACACTATTATATAAACCCTAATCACATGAGCAGTAGATAGGCACATGAAGAAGAGGTAGTAGTACTCCCTCCGTCCCAAAAAATACTCAATTCCTGGGTTTCCGTGTCTAACGTTTGACCGTCCATCTTATTTGAAAAAAATATGAAAAAATTTTAAAAAGATAAGTCATGCATAAAGTATTAATCATGTTTTATCATCTAACAATAATGAAAATACTAATCACAAAAAATTTTCATATAAAACGGACGGTCAAACGTTGGACACGAAAACCCAAGAATTAGGTCTTTTTGAGACTTTGGGAGTACTCCTGTAGGCTGTACTCCAACCTGGCTCAGAGATATATGCAATACATGCGTAAACAACCAGTAGAGAGTGCCTGTTTACAACTTTATTTAATTATTTGCTTGTGGATGCGTTTCATTTGAACAATTTGCGACAAGAATTGTGAGGGGTTCATAAGTATATATATGCTAGTACATGATAGTATTTACTTAGGCATATATATGCATGCATTATTCTAAAAAAATAAACGTGATAAGTATAGTATATAGTACGTACCTTGCTAATTGAAGCTGCAACTAGAGAAGAGAAAAAAATCAATCACCAATCCGTTGCCCAGCTAGCAGTTACTGCACTTAAACCACATAAATAAATATCTATCAATTAGTGAGGCGATTATGCATGAGATCAAACCACACATCTATCGAAACAAAATTTAATCAACTTCAAAAAATTTTTAAGAAGCTAGCTACGAACTTTTCACTCAACATACTACTACAATATTATGGATACATTTCAGGCGGCCCGAGCACACAATGCAAGAATTAAACGTACTGAGAACTTGAGTTGAGGCATGCAAAATAATGGATTCAGTAGATATATATGCAAGCAAACTTCAGACACGTACGATATAAATGATGGTCATACAATTAGTACTAGTTGAACTTGTGTTTGGGGAAAAAAAACGTATAGTAAATCAAAGAGCTAGCTAGCTACAATAATATTAATTATAAAATGTATATACACTCTTCATGCATAAGAGAACGAGTAATTGCTAACTCTATGATCCAAAAATTCAAAATCAACAAAAAAACCTTCACCGCTTAATATAAAGAGACTATAAGGATCCATGAAAAATTAATATGTGTGTGCATGTGTGTATAGTTACCCCCGTTTTTTAAGTGGAAATTAAGAATATGTAAGCCTGAGATTCTTAATTAAGTAGCAAAAAGAAATAATATTGTTGGCGAGGAAAGAAACTAACAAACTAGCTAGGATTAGTTGTTCATTTTTAGCTATACACATCTACAGTACATAAACGTACTATGTAGCTGCACAAACAAAAGGAGATCAAAAGCACATAGAGGATAAAGATTATGATATGGATTTCTGGCAAAAAGAACAAAATTAACCACACATGATGAACATGTAAGAAAAACAATAACCAATGTATGCACGGTGTGCTAGGCGCAAAACATACAATGATACAATACGTCAGAAATAACCTTGGGGTTTTGGCTCTCTCGCTAGCTCAAAGAAGTGAAGAACACAAGAACAAAGAAGAGAGCTAGAGGAAGAGAAGAGGGCGCTTATTTACCAAGAAGAAAGGCAGCCAGTGTGATGAATGAGATGAGCCTCTCACACTGCAACTACAGTAGTAGGAATATATATTCCAGCGTGATAACTGGTCCGTGCTGGTACAGTGAAGTGCATATCGTCTAGAGGTCCCACATGTCAGTGAGCGTGGGAAGAAGGGTTGGGTAAACTACGCAGGACGGCAGGAGCATAGTACGTCGGGAGTGAATGGTACGTAGTGTGAGGATAGGGCAACATCGATTGCGGTCCTACGACTACCACAGTAGGACTTCAGCTGGTTTCTGGGGACAGCAATACTTTAATGCTACTGCTGCATGTTGCAGTAATAAATATTACTCCGTACTAAAATAAGTGCAGTTTTACACTATTCATCTCCAACGTTTGACCGTTCATATTATTTGAAATTTTTTTATGATTACTATTTTTATTATTATTAGATAATAAAGCATGAATAGTACTTTATGTGTGACTATTTTTCTAATAAATTTTCATAAATTTTTCAAATAAGACGGACAGTCAAACGTTGGACACAAATTTCCATGGCTGCACTTATTTTGGGACGGAGGTAGTATTTCCCTTCAATAAGGCTTTGTTTAGATCCAAAAAATTTTGGCCAAAAACATCACATTAAATATTTGGACACATGTATTGAGCATTAAATATGGGAAAAAAACCAATTACACGGTTCACATGTAAATTGTGAGACAAATATTTTGAGCCTAATTGTGTCCCATGATTTGACAATGTGATGCTATAGTAAATATTTGCTAATGATAGATTAATTAGACTTAATAAATTCGTCTCGCAGTTTACATGCGGAATCTGTAATTTGTTTTGTTATTAGTCTACGTTTAATACTTCAAATGTGTGTCCGTATACTTCAAAGTTTTTACACCGAAAGAACTAAACACATATCCTTCTGAGTATAAACGTAATCACATTTTATTTGGTGTAAAGAAAACTGTTGCGTTATTTTGTAAATTAGGAGCCATTGATATATAACCATTTTTACGGAGCTCAGGGCAAGAGAGAAAGTAAATATTTTCCTAACACTAATATTTTGTTATGGAAAAAGCATCAAGGGAGAACGTTGATAATTAACCAGGAGTATATTTTTTATTAAGGAGACATTGATCGTAATATTTTTACTCGTGAAGGACTCGATCAGAAGTGGGAACCAATTAAGAAGGGGAGATCATGGAGTGATCTGCTCGATCGATCGGAGACGCACTAATAGACATTATGTTATGCAGAGTGCAACACACGCTATTAGAAAAAGCATTTTTGTCGACGTTGGGTCTTTTTTTTCGCAGGCGGGTATGACCCTCGGAGCCAAATATCCACCTACGAAAATGTAAACCGAGGTGGATTTTCGTCATTGGCCTGTGAAAATCAATTTTCCCAGGCAGACCACTGAAGAGGTCCGCCTACGAAAATACCTTTATTTTCGCTGACAGACCTCTTAAGTGCTCCGCCTGGAAAAATATGATTTTTGCAGACGAAACCTTATACGGTCAGCCTGCAAAAATCGTACCTACCAAAAAAATCTTAAGTCATCCTTATCTTGTCCTTCCCACCGGCCACACCACTCATTTTCCTAACTCTCTCTCTCTCCCTCAACACTTCTCTTCTCCTCTCCACCCTCCCCACCGGCTCACCTCCTCCCCTCCCATCCCCTCCCTCCCAATTCGACCGGAGGAGGGGAGCGACGGCGGCGCGGCGGCTCCCCCTCTCTCTCCCTCCCGACTGGAGGAGGGGGAGTGACGGCGACGGCAGCGGCACAGACGTGGTGGACGCGGCAGCGACGTGGACAGGGCGACGACGGCGGCGGCGGCTCCCCCTCTCTCCCTCCCTACTGCTAGATCTGGCCGGAGGAGGGGGAGCTATGGTGGCGGCGCGGACGGGGCGACGGCGGCAGTGCGGACGCAGCTCTCCTCCTCTTCCCTACCTCTCCCAGATCCGGCCCCTACGAGGAGAGGGGAGGGTGGTGGCGGCGGCGGACACCTCCCTTCCTCCCAGATCCGGCCTGAGAGGGGCGGCGGCGGCGGCGGCGGCGGTGGCCATTGCATGTAAAGGAGTTCGCCGGTGATGACGATGATGTTGTTTCTTTTTTTTTCTAAGTTTACGTGTTGATTGTTGTGGATTTGAATCCAATGTTTTGTGTTGATGAATGAATGTTTGTGATTGGATTTTGTTTCCTGGATGAGATTTGTGAGAATTTGTGATTTGTGATTTATAATCTAGGGAGGAGGTGGGACTGGTGGAAATTTTTTTTTTGGCATCATGAGTATTTTCGCAAGCGGGGCTATTGTAGCGCCTGCAGCGCCTGAGAAGATCCAACGGCTGCGTGCGAAAATGATTTTCTCAGGCGATGCTTTGGTCCGCTCGTAAAAATTGGGGATTTTTACCGTCGTTTAGATGCAGGCGGAAGGTTTGTCTGCCTGTGAAAATGTGTTTTGACCGCCTGCAAAAACGTGTAGTTGCGCTATATACCGCTGGTGTACTATAATTGCGTACATGGTATATTATCACGCCCAACTTTCAATTTCTTCACAAATTCGAAATTGTTGAAAGTAAATTAAACAAGATGCTATAGCCCGTGCACTTGTGCAGGCATTGTTCTTAATTATTCCTTATATATAAATCATCCATTTCAAAATATAAGGTGTTTCCATTATACCATCAAATAGGAATTTAACACGTTATAAAATTACTTTCAAATACAAATATAATATGACATACTTAAGAATTATATATTGTTAGTGTGGTTATTAGTTAAAACATTCAAATGTGGACTATTTTTTAAATACAAGCACCTTACATTCTGGGAGGATGGAAGGAGTATTGTGCTAGTGTTACCCAATGTACTAAAATAATGGTTGTGTCAGTTAAGTGAAAATCGATGGTTAGTGTTTTTTTAGAATTTTTAGGTTGAGTCGGAAAATTGAGGAGAGCTGACAATAGGGAGAGGTGGCATTTCCCTCTCTCCCAAACACTCCCTTAGGCTAGCTGTATTCGGCAGCCCCTCTTCCCAATCCATCTCCCTCGTTTTCCAGCGCACGCTTTTCAAACTACTAAACTATATGTTTTTTATAAAAAAATTTCTATACGAAAGTTACTTTAAAAAAATCAAATTAATCCATTTTGAAATTTTTTAGCAAATATTTAATTAATCACCCGCTAATCGCTTCTCCGTTTTCCATACGGGCACTTAGTGTTGGGGACCAGGGGTTCCGAACCACCCTAAGGCGCTGTTTAGATTCTAACTTTTTTCTTCAAAGTATCAACTTTTTCGTCATATCGAACTTTCCTACCTACACAAACTTCCAACTTTTCCGTCACATCGTTCTAATTTCTTCAAACTTCCAATTTTGACTTAGAAATAAACATAGCCTAAATATAGCCCTGAATCTAAATATAGCCATAGGCCTTATTTAGATCTAAAAAATTTTGGTCATAAACATCACATCAAATGTTTGGACACATGCATAAGCATTAAATATGGGAAAAAACCAATTGCACAGTTTATAAATTGTGAGACAAATCTTTTGAGCCTAATTACGTAATGATTTGACAATGTGACGCTACAGTAAACATTTACTAATGATAGATTAATTATGCTTAATAAATTTGTCTCGCAGTTTACAGACGGAATACTTTAAATGTGTGTCCATGTACTTAAAACCTTTACACCAAACACACTAGTAAATGCCTAAAAACAAGTAGGACTAGTAAAGACTACTGGGACGATGGTTGATGTGAGTGACTAGTCAGTCAGTAGTAGGCACGCGCGTATCGACCTGCCAGGGCAGAGCACGCGCTACGTAACTGTACCTCTAGCTCCTTCATCCATAAATATACTCTCACGCGCTATTATATATGCGTTACTTAGAATTAATATATTATTAAGAAAATATGACCGTCCCAAAATAAATACAGTAATATATTATAGTACTGTGCTATATATTTGTAACTCAACTATAAATTAACTAACTATTGATGAAAATTTAGGGGGATTTAAACACAAGAATAGAGAAAAAAAACATAGAATTAGAATGTGTCACCTTGTGAATTCCCATGGGAAATAAAAAAAAAGAATTCTTACAAAACAGTTGTTTGGATGGTACATAAGAAAAGCAAATGAATTAAAGATACAAGAAAAGAAACCAATATGGTGAGACCTCATGTTAGTTTTTCTTCAAAGTCTCTACTAAATGTTGCATTATGTAGGATTTTCAAAAGAATTATAGAGGGTGCAATCCTTTGTTCTAAATGGCTGCATAGAAATTTCATCGTTAGAATTTAATTAAATACTTCAAAGTTCCTGGACTTTTTCTTTGTTTTTAAGGAGCCTTTAGAGAGTTTGATTTTCTTAAAACAAAGGAAAATTTATGAAAAGGTGTAAGATACTACATTGAGGAGAATCCTTAACGTAAGAGTAGTAGGGGAAAAAAAGGAATTGAAGAATGTAGGAGTAGACAATGGTGGATGAGTAGGCGTTGTTTAGTTTCCAAAATTATTTTCCCAAAAACATTACATCGAATCTTTAGACACCTGCATAAGCATTAAATATAGATTAAAAAAACTAATTGCTCAGTATTAGTCCATGATTAGTCATAAGTGGTATAGTAACCCGCATGTGCTAATGACGAATTAATTAAGCTTAATAAACGAGTCTCGCGGTTTTCCAGGCAAGTTATGAAATTAGTTTTTTCATTCGTGTCAAAAACCCCTTCCGACATCCGAAAACTCCTTCCGACATCCGGTCAAACGACCGATATGATACCTAAAAATTTTCTTTTCGCGAACTAAGGGGGCGTTTAGATCCAAGAGTGTAAAGTTTTGGCATGCCACATCGGGTATTATATAAGGTGTCGCATGGGGTGTTCGGACACTAATAGAAAAACTAATTGCAAAATCTATCAGTAAACTACGACATGAATTTATTAAGGCTAATTAATCTGTCATTAGTAAATGTTTACTGTAGCACCACATGGTCAAATCATGAAGCAATTAGACTTAAAATATTCGTCACATAAATTATATGTACGATTAGTTATTTTTTTAGTCCATATTTAATACAGACGTGACACGATCCAAAACAGGGCCCTAAACACACCCTAAAATGAGGTCCTTCACTGTAGTAGAACTGTCAGGCTATAAAAGTTACCACTAGCAAAACTTTATGGTTGCCTGCAGGCTGGCTGGCCAAGGCAGAGCTACATAGCGCAGAACTGCAAGGAGTAGCTAGCTAGTAGGTACGTGTCGACATGCCACAGGGCAGAGGCGCACAGCACAATAATCGATCGGCGAAAGAGCTCCGTGTAGGATTTCGGGATGATCCGAATGCGAAAGGGGAAGAGATAGAACAAGTCGACGACCTGTTGTCCCGCTACACGCACGAAAAAAAAAAACTGAGAGGCTTGCACAGTCCCTTTAAATCTGGATGTTCAAATACAATACTCTTTTCGTTCTAAAATTATGTCACATCCAATTAAAATTTCTTAAATTTAAATTTTAGAACGAGTGAGTACATATAAAAATCCTTCTCTATATTTATTTTGCACTCCAATAGACTCTCCATATCTCACTATATATATCCATAGGATCACATGCTTTAAACATAACTTTAGATTAAAAATTTAGAAATTATTACTATCATCCGAGTACATCACTAGTATACATTATATTTAATCTTTACTACCTCAAAAGCTTTTGTCCTTAGAGCATTCTCGTTTTTTTTAAAGAATTTCTATCTTCAATTGAGTTAAAAGTGTTACTCAGCAAATTATTAGTTTTTAAAAATGTATTTTAGTCGTTATATATTTTTACGATGTTTACCAGTAAACTACACAAATTTTAATTGTCTGTGGCAAATCTTGTCGCCTTTATTGTACTAATTAAGCCGAATTGCTGATATGAATCGCTAGGCTAGGTTGCCGTGCTTGTGCGTGCATTCTGAACCTGCACAGTGAATTTCCTCTCCACTGCTTCTTTGGATCGTGTCCTCGATTTTGTTTTTCACTTTTTTGGCATCAGATATATATGCAAATATGTTGATTTGTTTGAGATGGTGCTTGCTGACTGGTGAGATTCTTAAAGACGGCAACGCGACTGCGGGAGGTTCATCCCCGTCTGATTTCCGATTACTATGGGGTGTTAATTATTCGATCGGCAGCACGCATGCAAATGTAAATGTTAATGTGTTTTATTTTTTTTAAGGATCACAAAAACGAAAGTTATCAGTGGTTTGGAGATGTCTGGCTCTCGATGGTATTGAGAGATAACATCATTTGCAAATTTTATTTACTAATGTATCATACTCTTATTGTCGTTTAGCAAAATAATGGGCCTGTTCGGCAGGCCAACTGCTGCAGCTGCGGCTGCGGCTGCGCACAGTGTGTGCAGCACTGTTCGTGCCGGCTGCGGCGTAGCCACAGCGCGGGCAGCCGAACAGATCAATACCTATAAATTTAATTTATTTTATTGATATATCAATTGTAATGATTACTTAGGACAACATTTTTTTAATAAAAAAACAAAAGTAACAAATGGAGCAGCGAAGGACATAGCTGCAATATATTTTCTTGTTAGTGGAGCTGCAGCTATGTTGTAGTTCGGGCATGTTAGTGGAGCTGCAGCTATGTTGTAGTTCGGGCATGTTAGTGGAGCTGCAGCTATGCATTTATAAGGATATGCTTATATATATTTGAATGTCCCGTTACAGTGAATTTTTCTAGTTCGAAATAATCATAGAAATTCTGCTTAAAAAATAAAACATCTAATTATCGATTTTTCATTTAAATTGATGTCCTGTTATTTTAGATTATTGGATTAGATATATTAATCCCTCCCTCTAATCTCGTACGACATAGATAGAGAAGTACATATTTGTTGTTCACTGATAAAAGCAAAAAAGAAAAAACATACACAATACGACATGGGAGGAGGTGACGCCGGCTAACGGTATGCAGATGGAGATGGCATGGCTGCATCTCCTGGCAGCGATGCTAAGAGCATGCACGGCAGATCTTCTATCCGGCCATCCATCCTTTGTTTAGCGTATGGAGGGGAAAAATTATGCTCCAGCAGATTCTCCATCACACACGCAATTTTTGAATATCCTACAAACCGAGTCCTCTCTCAACCAAATTTGGAGTTTCTCTCTTCACTCCATCCCCCAACTACCCAGCTCCCACGAACTCGCGCCACCATCCGGACTGCATACCGTGGGCAACAGGGAACAGAGAGAGGATGTGCATATCGGATCTGGCGGTGAAGATCACCAGAGTGGAGGCCCCGCCGCCAACGCCAACGCCTCCTCGCGCCGTCGCCTCCGCACCGCTGCACGCCATGCCGTCGTCGCCGGCCCACCGCGCTCCGGCCAAATCTAGCCAGGGGATGACTAGATCCAGCGAAGGTAGAACCGCCCCTTTGCTCCCGACACTGGCCAGCCGCTTGCGCCGCTCCTCCGCGCGATGGCTCGCGTCACCCCGCCGGCCACCTCCATCCAGATCCCGCCATGGAGGGTGAAGGTAGAGAGAGGGAGAAGATGCGCCGGTGGCCACCTTCGCTGGCCGCTCCCGCCATCGGCCACCTGCACCCGCCCCTTGCGCCGCTCCTCCACCCCTCCGCCTCTTGCGCCGCTCCTCCGCCCCTCCACCTCTTGCGCCGCCCGCACTGCTCCTCTAACCTCGCCCCTCCTCCCGGTGACTCCTCCGCCCGCGCCGCTCCTCCGCCCGGCCGCTCCTCTGATCGCCGCCACCCCTCCGCCTGGCGACTCCTCTGCCCAAGCCGCCCCGCCGGTTGGCTCTTGTCCTCCTCGCCCTCTCGATGGTAGAAAAGAGAGAAGTGTGTGGAAGTGTTTTTTTTAGAGCGGTGAAAGCTGAGTATAAATATGTGGTAGTTGTAAAATATTAGTAAAATATAGGATGTTGGTATATAGATGATGTAATATGGATGATCTGTTGGAATGAAAAATAATATGGAGTATGAATCTTTTTGAATGACCATCTAAATGGGAGTATGGAGGATGGAATTTAGATGAGCTGCTGGGGATGCTCTAAGGTCGACGAAGGAAGAAAGCCGTTAGGGCCGCTAGGGAACAGTGGTGTACACCGCAACCACCCAAAGAGGAAGCCCACCGTTGATCAAGTTCCTGGCAATTTCGTCGACGTCAACGAGAAGGGGACCAACCAATTCTATTGCCCTCGCATGAAGCCTCCCACTGCTTCATCTCCAAACAAATAGAGCAATATGTCACTCAAAAAAAGATTTTGAATTGTTTCTTTTGCAGAACAGAAACAACATTATTGGTCTCCTCCACTTTTTTTAGCCAGGTTATCTTTTGTTAGGATTACTTTTTGTTACGAAGTACCCAATAATGACCTTGAATTTTAACGGAATCTTTAAATCCGATAGAATCCTCAAGCGGATTCCAAAATTGAAGTTCATGGTCGCAGTATACATAGAGCTAACTAAAAGTTAGCCATTTTTATGGAGCAGATATACAAAGTAATCCTTTTCATCTGACAAGGTTATATTAGTTAGCCTAAGGATCAAATTGTTTCACTCAATTAGTTTTCGATTAACAATGGCATGCTTGAAAGAAATATTTAATGGCGTTATGCTCATAACCTCTGTCATAGTAGATTGTTTATTTCGAGCCACATTATATAAAGCAGGATTTTGGTCTTTAAGAACACATGATCCTAACCACGTGTTTTCCTAAAATCTTATATCAGTCCATTGCCACATCTAAAAGAACCATACTTTAGAAAATGATCTTTCACTTTCATTAAACCGGCCCAGAATTGAGAAATTTCTGCTTTGCTAAACATTCCAGAAAGAAGGTTACCCATTAAATATTTATTTTGCAAAAGATCTTGCCATTTGCTTAACTTTGATTTTGTTATCAAGGTCTGGGAAACCTAGATCTTTTGGTCGACATATGTCTTCCAGTCATTGTTGCTCCAAAAGAAACATGACCTATAGTAATACAATCTTTGAAGCATCCCTTGTAAGAATTTCAAAGAAGGATAACATAAATAACGGAAGGCAAGAAAGAATTGAGTTTAGAAAGACAGTCTTCACAAAAAAAACAAAAAAGGAACAACGGAAGGCTGAGTTTAGAAAGACCAGTCTTAAAAAGAAAAGAGATTTGGAGGGAGAGACGTCCCTCCCAATATTTTTTATTAAGAAAGACAAGTCTTAAAAAAAACGAGTTAAACAATTTTTTTTAAAAGAAGGATAACATAAACAACGGAAGGCTAGAAATAATTGAGTTTAGAAAGACCGGTGTTCAAAAAAAAAATCAAAAAAGGATAACAAAAACAATGAAAAAAATTGAGTTTAGAAAGACCTGTCTTAAAAAAAAAGAGAGAGATTTGGAGGGAGTGACGTCCCTCCAAACATTTTTTTTTAGAAAGTTCAGTCTTCACAAAAAAAAAAGAGATTTAAACATTCTTTAAAAAAGAATTGTAAGCGCGGATTGAACATAGGATCTCAGGGTTAAAACTACACACCCCTTGCCGCTGCACTTAGGGGTGAAAACGAAGCGGATTCGGATGGATAGTGGTCATAGCATATCCTAAACCATATTTTTTTAAGTGGGTGCGGATAGTGTAGATGTGGATGTGAAATGGATTATTTCAGATGTCAAAAATGGTGCGGAGTCGGTGCAGAACCGGTTCAGAAACGGACTAAATTTATCGGATGTTACATGTGTATGCAATCAATACAGCATTGAGTTAGCAATGCAAGAAACAATAATACAATAATCAATAAACAACCCATATCGTAATAATTATGTACTTAAGTGTTAAATAACATGAATACATGATGTCCATAATATAAAAATACAGCTATGCAAGTGTGACATGAGACGGTGAAAGCCTTAGACTAAAAAATATAGGTTAATTGATAAATTAGGCTATTGGATGGACCAACTTATGTTATATGCAATAGATAAAGTGGTTATATGTGTTGATAATTTCATATTATCCGACAAACGGCCTATCGGATAATCCGACAGAAATGTCAGATAATCCATAGCTACCAGATTTTAGAGATACCATATCCTCTTCCGCATTCGTATCCATATCCACCAGGTTTCTAAAAGCCCACACCATATCCTCATTTCAAACAAATTTGGAGGGGAGCGGATCCGATATTATCCGATCCGTTTTCACTCCAAGCTGCACTATCAAGTGCATCTCAACGGTCTTTATCATATGGCATGTTTTTGACCTTCCATGTGTTGAGTTTCCTCTCAAATCTATTCTCATCTCCTTTCTAATCGATGTTACGGAGTTTCCGATAATGAATGAAGATAACAAGATATCTAATACGATTTGGATCTAGCTGTTCGATTGAGACAGCTAGAGGAGAGATATTGTCGGCTTTGTTCAGTGCCTCACTGTGGGTGTGGGCACTTGCCGGTCAATGCGCAGGCCGATCCTATGATTTTGAGGGCCCTAGGTGATCTCATCATGATGGGCCCTATAAACTATATATAAAATTTTATGATATATATAGGTGCTAACTTTACTTGCAAAACGAAAATAAATACATCCATATATTAAATTTAACATGTTTGGTAATTATCGAGAAATAAAGTCGACCAAAATAACAATATATTTGTACTTTGAAACTATGCGCATGTGCAGCTCACTACTACAAAAGTGTTTTTTCTGTACGAGACCCCATGATTTTTGCAAACGGACCATAACTAATGGCGTCTGTAAAAATCGAGCGGCATTTTCGCAGACGGACCTCTTAAGACACCCGTATGGAAAAATCGATTTTCCTATACGTGCCTCTTAAGAGGTCTATATGCAAAAATGAGGTCATTTTTGTATGCGGCTCACTTAAGCGCCCGCATGTAAAAATCGATTTTTCCATACGGGCGTCTTAAGGAGCCGTATGCGAAAATAAAATTTGAAAAATTTGAAACTAGAATATATCACTCATATGAACTCCAAATTGGATGATTATTTTTTCCTAAATGTTTCTAAAATCATGCTCTATCATGTTATTGTGTTCTTACTGCTATTATTTTGGCCATTTTTTCTTGCGACTTTGTTTTATCAATTTAAAATTTGAATTTCAAAACTTCAAATAATATTTTAAAGCAGTAAATGATTTCAGCTGAAAAAGTCATCAACAACAAAGTTGTATAACTTATGAAGATCTATAACTTCTATTTTGATCATTTATTCATCCGACAAAGTGATAGTAACATTTTCACAAAATTTACATATCTATCTTTTTTTTTTGTTTTTTCTCGCTTTTTTTCTCCACCGGGGAGTCATACTTTAGAAGACTTTTTTTTTTTACAATAGAAGTTCTTTTTCTTTTTTTCTTTTTTTTCTCTCTCTCTTTTTCTACCAGAGGAGTCAAACGCTTTTTTTTCTTTTTTTTAAGATAGAAGTTTTTTTCTTTTTTTTTTTGTTTTTTCTCGCCTTTTTTTCCACCGGACAACGGAAACTTCTTTTGTTTTTTAAGAGTATAGGAAGGTTAATCGATAGATTTACGATAACTTGAGTTACACATTCGTTTACATACAAGGCGTGCCTCCACCGCTGTGCTACTGCATGTTCTTTTTACATTCGTGTAATTATATTTCTATTATATACTGTAGTTGCATTTGAAGTTTTTTGAAATAAAAAAACTTGCAACACCCTCCAAAAGAAAAAAAGAAGAAGAAAAGACTCAGGTTGTGATTTTGGTCATGGGCCTTTGCGATTAGCCAGGCCTCAACGCCCAGCCGAATAAGGCCCAATATCACCCGCTTGTGCCTCAAGCCCTAACCTAGCCCAACGTCATTCCCGGCGCCGAATCCCCCCGAAACACACGATCCTTCCCGCGCCGCCGCTGAGGCGCCCTAACGCCGCCGTCTCCGGCCGCGCGACCACCTCCGATCACCGCCTCTCTCTCTCTCTCTCTCCACTGCTCCCCCGCGCATCGCCTCCACCATCGGGCCTACCTGCCCGCGCCGGCGCCGCCGATCAATCGCCGCCGCCGTCAGTCCTGCTCCTGCGGGCGATACCTAGCTGCTCCGGGGCGGCCATTTCCTCCGATTGCCCGCGCTGCCTCGTACCCTCTCCGCCACCGACCAGTCCCTTCCTTGAGTTCGTTGGCTGCCGTCGTTAGAAAATTATTTGGCCATGCTATTATTATTATTTTTGTTCTTAGCCACTAGTAGTACTTTTCATTCACTAAGTTTCGGTCATTGCAGTAGCTAAATCTGAATAGAAGAAAGACCAAATTGAGACAACTGGGGAAACAAGTGATCGAATCAGATCATCGATCCCTCTTTTTGGCCCAAGCTCCCGAGACGGACTATTAGTCCCTGGTGATAGTTTATTGACTATTGTTTGCTCTGCATATGAAAGTTTTGTGTATTCATCGATGCCATTGTCACGTTGCTACTTTCCTGAACTGTTCTTAGAGATAGAATTTGAGCTGTGCAAGTTCCCGACTTCCTGTTTCAATCAATGCATTATTTTCAGTTTTCTGCTTATCATTATGATGGGACTCATGTTTCATAACCGTTCTATTATACTTTAATTGTGGCATAGTTTTGGTCTAACCTAGTATTGGTTTGGTTCACTATTTTTCAGTTCTTGGATTGACCAAGTCTGAATAGAGACAATGCAAAATGAAGCAAGCGGTGTACAGTGGTCAGAGTGTACATTTCTCTTGAACCACCATTGAGCTCCCCATATGTGAGTATTTTGTTTCATGGATATTCACACATGGCCTTCTACTGCAGTCATGCTGTTCTGTGGATTCACTTGTGCAATTAATTTATGTTCTTAAATTGTTCATGTAGGTACAATTTCAGTTTAGCTAGTTACTTAATATATTGCTTCCTCCTTTTGCTTATCATTAGAATGACTTGACGTTCTTTTAGTTATGGCATAGTTTCGGTTCTAATCAGGTATGCTTCGGGTCACTTATTTTCAGCCTTTGATGTCTCCATATCTGAAGAGTGTATAGGAATGTGAGAAAACCGGACTGCAGAGGTTTGCAATTCCTCTTTAAAGACAAGCTCAACTCCTAACTGGCACCAACTAATTCTTTTCTGAGTTTATTTATTGCTAAATATTGTCCTACTTATGCAAATATTGGTAATTTTGTTTATCCATTTCCGCGATTGATTTTACTGCTATTTGACTAAACTGTGTGTATGCCTGTATGGCAATCTAGCTGTGAAAGTTGCCGTTTCAATGCATTGCTTGATGTTTTCTGCTTACCGTTATGGTGGGACTCAAGTTCAGCTATTAATGTATTCTACTTTAGTTGTGGCTTAGTTGGGTATAATTTAAGCAATGATTTTGCGTCAGTATTTTTCTTGGCTAAATATGAAGGAATCAAGCAAAATAAATCAAGTGAACTTGGTTACAATGATCAAAATGTAGATATCTCTTTCAACATTAGTTGTCCCATTGGCAAGATTTATTCTCTTATGTCAGTTTCTTGACTATCAACGCTATTGCCTACTATAGTATTTGCTGTTTTCTGGATTTACTTGTGCGATTAACCTATTGCTATTTGCGCCATTTTTTCTTGTTAATATAATTTTAGTTGCATAAGTTATTGTTTGAGTGCAATGTTTTTTCATCTTAGATGCTAGATGCTATTCTTGTTTGCTTAGTTTTTTTTTCGTTTCTTTACTCATATAACTTCTTAAGAACAACCGAGAGTATTGCAAACTGTTTGTTTATTTATGCTGTTTGTTTCCATTTGCAGATGAATAGTACCATCCTTGATGTATTTAAGTCAAGAAATATTAATGGAGAATTTTCTGGAACTGTCATACATTTTTATTCATTCAGTTATGAGGGTAAAGATGATACATGGTATAAGGGTGAAATTTTTCCTGTCATGAGCTTGAAGACACCATTAGAGAAGGGGAAAGGAATTAGAGTTTCTATATGGACATTCCCAGCTGAGAAAGAAAAAGAATTGAAGGAAATGATTCTGGATCTATTGCCGTTGGAAAGTACCGCACTGCTGAAGCCAAGTTTTGCCGCGTACAATTCTCATATTGACCGTGCAATACTTTGTTGCACACCATGCACCTCAAATATGACTTCTTGGATCGCCAAGCAGGTTCAAATACCTTCCGATTCTTATCTCCAGGAGGATTCAAAAAACATGATACGGTATGCCTAACTTTTACAATCTTAAGTAAATCCATCTCATAGTGCACATATTATAGATATAGCAATAGTGTTACTAGCTAAGTTCTTGGCGCTGGTTATCAAAGAAATCGTGGGCTGGGAGCTATCAATGATGACTAGTAGGAGCAGATAGCTTACCACCATTGTCAACTCACATTGTGGAGTCATAATTTAAAACCGGGGGCATTGATTCTTGTTGGTAGCCATTGATTCATTTCATCTGTTAGTCATGCTCAACCAATTCTGGGGAGGGTCATAATTGATTATTTGGAACTTCATGTAACATGTTTCTGCAAAAAAAAAAAAAGGGATTGAACAATCATAGAGATAAATAAGTGCTATAAACACAAAAGAAAAATCTTTCACTAGAATTATTTATAATGTTGAATATGATACTGTAATGTTATTAAATCATTTTTTTGTATCACTAAATTTTTAGTATATAATAGGATTGTTACTCTATTTCTTCTTTGATCAACTCAAATATGTCAACCAAATAACTGGGTACTCATATATAAGTCAACATGGTACAATAGTAATATGAGAGCCAATATTTCTTTTAACAGTATGCTCCCTTACTTTTAAATCATTACGTTTTAAGCTGTTTGATAATAAATGTTCCATTCCTTTTGTTGGCTTAGCTCCATATTAAATCTGTCAAAGGTGATGTGGGACTTGGGCTATGCTTGTGATGGGTTAGATGACCCCCAAAGCTTTATTATGATGGATTCTAATGTCAAACTTCTCCCTTTTGGGATACGAAAGAGACAATTCTGATAGTGAAATGATGCACCGCATAAAGTTTTCAAATCTTTTAGAAAATCATCTCAGCCAAAGATGGAGTGATGTTGAAGTGGATGAATTTATCAAGCTCATGAGAAATCCTTCAGCAAGGTAAGTGATTCAGAGCTTAAAATTTTATTTTAATCAATAACTCATGTCATAATTTTAATTTTGATTTCTTCTGCAGTTTGGAACATTTGCTAAATCATCCACTCTTGCTGCCCCCTGAGATTCGTATGTCCTCATACCTTAACTTGTGGATTGAGAATTTGACACCAGACCAACATAATCTGTACAACTCAATCACAAGTTATAAGGAAAAAGTACCCAATAATAAAACTTTCATGTATGGGGATACAACTCGAGAAGCTCATCGTTTTTCACGTAACACAGCATCGCACTACATAAGTCATTGGAGACGACTTATCCCGGTATGTTTGTACTCCCTCTGTTCCATATTATAAGGTGTTTTAGTTTTGTCTTAAGTCAAACTTCTTTAATTTTGACCAAGTTTATAAAAAATACATCGACATCTACAACATGGAATTGGTTTCATTAAAATCCATCATAAAATACCAGGACAACACAGGTAAAGCATATATTGTCTAACATTAATCAACAATTACCATGTTGCACTAGTTTATACTATCATATATTTCTACTTTTTTATTCAACAGTTTACCTGTTTACTCTGTACAGAGCAGTAATAGGACAAAAGCTCCATTCGACATGGTCGACAAAGAACTCAAGAAGTGCTTTCCAGGGTTGCCGTGTAAGATTTATGCTATGACATTAGACCCACTTTGGAACAAATGATTGGGGTATCGTAATATTCATTTTTTGACATATCAGCTGTAATGTTTTCCTTTTCTTTTCTGTAAATGCCATTCAAATCTTGATATAATGATATACAATGCTTTTGTGTAGAGTTTGCAATGAATGCTAATCATAAGATTGTACTTATTTGGTGTTTCAGTGTTTGCAACAGAATTAGACATACAATAATAGCCAATGGGAATATTATGTCATTGCTGAGTTCTCTGTTGTCCTAGATGATATAATAGGCTTATTGATAAAAAGTTGTCCCCAAATCTGGCGGTACTTGCAGGACCACCGTTTGTAGCTACTAATGTTGGCTAAATATTTGTTCTTCAGTGCATACTAGCTTATTAATCCATTTGACACTTGAGCTCATGAATAACTTGGTCAGCAACTGTTGGGCCACTGATCTTCTCTGGTTTCGTATAGGCTTATTTTTTCCTTTTAGCTAACAATATTAAGCACAGCTCCATGGTCCTTAAATAGCTCATTTATTTTACTTCTTGCTAAATTCTACCTTCTCTTTTTATATAACCATTCTTGATGACTGCATAATGCTTGTGAAAGCACATATGCTTTCACGGTATGCTGATGTGGCCTATCCAGATCTTTTAAATTTATTTTATGTTTTGCTGATAATTTCTTTCCATGTCTGAATTGCATTGAAATACCTTTTTGCAAATAAAGTTTAACTAATCAATTCGCTCTAAAGATGTGGTTCTTTGTGTCATTGTACATTCCAGAGCAATATTCAGTTCGAATGCTTTCTCGGTATACGCTGTTGAGTTTTACATGCAGAGTTTTTACTCTAGCTGTATATATTTGGCATGGTTTTGCGAAATCATTGGGTCAGTTACTTTGCAGGCTATATTTGTGAAACCATTGGGTCAGTTACTTTGCAGGCTATATTTGCTAGTATTTTTCTATAATTAGACTGCACACAAGGAACATCATTCTAAATTTGATGATAATATTGTTGGAATTGATTTGCAGGTGTGAGGAGTTTTCTAACATTTGCAAGTCCAATTTTTACAGTGGGAAGTGAAGTTTCTCCCCCAACGATATTCTTGTGGCTGTCGATTAGCCCTGCGATATTTTGTACTCAATCCAGAATGAAAATGTATGCACTCAATCCAGAATGAAAATGCATGTAGCATGTTGTCGTGCTCAATTGAGAATATGTAATGTAACGTCTGTTAGCAACCTGGTTCCGTGAACTTATTATAACTTGGACAAATGGCGCAATCCTTGTTGTACCTTGTCTTTCAGTTGTAACTACGGAGTATGTTCTTAGATAGTCTAATCACTGTCATTACTTCATTTCCCTCTAAGACAATATGCAGGATGAACACACATGCTCATAGATTCACAACCGAAGTCTATTGTCATAGAATTAATATGTCGAGGATAATTGGCTATTCTTAGACTCAACTGATATGATGAACCCGTGCTTTATGGATTTTCTAGAAACAACTAGTAACATTTAGGGCCTCTTTGGAGGCCTGGTTTTGGCCCCAAAAGGAGGGTGTAAAATACTGCCTGTTGTGACATTCAGTACCACCCTCTTAAGTCTAATAGAATTGCTTGACTCAGTACCATTCAAAGCTTGTTCTGATATAGCTACCAAACTTATCTCCTCTTCTTCTTCATAAATGCCATTGTTCTGATTAGTTGTTGATTCCTCTTGAAGAATATCCAGTAACTCTTGTACCACGTAGAGCTGAACTGATGTGGAACACTAATAATGATCATTGCCCCATCTTTCTCCACAAGTAAAACAGAAGCCCTTGGTTCTCATGTATGCTTTCAAGGAAGATAGCCTGTCATCTTTGCTTCTGTTGAAATCCTGATTTCTTTTATCTTCAGGTGTAACATTCACTGCATCCCTGGTAGGAGTATTAGTAACATGAGTTTGACCAGTGGTCCTATTCACTGTCCTAACATAGGAATTATGTTCAGATTTCGTGTAAGACACAGGTTTCACTCCCTCTAAAGCTTCCTCATGCAACAGTGCTAAAGAATAATCAGTATCCATATCTTGGGGCCTTTGAACCAAAATTCCCCTCCTAATTTCATCCTTGAGACTTTCTTCGAATTTGGTGACAAAATACACAGTGGGTACATACTGTTCATATGCAAGCAATTGGTGCATTAGGCTATCAAAGCGCTCCACATTATCTATTGCCAGTCTGCCTAACATGGATCCATTGCCTAATCAAAGCTTCATGCATGTCTCTAGTAAAACGAGTGCACACTCTCACACAAATCATACCATGTCACTCCAATAAGTTGGTTTCTGACTGACTGTAAGTCTGTAACCAGAATACAGCATCGCCTACGAAATTTAGAGTGGCCACCTTGACCCACTGACCAGGAGGAATTCCATATACATTGAAATATACCTCACAATTAGCATGCCACATCTGAGGATTATCTCTGTTAAACTAGGGACAAGTCATTGGAGGTACACTTCTAGCTAGGGATGAAAACGGATCGAATACGGTTGGAAACTAGCTCTATCATATTCATTTTCATAACTTTTTTCGGAATTGGAAACCCGGATATGAAAAAGGAATCGAATATTATCAAATACAAATACGAAGCGAATACGAAGCGAAACGAAACGAATACGGTGACGAATATTAATCAGAATATAAAAACCCCTCACTAGTCACAGACAATTTTTCCTATTGTGTTTCTAAAATCATGCTCTATCATGTTATTGTGTTTTTACTGCTATTATTTTGGCCATTTTTTGTGACTTTGTTTTATTAATTAAAAGTTTGAATTTCAAAACTTCAAGTGATATTTTGAAGCAGTAAATAAATTCAGCTGAAAAAGTCATAAACATAAAAGTTGTAGAACTCATCAAGACATACAACTTTTATTTTGGTCATTTCTTCATCCGACAAAGTGATAGTAACATTGTTCACAAAATTTATCTCTCTCATTGTTTATAAACCAAATGAGATATATGTAAATTTTGTGAACAATGTTACTATCACTTTGTTGGATGAAGAAATGACCAAAATAAAAGTTATAGACCTTGATGAGTTATACAACTTTGTTGTTGATGAATTTTTCAGTTGAAATCATTTAGTATTTGAAAATGTTGTTTGAAGTTGTCATATTTTCAAATTCAAATTCAAATTGTTCAAACAAAGTCATATAGAAAAATGACCAAAATAAAAGTTATAGATCTTGATAAGTTATACAAATTTGTTATTGACAATTTTTCCATTTGAAATCATTTACTACCCAAAAAAATTATTTGAATTTCTTATATTTTAAAATTCAAATTTTATATAGTTCATTCAAACTCGGATGGAGAAATGGCCAAAATAAAATTGGTAGATCTCAATGAGTTCTACAACTTTGTTTTTGACAACTTTTTCATATGAGTTCATTTAGTATCATAAAATTCAATTTGAAATTCATTTTTTCAAGAAGTCTGATTTGCCTCCTCATGGGTTGGGTGGCTTACGGGCCTTACGTGTAAGTTGGATATCCGATGAAAAATACCGGATAATATCCGATGGATATCACCTATATCATATTCGTTTTCATATCCGAAAAAAATATCCGAATTCGTTTCTGAATTTGAAAATTTCCAGATATATCCGACCAAAACTATCCGAATCCGCAAAAAGGTCCGGTCGGACGGAAATTATTCGAATCACTTTCAACCCTACTTCCAGCAACCACACCATTTCCTCCCCCAGTCTCTACTGGAACCAAAGCAGAATACAATCCAAAGAGCAGAGAAGAATTGAGAAAAGGATTTCGCATACTATGGATTAGCAAAAGGTGTCTGTGATGGAGAAGCCCTGTAGTGTTCCTCCTTGATCTCCCCCACCATGTTCTCTATCTTCGCCTGACATAATATGCTGCTCTCCAGCTGATCCACCTTCGCACTCGGATTCCTCAGCATTGTATTCAGATCCTGGACTCATTTCTCCACTTGGGGAAGTTGCGCCTTCACCGTAACCTTGAGATCTTGCAGATCTGCTCGAGCTCTCTCTTCTGCCTCCGCTCTTTTCCTCTCATTTTATTCTAGAGTTTTCAATAGCAAATCTAGCTTGCCCTCTTGCACCATGATTTGCGTTGCCTGTTTGGTGACATAGCATGGCTTCTCCAGGACCATAGCTCCCAATCTACTTTGAGCTCAGCTAACCAGATCGAGGCAAGTTGCATTTTCATGGCCTCCGCTCAAGAGTAGAGTGCAATCCTCGATTTGTGATTCTACAGCCAAACCAAGAGGATTTAGGTGGAAGAAGCTCTAGTACCAGATTGTTGTTAGAACCCAACTCACGAACACATAAAGATAGTTTATGGGACATTTGTGTTTCTCTCAATCTGACAGGATCGAGCCACTGCCGCTGCTGCCGCCATGTTCCAGATTGATGGTGTCTTTTGCCGGGCGTCCACAATATTTATAGCTTGTTCCCTCGCCTTCTACTCTTCTCTCTAACGAAAGTGTCTTTCATGTCTGTGCCTTCTTCATCATCGTATTGAGCCTTGGCGCTCCCGCATCCTCGTGATCCCTGACAGCTCGATGTCGCCACGTCTTCAGACACACGTCGAGCACCTCGTTCTCTCATCTTCTCTCTCGCACGTGTCCCCTCTGTTGAGTGGTGATGGAACAAGGTGGACAGGGGTTGGGCGAGGTCATGTGGATCCCATGTCGTGGTAAACTAAGTTAGGGTGGGAGACATGGGTAGAAACTTTGGTGATAAATGAACTGTGAATATTTTGAGGATTATTTGCTCTCCCTCAACTTTGTAATTCATTTATTTTATTTGTGGGACTGATAAGTTATGGTGGATTTTTGTGGAGATAGAAAAAATGATCTAAGTTTCTATTTTTTTCCTTGTTTCACTCAAAATTTCATAATATTTTATTCTCAGTAAAATAAATAAAAATGGTTTGGTTGGATCTAGTTTGAATTTTAGGGGGTCAAAACCAATGAAATAAAATCTGGAAAAATGGTATTAATTCATTATAAACAAACTAGTATTTGAATGAATTATGTTGCATGTACACTTTTATATGGTTTGATGCATATCTGGGTGAAGTATATTTTTTGCTGAATAGGGTTTTGATTTTAAATAGGTTTTGACCACTTTGACCGATTTAATTGAGGAATTAAATCTAGAGATAAAATTATGAAAAAAAATACAACGAGTTAAATATATTGAGTAGCATCTACATGAATTTTCCGGATTTTATCTTACACCAATTAATTTTAGGAATCCACTAAGCTTAACTATATATATGCTCATTGCAAAATCATATTTAAGTTATGCTTGACCTGAAATGAGGTTAGTAGGTTTGATTTTTATTTCACCATCCATAATCTCATAAGATAGTTGAGGGTTTTATAAATGTATATATTTGGGTTAGGTCAAGTGCACCTAAGGTGATAATTAGGGTAAATTATAATATGCGTAGGTTAATATGTTTATATTCTTTCTATGCTCAAGATATATCTTCAGATGAGTGGCCAAATTATTCTTATGCAGTTTCACATTGGTCATGTCATAACATTTAAGTTGTAAGGATTTTAGGATATGATTATTTTAATACTTGACATTAGGTCCTTTTAATTAATTGTTTCAAATTTTAATAAATGCTCATATGACCTATTATGAAATGCTTGTAAGATAAAGAACACATAGAAGGACTCAAGTCACATTAATACATCATGCAAATGTATGCAGACACTATGTTTTATTTATTTTAGGTTAGAAGGGAAAAATTAATTTTTTTTCACAAATTTTCATATAGGCACTAGCTATATTAGAGTCACCTAGTAGATATTTTAGTTGGAAAATTTTAGTATTTCAGATTTACGAAAATCATTTTCAACATTTAGATTCAAAATTTGAATTTCAACTTTTTGGGTATGTTAGAGTGAAATTAGAAATTTATACAACTCTAAATTCACCGTTACGCTATCACCTCAAATACATCGCTAGCATATATCATTTTTCATTTTTCACTCCGACCTTGTGTCAAAAGCTTTTGACCCTAAAGTCATTCTAGTCTTTATAAAGAATTTCTTTCAATTGAGTTGAAAGTATCATCCAGCAAATTACCAGCACAGTGTCTTTCAGCCGTAACACATTTTTTGATGTTTGTCAGGAAATTACACAAATTTTGAGTGTCCATTAGTAAAATTTGCATTTTTTATTAATCTTTTTCTAGCTAACACGTGAATCCCATGGTGTATCTTATTATTTCCCTTTTTTCTTTTAATAATGCCACGTAGAAGTAGAAGCTGCATGAGATGAAAACCAAGTTAACCTACAGCAGCGTGAGCACCATGTGGGATGATACCATCATTCAAGCCGCTAAGGGATTTAAGTTGCAGTGTGGTTTTAGACTCAGTTCGTTTCCCCCTTTTCCCAACTTCCACTTCTCGTTTTTCGCGCGCACGCTTTTTAAACTGCTATTTTGGTGTGTTTTTTTAAAAAGTTTCTATACGAAAGTTGTTTAAAAAAAATCATATTGTTCCATTTTTGAAAAAAAAAGCTAATACTTAATTAATCACGTGTTAATGGATTGCTCCGTTTTTCGTGCGGAGGAGTTTGCTATTAATCACGTGCTAAGGCTGTGATATGTTATAGGGTTTAGGGTTTAATAGTTGTGATATGTTATATAACCGGTTTCGTGGTTGAGGGATGCGAATTAAACTTGGTCCATAATAAGGGACGTAAAGTGGACTTTTTTTTTGTCTTTTTTGGGCTGTCCAGACTATCATTGGCTCATTGCCGAGTCCGGGTAGGGCAAGGAAACCCCGCCGCCTATCATCGCCACCGCAATCCGCTTCCGCTCCGGCGGAATTCGGCGTCGTCCGTGGCGGATTCGCCTCCATCCCCAAGTCCAAATAGATATATCCAGCTCCTCTCCTACCCACACTCCCGTATGCAACCCACGGAGATCGGCGCCGTCTCTCCGTCCGTTTAAACTCTAAGTTGAGCCGAGACGGCTTGGGGGGATGGCGGCGCCCGGCGGCCGAGGGGGTGCGGCGGAGGAGGAGGAGGAGGGCTGCGATCTGTTCCAATGCTTCTGCAAATGGCGCAAGCGCTGCAGCCCTCGCATCCCGCGGGTCTCTCCGGGGAGGGATTACGTCTGCATATCCTCCGATGCCTCCGGCGACAGCACTCCCAAGTGGTCTGTCCTCGTCGGCTGCACCTCCATCTATGAGCCTTTCCATAACCTGCGGACACATCGCTTCCGGGTTTCCGATTCCGGCCGAGTCATGGGCTGCAGCGACGACATGCTCGAGCGCTTCCGCGGCGTGTCCCCGCACGACGACGAGCACACTGTTTTCTCCTCCGCCACAGCTGCCATGGCGCCCAACAGCCGCAACATGTGCATCATCTGTGCACACTCTCCCTCGTTCGACCAGAGAAGCACTGACACTAGCGGTGGTGGTGGTGGTGGAGGACAGGACATTGGGCTGCTTCCTAAGGTGTTTTTCATGGATTGTGTTGACAAGAGTTTGACGGTCTTGCCACCTATACCATTCCCACATGGCTCCTATCAGTCTGTGTCAGCTCATGGTGAACTCTGGACTCTTGCTACTGTGGAAGACCCAGGACCCTCTGGCGTCAAAAGGCGACTTTTGGTGTATCGATTGGATGGAACTAGTAACTCTTGGGCTAAGATCAGTGACATTGACTTCCCTTACCGCCGCCCTTCGGTCAACATCTTCTGTGGCGGACCTCTCCTTCAAGGTTATGCTGTCATCAGCGACAGGTTCATCTTGATGTCCTTTATCGATCTCAGCTTCTTCTGCTTTGATTGTGTTTCGAGTTCGTTGACGCGAGTCACCACTGAAGATGAAACTTTCCAGTATGTTCCTATCAGAGGTAGAGCGGCGCATGTTGCTCACAATGACAACGGCATCTATTTTATCGAGCGTGGCACATTGTTCAGATATAACTACTCACCAGAGAGCAACAAGCCACTGAAGCCTCCTGAGGTGATCGACGCTATCTGTCCCTACCGGAAGGAAGGGTATGGATTCGTCATTCACCTCAGGAATGACATACTCTGTGCCGTTTGGATGAACATGAACATACCTTGCAAGTGTGCCACACGGCATGTCCTAATCACAACTTTCCGAATTGAATGTCAGCTCGATAAGGATGATTTTGAACCTAAAGTCCTCGAGGTCCTACACTCCACCTGCCGTAGAATTGGTATGCTTCGAAGCAAAGCACCCGGGCATGAGTCCTATGACAGATTGTGTTTCATACAGTAAGTCACTAATATGTTGTTTTGTTTTGCTCTTATGTTTCTTACGCTCTATTCCTTTCAATGGCATAAATCATTTTTTATGTTGTTCAACTAAAATTGTTTTGGTAAATTAGGGAATATCTGGACGATTCATCTGAGATTGATCCTTCGATAGCTTTGATGATGGGAGCAAGGTCCAGCTACTCCGAAGCTGATGAAGTTGACCCAAAGATGCTGCTTTGTTGTAGGTACAGTTTCGTTCAATGATTCTATTTTGTTTTTGTTTTTGGTAGTGAAATGAAATTGTTTCCTAAGCCATTTTGTTTTATCAAACAATTCTTCTATAAGTAAGAAATTTATTCATCAATGCTCTTGCTGTCTTTCTGTTAACACATTTATAATAATGCCATCATAGGAACTTAGTTCATTATAAGCTACAATAATGCCATCATAGGAACCTAGTTTATTACTCCCACCGTCCCCAAATATAAGGGATTTTGGTTTGATGGGACACATCCTGTCCAGATTGGTAGTACTAGGATGTGTCTCATCCAACCAAAATCCCTTATATTTCGGGATGGAGGGAGTATAAACTCTAAAAGTCAGATGTGATCCACCGCGACAACTACGATATATTTTCACTGCATTGGTGTCATATTTTTAAATTATTGTTTACTGTCCCTAAAACATAAGAAACCACTATGTGGATGTCATAAATTTATTTGTCGTTCCAATTTCTCGAAGTTTTAAATATGACTTGTGTTGCAATTATTCCATTAATCCTTCTAATTTCCAAAGCTTTAATCACTTTGTGGTCATTATATAATCATAATCATTTATATCCTAAACAATAGCAACCTTTAAATGCAGGGAGTTTTTGAGCATAAGAGAACTTAGTTCATGTGTAGTTCTTGAAGAATGTAGGGTAATGGTCAAATCAGAATTCTATTTCATTTGTCAGTCGGGTCAACACACATATTTATATAAGATCTCTACTGCAAGAGGAAAGTTGACATGCCATGAAACCATTCTAGAAGCAGAACACTCTTTAGAGACAATTAGGAATGGGGATGTCGGAATAGATGATCCGCCTGCATGGCATTTTGTGAACTATGGAGTGAAGCTTTATGTGATCCCCTCTGTTCCACAGTACAATCACTATTATGAGGTGGATGTCTACAGAAACTCCTCTCTCATCTTGGAAAGCAAACGGCCTAGTATTTGTTTCTCTGCAGTTTGTCGAGTTGGGCAACGGATTGTGGCATTGGGTGATACTTTGGAGGCCGTGTATATTCTTGATCTCCAAAATGTGGAGTGGGTCTTTTGCAAGACATCGTCGACGTTTTTAGACTTAAGAAAGGAAATCAAGATTTCTGGATTTGTAGACCTTGGTAATGATTCAATGATGATTTCAGAAGTTGATGCATGTGAGTGTTTTATTCTAGATCTTAAGAAGAAGCAATGGTTTGTTGTAGAGCCGCCTAATGGTGACATCTGGCAGTACTGTGTTGGTCTGTTGAGCGGAACATGTATGTTCATTGAGGGCTTTATATATACCTGCTCAGATGGGGAAATGGTTGCATATGAGTTGATCGAGAAAGATGGTTTATACCATTGGGATGCACCTGTCATAATGAGGTTACCATGGAAGAAGTTCTCTAACAGGAAATTTATGGCGTTCTGTCCAATTTGTAAAGATGTCATACATGATGACATTGCATTCAGTATTGTGGAGGCGCGTCCGTTTGGTTCAAGTCATACAGTAGCTACTACAATAGTACAAGTGAAGCTTCAGGAAACGACACGAGGATCCAAAAGACCAGTTGGAATTGCTCATGCAGATATTTCAACGTCATCGATTGAACAAAATGGATGGATCTTATCCAACTACGCATTTACTTTATAAGCAACTGTAAGGTTTTTGCAACAGTGAAATCTATGATACTTGATTGCTTTTCTATTCTGTTTTATCTGATTTAACATATGCATTAATATATTTGCAGTTAGAAGTCTCTCCTGCTGGGACTCTCCTGCTCGAGCATGGAGACGGGATGCTGCTGACGACGACGGTGGACATGTCTGGGGTGACGGTACACGTGAGCCCATCCAGCTTGAGACGACGAGGAAGGGGACTGATGAGTGGTGTCACGGCGCCGGCTAGAGGGTCGATGAAGCAGGCCTCGTGGGAGGCGCCGACGGCGAGGAGGCGGCCGCTGGCGCCGATCACCATGGTCTGCGCGGGGCCGGCGGCGAGGCTCGGCGGCCAGGGGCAGTCGCGGGTGGTGCCGGAGAAGACGAAGCGACTGTGAAGGAGCGGGTCGTGGCGGTGGTGCGGGGCCAGAAGCCATGGCAGGAACGCGTTCGGCTTCGTCGCCGCTGGTGACGAAGCCCCTGTCTCCCGCCATGTGCGGCACACGCCCAGGAACCGCACGAAATCGACCACGTCGTCGAGCTGCGCTGCGATCATGCCGAGCAAGTCGTCCGGCACGCTGATGGACCACATCCCCGTCGCCGCGGAGGCGTCGTCGTCGTCGTCGTCGCCGCCGCGGCCTGCAATTGCAACGGTTGAATTCTCGCACGCGCGCGGGATGAATGGATGAATCGATCGATCGAATCGAAACACGAAAACGCAGGGGATCGAAGGCAGGCGATCGATCGATCGAACATACCTGACACGCTCCCCGTCGATCTCCGCGCCTTCTTCGCAATCTCCATGTCAACCGCCCCGGCAACGGGAGCGATCCCGAGCTAAGCGTCCGCAACGCACGATCGGGAAGAACGCAAATGCCGCCTGCGCCGAGCAGCTGGCCTAGCCTGGCTGTGCACGCGGCTGTCGCCGTCGCCGCCGCCGCCGCCGCTACTCCACGACGACGAGCAAGCAGATGAGATTTTGTGGGGGGAGTCTCTCGCTTCCGGTTTGAGGCGGCGATTGGGATTTGGGAGGGAGACGCGGGTATTTGAACGCGCGGAGGGGAGGGGAGAGGAAGAAAGACGAGTGGTTGCCACGTGGCACGCCGGGTCCCGGTCCCGCGACGCGAAGCAGCGTACTGCGTGCGTGCGCTTCATTTCGTTTCGTTGGGCCGGGCTTTCCAGAAGGCACGGGTCCAACCGATTACGGGGCACGCGCGGCGGCGGCGGCGGAGTGACCGGCGCGACGCCGCAGGCCTGCAATGTGGGCATTCCTGATCTCCCCGCCGCTCCGGGATGCCCCCCCCCCTCCGTCGCCGGTGCCGTTGAGCGTGCTTGCCCCGCGGTGAGATTGTTTGGTTCGGCCGCGGCTAGGGTTCGGGTAGGTGGCTGCTCGCCTTGCTTGCCTTCCAAAAATTGTTTGGTTCCATGAGTCGTGGCGTATTGGGTGCTCCAGTGTAGGAAGCAGGGTTACACTCCCCCCGTATCGTATCCTTGGCCATCTTGCTGGATTTGTTTGGTACCTGAGGATCTAGCTACAAGTGCCATTTTAAATTTGGGAATTCTGACGTTTAGCTTCATAAATAGGTGTTTAATTTTGGAGACCTGTATATGTTTTTTCTGCTTCGGACCCAAGTTGCCTAGTGCATTGTATAGTTTAGTGGGTTTCTTGTCATTTTAAATGAGCAAACTAATCTTAATTTTCTCTGTGGCAACGTGGAAGTGTGGATATTTTGTATTCTGCAAGTGAATAGGAGGTGCCTGTAGAAACTTGTAGACTGATCTTGCATGATTTTCACAGCATCAAGTCTTAACATGGAGTATGGCTTGTCCTGCTGTTAGTGAGATGGGTACCATCTATTACAGAATCATACACTTGTATACATGGAGAATTTGTTTTTTCTCGTTAATGGAGCAACTCTCGATATTTATGCGATTCTTTTTATATCAGCAGTTTGATAAATCACTGGCTAGCATATGCACTGTACAGAATTGGCTGTTATGGACTTATGGTGACATATTACATATAAACATGACATGCATTGGGTGGAAAACAAAATGTGCAGTGAGATTTGTCTGATTTTATATTTTGTGTTTTCTCACCTTTTCTGAAGATTTTTATGAGTAGCTTAGTCTGATAAGCTTTATCTGTTTCTGGGATATAACATTGTTGAAGTATTAGTGTGCAATAGAGCCTGTACAAATAGAGTTAACTTATTCTCCTTGAGTTTTATGGCTCATGACTTCATGCCCTCTGGTGTAAATTGTTTGTGATTTTGGAGCCAACTGCCAACATATAGGTTATCCTCCTATTCTGTCCATGATGATGGCTACTTAGGAACAGTACAAGTATAGTTCCTTAAGTACTTGCAACTGCCTTATATGCTAGTAAAGTAGTAATAATCATTTTTCACTTCAATAAGTAAACACTCATTCTGGTAAGCTACTTATGATGAGTTAGGTGATGGGAACATGTGTGAACTCGAGCTGCATCTTTGGTGTGACTGATTTTTGTTCTTGTTTAGTGTCCTTTTTGGATGCCTATTATAGTTTCATTCTATTGTCATATTTTCCTGCCATTTTATGTACACTGAAAGGAAAACTTTCACTTCATCTGATGAACCTGGTTTGGATGGAATTCTCTGTGTTCTTTTGAAGCACAAGTTTCTATATATATCTGTTCTATCTTTTATTTTCTTACATTCTTCTTTTCCTGCATCATGTGTTTTATGTATGTTTTATATTTGATTTTCTTGTTATTTCCATTCCTAGATCAAATGTTTTAAGACGAAAGTGAAACAAGTGTAACACAGACTGAAGTAATAATCGGAAGGTATTTTTACCTGGGCTTAGCATGATTATTCTTGAATTGTTTTGTTTTCCTTGTCCCATGAGCATTATTGCAGCATATTTATCAAAAGAATAAGAAGTCAATCTGAGAATTACAACCATATAAATTTCTAGCCTGTTTTTTAGTCACATACTGTGCTGAAAGATGGCTTGACTGTTTACCAGAGGAAAGTTACACTTTATGTTGAAATATTCTCCAACTGATTTTTTTTTTTTAGTTTTTCATAGGTTGTTTGGCTTGGCATTTTTCTTTTGCTCTTTGGTGGATCCCAAATAAATGGCTTTTTGTGAGGTGAGTCCTACCCGTTGTCATGCTTTCGTAACATCACATTTGATTTTTCCTTCTTCAGATAACAATTTCATGTGTGTTAATACTTATAGTTAGGGATGAAAACGGAGCGGATACGGACGGATAATGCTCATACCATATTCGTTTTCATATTTTTTGCCGGATACGGAAACGAATACGGATAGCTCGAATACGGAAACAAATACGGACTATCTCGAATACGAATAAGAATCGAATATGATCGGACACGAATACGGAAACAATTTTTTCTCGGAACACGAAAACCAATTCAACTTCTAATAGAAACAAATATCAACATATATAATTAGCTCATTTTATATAAAATATAGTATAATTTATAAATATTTTTAAAATTTTAAATAATATTAATAATGTGGACTAGTGTTAAGAGATGAACTACTATTAAAATCTAAAAAGGTATATTGAAGGTCATAGAGTTATAAAGAAATGGGATATGTCTTGTGGCTTCTGCGGATATCCGAATTATTATCTGTATCCGACGGAAATCCTAATACCATATTCGTATTCGTATCCGAGAGAAAATATCCGTATCCGAACTATCCGAGAATTATCCGATCCGAAAGGTATCCGTATTCGTTTTTATCCGGAGCGGACGGAAACTATCTGCTCCGTTTTCATCCCTACTTATAGTTGACCTCTTTATTAATTGGATTGTAACATCAATGCTGACTACCAAGTTTATTAGTGTTCAGTTTCAAGAATCACTTGCTGTGTTTATTACTGCTTGTACCGCTCCATTGCAGCAAGCGTTTGGAAAACCATAGCCCTGCTGGTGAGATGTGATTTTCATGGTAAGAGCCATGCGTTATGATAATGGATGCTTTTTTTTTACTAGCTAGTCAACTTGAGATGAGCCTCATGACAGAATGATTGGTAAAGAAGTGGTTGTTGTATGTTGACATCCGGTTCAATCAGTAGCTCTATTTTTTTGTTGATTACTAGCTATACACTTTTCTTGAAAAAAGAAAGTACTGTGCGTGCATGCAGGTCAATTTAGTCTTGTATTGTTGACTCCACCTGTTGTTGATTTCTTTTAAGTTGGATTTTTCTTGGAGCCATAAATAATTCAGATACTCACAATTGCTAACAACTGTTTCCTGATGGAAAATAAAATCGAAAGTACAATGGCATTTGAAAATTGTGATTTCAATAGCTCATCACTAAGTATTTATACCCATGCAAGTTTGAGTTATTTGTGCCTGCATTTATTACAGAATTAGGTTTGCCTTGTACAAATAAATGGATTACAGTGGTGGTTGAATATCTCAACACTAAATATTAGAAATGCATGACTTACAGAACTGGCTTTGGCAGTATGTAAGATTCCAACAACGAGAGTTGGGAATGAAAGAAGGAAGTGACCCTGCCAACTACTACAAGATTTTGAAGATCTCTTGAAAGAGCCTAAGAAATTACCACTGAAATAAAATATGATTATGCCATTCCTTGTGGTCCTGGCACTGCACCTGTAAATTCTAATCCTTACCAGCATTGATAACTGCACAAAGACAACATTGAGGAAATGGCGCACCATATGTTTTTTCCTCAAAACTGCAACACATGCTTGCTAACTGTGTTATTGAACTGGGTGCAAGCCCTTTCAAGTTACCTTTAGTCTTAGTGAAGATTGTGGAAGGGTGGGAGTTTCAAATGTCTAATGAATTCAGTTCTGCAGCTTTATCTTATTAAGTTCACTATTGTGTTCTTGGATGACGTCTTGGTATTACAGTCTTTCAAGGCACATGTGAAAAACTTGGAGCATGTCCTGACCACACTGTGGCAACATCAACTCTGTGTTAGACGCAAGAAATGTAGTTTTGCACAGAGAAGACTGGAGTACCTTGGTCATGTTCTTAAGAAAAGGTGGCCACTAATATGCACAAGACATAAGCAATGTTGCCCTGGCTACAAGATAGAATTGATATGGAGTTGTGTGGTTGCTAGGGCTAATGGGGGCACTGTCAGCTCTTTTGTTTGTCAGGCATTATTGAATCATCTCTGAGCCACAAGCTAATCTCCTCAAAGGAAGGTGTTACATTGAGAGTTTGGAACAGAGAAGTAGCTTCAGATTTTCAATGATTGAAGGACAATCCAGATTTCATAAGGCTTTTGAAGTCAATGGAAACTTGAGATGATGGTAGAGGTTCCATTCACATGCAAAGTGAGCACCTGATAGCTTACCTGGCCAAGTCTCTCAATTCAATGCATCAAAAGTTGTCTAAGAGAGAATTTCTGGCATTGATCATGGTCGTATACTGCTGGAGACCATACCTACAGAAAGTGGAATTTGTAATCAGGACCTGCAGCCATGTTATTTATAAGACCATCAGTTTCTGTATGACATGCCCGCAAAACGCAATGACAAAACCTAATGAATTGCAGTTCATGATCCAGTGCAAGAAGGTCAAGAGAAAGGAATGCAGATCAATGCCTTGGCTTGTACTTCCTCATCACTTACAGTCCAAGCTGTCTCAGAATGCCAACAGAGTTTGTCTTCAGGAGGTAATCAGTTCTGAACAATTGTCCTTTGTTTTCTTCAGGAAGATGTTAAAACTGGTACATAAGTAACGATGAGGACTAACACATCTACAACCCTTTCAAGCTACCAATGGGTAGGTCAGGTAACTTGTCTCATCAGTCCATATCTTAAGACTTAATCTAATCACTTATGGTTGCTTTTGCTCTTTTGATAGAGTCTCAATTAGGCATGACAGGTTTTGCCATAAATCTTGTTGCTAATATTACTGTTGTTTTAACATTCTGGTGGCATTTACAAGTTTCTGTTCTTCCTATGTTAACTCATCAATTAATTCCTAATAACGCTCATGGTTTCATTCTATTATGGAAAGAACTGGTTTGCTGGTCATCCTGTTAATTTTCTAACAATTGATTAACAGTTCAGTGACAATTTATAATATAACATAACATTATAGGATGTTTCATGGGTCTCCTGTTCAGTGTTTGCTTGTTAAATTGAGCTTTGAGATTCTGTCTAAGGTTAACATCTTCTGAATAGATTAGCTATAATTGTTGATCAAGTCATTTCTGAATATTGAACTGCCTTTATGAAAAACGGATTTATCGTGAAGAGTGTTTTCATCGTCCATGAGACCCCTCGTAAACCAATTTTGAAAGACTTGTGACAAAATAAGATGGCCTTTTCAATATCAAGTCAAATTGAAAGGCTTCTCTGATATTTGGTGTTATTGGATTATGAAGGTTGTTGGGGAGGTCGGTTAGTCATAAGGTTGGACCTTATTTCAAAACTTTCCATGGTCTGAGACAGGGGGATTCCTGTCTCCCCTTTTATTTGACATCACTCCAGACACCCTAGCTTTATTGATTAATAGAGCTAAGGAATAAATTTTGTTTAGAGGGATGATCCCTCAATTAATTGAATATGGCTTATCTATTTTGCAACATGAACATGACACTGTTTTGATTATGCAGGATGATTTGGGAGGAGCGAGAAACCTGAAATTATTATGTCTCTTTGATGAAATATCTGGGTTGAAATTCAATTTTCATAAGATTTAGACGTTTTGTTTCTGAAGTTCTGTTGAGAAGCAAGATAGGTATAATTGGAATTTTACTTGTCTCTAGATGCTTTGACTATGAGATATTTAGGCATTGAAAGGCGTATAAGATAAGGTAGAGGGAGAGCTGGGCCATTGACAGGTGTTTTGAAATAAGATATGGAGTGACTAGGGTAAGGGTTCGAAAGCTGGGTGGGGTATAGGGGCACACACTCTAATAGAAGCTCTGAGGCTTAGAGCTAACTTCAGGTAGTCATTTCTTCACTCACAATAGAGTAGATGGGTCCCTTTATATATAGGGAGGACTGACTTGATATCCTAGTTACTAGTCTCTAAAACTATAGAACCAATACAATCTCTATCTCTAATTTGCTAACGAACCTCATCTCTTTTCCTAACTATAGCTCTTTCAACGCCTCATGGACCAAATGGAAAAAGCTGATGATGAGGTAAAAGGCGACCTATCCTTTTCGTTTCGATAAAGAATGATAGCTTTCAGCCTGATCCAGATGTGTCACTAAACTAGGCGTTTTTAATTGTGAATTTGTGTGGGTGATGCGGATTTTAGTACAGCAAGGTAGGCTGTTGACCTGTTGTAAAGGCATTTCCTGCTGAATGCTTGTTTGACTATCACCCCTTTATGCGTGCTTTCTTTCTATAAATTGCCAGTGGGATCATGGGAATTAGGGACAAACTGGTCTGTTTAGAAAAGAAGATTGTTATCACAGGCAGAGCAAAGAAAACATCATTTAGTGAATGGCATTTGTTGTGTTTGCCGAAGGACTGGGGTTTTATGTGTTCTTGTTTTGGACATTATGAACACTAATTTATTAGGGAAATGGTTTTTGGATCATTTTACTGGTAAAGGGTTGTCGCAAAGTCTACTCCATAAGAAATACAAGTGATCACTTGCTTGGCATCTGGGTTTGCAAGTTCGATGGGGAATGAAAAGTATAGTAACAGTGCAGCGTTGTGATCCATATGGACATGAAGAAATGATGCTTGTGTTCAGAGCAAACTGTTAGTTGATCCAATATAACTAATGATGACTTTAAGCTACTGGATTAAGTTCTGAGATTTTTTGCTGGCAAAGAAAGGAGATCTATAGGCACTGAGAGGAGTCCAGCTTATTGAGACGGTGGCAATGAAGGTACTATTAAGGAAAAAAAAAAGGCCTCCAGGATGATGCCTGATGATAGAGGAACTCCAGGCTGCAAGTGGGTTATCGTTCCCTGATCCCAGAATCTAATGCAAAGTTGCAAATATAGCTCTACTTTATGCTCATCTTGGTGCGGAAGAGAGCTGAGTTTGATTCCCATGTCTTTGTTTTCTTTCTGCTATTTGGAACTGTTCTGGTGGTTTTTATTAAATAGAAATTGGGAGGGAGTTCATCTTGTCATTCTCTGCACAATCAGTTCCACCTGACTTGATATCAGGATATATCTTGGGATTCCTCATGCTAAGAACTCTATTGAAATTGTTTGTTTCTAGAAGTTTTTAACACTTTACTGTATTTGTATCATTCTGAGAATCAGCAGATGCTGAGTTGGTTATCGAAACTGTCAGATTAGTTTCTGAAGTCTCGCGGTAAGCTAAATCATTTGTTTCTATAAGTTTTTCTACACTAGTTCATTTGTGAGGCTTGTTTCAGCCTTTGTCCTAACATAGTCCTTTGGGTCAGTCTATTATATTTCAGATGAAATAATTTTAGGTAATGTGGGTTATTTTTCTAAAAAAAAAGTTTACAGTTTTTTATTGCTGGTTTCTGCTGTGTAAGAATTTGCAAAGCTGGTTGACGGTCACTTTTATCAGATTCTAGTTTACGCTTAACCAAATGTTCATTTAACATTGATCTGCTGAAGCAAAAAGAAGTTATTATGAACCTGGTAAATGCTTTTAGTGTCATTAGAAAAACAGTTTGATTATCCCCCTGGCAGGATACATGTAGGTTACAAAATTTAACTGATTTTCACTTTGCATAAAGCTCTCCTTTGGTGTAGCTCTGGGAAACATGTCATTGGAGAATTTTACATGGTTATGGTGGTGCATCTCTATGTTACAATTCTTACCTGTTCATGCAATCTAGGTTGTGGTAAGCACAGGACTTCATGGCTTCAAATTGTTCGTACTGTAATTAGTGAGCAATGCTAAAGTTGATTGGCTGTCTCTCGGCCTTTCTGAACTGAAGATGAACAGTTCTTATATGCTATTTCCTTTTACAGATGAGACATATCTATGGACTAAAAGGAAGGGCATATTGATGTTTTTGCAGAGAACAGCAGCTTAGGCATCAATCCTCACTACATCCATTCCCGTGGTTGCGTCTTTTATCGTGGACATCACAGGTTGCACCATTTCTTAAGAAGAATGATACTTTTGTAGCAGCACTAAAGAAGGTTTGTATGCTTGCTATCAATTACTCCCTCCGTCCTAAAATATAAGAACCTAGGACCGGGTGAGACATTTCCTAGTACAAGGAATCATCTGGTCCTAGGTTCTTATATTTTGGGACGGAGGGAGTACTCAGCTAGTTCACCTGGTTCATTGTTCTCTTGCAAGCCATAACATTCCATGTCCTATTACAGGAACTGTCTGAACACATTGCTGATGTGCATGTTCAAAACGATTTTCTCGATGGCATGTTCACTTTCTGTGGTGCTACAATGGCACCTGCACCTCTAAATGTATGTAAGGTCTGCGTGTAAGCTGTATCATATGTTCACGTTTGGGTACCATCATCCACTCTCAGAACGGGATGATCTAAAAAGCTTACTATGGAGAACATATCCCAGTTTTGTGGTTGCTTATTTTATAGGGGCAATTGCGCTTTTGACCCTGTTTTAAAACCTAACTACCAATTTGACCCTATTTTTTTAAGTTTGCTTATTTGACCCTCCTTTTTAAAAACGAAAGTTAGGTCTGACCCTATTCCGTGAAAACAGTATAACAGTGTTAACTTTTAGCAAAAATGCCATTTATGCCCTTTATGGAGTGTACGGTGGAATCAAAATACCCTCTGCACTGGCCTCGACGAGGTATCAGCCGCGCCTCCAAGATGAGATGGGTCAGGCCCCGTTTGGCAAGATAAATGTGTACTGAGGGTATTTTAGTCATTTTGAACTAGATGAAATGAAACCCTAACGGTGTAGCAAAAATAGGGTCAGACGGCAACTTCGATTTTGAAAATTAGGGTCAAATAAACAAACTCAAAAAAGTAGGGTCAAATTGATAGTTAGCCTTCGAAACAGGGTCAAATAAGTAATTGTCCCTATTTTATATTATATTGTTCTAATGAATTCCCTTGCTAATTGCTTACTACTGAAAAAGAATTTAAGTTCAAAGATAATTTAAGTTGCTTCTGTAGCATATCACCACATTGAAAATACCTTATTCATTCTTTGACTTATCAATTCACAGTTTGCAAGTGTTAGTTTTGATCTGCCGTTCCTTCCGGTGCTTGGCTCCTATCTAATTAGGATTTTCGGTTTCCTAGTAGTCACTAAATGGTTATGGATCATTTCATGTCTTCGAATACAGACTGAAGCCCTTTTTTCCCCTACAGTTGAGAACATCTGTTTTTTATTTTGTTCTTTTCAGAGAGCTCCCATAAATGTGTAAATGATGGGATACACGATTGTGCCACAGGTAATCCAACAACTAATTGCCATCCAATAAGAAGTTAGGCAGTATGCACACTCTCATAATACCATGTATTAATTTTATTAATCAGTATCCTACACATATCAAAGAGAACAAACGGTACAGTCATAAACTTGGATTTTCAAACTTTCACCCCAAAACCTGGGATTAATGAAATTTTTATGCCCTTTTCTGTATCAAGTCATGAAATTGAAAGGCTTCTCTGCATTTTATGTGATTGGATTATGAAGGTTAGCGGATGTCAGGTTGGAGAGAAAGCTAATGTAATGTAGACCTTATTTCAAAACTTTCAAAGGTTTGATATGGGGGGATCCCCTGTCTGCCTTTTTATTTGGTATTGCTGCACATGCCCTAGCTTCATTGATTGATAGAGCTAAGGAACAATTTTAGTTAAAGGGATTATCCCTTAATTAATTGAAAATAGCTTTATTATTTTGCAATAGAATTCTGAAATTCACTTTATCTCTTTGAGCAAATAGCAGGATTTAAAACCAATTTTGGTAAGACTTTGCTGTTTTGTTTCAGAAATGCTGTTGAGAAGCACGACAAGTATAATCAGATTTTTACTTGTTATCTAGATGCTTCGCCTTTGGGATATTTGGGCGTTCCTATTCATGCAATGATCAGAAGTCCTGATTAGAAAGGTGTAGTGTAGGCTGCTGTCAATCAGGATACAGGAAGAGGCGTGTGAGGCTAAATGCTTGTTTGAGTAGCATTTGCTCATACATGCTTTCTTTCTATAAATTACCAGTGGGAGTTAGGGAATAGATTGATATGTTTAGAAAAAAAAAAGATTGCTATTGCAAGCAGAGTAAAAAAAAAACAATTGGACCCGGGGGATTTAGGTGTTCTGGATATGGATATCAAACAATGCTTCGCAGGGAAATGGTTATAGAATCATTTTAATGATAAAGTGCTGTGGCAACGTCTACTGTATAAGAAATACAAGTGATCAATTGTTTCAATGTCTGGGTTCACAAGTTTGATGGGGGAATGAAAAGGATAGTAATGGTGCAGCCTTGTGATCCATATATGGACATTTGGAAATGATACTTGTTTTCTGGGCAAACTGTTAACCGACCATCCAGTTCATGACTTTGATATACTGGGTTAAGTTCTGGTTATTGTTGCAGGCAAAGGAAAGAGATTGAGAGGTTTTGAGAAGGGGCCCAGTTCATCGAGATTGTGGCAATGGTGGTACTCCAAGCCAAAAAAAGAAAAAAAATATTGGAGGCCTCAGGTCCGAAGAATTGAAGGATGTCAGAATGTGAGAAGTGTGAAGCAGATAAGGGTTTTTTCTTCTTTTTTTTTTTCTTTTGGTGTGTAATCTGATGAGGATGGTGCCTGATGATAGAGTAGTTCAAGCTTTGCAAGTGGGTTGTATTTTCCTGTTCCCAGAATCTAATAGAAACTGAACTCTAATTGATGTTCCTCATCGCGTGAGAGAACTGAGTTAGACTCTCATGTCTTTGTTATATTTCTGTCTTTGTGAACTATTCTGGTGGTCCAGGCTATGCTTTTAGGCTCTTGTAAAGTCATCTGGGAGGGGTATTAACCTCTTCTATTGAAAAATGAGGTTTACATCTTGGTCCTTTTGTGCACAGAAAGCTCCATCTGATCTGATATGGGGATACAGCATCTTGGAACTCCTCAGCTAAGAAAGAACTTAATTGAAATCACATCCATCCAGATCCAGGTATTTCTCCAATTTAAAGTAATTTTATTGGTTGCTTCAGGGTTCAAACCTCATTGTACAGTCGGTACACATATAGTTATCTAAGAAACGTGTAACCATACCTTTTGCTTAATTAATCTTCCCTTTATCTATTCTTAGCATTTGCAAGCCAGAAAAAAATGCATTAGTGGGGAGAGTGTGCGTGGACATGTTTATCACTTCAAGTGCACTATTAGCCTATACAATGGCTGATGAAGTGCTGCTGTTAAGGTGATAATTCAAGGAAAATTAATATCACAGACTAAATAAATGCCAGTTCAACAGCTCGTTTGCTTGTCAAGTCACAAAATGCACAAACCTTGAGCTCCAAATGGTGAACAGAGCAATTTTTATGTACCATGATTATGAATTGTGTGGAAAATAGTAGAGAACTAGAGATCCATGTTGTCACGTTCTTCTTCTTATAACTTTCTTTTCAGGGTGCGTCGAATTATTGATGTGGTCCTAAGTAGTTCATCGGAGTCATCTTGTCAGGGTAACATTCGACGGAAAAAAATTACGAATATACTTATTTTTTAATAAGTTACGTTTATATATTTGTATGGGAAGGATTTGAAAAAATATACCTATCCCGCAGGATGGAAACACGGGACCACGACGGTCCCGCAGCTGTGAAACGTGGGACCGTCGGTCCCGCGGGATGGTCACGCGGCACCATGACGGTCCCGCAGCTCCAAAACACGGGACCGTGACGGCAGCACCACAATAGCAGCAATTTTTATTACTGTGTTGACACTGTTACAGTACTGTTAATATTCTATTTGGCACTGTTCACATGCCGGTTCCGCACAATGGAGCTGTGGGACTGCCTAATGGATAGTGATAAACAGTGCTAAATAGTGTTTACAACAATGCTCAACAGCTGCGAACGCATAATAAAATCGCTCCAGCCGTGGTGCCGCGTTTTGGCCACGTGGGATCCGCGTTTTGGCCACGTGGGATCGTTGCGCCCCGCGTTTTGGATTTGCGGAACCGTCGTGGTGCCGCGTGACCATCCCGCGGGACTGTCGGTCCCGCGTTTTGGAGCTGCGGGACCGTCGCGGGATGGTTATATTTTTTTGTAATTTTTTCCCATGTATGTATATGATGATAAATTATTAAAAAAGTAAATATATTTGTAATTTTTTTTTAACATTCAACAACAGCGAGGGCTGACTGGACCTGGAAGAAGAGTACGGAGATCCGGAAGGACACAGACCTACGACAAGATGACCAACTCCTGGGCTGGAATTCTGGATGTGATCTCAAGCACTTTGCCTCTTCTCTTCGGACTGCCTGCTGCTGAAGCGGTGAGCCATTTGTTTTGTTAAACTTTGTTGACCTGGATAGCCGTTGTATAAGTAGTAACTCCTTGTATAAGGGCCTGTTTAGTTCAGGAAATGAAAATTTTTGGGTGTCACGTCGGATGTTTAACCAGATATCGGAAGGGGTTTTCGGACACGAATGAAAAAACTAATTTCATAACTCGTATGAAAACCGCAAAATGAATCTTTTGAGCCTAATTAATCCATCATTAGCACATATGGATTACTGTAGCATTTATGGCTAATCATGGACTAATTAGACTCAAAAGATTCGTCTCGCGATTTCTCCCTTAACTGTGCAATTAGTCTTTCTTTTAATCTATATTTAATGTTCCATGCATACGTTCAAAGATTCGATGTGATGTTTTTGAGAAAAACTTTTGAGGAACTAAACGGGGCCTAAGTAGTAACTCCTTATGCTATTCACCTATTCAGGTAGTATACTACCGTAGTAGATGATTCTATGGGCAGTGCGTGTTTGAGAGCAATACGTCGACCATATCTGAGGTTAAAAATGGTGTCTTGCGAGAGTTTTTCACTTGTCCTATAAACGCTGGGACGCTGGGAAGGGACCCGATGTCAAATTTATTAAGAAAGAGGGTGAGTGTGTCCGGCCGAAATCGAACGCTGGTCGCGGAGATAGGGACCTACGCGGAGAGCACAACCGGCTGCACCATGCATCTTTCTTTCCTTGAAGGGTATCCGCTATGTGACTACGACCGTGATGTTCCTATGCTCTAGAGTAGGTTGTAGGCACGTTAAAATTGAAAGTTTGGTTGAAATTGGAAAGATGTGATGAAAAAGTTGGAAGTTTTTGTGTGTAGGAAAGTTTTGATGTGATAAAAAAGTTGAAAGTTTGAAGAAAAACTTTAAAACTAAACACGGCCGTAATCTCCTTTTTTGTGCTCGATTCACGAAACAAATGCACATTCATTCTGAGCTCGATTTCCTCCCCCTATTCACTAGTAATATGCCCATGTTAAACGCTACGGTGCAATTCTATTTGTCTTTAATAATTTTTAGAATTTCATGTTAGCAAAAAATATTTGTATATGATCTAGGCATTTGAATTTTAATTCAATTCATATCGTACATAAAATATATTTCATGTAAAGTGGAGTACTATGATATTGCGTGGGCACAATAAAACTTTACAAGATGAGGCCCACATGTAAGTGATAGGAGAAAAACTAAAAAGCGTAGGGCCCACTTGTCAGCCCTATTCCCCATCTCTATCTTTTCCCCAAAAAACAGCAGAGCAAGCGGCGACGGCGGCGATGGTGATGGCGATGGCAGCGGTGCGGGCTGTATACGGTGGATGGCAATGGTGATGGTGTGGGCTGTCTGCGGTGCATTATCCACTTAAGTTGTATGGATGAACCATATAAAAAAAATAATCCAGAACAATTTTACCATATAAAAAAAATAATCCAGAACAATTTTGTAAGCATATGTATCCATTAATATAATACGGACCATAATTACAATCTCAAATGATAGCCTAGTGCAAACTGACGCATCTTGTGAGATAGTATGTAGAAGATAATCACATGGCATTCCATATAAAAGGTGATGGCATGCTTTATAAAACAAGAGGACGATGGTGAGTAACATTCCGATGAGCAATTTACTATATTCTGCAATATTTTTTTGAATTAATTTAGATCATGCGAATCTACCTTTGCTCACCAGTCAAGAACGTCATTTCTAGTGCTCTTCCATGTTGAGTCAATTTTTTTATTTGGCTTTGCCAAAATCCTTGTTGTTAGCCTTAACACACCCCTTGACAATACGACATATAGTTGACCATGTGAAAACACGGGCTCTGGAAGATAGATCCCAACATTTGGTATTGTTTGTCCTTATGATTTGTTAATGGTCATTACGAAACTGAGATGTATGGGAATTGCTTCCTTTTGGATTTGAAAGATAGAGATATATCGTCGGAGAGAGACAAAGGGATCCATGGGACGAACACCCTTTTGCTGGCTCGATTTTTGTGCTCCTTTTTTGTGCTCGATTCACGAAACAAATGCACATTCATTCTGAGCTCGATTTCCTCCCTCTATTCATGATGTGAATCTTCGACAAATTCCACTATTTTCCAGGGGATATTGACCGTCTGTCCTGCAGTTAGTTGCCACTTTACAGATATCCAGGAAACAGGATGCTACATGTGGAGTATGTTCTCCTCAGAAGCGCGGCTATCATTTCTTTGTTTTATTGATAAACCTTGATACTTTATTATTTTTCGTTTTTGCTCCTAGCTTAATTGTTAAAAAAAATATATTAAGAATTGCTTAGTAGTTCTCACAGCAAAGTGTGGGGAATCACCTAGTATTACTTAATAAGCTAAAACGACTTATTAGAAAACAAAAATTAATTTATAGATAAAACTTTTATATATGTATTTTGAGCGACTTAAAAGCCAATAGTACTAAACAAACTATGTCGAAAATATATATTAAAATCAACTTTAAATTTAAGTTTGAAAATTTAAATTTTTTGGCTTTGGGTTTATAACTTGCTAGGGTAACCAATGAGCTCTTCGTTTTTCAAGAACCAAAATAGGAGTAATCAAAAGGCCACATACGCCCAAGGTCAAAGTACCCTTGGACTCCTGGAACAGTGGAGCCGATTCGGTCGGGTACGCGACGTGACGCGGTCCGGCTGCACCCATTCCATTCCCAACCCAGTTTGCAGCCTTGTTGCTAGGGGTGAAAACGGTACGGAAACGGACGGAAACCATCTTTATCGTTTTCGTTTTCATATTTTTTTCGGAATCGAAATCGGAATCGGAAACCCCGGATACGAAAACGGAATCGAATATTATCGAAATCGAAAACGGAGCGAAAACGAACCGGCGCGAATACGGTAACGAAAATTTATCGGAATAAAAAACCCTTCAAACTAATAAATCCAATTGAATAAATTATCTATGTTTAAAAGAGTAATGTTGTTGATAAATCCCAATGTAGCACAAAAATATTCTTATGTAATTTTAGATTTGCATAACAAATATTTTTTTTAAGAAAAATAACAGCCAAACACCATGGTATTCACTATTTAGTGCTTAAAAAAAGAATCAAGGGTATTTCAGTCACAAAATTTCTGGTAATTCCGAGGAAATTTCTGGAAATTCCGAGAAAATTTCCGGAAAGTTTCCGACCGATTCCGAGTTCCGACGGAAACTGCCCTTATCATTTCCGATTCCGTTTCCGAGAAAATAGTTCCGAATTCGTTTCCGTTTCCGAAAAATTCCGAAAAAATTCCGACCGGCATATTCCGTTTTCGAAAATAGGTCCGGAATCCGGAAAGTTTCCGTACCGTTTTCACTCCCACCGGCCACCCCCGGCCCAGGCGGCGGCGAGGCCTCCCCCCAACGCGTCACCCAATCGTCCTCGCCGATTCCCACGCCGCCGCCCATCAACTCCGATCCTCTCCTCACCTGGATATCATATCGGCGGCGACGGAGACTGCACCGGCGAGGCATATTTCTTCTTCTTCTTCTTCTTCTTCTTCTTCTTCTTCTTCTGCGGCGGCGGGTGAGGCTGGGACGTTGGGCTCCCGCGGGCGATCGATCGAGTGAGTTCATGGCGGGTGCTGATGAGAGCACGGGGGAGATCTGGACGGTGGTGGTCGGGTGCACCTCGGCCGACATACGGATGCACAACCTGCGGCTGCACAGGCTCCGCGTGGACGCCACCTCCGGCCGCGTCCTCGGCCGCCCCGGCGACCTCCTCCGCCGCCTCATGCGCGTCGCCCCGGCGGACGACGAAGCGGAGGTCTTCCCCGACGCCCGGGCCGCGCTGATCACCCGGGACGACGACCAGCGGCGGCTCTACCTCTTCTGCGACCGCTGGCTCCTCAGCCCGGGATCGGGATGGGGGGACTCCGGCCAGGTGGCCACGCCCATCTCCAAGCCCACGGTTGCCATGGCGCTCGACCTCTCCGACAGGACGCTGCCCACAATCTTCGCCATGGACCTCCCCTCCTCTTCCTGCGTGCTGGCATGGCCCGTGCCCGCGGCGGCCAAGATCTGGGCGCCCTACGTCGCGCCGATTCCCGGCGGTCGCGGGCGGAGCCGCCGCCTCACCATGCTGCATCTGGACGAGACCAGTGACGACCAGTACTGCTGGATCGACGCCGGCAGCATTGACCTCCCCCAAGAGGACAGCTCCTCCTCCTCGACCATCTCCATGAGCGCCTCTGGGACTGGGTACTACAGCTCCATCTATGGAGGCTATGCAATGTCCGGTAAAACCCCTCTTCTTCAAGGATTTGCAGTGCTTGGTGATGTGATTCTGGTATCACTACGGACTTGCGACTTTTATCTCTTCCGGTGTTCCACTTGCCATTGGAGTCGAGTTTACCTTGTTGGTGATTGTTGCCACTACATTCCTCTCAATGGAAGGGCGGTGTTCTCGGAGGAAGATGATCACATCTATTTCTTCCGGGATAGCTGTTTGTATGCCTACAAGTTCTCACTAGAGGAGGGGAAGATGGCTCCACCGATTAAGCTTGCAAGTCTATACGATGATTTCAGTGCTCATGGTAATGCATTTATTGCCGGTCTCAGCAATCGAGTTCTGTGTGTTGCCTGGATTGGCATGGATCTTGCCTGCGGCTGCACCACTCGTCATCTGCTAGCCACCAGGGGTGGATGTCGAGCTGGCTTGGCTCGGCTCGGCTCGGTTCGGTCTGGCTCGTTAGGATAACGAGCTAGCTCGGCTCGGCTCGTTATCCTAACGAGCAAGAAACCCAGCTCAGCTCGGCTCATTTGAAAGCTCGAGCCAGCTCGTTAGGCTCGTGAGCTTTGCGGACAAGGGGAGGAGCTCGTTAGACTCGTCCATGGCCGGCCACGTCGGCGCCGGGGAGGAGCAGCACGGGCGGCGGCGCCGGGGAGGAGCAGCGGCGTCGGCCGCGTGGGCGCTGGGGAGGAGCGGCGCGGGCGGCGGCGTCCACGGCCGGCCGCGTCGGCGCCGGGGAGGAGAGGCGTGGGCGGCAGCGTCGGCGCTGGGGAGGAGAGGCGCGGGCGAGCGGCAGCGTTGAGGCCTTGAGGGCTGGCGGCGGCTTGGATGTGGATTAGGGATGGGGACAAGCCAGAAGGGGATTGACTCTAGGGTTTTCACAAGGTGATGGGCTGTTGGGCTGGGCTAGGCGCCTGGGCCTCATCTGCTCTGGCTCGTTTCGCAAGCCAGCTCGAGCTGGCTTGTTATCTCTAACAAGCTGAAATGCCAGCTCGGCTCGTTAGGAAATTCAAACGAGCCGAGCCTGTCATGAGCCGAGCGAGCTAAGGAGCCACGAGCTTCCTGTCCACCCCTACTAGCCACCACGCTGACGGTTATTGGCGCCCGCAACCATCGTGGAGAATTTGTTCCCCGTAGCACCCAAATCTTGCATTCTACTTGGCGCAACGTAGATATGCTGTCTACTACAGTACAGGATCATGGGAGTTTCGATCGATTCTGTTTCCTGCAGTAAGTTGTTGGAACGTACTTTCTCTCGTTGAAGTTTTATTTTCAGGCCGCTTGATGTTTAACATCTGAAGTAAAATGTGGGATTGTTTTTCTGCTATTGCAGGGAGTTCGGGGAGGATGATTTATGGTTAGAAGAGGATACAAATGATGCAGTTGATTCTTCTTCTCAAGTATCTCTACCGTGTTGCAGGTATATTTAATCTTAATCTTTGTTTTATACTTTTAGTCAGTCTTCTTGTGCGTGTCACCATATAACACCTGTTTTAACTATTCTTAATTTACAGGACATTTCCGAAGGGTTCCCTAGAGAAGTGAGAAACTTGCCCCTAATGTCTATAGTTCTTGTCAGAACTCTCCTATTAGATACTCACTCTATTCAAAAGTCTAAGAACTATATCATTTTTTGGTTTTTCTAAGAATCTAAAACCTATTTGTAATCTCTATGTGCTAAATTAAATTGTTGACCGGTATCCAAGAAGTTATCTGAGTACTTATTGGTTGTATGCATATGTATAGTTCGTTGAGTTTGTCACATGATTGATGGGTTAATTACTCTTTGATCTTAGTGAAAAAAAAAATTTAGACTCGATAGTTCAATCCCTCCCCTATGATGTGTTGCATGCTAAGGGCGAGTTCGAATCTACCATTTCCCAACTTCTACTCCTATTTCCGCGCGTACACTTCCCGAACTGGTAAATTAAACGGTGTGTTTTTTTAAAAAAAAACTTTATAGGAATATTGCTTTAAAAATCATATTAATCTATTTTTAAGTTTTTTAGTTAGTACTTAATGATTCCCTCATTGTCCGTAACTCGCCGGTTAGCTTTACTTATGATTGTTGGTTGGCTTTACTTATGATTCTTGAACCTTTATTTCAATTAATTGGTATACAGATTTGGGTAGGGTGATGCTCGTTGAAGTGCATCAAATTATTCCAGTAGGAGGTTTGGCTCAGTCTTTTACAAACCCAGCTAGAGAGGTTTGGAGATTGTAATGAAATGTCACGCCCAGAAATTCACGAACCAGAATTTCTAAGCTGAATATGCATTAAACCTCTATCTATGACCAACCAGGATACATAAACGACAATTGTTGATATATACATCCATGTCTTACAAAAATATAAAAGATTACAAATGCAGCGGAAAATATAAAAGCGAGCTAAGCCTGAAGACTTGACTCCTGCAGCAGGTGACTCCATTCCACAGGCATCCTTGACGGCAGCGACGAAACCAACTTCTTCGAGACATCTCCAACTGAGAAGAACTTCAACTCTGGTATGAGGGAAAAGAGAGCAAGACTGAGTACTACCCACTGTACTCAGCAAGTCATACCAGAAGAGAAGGTATGATGCAGGATATATCCAAGGGAGGCTAAAGGTTCTTTTGCATAAAGCTAGCATTTAAAAGCAGTAGTTGAAAGCAGTAAAACAGTTGTAGTAATTAATCAATATTAACCAATCACTGTCCAACGCTACACCACGTTGCAACAGGCCCAACCAACCACCTGAACTACACTAGTTCAAAAGCTAACTAGGGGTGAGACTAATCACGGTGAATCTGGTCGACCGCCCATAACCGCGGGCACAGCTATTCGAATAGTTTTACTCTGATCAGAGGTGTACAACTGTACCCACAAGACACAGCCCCACGATACGTTTCCGTGCGCCGACATGCCACCACGACATACCGGAAAGAGGCCGTGATAGGACCCTTCGCATAACCCCCTCTAACCAATCGCACCACACCTCAGGTTTCACCCCCACTCCTCGCAAGGCAGCGGGCAGTCCCCTCTCGTGCCACGGTGAATCCGGAAGCCGATCAACCGGACACCTCGACCGACCCAACTCCATCACGCCCACCCTTGCCTGGGTACGTCGGCTAGAGGAAAGCTATACTACAAGCCCAGTCGTTGCCCACGCTGGCATGTGGTAAGTACGATAAGTTCTTCCAGTGCATCCCGCGAACTGGTCCTTAATCGCCATGGGCACGACTAGCAAAACCATGCACCCACAACCCACCATGTAGTGTATTTTAATTAACTAACACCATTGCGGTGGCTCTATTCCAAAGCTATGCCAATAATCAAGGTCTATGCATTATGTGATTCCCCATTTGTGGGCTAGTTGAACTAAGCATGGCTAAGCATCTCCTAAACCAACATCAGTCATTTTAATACCCAAGTTATCAACGGCGTAAGGGAAACAACATACAGCTGAGTAATAGGACCTATCCCACATGATATTGTAAAACAATGCAATATTTAATAGAAATGCGGGACATTTGTAGATTGGGTACAATATGATCAATTGTAATGCATGACTTGCCTTGCTCTCGCACTGATGAGACCACAGCAACGTCTTCGAGAAATCGCGAATCGACGGAACGGCCGAAATCTACGCGACAAACAAAGCACACAAGCAAAACATGCTATAAGACTACTGAAACAGGGAACAAAACCATTTTTAATAGATTCTAGAGATTTTTATGAATTTACTGAGACTTGAATGGATTTAATCGGAGCTCGGATGAATTAGTTATGAATTTTAGAAGATTCTCAGTGTTTTTACTATTAAAGAAAAGCCTTATTGATTTATTGCGCAATAAAGCATCCCAGGGCTAACGTCATCCAAGGGGTGGGGCGGCGCCGACAAGCGGACCCCGCATGTCAACGGCTCAAGGGGGAGGGAGATGGCGGCTGGCAGGCGGGTCCCACCAGGCAATGGCTCAAAGGGGAGGTGAGGGAGGCGCTGGCCTGGCTCGGCTCGGCCTCAAGCCGGCCGGCCAGCCATGGCGAGCGGCGGCGGCACGCGGTTGCCGGCGACGGCAACCGGTGGCGGCGGACGGCGCGGAAGGCGGCGGCGTTAGTCGAAGGCGACGGCGCACCGCCGAAGTCGCGGCTCGGCCCGGCTTGGCGCTAGGAGGGAGAGGAAGGGGAAAAGAGGGGGAAGGGTTCCTCACCGGGGTTCGGCCGGCGTGGGAGGAGGCGACGACGAACGGCGACAGCGAGCGACCGGAGGGCGACGGCGAACGGCGGCCGAGCTCCGGGACACCCTAAGAGAGGAAAAGAGAGAGGTTAGAGAGAGAGGGAGTCCACGGCGGGCAAAAACATGGCCGAAGGCGGCGGCAATGGTGGAACCTCACCGGAGCGCGGGCAGAAGCGGGCTCTGGCAGCGGAACTAGACGGAGGGGAGGTGGACGAGGTGGACCTCGGCCGCGCGAACCCGATGGCGGCGGTGGCGCGGTGCGGCGGCGGCCCTAGCGGCGGCTAGAGGCGGCCAGAGTAGTAGAAGAGGCGGCAGCGGGTGGGTGCACGGTGCGGGAGCGGTGGAGAGCTCGGGAGAGGCCGGCGAGTGAGGGAAACGAGAGAGGGGGTTGCGGGGAAGCTTTATAGGGGCTCAGGAGGGGTGGACACGGCCGGGAAACCCCCGATTTGGCCGGCGACGTGGGAAAGTGGGGATAGAGAGTTGGGGGGGGGGATTCAAATCAAATCCCGCCCTTGCGGGGACGCGTGCGTGCGGGAGAGGAGGGGGAAGCGGGCGGCGACGTGGGCGCGGCGACGTGGGCGTGGGGTGGGGCGCGGATGCGGAGTGGAGGAGGTGGGGCGCCGGCGGTTGGAGCTCCGGCTCCAATTGCTAGAGGAGGAAGACGACCGACAGGTGGGCCCCACCTGTCGGCGCCCGAAGGAGAGAGGGAGGGAGGGAGGGAGGACTTCGGGGAGGGGAAGAAAAGGAATGGGCAGGCGGCCCATGATGAAAGGAAAGGGAGGAAAAAGAAAGAAAAAGAAGGGAAAAAGAAAAAGGGGATTTTCTTGGGATTAAATATTGCACTTTGATGAATTTTAATTGGTTAAAATTATTCCCGGGGCTTTGGAAATTCCACTAAAAATCCTGTCAATGTATTGTGACATGGGGAACTCAAGAAAAATTCTCCATGCCGATTCCGATTATTATTTGCATTTATTAATTTGAGTAATTAGCTCTAGGTTAAATTGAACAATTTCTTCGGACGATTTATTTTATGAATTTAAAGAAGGGAGGGGAAATTCATGGCGTGACATGAAATCAGGTCTTTTAAGATCGAAGAACTCTACAGTGAATCTATAACTTAGCTTTTGGAAAAGAATTCAAGAATATACATTTTTTTCTAAACAATTTATGTTTATATACATGCATGGTGAGAAAATGCAAAAATATACCAATTCCACGTGAGAGGAACGTGGGGACACACAACGCGGTGCGGACTGCGGAGAGGGGACCAACAGCTGGACCATTCCTGTGGCATGGGAGGGAGCGTGGAACAGCTGTATGGTCCGACGGCGTGGGCGGGCGGCACCGCCATGGTCCTACGCCACAGAAGCGTGGCAACGCGGTGGCGAGCCGAATCGTGCGATACCAAGTTACCAACGCGATCCCGCGAGTTGGGAGCGCGGCATCGATCTGACCAAAGCATCGCATATATATATATATATATATACACTAGATACTAGATATCTTAAAGGTGCTAGAGTCGCCGCAAGCCCAGCCGATCCACGTCATCAAATTTTGCGCAAAACCCCTCGTTATTTTCGTATTTCTAATTCTAATTGAGTCCACGTGATCAGAGCCGTTCTTTCCCACGCGTGGACAAAATCTGGCCGTTCGTTTCCTAGGTGGTTCCGTCCTTACCTGGTCGTGGAATCCACGACGCCCTCCCCGATCCCCTTTCGCTCCCCCTTCCGATCGGCGATTCGGCGGCGGCGTTGGAGCCGTCGCCGGTTCCCCGCCCCCCCTTCTTCTCCCTTCCCTCACGGCGGAATCGGGGCGGATGGCGCGTTCGAGCCGACGCCGTTGTCTTCCCTCCCCCTTTTTCTCCCTCTCCTCTCCCTCCTACCTCACCTTGTGGCAGCGCCGCTGGGGGCAGGACGGATGAGGCGCCCGTCGGAGCCGGCCCAGGTGCTCCCTTCCTCCTTCTCCCTTCACTTGCGCCGGCGGCGGCGGTTGCGACGAGGGAGGACAGATGCGGCGCCCGTCGTTGGTGTTGCCGCCGACCCGCCGTGTCCCCTCCCTTCTTCTCCCTCCCCTTCTGGCAGCGGCGGCGAGGGACCTGCAGTGGCGGCAGCCTTCTTCGCTCGTCTCTCTCCTATCCGTCCCCTGCGTCGTCGTCCTCCGGCCACCGCCGTCCTCTGCCAGCAGCTCCTCCGGCCCCCTCCACTCTGCCCATCCACTCCACTCTTCCCTCCTACCCAAATCTACGGCGCCGCTCCGTGGTCGGCAGCTCAATTCCTCGCCGGATCTGACAGTTTGACTGGTGGAGAAAGAAGAAGCGGGCTGCCCGCGAGGATGGAGGAAGCGGATTGGCAGAAGTTGGCCGTTGAGATCTCCGTCAAACCTGTCCCCTTCAAGCATCCGGGTCCGACATCCTCCGCGCATGGTCTGTGACAGCTTGGTATAATGAAGAATTAGAAAGGATTCAGTTCTCTCCTTCCTGTTCTATTCTTTCAGCAATGGTTCAGGTCAACAAAAAAATTTTGGTCGAGTTAAGCAACAAAGGTTCAGTTCTTATCCTTCCAGTTCTCCTTCTGTCTTGAATGTTCTTGAAGGAGCTATAAGTGGAACAGATACATTGAGATCACTCCCAGTTGGATCATCAGCAGCAGGAAAGGTTCCGCCACTACCAGTTTTATGATCTTGTTTATAATGGGATGGCTATTTTTCTATTTATAGGTTGACAAGAAATGTGCTCTTTTTTTAATGGTGTAACAATAAGTGAAGAACAAGCTCGGTCAGGCATTGTAGTCAGAGACTCAGAGTCACCTCAGCCGCACAAAGTAAATTTAAGATATGAGGTTGATTATTCCTTCGGTTGCTCTGGAATTGAAGGTTTTATGTTCTGCATCTCTTTTGAATTTTGGAATATTATTTATAGTTCTCTCAATTGCTGAATATTTCTCTACAGCTACTTTTCTTCGAACAAGAAATTGATGGAGGTTATGGACTAGCTCTGCAGGTACTTTTGAGTTTCATGGTTGATGTGTTCTGTGGTTTTGTAATCATTTGCCATGGATTACCACATGCCAATCTTTTATTTTTTTTATGAATGAATAGTGGAAAGACTGGAGGAGTCTCAAAATAACTTTAAGGGAAATTGAATTTGTCATCACCATCACAAGTCTAATTTTCAATAGAAACTTAAAGATGTAGATGTGCTAAAGCAAATGCGACCATTAGGCTGTCACCTCCAAAGCAACTAATCCTGACCTCCTGTCATCAACTGACAACCCTCCTCCCTGTAACAATCATGAAAAGAGCTGTGCCTGTGCAAAGCTCGAATTCCAGCTGAACTTGGCAAACTTGAGCTTTTTGAACTATAAGAAATTTTATCGTGTCTAAGAATTACATTGTATGCTTTATTTTTATTCTGTGCAATTGTTGACCAAATTTTGCATATAGAAATCTTGCCAACAACAATCTTCAAGGTCCTATTCCTGCAAACATGTTCTTGCACTGCTCGAAACAAATTTAGCCTGTTGTGATGCAATTCTTTGTTCTGAAACAGAGTGAAACACAAATTCATCTAAAACCAGCATAAAAAAGTAATTTCATTAAGTCCATGCATGTTTCCTACATTCATAAAGAAAAAGCAGGGTTGATTTTCTTTAGAATGGATACAACCTACGTTGATTGTATTACATAAGTTTCAAAATTGCAAACACTACTTTCAGGCATCCAAGCTGAGGTGAATCACATGAGACAAAATGGCAGTCTTGCTTTCAATGAAAGCCTTGTTGCTGGTATATTTCTTCATTTTGCCGGTGCAAGACCCACACTGGTCTTCCAGACCATGGAATGGTAGTGCATCAATAGGGCTGCAGCAGGGTGACACACCAGCACCACGGTTATTGGATTCAGGAGTTTGCCAAGGAGCAGCAATTAAATGATTAGCTTCCACCTTTAATTTTGCTGGCAGGTAGTCTGTCGAGGGCTTCTTTTTTCCAGTTATGGCAATGTAGAGCACTTTTCAGAGTTTAATATGACACAAAGGCTTCAGGGAACATATATAGTCAACTGCTTGGTAAGCCATGATATCTTCACTGAAATGTTTCATAGGATATATGTATGCAATGCAAGAAAATTTTTGTTTGTATTATTATTGTGTAATTTACAGAACATACTTATCATTGAGGGCTTCAAATTTAACTTCAAGTATGCTATGCATAACCACTTGCAGTTGACTATATACGTCATTCTAGAGCACTTTTCAGAGTTTAATATGACACAAAGGCTTTCCAAACGATGGCGATGCCTACGGATAATCATTTTCCTGCTGCTCTTACATATTTCTATATATTATATATTCTTTTATTTACTTATTTATTTTGACTGATAAGAGCTGGAGACTGCGCTATATTTCATAATATATATTCTTCTTTTATGTTTGATTCATTTAGTTTGATGCTCCCACTCTTCAGTCGGTGCTGCTTTATAACGAAACTATTATGTGCATTATATCGTCCGACATAAGTATAACCATTTCATGTTTGCAGGACCAAAGCTGCCATTCATACTGCTGTGCTTTTGTTGTGGATTGAACTAGCAGGAGAGAAGAATGCACATGAACTTATAAATGGACCATTTCCGGTAGCCACGAGTTCTCACTAGAAAAAGGCAGCTACTTTATTTGTCCTGTATATTAGTGTGTTGTTTATTAATCAATGTAAATGATCACTGACGGAGTACATGTATATGTATTAATCACCTAATCGTTCTGTAATATTTTCTGTTTAATTTTTTTTGCTGCGCGGCGTAGCGCACAAACCCTTTCTAGTACTAGAGCCTGGGGCGCGCCTATTGCGCGCCTCTTGTAAGCAGTTCGGTTTAATTAATTGTCTACAACAGAATTTTACATGCAAAAGTCTAAAGGATAACAGCTAGCTTGTATGGGGAAACATATGTGTCATGGCGGAAGCAGAAAGGATAATTGTAAATTTGTAATGTCGGTGCCTGATATGTGCTTCAGGGAACATATATAGTCAACTGCAAGTGGTTATGCATAGCATACTTGAAGTTAAATTTGAAGCCCTCAATGATAAGTATGTTCTGTAAATTACACAATAATAATACAAACAAAAATTTTCTTGCATTGCATACATATATCCTATGAAACATTTCAGTGAAGATATCATGGCTTACCAAGCATTGCTTGGATCCAAGGACCAAGACTAAACCTTTGTTTAAACTCATGTCCAACAAGGAAACTACAACATGCAAAAATGGAATGTGCCAATTTTTAGATGACATGATTTGGCATTGTTTGTAATTTCCGCAGATATATATACATACATCAAATGTTGTCAATTCTACGATCAATCTTGGTGCTCAACTGAACTGTACATCCCTTTTGTCGCAAACTGTAATGCCATTCTGCTAGGTCTAGCATCCAGCATAATAATAGAGTGCCTTAGATAGAAAAGTGAGAAATAAAAACTAAATTGATTCAATAGAAATATTGTCAAACAAATTAAAAGGATCATGCACACGATCTTTGTGTACTATCAGTTTACAACTCCACTTTGAGTAAAGCACAATTATAAAAAAAAAACAAATCCTAGGTGGTGAGCAGACAAAGTAACACTGTTTTATAAGAGATGCATAACCGACTATGTCCTTCAAAAATAACATATGTATAACTTACTTTTTGTTTAGAATGATTTGGCATAGCACACCCGTGGTAATAATATTTGGGACTTCAGGTCCTTCAAGATCTGGTTGGTTGGCGCATCCACATAAGCAAATTCGTGTCTCAAAACTGGCAGGTAAAGGAGGTGGAAGAAACTGTGAAATATATTATTGACTAAAAACATATTCTTATTATCATGGATAACTGGGCAAGTGAGCATACCTATCCAGATGCGTCGAGCCGAGCTTAGCGAGCAAGACAAACCATGAGCTGGTGGTGGTGGTGGCTCGTCCCTATTGCTCTACAATGTGTTCATATGCATTTAATTACCTCTAAAAGGACAAACTATTATTAACTATGTACTTATATTTGCAAAGTGTTAAATTTCCGTCATATTCCGATTAATCGTTTGGCGGTACCCTCTACGTCCAACATCTGTATTCTGTCATCCACAACACTGCCTCAGGGAAAGAGAGAGCTACTGATTAAGAAGGGTGCAAACAAAAAACACTTCTTTTACCATCTCAGGGAAAAAGAAAGAAATATCGATTAAGAATAGGCGCAATACGAAAGAACCATTGATTAAGAATGGGTTTAAATGGGTAGGAGCTTATTCTATGAGGTGTTGTTAGGTGATACTCCTTTTACATGTTAGTCTGAGAGGGTATTGCTAAATGCAATACATGTTAATCAAGATGTAAGAGCGGATCAGTGAAAGTGGAGAAAGGGGGAACTTAAGACAGATTAGGCAAAGCTTAACAGGAGACTTTAAGGGGTATAGTATGCTAATATCTACATGATTCACAACTACAAATATTAACTAACTCCATATTAAGATGTCACAAGGTGCTGTGACATGACCTTAGCTGTAACATCAGGAGAAAATATGACTAACAGAAAAAGAAATTCTGGCGCATAATTTCAGTGTGCTACCCGACATTGATGTATTTCTGCTGTAATAATAGTACATAAGGAAAGTATAATATGTATAATTCATGGCCTTGCTTTACATCTTTGGCAAAACATCACGACTGACTTTGCGAGCATTTAGTTTACTGCCATACTTTCCTCATGTCGCAAAATCTTAACCTAGATAGTGAGGTATTTAAACATGACAGCATGATTAAATATACATGGAAAAAACCCATGCACCGGTAGATTCACAAGAAGGCCAAGTAAATAAAGACATGATGCTATGGTTGATTCAAAAAAAAGGCCAAATAAATAAAGACATGATAATCGTTACTGCCTTTCAAAAAGAAATAGGAGGTTAAGAGGCCTACCTGCACCACACATGGGTGCACAAAACTCTTCACAGGTAAAATTTTTACTTCCATGCCTATGAAAATAGATGCCCATGACCTACAGAAAAGATGAGCTTCCATTGATCAAATAGACAAAGAAAACAGACTGTCCTCTAGAAAAGAGAACAGAGAACATATTGGGAGCAGATATATTGCATGGTACATGACCATTATCCCTTTGGCCTAACAAGAAAACATAACCTAGTGTCTGTATCTTACATAAAACATAAGACTACTTATACTATCAAATTTGAATTACTAAATCAAGATTTAAACAATGTGTTGTGCATTCTAGAAACTTCATGGCCTTTGGGATAGATTATTCCCATATAACATTGTAATAGCCAGCTGTTGTTGATGGAAAAGATGGTTGGATCAAAAGTTAGGTTCTTGCAAGAAAATAAACATAACAAAGTGCACATCATGAAGGAGTGCTGCATGATGACCATCTCTTCAAGCTAGTAGCCCATTTGTTAGACTTAGCTGGGAATAATCAAAGCAAATCAACGTCTAATGGCTTGTTGGATATGCAAAGGTAGCGGAGGTTATCGATAACAGTAGGAATCAAATGGCTTTATTATTAAACATGTAGAGAAATACAAAAATAACTCAAGTGTTTCAATAGATAGTTAGCTACGAGCATCTGTCTTGGCAAGCCAAATTTGGCAAATGCTGAGAAGCTCCTCGGTGTGTAAGCAATTAGTGGCATATCAGTGCATTCCCAAAGCTTCCCCTGCCTCAACTATTTCTGTGCTTCTTGCATTGTAGTACTGCACAATGAATCCACACATACGTCAAGCCAGAATCAGTGAAACACGATGCATCAAAATAACTTTGTGATGAAACAGAGGTGGTATTTCCCATGAACTGATCAAACCCTGTATTATCCCCTTGAGATCCATTGAAATCGTTGGTAAGAAAAGGCATCAAAACTCTAGATTATCAGACCTGGAATAACTCAAAGATTATAGATTGGGAAAACGCCCAAATTTGAACCTCTATTCACCGTCAAACCCTAGATTACTAAAACCGAAGAAACCACCGAATCAGTCTAATATTGGCCTAAGGAGAGAAAGACCCTAGAAAAAAAAAAGGCAATGCAAAATCCAGAAGAGGAATTGTACTGGAGATTGTGGACAAATTAAACAAGAGAGGCGCAAGGAGCGGAGGGCGGAGGCGGAGGTAGACCTCGGCAAAGGGGTTTGGTTTCGGAGGCGGAGGTAGACCTCGGCAACGGCGGGCTGGGCGGCGGCGACGGCCACCCCCATCATGTTCCGCCGCCGCTGCTACACTTCTCCTCGACGCGCAGCCCCGACGCTGCCCCCACACGCTCGAATCCACCTCCATGTCGTGGCCGTCGGGGAAGCGGCGACCCCTAACCCCCAACTGGGAAGACACAGGACAGGGATGGGGAGGATGGGGCGGATCCGGTGGTCTGGGGCTGATGAAGGGGGTGGCCGGCGACGGTGACGACTACGCGAGGCGGAGGCGACGGCGGCGGCAAGGACGGTGGCGGTTGGCAACGGAGGCGGCGGAGGGCGGAGGGTGGACCGGCGGCGGCGGCGCGAGCGGAAGGCGGAAACGGAGGCGGCGGCGCGACGGGAGGCGGAGGCGGAGGCGGCGGGAGAGGGAGAGACGAGAGGGAGGAGGGGGGCGGCGGCTAAATCCGCGATTTCCCAGCCGAAAACCACCCACCGCCCCTAAATCCCCGCGACATCCCAAACCCCGAAAGCCTTCTTCATCCCCCGTATCTCACACCACAGATTGCACCAAACCCACCCCCGACGAAGAATTCCCCTCACCTTCCTCGGATCAGGGCTGAATCTCGCCTCCCGCGGAGAGCACCACCGCGACGCAGCTCGGCTTGGCTCGGCCACCGGCGACGCGCGCGCTCCTGCTCCCTCTCCCGAGCGGCGCCGTCCCTCCCTCCGCCCGCCGTCCCCGCGCGCGTGCACCAGGTGGAGGGTGTCGTCGAGGACGGCACGAGCGGGAGGGGGAGGCGGAGGCGGCACGAGGCAGCGGCGGCTAGGGTTAGGGGTGAGTGGGTTAGGGCGTCGTTTAGCTAAAAACCCCTCGGCTTCCATGTTTTAGAGCGCAGTCCTAATTCATGAATTTTCTCTCCTTCTCATGCAATATCTGACTTTTGCAAGGGCCTATCCGTGAATTTACACGTCATAGGAACTTTTCGCGGGGGACCTCTATTGAATTACGCACAAATAGGAGGGTTATTTTGCAAATTTTCACCGCGAGTAGAGTAACTTTGCTACAGTAAATCCGACGTGGTTCGCCCCAGAAGCCGCCCAGGGTGCCAAGCTTTATAGGTTTCCTAATTATAAAGGCGCGCGGAAGGGGCGAGCGCTGAGTGCGTGGGGGCGGTGGAATTTTGCCAAAAAAAACCCTCCAGTTTGTAAGTAATTAGGTCTAAGCCCCTCACGAACCGTTTCTGTGAGGTGGTACTCTACGTATAGGCCCTTTGGAAATTTGGATATTGCACGGAAGGAGAGAAAAATCGCAAATAAGAACTGCGCTCTAAAATGCGGAAGAGGGGTTTTTTCGCAAAACTCCGCCCACTAACCCACACCCCCCTCAAATCCTAGCCGGTAGCCGCCGCCGCCCGCTCTCCCTCTCGTCTCTCTCGCTCCCTCTACCGCTGCCGCCACCTCGCGTCTCCTCCGCCTCCCCATCGCGCTGCCACCTCCGCATCGCGCTGTCACCATCGTCGTCCCCGTTACCGAGCGCCGCCGCCTCCGCCTCCACCTCTACCTCCCCCTCGCGCCGCCACCTCCGCCTCTGCCTCCTCTGCCTTCCCTTCTGCCTCGCGTGGCCGTTGCCGGGTGCGCCACCTCCGGCTCACGCCGCCGCTGCCGACCGTCATGTGTTTGGGGGACGCGGATCTGACCGCCGCAGCGTCGTCCTCCGCTATCGTCGCCATCGCCGAGCGTCACCGTTGCATCCTCCGCCGCACCTCCGTCCTTCACCGCCAAAGACCGCTGTGAGCGGTCGACCTCGGGTGGAGCCGGCCGCCATTGCCGCAACCTCGTGGGCTAAGCTACAGAACGGTTGTCCGTCGATTTGAGGAGGGAGAGGCGGCAGCAGCAATAAAGAGGGGAGAGGCATGCCGGCGGCTGTATGGTGGAGAAGCGCCGCCGCAGCCCGCATCCCCTCCTCTTGCCCCTCCCTCTCCCACCTGGGCGATTCGTAAGCCGTCGTCGCCGTCGCATGGGCTCCAGGAACCACCGTCGACTGCCGTCGTCGTGTCCCCTGGTCTCCTCAATCCTCCCGTGCGCCACTCATGCCGGCGAGATGAGATCGGCGCAAGCAATGTGGCAGTGGGCAACTCCAAGAAGTCGAGATTGAGAGCTCTGGCTACCGCCTTCGACAATATCTGACCTGGTGCTGCGCCTGCCTCGGCAGATCGGGCAACGGTGTCGACCTCGGCGATGACACGGATTGCACTCCGTCCTTTGCGGCGGATCAAGTACACATCGATGGAGCCCCTCTTCTCCTCCCCCCACCGGCAAGGGCAGATGGAGGCGGTGTGCGCCGGAGGCTGTAGATCAAGTGACGGCCTTGACGGTGAGCCAACCACGATCTCGTCTTCCCTGCTCAGTTCTTTTTACCCCATTCTTATTCTCCCTGCTTGCATCATCCTCAAGCTTTGAAGCCAGTGGACAAGCTGGCTCCTACACTGAGCGGCAATGGTGGCACCAAAGAGCTGTCCAGGTGATCAGTTCGCCTGCGGATTTGTTGTTGAAAACACCACCAGGCAGCACGTGGTGGCCGATGGTCGCGCCTCCACCAACTTCATCAGCGCGTGGATCCAGTATTGATGTTGGGGAGCTACTACTTTTCCTACAATCTTGATGTTTTGATTCATTTGGAGTTTTAGTTTGTTGTGCTCTGATTGTGTATTTTTCTTTTGGTTCGATCAGCATCTTCTGCTCGGTGCCATTCCATTCCCCAAGACCTTAGTTTGCAGTGTCGTGAACTGAACAAATCCTACGAGAGGCTGGTTCCCATGTGCCTGTAAGAGGTAGTCACACAACCAAATCGTTCCACTATTTGACCAATATGTGGGCTGAATAATATGAAGAAGTTCTGTCAAGCAAGTATTGCAGCATTTGTTTATTAATTCCTTTCTGCATGTATTGCTCCTGCTTATTATTTGTTGGTTGCTCTGATATCAGTGAGGCGCACATGGCCTTGTTGTAAAATACGTTGTGCATATAGCGCAATCAAGTTCCAATGGTCTCAGTGGTGCAATACTGCAATGTGAATAGAGCAATTACTGAAGGTGTCACTGTTTGCCATATAGATGTCCACCGATATGATCAATGGTTTGAGAAAATTACTCAATATATTTTTATTTCGCTGATGGTTCAGCAAATCGTTGTTTGTTAGTACATTGTTATTACCTGGCTGTGATAATTAAGGTAGATTAAAGAGCCAAAGGTTATTGATATGTAAACTCCTCGTGGTTAATCTAAATGACAAGGTTATATGAACCAATGTTTCAGTTCAGAAAAAAATGCTGATTAGGTATTGAAATGTTCGTGCAATACAATTTGCTTGTTTTACATGCAACTGTATATTTGATCTATCTTTGCATGTTGCCTACTCAGGCTGGTGCTGTTTTTATGTAATTTACAATTTATGTGCAAATTTCCCTAACTTTACATATCTATGTTTGTAACTGCTGCTCATGAGAGAATGTTCAAACAACTACCAGTTCTTGGTCACATAACTGAAATTTTGTGTTTGATTACAGGCTCCTGGATTTGAAAGCCTGGTGTTACCAACTAGAGATTATCTTTGTATATTTAAGGACCTTTGCTGTGCGGCTGACTTCGTTCAAAGTAAGAATCTACTCAAAATGCATATCCTATAGTACGACGGAATCGCTGTGTATGTTCCAGTTTATTTTATATTGCACTGTTCATTGCAAGAGCAGAGTCCAAGATTTGTGATTTGACACAGTTTGTTTGGTACTGGTTTCTATTTTATGTTTATTGGTTCCTTCAACTGTAATAACTATTTTGTACAATGCTTCGTTTGATTTGTTTGAAACTCTTGAAGCTTGGCTGAATATGTTTCCACATAGTGCATAAAAAAGTAACTAAAAGACTTTTTGCTTGCTGCATGGGGCAGGCCACCGTCGGCAGGCTACTGGGCAAGCTAGGATGCATGAGCTTGGAGCTGGGAGGCTGATATTCTCCCTCCTGTTCTCTGCTTCTATGGCTGACAGAGGATGAGATAAAGTGGAGTTGGGGGCAAGTGAGGACTGTGAGGGTATGAGCTACCTCATTATTTTTCAGGCGTTGCCTGATTTTCTCTAATTGTTAACTTATATGTCATTCTTTAGTTTTAGAGTGTTTCTATAGGTGTAATTCACTCAATATGTATTTATATTACTCCTTTCTTGAGCAAATATGTAGGAACAGAAAAGGGGTCTTTTCTTTATGTGCAATAGTAAATTGTTGTTTTATAGTGAAATTGCTAAGGCAACTGCTTCTAATTTGCCTAAATCAGTCATTGCTTGGTTAAAAAAAATAATGACACCATGGCAGACAATTCTGAAGAGACCATATATCTTTAGTTTGATTCTAACAACCATCTTCTGTTCTGAACTTACGATATTTAGCCATTGATTTATGGATTTTCCATTTATCTATGAATGTTTGGGCTCACCATTAATTTGTTTCATTTCAGTGACCCTTATCTGTGAAATATTTTTCGCTTCCTCCCACTTTGTTTTCTGCACAATCCATGTGTCGTGGTTGATGCTGGTTAATGGTTGTATTTCCTCTTTTTTATTTTGGGAGAAGTCTTCAGTTGATTGGCACATTTAGAAAGTGTATATAGTCTGCTGGAATTTCTTACGATTCTTTTGCAAAATTATGTATTTAATTTGGTTAGTTCAGGTAGAGGACAGAGCTATATACTATTCCATTTGTAATACATAAATTGCTCTAAAAGCACCTCATTTATATTTTTCTATTATAAGTGTTGACATCACATGCATTCTTACTCTTCCTCAATTTATGCGAAAGATTGATTTTTTTCCCATATGATCGTAGATAAATATTGGCATTGTCGTTATAGGATATATATAATACAATGCTCATTCTATATTTAGGTTCCCATCGGATGGCTTATTCAACCAAAGAAAAAGCCAAAATTTGAATTTTCAAACTTAATTTTGACATTGATTTTGTGATATTTTCAACGTAGTTTCTTTTTCAGCATTGGCTTTTACGTCACCGAGAACACATATATAAAAGTTTTACCTACAAATTCATTTTTATTCTCTAATAAGCTGTTTTGGCTTATTACGAAAAAAGCCAAACGATGAGGCCCTTAGCCTATCTACACGTGATGGCTAATTTCTGTCTTGTGCCATATGGAGGTACATCAATTGAAATGGGTTCAATTCAAGTCTATGTTTCATATCTATTTTTTGCTTGCCTTTCTTTCGACATGATTAAGTGACATAATAGTTTTGCGGAGACAATATTTCTAGTTCTATTTAGTTAGTTGAACCACCTCATATATGAAATTTCATCTGAGTTAGTGCTATATGACCGAGTTGTAGCTTATTCGTTATGCTTGGAAATTCATAGTGAAATGGATTCACTTGCAAAAGCGTGTTTGGGACCTTGGGACTGATATCCAACTATCAGCATTTCTTATTATCTTGTATAATCTGGTTATGGTACAAGATAAGACTAACGCGAGGATGAGCTTTCTCTTGAACATTTCTGTTTGATATCTGAGTAGCTGAGTTGATCATGAGTCCTCTGGAGACAGCTCTGGAGAGTCCTTGAACGTTATCTGGTGAGTAATGCTCAACCTTCACTATTAGTTTCACCCATCGCTCTTCTGGTTGATTGCTTGCCAGTACTTATGATACTAAAACCAAGCATTTCTCCAAAAAAATAAGTAGGACATGCATTTTTAAAGGTAATGCTTTGCAAATTTTGTCTCACATATTGACTTTGCTTTCAATGTTCCATAGTGTTATTGCATTTTTTTCCCCTGGAAGTGCTACTCTGCTGTGCTCAATCGTATTTGTTTTTACTGGATTAAAGAGTAGAACCTCTTCGGATTATTTTTAGTTCCTAATATACTTACTTTTATTCTCTTTTCTTCCATGAAGCTGGTGGTGGTAGTCAATGCTCGAGATCCCTTATTCTACCGCTGTCCTGATCTTGAGGTACTTATGGTTTCTGGGATAGTACTTTTCACACTCAAGCAATATCTAATACCTGTAGCAAATGGGTTGCGGCTTCTCTCTGGTTAATGGTCAATGCTCACCTATCACGCGTTGTAGTAGTAAAATTGCTCGAGAAATTGTATTCATGTATTCTCCTTCAGAGATTATTTTTCAAGCATTGCCTGCTTTTCTCCAATTGTTAACTGATGACTAAGTGCTTACCTGTAATACTAAATATTTCAAAACTACAGCTTTCACCTTTAACATGCTTACTCATTCCACTAATATATCTAAGGGTCATCAATTAACAGCTATCCAATGTAATTAACTCCTACTTGCATTTCAGGAGATGCACTGTTCCTGCTTTTCAGTTCTCTTTTCCTATAGCTCGTCAATAGTTACTTCTATTCTGCCTGTCCTATAACTTTGGTTTTCATTGTAGGATGAGCATAATGGTTGTATTACAGACAAAAAAGAAGAATCATCTGTAAACTCTATTGTGTCCCAGTAAATAATGCTACTTCCTTATTGTTTACCTTCATATTTAGCTCCTCCCTTTCACTTAACATTGGTAGAGTTTTAGGCTCTGCTTAGCAAGGCAAACCTGCAGTGGGAAAGGGAAAGCAGTGAGGTCTATCCTTATATCTGCTTACTATGCTTTGTAACTTTGCTTCCTGAACTGTGTGCTCCCAGAAACATGGTGCTATTAACATAAAAAAATACACTGATCAATGTACTGATGAATTTCGCTGCAGTTAAAACTATCAATAGTAGAGCATTAGTTTACATATTGTGCTTTTGTGCTGAAGAGGAAGAGTTATTTTGTAGATAGTGCCAAGATTGCATTTTTCTACTATTTAAATCACAACGGAGTTGCCAATGATAATTTTTTTCCCAATGGTGTGACATTATCTATTGGTTCATTTTTCTGATATCCTGACATTTCCATAGGGCATTGCTTTGAATTTTTTTAAGCTATCATGTTTGCCAGTCCCAATTTTCACATTTAATCCTGTAGTACTGGTAATTGTTTAGGTCAGGAATTGATAGTTCATACATATTAGCGTATTGTTACCTGGGTAAATTTTGCTTGCCAGTTGAAAAATTACATCCATGGGATTGTCTTGTTTCACTCGAGATTTTTTCTTACTTTCATTTTTTCTTTTACGGTTTTAGTAAGCTGATACTATGCTTGATTTAAGTAAGATGTTACTAAGGTATAAGTCATGGTTAGTCTTTCACATGGAAAATTCATGAGCAGCGGCATTAGATGCAGGTAGCGAATGGCATGGTGGAAAGAAGAGTATCTGAGGATGGTGGCAGATCTGGAGCCAAGGTCGATGGGGATGGCCAGGGCATTGCGGCGGCGGACCCTGGCAGACTAGCATGGCATGGCAGCAGAGACAACGACAAGAGGCAGAGGAAGTGGGCGGCCAATCTAGGAGGCACACCACCCGGGTTTGTTCTTGGCACCTTTCAATGTTCTACTTAATATACTCAGCGCACATAATTTACAGATTGAAAAGAAGCATGTTTTTCTTACTGTAATTCTACATCTATTTGTTCATATGATTTGTCTACTCACTAAAAAGCATATTAATGTTATGTGTGTTGTTTAAGTGATCATTTTTTATTTCCATTTATCTAGGTCATGTATTGTTCTGCTCCACATCTCCCTGTTAAGCAGAGTGCCCAACAGCGCTCCCAAGTTTTGCTGGTTAATTGTGATGCCTGGTTGGTTTAGTGGCTGGTGTTGCCCAGGTTTCCAAGTCCAGCAGCTGCCATCATCCAAAGGCACTGGCTTGGTCTTTGCTATGCTCCTTCTCCTTCATCAGGTTGACACATATGCTGGAATTATTTTTCGTGCGTGTTGTTCAATATATGTTGATGTTACTTCTGGGAAGGCATCAACTGATATATTAGTAATCACCTACTACTGTATGTCATCGACCTCCTCTATGCCAAAACAATCCCCAAACTCAAGAATTGCATGCTTCTAATAACAGCAAAAACATATATGTATTGCCCTGTAGTGCAATAGTTCAGTAGATATATCCTATCTGATGATTTCTCCATACCTTCTATTTTTTTCTTTCCATATTTTGCCTGGTCATGTACTCATGTACTGCTAAATAAGTTTACTGTATACAAGTTTAATGCATTTCACAATCATATGTCTCCTTTGAAAAACTCCTTAGATAGTTGGAATTATATAAGAGGAAAAAAAGGGATCTGGTTGCACCTTATGGTCTTATGTATCTAATGTTCAAGTATTTCCAGAATTTATGAATAAGGCATTAGTAGTGGCCGCCCTTCTTGAAGCAAAGTAAAATAGTTAGGTTCTCTAACAGTTGAAGTTGTCTGTAGTCCCAATAAATCTGACAATGGTCTCACCTTTATTCTAAACTTCATTCTGAGTTATAGAAATGTGGCATTTAAAGATCCATGTTTTTCTACAATGCTTAATTTCTTTTTAATCCATATTTAAGTGATTTTTAAATATCTCATATTGGATTATGCAGCTCTCATATTAATACAGCCTTGGAACCTGTTTATGATATATAATGCGTCAGTGTTTTGCAACCTCGATTCTTTGATAAGATGGTGGTTATCAATGTTTGTGGTTTGCTCTATGCATTTCCTCTGCAAATATTTATAGTTAGATGTTTTACTCTATATGTTAATTGACTGTGTACCACTTTTTTCAGGTTCGTTGAAACCATATAAGAGTACGATTGGACCAGATGGAACAAGGGAAAATAAAATTGGGCATAACATTCTGTTACATTAGAAAAGAGATTCAATGGTGCCTGCTCGTTGCAATGGATCTAAATTAAATATAGTTCAAGTTGTAAACTAGAAAGAAAAGGTATCCCCAAACCTAAATAGACACATGCATATACAGATAAGTAGCTAACAAAATGATTTAATCATTTACAATATTATTCATTATAGACTACTACCATCACCACCACTACTCTCTATATCTGTAAGATGGGGGACCTCTGGTGATTGATTAGTCATTGACATATTCATGCTTTTCTCACTTTCAGTTCGAGATGTCCTAATATTAATTATTGCATGAATGGCACAATAGCTATTCTCTACAGCTTTGCTTCCACTTATAATTTACTGTTATCTTGTATGGCTACAACTGCAGCTGTGAGGATAGATGGGTAGCAGGATTGAATGACATTACTTAAATGGTAAAAATCATATTTTCTGGTTGATGTGTTGAATGTGATTTTGCATGATATATATTACTAGCTGAGTAAATAAACATCAATGGAATTTTGGTGTTCCACTAACACTGATTGACCTATTAACAGTTTTTCCGTGTGCTCAGGCACTTAAGGCTGCGTTCGTTCCCCTGGGTTGGGAGCCCAACCCTCCGGCACGGAAAACGGAACGGTCTATTAACACGTGATTAATTAAGTATTTGCTTTTTTTTTCAAAAATGGATCAATATGATTTTTTTAAGCAACTTTCGTATATAAACTTTTTTAAAAAAATGCACCGTTTAGCAGCTTGAAAAGCGTGCGCGTGAAAAATGAGGGAGAGAAAAATGAGGGAGAGGGGTTGGGAACATGGAGCAAAGAACACAGTGCGGTAAGGTTTTATTAGGGTGTGGCATGTATCTACAGGTGCTTCTCAATATATGATTTCTTTGGCTAACGTATGCTTTCATGTACTTATTTACATTCCAACATGTTTGGATTCTTCAGAATATGATGGGATGCTGAATGTAATCTTGAAAAGTTGGGCCCATTATTCTTCAGTTGTCCTATTTGCAAAAACCCAAAGTGTATAGCAATATGTACAAGGGATTATTTTTCTATTAATTTTGGGTTATTATGTAATGAAAACATTGTATATTCATGTGAACCAAGAGTCTGTAACGAACCGAAATTTCAACAGAGAATCAGAGATGCTCTACGTTGATAATAAAGTGTCCATCTGTAGTAGGATATTTACCACGGAAGAGGCAATACTAATTACGATGATATTGATATCCACAAGAGTTGAACTGTAATCTATGATGTCACTTATCAAATTATCGTAGATTTTCCTCATCTATTTACCGACTGATTGTCGTTTTAATCCGTGCAGGCGGCGCGCAATGGCGCGCCCCAGCCTCTAGTGCAAGCAAAAGCTAACCGAAGTCTCATGTTCACGTTCACTAGTATACTGGGCCAACCATTTCTTTTATCCTTTCTCTCAATACAGTAGTAAGTATACTTTTATTTATATAAAAAAAAAGAGGATTGCTTTGTCTCTCGTTGTCAAGTACTCTCTTTATTTTTTTAATATATAATGCCGTCAACTTTTAATTACACATTTGACTATTCGTCTTATTCAATAAATTATGTAGTTACTCCCTCATTTCTAAAATGATCATCATGTAATAGAATACAAAATTTCTCAAATTGATCATCATATAACTGCATGGACATGGATTTCATCAGAATACAATTAATGCAGTATAGGGGAATGTGTGCATGCTAAGGTGTAATTGGCATAGGGTTTTAATCGATGCATACATTATGGGAGAATATGTGCATGGTGTTTTGATTGATGTGATTTAAATTATCCTTGGTCTTATGCATAAACTTATGATTAATTTGGGAAGGAGGGAGTATCGTTTATTTTGCTGTTGGTAGTTTTATCACTAAAAATATTTTAAGTATGATTTATATCTCTTGCCTTTGCATGAAATTTTTAAATAAAATGAATGGTCAAACGTGTGTCTAAAAGTCAACAACATCATCTATTAAAAAAAACGAAAGTAGTACATATTACAAGACACTATATACCAGATCTGTAGTGGTGTGATGAAAATAATTATTCATACAATTAAAAAGTTGGAAATACCTATGTAAAAATAATGGTACTTGTGCTCATATTATTGTTTATCAACAATCGATAGAACTTTAGTTCTTTTTGGTATGTAGCAAAATTGGCTAGTTATTTTACAATTTATTATTGTATCATGTTGCTAAGATGCACCTGCTAATTTTTTTCTATATGCTACATTTTTAATATGTTGATTTTTTTTCTTACCCATTCTGTATTTCAGCACATGGGCTGCATTCGTTGATTTTTTTTTTTCGGCTGAATGCATGGACATTTTCCTTCACTGGCCCTCTCCCATTGTTTGCACTTTTTTTTTCTGTCATGATCTTTAGTAATAAATTCAATTAGGTCCCTCAATTTGTAGCCGAGTCTAAAATTCATCCCTCGACCGCAAAATCAGATACAATGTATCCCCCCGACTTACAAAACCAGACAAACGAGGTCCATCGGAGGTATTGTCTCGGTTTTGGCAGATGTGGCGCCTACGTGGCTCCTTTTGACTAGATCTTTGTCTAACGTGGCATTAACATGGCGTTCACGTGGCAATTTGACCTGGAAAAGAAATTAAAACTATGGGACCTACGTGCCAATTACACACAGTCAGACACAAAATAATAATAGATAGTAGGCCCCACATGGCCCCACATGTCACCATCACCCTCCCCTCCTCTCTCTCCCATGCCAACTCACCACTTCGCCAGGAGCAGGGCCGACCAGAGCAGGCGGGGCGACACACGGGTGAAGTCGACAGGCGGGCGGAGCATCGGTGGCGGGTGGAGCAGACCAGTGGAGCCGAGCGGGCGAAGCGGCGGCGCACGAAGTCGGCAAGCAGGCGGAGCAGGCGGCGGCAGGCGAAGCCAGTAGGTGGGCGGAGCGCTGGTGGCGAGCGGTGCGGCGGTGGGCAAGCTCCTCGCCCTCTCCACCTCCTACTCCACACCCGACGTCCCTCCTCTACTCTGAAATGTCCTCGTCGGCCGCCACTGTCATCTTCCCGCTAACTGGTTGACAAGCTGTTGATGCGAAAAACACACACTGGCCTGGGAGATCTGCTTAGCTCCAGTGCAGGTCCAAAGGTTGATGAGATGCGGGCGTGCCAGTCAGTTTGATCCTGCAACTGACAACATATAAACAATAGATCAAATAACCGATCGGATGGAGTAATTCTAGCCGATGCCGATACCAGCCGATAGCGATAGGGTTTTGAGCTATCGGCCATAATTACTATTCACAGTGGTATAAAGAGCAAGCTATCCTCTTCGACACTCTCTGGCGAACTCAGGAAGGAGATTCTCCTCAAGAATTTTTTGTTAACATGAGAGCAATTTATTTACTTTGCAGGCACACAAACTTAGGTTTCGGCAGGAACATCAGCCGAAAGGGGGCGCCTCACGGTATACCATACGATTTGCACGGTCTCGGCCGAAGCTCCCTACTCACCCTTGCCCGTGAGGGGCTTGTTGGAGGTATACCGCAAAGGGCCTTCGGCCGGACCTGCCGAAACCGAAAGCTTGGGCAACAGGCTCAGACCGGAGGCGAGCGGCGAAGGTCGAAGAGGAAAACCCCAAGGACGAAAGCCATGGCTTGGGAGTACACGTGCTTCGCCGACCAAGGGCCCTGTCAGGGGGTCACGTGGGCGAAGATGGTGAGGCGGCCCGAAGGCATGGGTTTCGCCAAGTACCAAATCACACCGTGAGGAGGCCCAACGGGCCGTTGTGTCCCCGGGGGGATTCGCCAGATAAATGGGCCAAGCCGTTTAGCCCAATTAGGGCCTATACATGTAAAGGACACTGTGTACCCCTAACAACGTCCCTATCATAAGGGTAACCATGTAAATTCCCCTGTAAAGCCAAAACCCTAGGGGAGAGAACCTGTAATAGGATTATAAATAGCCCCTCTAGACCATGTAATAGGGGGATCCAAGAAAAATTTTACTAAGTAATACAATCGTCTTTCTTTTCCAACAACTGTTGAGAGAACCACGCCTTTCGACGTGACGCAGTTGGCCATTCGATAACAGCCATAATTCTGATGTAGATTCTAACGCTTGATGTAAATAACAATATAAAGGCAATCAGCTGATGATAATGCAAGAAAGCAACAATATAATTTAGTAGAAACCAATCAGCTAACAATGACATGATAGAATAGGCATTGATCCGAAGGTTAAAGCATACATCGGCTGGAGGTCTGATGTCATAAAATCCACAAGATTAGATTAAACAGTAAAGTCTTTGTTATCATTGGCTAAATCCAACTTATATGCAATCCTTGTAAGCCGATGCAATGTTCAGATAACTCATCGGCTGAAACCCCGATGAAACCCTTATTGGCAGTCAACAAGCAGGCTAGAGATTATGGCTCTAAGCACGACTTAGTATATCAAACTTAACTAATGCAGCACTAAGTATGAAAAGAAACATAATATCTAGACAATCAAGCCCTTGACTAAATTTTCAGGGTGGTAGATGTCTAAGCTAATCTAATCTAACAACATGATTTAGCCGATACCGGTAGAAGCCCTAAAATGAGAAGGAGTCGATAGAGCTAAATTGATATACTAAAACTAGATTAATAGGGACATATGATAAATAGGCAAGCAAATATATCAACTGAACCAAAGCAATCCAAGAGGTCGAATGTACTGATGTAGCCTTAACGACGCCGATGAAGCCAATATAATTGCAAGGGCCGGTGGAGCATTGGACTTACCCCTTCACCGGAGATCGAACACCGATGCAGCCCCGCGTCAGGTGCCAAGTCCCGTCGAACGATAAAATAAAGTAGAAAAGGTAAAAGGTGGCGATGCGCCGAATTGTATTGATCGTGGAGATTTTTTACAATGACCCAGAGTGCACATATTTATACCCGTGGGGAGATACTAGTCCTTGTAGGACTTCCCTAAAAGATAAAAGGAAAATATAAAGTCCTTATGGGACACTAATCACACTTTCCTAAAGATAAAAGGAAACTAACAAATACAGCCTAATTAATAGATAAACTGCAATGCCGCATCCTCCTTGAACTCGGTCACTTCTGGATGAGCTTCCTTTAATAGATTAATTTCCTTAACCGAATATAGCAGGAATCCGACTATTGGCGACATGATAATTCTCTTAGGGGCTTACAAAATTTCGCTGTTAACACAAGCTCAAGCTCGCGGCAGGCATAAAGTGGAGGATTAGGGGGCGCTGCCGGCGCCCATTGCCATCCTCGTCACCAGGCTCCACCGACCGGCGCTCCTCACCATCCACCGCTAGATATGGCAATGGGAACCCATAACTCGAGACCCGACGGGTTTTTACTCTATTAGGAGCTAATCGTGTTCTAACTCTTATAACCATGGGTCTACTGATGGGTGAAAACTCTTACCTATTGGTATGCGGGTATGGGTCCGCTCTTTACCCACCCGTACCCACCAACCTGTAGGTGAAAAAAAATCCATTGATTGAGCCTAAAACTATGAGCAATATAAGTCTCAACGACTACTAAATCATAGCATAAATTTCCTTTCACATCTTAAGTATTTTTCTAGTCTAGTTCTATGAAATTATTATTTAATTTCTTGATTATGTAATGTGGTTGTATAATTTTTTTACTCGCCTTTGAACGCTAATGTTAATAGCATTGTTGCTAGAGAAAATATTGATGGTTTGCAACTCTAATATGGTGAGGGAGTCGAGCTCTCCAGCTGTTCACAAGAAGGCAGTGGTGGCAGTTGCGGATAGAGAGGATGGGGGCTGTGACTGTCTGCGCCGATAGAAAAGGAGAGAGCAGGTGAGGATGGGGCCGCTAGGAGGTGCGTCTGCCACCATCGCCTGGTCGTGTCGGGAGGATGGGAAGGGGGCACTGCAACGGTGGTGGTAGAACTTGAGCTTGAGCGGTGGTGCCATCGTCATGCCTTAGTTCTTGTCCCAAGCTGTTTGCGCTACCCAACTCGCCCTTCTCCTCTCTTCTCTCTTTATTTCTCCCCTCTCCATTCTACGGTAGCGTCGATGGCGTGGAGAGACCGATGGGAGGAAGGATGGATTGGGGCGATGGTGAGCCACTCATCGCTGGCACCGATAGCAACCTCGCATTCATATCACAACCTCCTAGCTCTCGATCTATGCGGTCCTAGAGATGTTGCATGGAGGAGGAGCGCCACGACCATGGCTAGGAGGGTCAAGGCGGAGCTAGGACCTCACCAGGGGGACGGCGACGTTTAGGATCAGTGCCGTTGTCTGGGATATATAGGGCTCCTGAGGGCGCAGGGCCGTGGATAAGCAGAGTGGAGGAACGTTGCCAAGGGCACCAGCCAATGCCACCACTAATGTTGCCAATGTCAGAGGATAATGAGGAAAAGAGAAGAGGGATGGAGGGGGGATAGGAGGGGGAGAGAAGAGGCAGGGAGAGTGAGGATGACATGTGAGGCACACTTTTGTTTTTGCCACGTAAACACCTAGTTAGCACGAGTGAATCAGGTCAACTTTCCATGTCAACAAAACCATCCATCTATACTACCAAAGAGCGTGTGTTGTTGTGATGTGAATGAGTATGCGTCATGAGTTGCATCCTTCTCAAAAAAGAACCTAATTTAACCCGGTTTTGCAAGTTGATGGTTTAAGATTTCTGTTATTGCAGTTTAGGTATGCAAACTGAGGGAGGACATGTGGACTTATTCCTATGAACAATAGATGCCAGGTGAGAGCCGAAGAAGCAATGAGCAGCAGTTTGTGAAAGAATTTGTAACAAAGGTCTGGCCCAAGCTGCAAACATATGACAAAACATTGAAGGATCCACAAAGAAATTGTTGTTCTGGCACAGCAGAATGTTACCTGGGTTTATTCCCGCGTACGTACCATACCAAACATCATCTGTGATAAAATGATGTTGTGCAGAAAAGAAACTGAAACTATTTTACAGAGACTTATAGGCTTATAGCTTCACCAATGTCTGCATGAATCTGCAGGAGGTGCTTTATACAAGATATGATTTGACAAATTTCTGTAGAATTCAGTACCAGTAGTGTTGCTATTCTTCTACTTCTCTATGAACTGATGGTTTGCATGGGGGGAGAAAATAAATCAAGCTCCGAAATCCCAAGCGATTGTACCAAAAGGAGAGAAAAAAATACTATATAAAACTACTACAGAAATGTACATGATCTGTTCCAACAAACACACAAGCTGGACAAATATATCTGAATAACGTGTGTGCAGCACATGACAAGGGAATTCACACTTCCACAAAACTACACATCAGAAAATGACTCAGCTGAATCCTCCCTGAAATCAAGAGCTGTCAAGCTCTTGTCTACCATTATCAGCCTGAAAAAAAAAAGGTCGTGGAAGAGATTGTAACACTAAGCATGCATGGCATAAAAGAAAGAAATACAGACATAAGACAGAAAAAACAAATATAGATCAAAACACATGGAAATAAAAAATTAAATTAAATTTAGAATGGCGTTTAAAATTGATACTGATATCCATTTCACCCACCTTTTCTTAGTGTATGCAATAACTGGCAATTTTGCAGGAATACTCAGGGAAACTTGTTCCTTGTATGTGGCCTAGTAGACCCCCTTTCTAGACCAGTTCCCAGAACACAAACTAAAGTTGCAATTTGCAACAGTCCTTTTCACTAACTGCTTGACAGGTTGAACATACCTTTTTCAATAATAAAACATAACCATATAAAATGAACAAAAAAATGCTTAGGCGTTACAGTACTAGATGTCACACATCACCACATAGGAAAATGGAAGCTCTTCGGAACGAATTGTGTAGATAGTTGACTTACATGCCAAGGATGCAGGGTCAACACCAACGAAGAATTTACGATCCCATCTGCCACTGCATCAATCAAGAGATTAAAGTGATAAATACTCTCAACAAACAAATTGAATGGTATCAGGTTTAAACATTTACTTTAATCTAGGAACTGACTTTACCTTAAGAACTGGTTCTCCTTGGTTTGATGATGTCTTAGCTTCCTTCATAGCTTTCATCTGTGCTTTTGCTGCTCTTCCAGCGGCTGATCTATCAAACTCCTCCTGTCTGCAGGTTGAGCAAAAAGATTAGTCAAAATTGGGATCAAGCTGCTGCAGTTTGAGTTAATCTGGTATTTGATACTACAAATGTGTAGTAAACCTTCATGTTTAGGGAATAGAGATGATAGATACAACCTATCTCTAAGTTTTGGCTTTTGAGTGCAGTGAAGTGTATCTTCCTACCTATGAAACCTATCATTAGCATATCTGGGCCAAGAAATATTCCAAGAATCAGAATAAATAATTGTGATAAAGAAGAGTATATCTATCTTAAAAGGATGAAAAAGCAAACTTCATCAATGCCTTTAGTCTTGGAGGGTCCCATCCACTCAAGTCATAGTGTCATACCCAGAATTGTGGCATTACAAAGAGACCAAGCATATTGGAATTGGAATGTGGAACGAAGAAACCAAGCATATTGGAATTGGAACTGGAACGAAGAAATAAGTTTGAAATTGGAACGAATGAACTGTTTTCAAGAATATAAGGAAATCGGAAGATGAAACAGTGAACAAACAGAACACAACATTTCATGATGAGAAATCACATGGCACAAAATCTCCCCAAAAGAACATACATTTCTTCTAGTTTATCATTCTCATCCCTTTGCTATATGTTTTCCTGCTTCACTTGTTCCTTGCTTCAGCTCTAACCCAGGGGCAGATCCACTGTATAGGCAGTGGGGTCCCAGGACCCCAGTCAAATTTTAATGTATGACATATGGGCCCCCACTACACCCGGGAAAAAGGACCCCACTCTCATAATTTCAGTTCATTTTCTCACTTTTGCATCGGTGACAACCTTTTCTGTGGACATGATGAATCAAAATAGTCTAAAACAATATATATATGGAGTATACTATGAAGTAAAATGGTGTGTATGTAATAAACCTTGGATAACTCTCATATAAATGCCCCCAGTCCATTTTTGTCCTGCGTCCGCCCCTGCTCTAACCCGCCAAATAAGAGGAAAGCCTACATACTCTCTAAGGGCATGCTTGGTAGAACTACCAGGATAATAAGTTTAGCAATCAAGAACTGCTCAGTGTTCACAGGATAAAAGCTTCTGTAGATAATACTAGTCAAGTATAAAACTCAAATAGGTCTGCCGCATTACAATTCGAGACGTCAATGATTTGATTGAAATGTGTTCTGCCAAAATGTGTGAGTAATATCTTCACAAAAAGTCATAGCAACATTGCTGCATTGACAAACTAAAATCTTTATCTAAAGGCAGAATTGTGTTAATTCAACTTGATTTTTTTTGCGGGGGAGTTAATTCAACTTGATGATAAGAAACTACTTGAAAGTTGACAAGACAAGCATGAGGACAGGGGAGATCATGCCAAAAGGTATAACTATTTTTCTTTTGTAGCGATCCAAAAGGTAGAACTTTAAACATACATACACTACGTACTTGAACAAGCCCCAACAGATCAAATAAAGAATTCAAAAATATTTGTACACATGATCCAAAAAGTGAATGAATACTACTTTCCACGCAAAAGAAAATGGTGTTCGAACCAAAGAAAAGAAGAATCATAAACAAAGGTAGTAGTTGTAACCGAACCATCCTAACAAGCCCCGAGTTCTCTAAATCAGGAGGTCAGTTCATTCTCGATAAGCAAAATCATAAACCCCAATCACACCACTAATTCAAATGGCCCCAAAGGCTACATTTCCAGGCGACGTTTTTCAAGAATACCGCAAGGTTCAAAACCCGATCGACTTAGGCCTGAACAGATTGGCATATGAATGAGCCAGAGAACAGAACAACAAATTACGCTATTGGCAAGAAAAGGGAGCCGCTAGTTCGTATCGAGAAACTAAACCTCCCCCCAAAACAAACAGGGCGCGCGGCTCGATTGGAGGAGGAGAAGAAGGCGCAATCAAACCAGGTCAACGCGGGCGGCATAATCCGAACAGAGCATTCGTATGGCCCAGGAATCCACCTCCGATCCCCATCGGATCAAGAAACCTACTCCTCCTCCCCCCATTCTGTTCTTCCTGACAGGCTCGGACCACGTACGAGAAACGATCGAAGAACAAACCAAATTCCTCCTTCCTATTCCAAGCAACCGGAACAGGGGGATTCCGAGCTCCGCCGAGGGGGAAGGGAGAAAGGGAGAGAGAGAGAGAGGGGAGGGAGACGAAAGAACTCTAGTAGTTACCTCCGCTGCGCGGCCTCGGCGGCCTTGGCGCGCGCCTCCTTCGACTCGGCGAGCTCGGCCTCCGCCCGCCGCTCCCGCTCCGCCCCGCCGCCGCCGAAGCACGCGCACTGCCCCATCCCCTCCTCGTCGGCTGTGTCTGCTCAGCTGCTGCTCCGATCCTCCTCCTCCTCCTCCGGTTGCTTGCTTCGAATTCGATTCGATCGTGTCGTCGCCGTCGACGACTTCGTCTTCTTGTGCCTTCGATAGCGCGTTGCCCAGGAGGAGGAGGAGTAGGATCGGGAGGATATCCACGAATCTGTTCAGTTCTTGCCGCCGGTGGGGTGTGGGGGTGGGTGCGGGGGATTCTAGAAGCTTCCGTGGGGCCCACCTGCCAGCGGCACCCTGTGGCGGTTAGTCTCAGGTAGGTTCGTGTGGGTGGGGACCACCTGGCAGTGGTATGGCGGCGGCTTGCAAGTTGCAACGAGGGGCCACCTGGTTGTTACAATACCGATGTTGCTTGTTTCTATACTAAGCGTGTGTTTGAGGGATAGGCATTGAGAAGGTAAGTAAAACGAGATAAACTATTAACGCATGATTAATTGAATATAAATTATTATAAATTTTAAAATGGATTAATATGATTTTTTAAAACAACTTTTCTATAGAAAAATTTTGCAAAAAATACACCGTTTAATAGTTTGGGAAGCGTGCGCGCGGAAAATGATGTACTTTCTAACTCAATGTATCTAGAACGAACGCAGCCTAAAAAGAGTTAACTTTTTCTTTCTACGTACCCATATAGTTTTACATATTTCATAAATTTTTTTTAATAAAACAAACTATTAAATATATTTTAAAAAGTTAACGACGTTAAATATTTTAGACTTATACCAAACATGATAGATATGGATATCGGGTTCGATAAACATGAATACCGACTCCGGTACCTCATGTGGGTATCTAGTCCTATATACGCTACGCTAATGTAGCTCTCAAATAGTACCGGTGGTCATAGTCACACATGATCTATATCAAGGGAAAAAAACAATAAAAGATCCAGTCGTTTTCTATGTTAAGATATATATTTTCTCTCGCTACACGCATGCAAGCCAGATACAATGATTTAGGCATAACTTCGATAAAAATCCATTAAGGCATAGAGATAGTACACATTGTACACGTACTAACAAGTACTTCATCCTATTTTCTCTCCTCGATCAATCACAATCTTTCTCTAATTATTTTTACCTATTTTTTAATATATATGTCTATCTAAAAAAGTGCTAATATTTATGGGATTCCCTCGTTCTAAAATATAAGAGATTTAAGATATATGAGTACTCCCTCTCCGTCGCATTTTCTCTCCTCGATCAATCACAATCTTCCTCTAATTATTTTTACCTATTTTTTAATATATGTGTCTATCTCAAAAGGTGCTAATATTTATGGGATTCCCTCGTTCTAACATATAAAGGATTTTAGATAGATGAGTACTCCCTTTATCCAAAAAAAAACTCAACCTAGTACTTGAATAGGACATAATCTAATATAATGAATATGGACAAAGGTGGAGTACTCCATCCATCCAAAATCCCTTATATTTTAAAATGGGGGAATCGCATAGAAATGTTATCATTTTTTGAGATAGACACATATGTTTTAAAAATAGGTAAAAATGATTAGAGGAAGATTGTGATTGATTGAGGAGAGAAAATGGGTGAAGAAATTAAATGGAGAATGACTATGATTGGTTAAGAGAAAATAGTAGGTAAAGAAATAGCTTTATTTTAAGATAAAACATTACGCTAGAAATAAACATTTTGAGATGAACATTTGGAGATGAACATTTGGGGACGGCGGTAGTAGCAATGTGACCTACCACCCCGTCCTCCTTTTTCACGACCATATGGACCGATGGCTGCATGGCGCTCTTGGCTGCTGATCCATGACGGAGAGGGAAAGGGGAAAGAGAGAAGGACAGAGAGTAGAGATGATGCTCTCCGCTGCTGATCCATGATCAAGAGGGAGAGGGAAAAGAGATAGGGAGAAGAACAGAGAGTAAGGGGGTAAGAACATATGGTGTACTAGTGTGGATAAGATATCTAGCTGTATGGTTATTAAGTTGTCACGTACAGACAAAATACTAGTATACTATAGTATTTCTGTTTTTTTAAATAGGTGCTAGCAAAAGATGATTTTTCCTTCTCAAAATAAACCAATTTATATTGGGATGAGATATAATATAGTGTGATGAATCCCGTTTCATCTTAATTTGGCCGGGTTGGTGCGCCAACTCCACCGGGTAACGCACTAGTGCAGTGCAGAACTGTTCCACCGTGGACGGGGGTGTATTTAGTTCACGCTAAAATTAGAAGTTTGGTTAAAATTGGAACGATGTGATGGAAAAGTTGAAAGTTTGTGTATGTAGGAAAGTTTTGATGTGATGGAAAAGTTGAAAGTTTGAAGAAAAAGTTTGGAACTAAGGGCCTGTTCACTTTGATGCCAAAAAAAAAATCTTACCAAATTTTGGCAATTGGCATGATTTCTTATATAGCTACTAAAATTTGACAGCAAACTAAATGTAGCTACTTTTCTGACAATTTTACCGAAATTTGATAAGGTTGAAAATGATATCGAAATAAACAAAACAGACTCTAAACTCAGCCGGGATGTCGTTTTGTCCTGGAGTAGCTTTTTTTTTCTTTCCCCTGTACTGTAGGAGTACTATTTACACAACCACCAGTCCACCACAGCTGACTAGCCGAGACGGCTGCCCGAGAGCTGAGCCACGTCCAGCCCTTGACCGTGGCCGCTAATCCCCTCGATTTTGACCGCCGTCGTAGAGACCTTCTCCCAATCCACAGCGGCCAGCCGGCCACCGACCCCTGGTCCAATCGTCGCATCAGTCGAGCTCGGCCGGAGGAGGAGGGGAGGGTGCGGCCGGCGGCCCTTGCCGGCGACAGTGAGGCAGAGGGCGGCGATGCGTGGGGCGTCGGCGAGCAACTGGTGGCGGCGTGCGGTGCGGGATTGGGAACGGGAGGGACAGGGAGTCAGGAGGTCTTCATCTCTGCACGAATCGTAAGGTAATCATCAGAGCCATCCAAATGAAAAGTGACTGATAGTATGATGAAAATGAAAAAGGGAAAAAAAAAAGACAAGGTAATCGACAACTAGCGCAAGTCCTTTTCATTTTCTTTATGAAATGGTTGAAGTTATCAGAAGATAAGAGCGACCTACTACACTGTCTTGCTCGCTCATTGTCTCTCTCTGCATTTGGGGGTGTGTCAGAAGAGAGATGGAGGAATTCCTGACCAGAATGGTTGATCAGCTAAGTACCATGGCCGTGTCGGGGTTGGCTTCCATGTTGGGTGCGCAGCAGCGAGTGGACTCGCTGGTCGACGAATGGGAGACGCTCGAGAGCTTCCTCAAGGCCACGGCATGGATCTGCGGCAAGACGCGACGGCGAGGCGGTGGCTTAATTCTCTCAGGGACGTTGCTTACGACGCGGAGGACCTCATCGAGAGCGCGGTGCTGCAGCAGCAGGGTGACAGGTACTCTGCCGTGAACTCGGTTCTCCATCCGATTAGTCGTTACAGGTCTGCCCAGAAGGTGGAGGAGATCAGGTCCAGGATCCGTGACATGGTAGACCGCCGGACCAGCTATGCTGCCATGGCACGTGAGCTTGGACATTGAGCTGGAGAGACCAGCATCAGCCCCATCAGTCGTCATTTCGTCTCCTGTTCCAGGTCAGTTTTCAATGTCGTGGAGCTCAAAAACCATTCTCGAGATGTACTCCATCTGTCCCAAAATACTCCATTCTCGTGCAGTAAATTGATTTGTGGTTTCCGTGTCCAACTTTTGACCATCCGTCTTATATGAAACTTTTTTTATTAGTATTTTTCTTTTTATTAGATGATAAAACATGAATAATAGTTTATACGTGAATTATCTTTTTGAATCTTTCCATAATTTTTTGAAATAAAACGGACGGTCAAAGGTTATATACGGAAACCCACGAATCAACTTATTTTGAGACAGAGGAAGTAAGGATCAGGAAATCATGTGGAAAATTTTAAGTCTAAACAAATTAAGGCCCTCTCTGGCACAGATCTAGACCACATATCCATGCATGATTTGAATTTCCAGTGTTGACTTATACTACCTCCGTCCCATAATATAAGGGATTTTTGCTACAATTGTATAGCCAAAATCCCTTATATATTACTTCCTCCGTTTCATAATGCAAGACTTTCTAGCATTGTCCACATTCATTTAAATGTTAATAAATCTAGACATATGTATGTGTTTAGATTTATTAACATCTATATGTTTGTGGGCAATGCTAGAAAGTCTTATATTGTGAAACGGAAGGAGTATAGGACGGAGGGAGTAGTGTTTTAAAATTTTATATTTCATATATAATGGAAACAAACTGATTCATTCAAATGGTAAAAACAAAATCGTAGATCCAGATGCATGGATTTGTAGACCAGTGATTGCAATTTCGGTTCGAAATTTCGGTAATGTCTCACCCCACCGACAAATCAATATATCGACCAAAATTTTTAGATTTTCTCAAATGTTTGTTGAATTTGGTCAAATTTTATTCATATCTAGTCAAAATTTGTTAAAATTTTAAAAAAAAAATCGGTCCGAAAAGTGCCGAAAATCACAAAATTTCGGTCCAACCGTCACCAAAATTTGGCCAAATCGAAAATGCAAACCCTGTTGTAGACTAGGAATATGCAGCTTCACAAAATCTTGGATTTGGGGCTATGCCAAATTGGGCCTAAGTTTAAAAAAAATATCTGAAATTTTTGCCAAAAATAAATTCCTATCTCGGAGAACAAAATTTTAAACCGAAATATTGAACCCTGTGTCAGGTGGCGGAGTTCATCTTACCACATAGGCAACAATACCATCTTTGGTCTTGAACAAGACACTGATATGATCATGGAAAGGCTGCTCCAACCTACTGAACATCGAGAGGTGATTGTGATAGTTGGCATGGGAGGGATAGGCAAGACAACCCTTGCATCTCTTGTTTTCAACAAGGCTCGTGGAGTTGAAGAAAGGAACACTTGGTCTGGCCAAGCTCCACCCAAAGCAACAGATCCAGGAAGCAGCAGCAAAAGAAGTCATTTTGACGTCTGTGCTTGGGTTCCAGTTGGTCAGGATCCTGATACTCTCCACCTCTTCAGTACCATATCTATTCAGATTGGAGCTAATTTGGATCTATCACGTGATGTGGCTGAAATAAAACATCATATGTTCACCTTTCTGCTTGATAAGAGGTACCTGATTGTTCTGGACGACGTCTGGAGAGAAGAAACATGGCATGAATTGGTTGACGCTTTCCCCATGTCGACAAATGGGAGCAAAATCCTGATGACAACTCGCTCCAAGGTAATAGCCATTTCTGCCGACCCTGCTTCATATCCACATGAGCTGAATCCCTTGAGTGATGAGGTGAGCTTTCACCTCTTCCTATCCAAAGTTTTCCCAAATAGCAACCTTAATCAAGCAATGTCGTATCCACCACTGATGGAGGATTTGGGGCGCCAACTCAGCAAGAAATGTGGTGGTTTACCTCTTGCACTTGTGGTTCTAGGAGGCCTACTATCAGCCAAGGAAAAGAAACACGATGTATGGAGCAGCATACTGAATAGCATGAACTGGAACGACAATGAAGCTGAGAAACAGTGCCTGAAAATATTGGCCTTAAGCTACGACGACTTGCCCTATCGTATGAAACTGTGTTTTCTTTATCTAGGAGCTTTCAGAGAAGAATCTGAAATCAGTATCTCTAAATTGACAAAGCTATGGATTGGAGACGATCTTATACCTCAGCAAAGTGGAAGAAGAAGAAAAGAGGACACGGCCACTGACTATTTAAATGAGCTCATTCAAAGGTGTCTCGTGCAACCTGTTCTTCTGAAACATAAGCAGCGATCAACGAGGGTGCGTGTCCATGCTCTATTGCGTGAGCTAGCAATATCAGAAGGAAGAGAAAACAGATTCCTTTATTGTGAATATAGCAACCAAGCAGTGTCGGAAATGGAGATGGAAACCCTATCGTCGTTTGGTTCTCCATCCGGGACCCAATAAACGTTATAATCTGCATGATTTCGAGAAGATGAGAGCTCTGTTAATCGTCCCACGAACAACGGGAACTCAAACCATTTGTGTTGGCCATCAGGTTATCAGACCATTCTTTCCGCTAATTTTTAGATGGTGTAGAATCAACTGGCAAACAGTTTGGAGCATGCCTTATATAAGAGTTATTGAAGTCGAAGGATTGATGATGCCAACGGATGCTCTGAGATCCATCCAGAGTAGCCTAATTCATTTAAGGTACTTGTGCCTAAGAAACACCCAGTTGGTTGCGTTCCCGTTCAATGAGAGCAAGTTCCCATCTCTACAAACACTAGATATAAGAGAGACATCAGTCAAGAAGCTACCTGATACCATTTGGGCTCTTAAGACACTTCGTCATCTGTACCTGAACGGAATGGAACCTCCAAGTATAAGATGCCTCACCAATCTACAAACGTTTTGTGGGGTCTTAGTTTCCAATGATCAGATTGCCATGGAATTTTTAACATTAAAAGATCTGAGGAAATTACAAATTGAACTCAAAGCATGGAATGGATACCCTCTACTGGTAAAATCTCTGAAGCTGCTGCTGGCTCTCACCTCATTCAAGTTGTCTTCCACAGAAATCTCTTCAGAAGTGATTAACAAAATAGCACACCATTCACCGCTGCGCAAGCTGCATCTCCAAGGCATGCTACATCCTCCTGTCCTGACTCTAAGCGAATATTTTTCAGATTACATCACGAGCATCACATTGTCAGCCTCGAGAATTGGCACTGATCAATTAAAAACACTTGGCAGTCTGACATGTCTATGGGAACTCAAGCTAAAAGATGATGCACTCTTGCCATGTCCACAGCACAGCTTTCCTCAGCTGGGATATTTAAAGATCAGTAGCCTAACCAACCTGGAGGCATTCCGAATCGAGCGCGGTGCTTTTTCCAACCTCGTCCGCTTTTCAGTACACTATTGCAGTAAGTTTCGTAGCATCATCGATGTCCTGGAGCATACTACGAGCCTGCAGGTCCTGAAGCTCAAGGGAATGGAACTTCTACCGGATATTACTGATTCTTGTAGAAACAAAAATGTTTCTGTTATCACTATGGCTTATTAGCTAGAGTGCTAATTTGGTAAAATTTCTGCGTCCATAATTGGGACAAGATCAGCGTTGATTTGGTACTCTCTGGATGTCAAAGCATATCGTTTTGGTCGTGTTTCAAGTTGAACTTTATAGATTTTAAACATCTATATCTATATGCATTGAGTATCAATATATGTAATTTGTATTGATTTTATCGAAGAACCAACTTTTTCCATAAGTTTGTTTGACATGTGGGCTCAACTGGCAATGGTGTAAGACTGTAAGTGTTACATTTGTGTTTGATGGTTGATCTGACCTATCAGACAAACAGAGCTTGCAGTTCTCTAATAAAATCAAAAGTTGATGTTGCAGTTTTGTGAGGTGGTGCCATAGATAGGCACCGAAAAAGAAGATGAAATATCCCGATTAATTCTATTGCCAGCAGATACAACGTAAAATAACATATCCTTACAGAAAGCTACCAAGCTCATCTGGCTTCAATTTTTCAATAAAAACCAGTAGCATCGCTATTTATTCATTGACAGAAAAGTTTGAAAAATGCTTTACACACAGCAGCTATGTATTAATGCAAGCATGTTTATATTATACCCTTCAGTCATAAATTTATGATGTTTTGGTCTTTGGACAATATTTTATCAAACTTTTGAAACTTTTACTACCAACGACTTTTAAAATACTTGGTTTGAAACTGAAAATAGTATGTGCGATTTGTCTTTAAAGTACATTCATAATCTCATAATTGTACTCAATTCTAATGTAAGTAAGTTGCACCCCAAAGACAAAACAAAAAAAATCGGTTGACAGGAAGAACAACAGTTCTGTCCATGATCAGTTCCGACTCTACGATTCGTAGAGGTATAATGGTCTTCTTTTTTTCAACTCTTAGAGGGATGTTACTAGGAGGCTGTAACCATCTTCTGTTTGACAAAACTGCTTGTAGTGGCAACGGCATTTTTTTTTCCAATGATGCGCTTGTCAATGATATTTTTTAGAATTTTTTAACTCATTAGCATATAAACTGTGAATTTCCATTGTTATAAAACTAAAATTATAAACTTTCGATTTCTATGCTTAAGGTATTAGTGCCGCGTAAAGAATATACCGTTTCTGTCTTCACTTGGTCTCAAAATATACTAAGTTTGACCAATGATATATGTACTTTATAAAGAATATATTACAAATTAAAATATTGTGCGAGTATTTTATACAAAACTATGCCTTATTCCTTGGGATGTTTGATTAAAATTATTGAGCAAATTATTGTTATGAATTATCTACTTAACTATATAAATTAAATATTTAAAAAAGTGATCTAAGTAATGCATTAGAAAAAAGATTTTTGAGAAAACATAGTTTTTTGAAGCATAGATAAGAAATAATCAGTTTAAATAATCTGGTAAACAATCTGAAGAATGAAATTAAAGTACCATTACTTATTCTTTACAAAAATAGAAATGCCAGATTTCATAATTCATAAACACCTATATATGGCTGAAAATTGCGGTTGATTGGCATGAAAAACAATATTTGTTTTATTTGTAGTTCTTTTTTGAAAGATAAGAACATTCTTTTCGTTTGGCCCATAGAGTTCACGTGGATGCATGCTGAAGCTTCCTTGTGGGTTGAGCGACTTAAGTTAGATGACCGTCATGTAATCTCGACGTGGAAGTCTCTCTTCTCCTCCTCTATCCACTCTCTTCATGTATAACTAGGACTTTAGCCGCGCTTCGCAGCGCCCTACCGTTCATCAAAAGCTATGTAGCTTACATACAATTATAGGAGAGCATTGAATAGTATTCAAAGAAAAGCAAATAACATGACTATGCGATAGCTGCTAAGAGCATCTAAAGCAAAGCAAAATTCTGACCAATTTAACCAGTGTGAAGGGTAGTAGTCTAGACAATGAGAGTCACATAGCCAACGGGCAAGTAGGCAAAACATGAATATGGCAGATTATTTCAACAAACATTAGGCATAGGCTTCACAAAGCTCTATTGAGAGATTATAGGGTATGTTACCATATCTGTAATTGTATATAACTTCACTTTCATTCAAATCTTGAGAAAAAAATAGAGCAAATCATCATTGCCTTTTAATATCCCATTTAGAGTAATATTAAGTACAAAGATAGTCATGGAGGTCAATTGATAGGTTTTCTAATCATTTTATAGTACATATTGTCGGTAAGAAGTGTCACAGCATTGTCACTTAAATTTGATATAGAAAAACAGAGTAAACAAAAAAGAACTCCTGACTTTGGTTTTGTTCCTCTTGTCCATTAATTTAGAAAGGAAAAAACTAATATCAAACAAAATAGGAAGATGAGATAATAATCAGTGCAGCAAGTTCTATTGTCAGTTATTTGTTCTTGTCTGACAACTAAGCAGTGATACCCCGCTATATTTAAAGACATGCATTTAGTCATGGCATTCAAGGAAAACTGAAGCTAAGTGGCAATTCAAACATTTCCAAAGATTGTGTATAAAATAATACATCTTGAACTGCAATGCAGCTGCTTAGCACAGTATAACATGAGAAAGCAGAGCCACAAGGTTGATAGATAACCAAAAATCAACTTCAAGAAACTCCTGGAATTTTGACAAACTTGAGCACCTTTTATGGTAGTAGCCAATCCTTTTTACGTGGACAAAACAAAAGGAGTCATCAGATTTGATATTCACATTTATAATCAGATTACACTTATTTCTCTCAAAAAAAAAAGATTCCACTGTCTATTAACAACCATTTCACATACCAATTAGAGTAGAAGGCAAACTGGAAAGAAAGATAAATATTAGCAATTTTTATCCTTTTAACACAGAAACACAACTGTAATGTAGATCCAAATCTGGTAATTTGATTTTGCATTAGTCAATGAGGATGATAATTTTAACAGAGTTAGCTTGATACAAAGACATGACTCAGGAAAAAAGTAAGTTGCATCTCCTAGGCAAGGTGGTGGGTGCTCAACCTCATGGCACACAAATGACACAACCTCAAACCAACCTGAAATCTAAAGTGGACGTGAACCTTCAAATTTTACATTGCACTTGCTGCTACATAGAGGGCACCTAAAAACTCCAAAGCTCTGTCCTGACCACAGTGCTACCATGATAGAAATTAGTTGGTAATGTCAGCATGTTGTCAGCTAGTTCTAAAATACATATTGTGGGCAGTTTTCTCCACATATATTCAATCAATCTAGCCTCACTGGCTCACAGCTCAAAAGTGTATTAGTTTGCCCGCCACAGCTTGTGTGGCTCCTAGCAGTCACTTCCTTTTATGTAATTAACACATAACAGATGAAGCTTCAGTCTACAAAAACTGGGAGATTTTCTTTTCAAGGAAGCATATAGTTGATTCACTTTCTGCTGATCTCATCCGACTACTGTACCAAAATGCAGAATCCCTCATAACACTGGTGAATCCTGGTAGATATTTGGGTAGGCCATAAAATAACTACTTGGATGCAAAATCGTATCATTAGAGCTAGCAATTTGAGATTATGCTTGAGAAAGTGGCAAGCAATCAGAGCCAGGGGTAATATGGATGAAAAATCCTATCGTTAGAGGTAGTAATTTGAGATAGTGGCTGAGATGGTTGGCAAGCAGTCAGAACCAGGGATACCATGCATGGCAAGTAACTGACAACAGAGGAGAGGTTGTTACTCACATGAGAAAATAACTAAAAGCGCCGAGCGCTGATAACCGGCATTGACCTCAAGCGCTTGAGGTGTTGTTGCCGGAGGCACGGCTTCGGACGATGTCTTGGGGATCGAGGCACGGCTTCACTGCCTCGATCACTAAGCCGGGGCGCCATGAAGAGGAGTAAGCCTACCATCAAAGCTCACGGATGAATGCAAGGAACCAACCAGGCCCTACCTTTTGCTTTACGGGCGATCTGTAGGTGACGTCAAGCCTGATTCCTATATGAAGGTGACGACGAATGCAGAAGACACATCGATAGAAAAACACGCATAAGCTGAGGACACTCACACATTGCACAAGAATGCTGAGAACATCATGCGCATGGAGAAATTTACCTAGCCATCTTCATAGGAACCAAAGAGTGAAATGGATAATGCTTGTAGCACTCTGAACACTTCACACACTGAAAAGGAGAAAAGAACTGAAGAAAGGGGAAAAGGAGAGAAGGGCATTCGGTGGCATTGATGGGTTCCAGAGCACTATGGGGAAACGGAGAAACTGTTGTTGATTTCCCATTGGGCGCGCAAAACACATAGGGTAAATCCACCCAATGGGCAACGGCAATTACTGGCTGATCGGTGGGACCATACCAATAGGGGAGCCCAAATGTCAGTGGTAACGCTCTTTATCAAATACATAGTGGCTCCAACAGCTCGGACGGTGGGGCAAGGAGTATGCGGGTAAACAAGCACATCGCTATGTGTGCTCCCGGTCCATAGAGAACATATTATTTTCTTGCCCACTTATTCTCTATGCACCCTGGACCAGGCCCATCGAACCAAATAAGAAGGCACCAAAGCAGCTTTTTACAGGCACGAGGGGCCGGCATAGCAGCCGTTCTTTACAGGCCCGCGCCTATACCCATCAAAGAAAGGTTGATTGAGAAGAATTAGGCCCACTCGTCAGCCACGGGATCAAGCGGCACAGAGCAGTCGATTGCCGTCGTAAAAAGTTTTGTGTTGGTCCACACCCCAGTGACCCGAAGGAGAAACCGGACGACGTGGATAGTAGCGGGAGCGAACACGCCATGCCGAAGTCGCGTGAAACGCTCTGGTGAGAGCAGATCCACCCTATCTTTAATTACCCCGATTGGACTCTCTGTACTCTCTTTTATCAATGAATTCAGGTGGGAAAGCTCTCCCTCCCGGTGAATTTTTTTTTTTAAAAAAAAACGTGGATGCATGCTGAATTGGTGAAGCGCACGGCTATTATTTGGGCCATGGTAAAGAATATAAATCATGGTCTCAAATCCCAAGAGATTGTACCAAAATCAGCAGGAAAAAAAACTGTACAACACCTTTGCTGGTTAGAGAAATGTGCATGATCTGTACCAATATATAACACACAAGTTGGACAATATCACTGAATAACGTGTAATGCAATGTAAATGACTGAGCTGCATCATCCCAGAAATCATGATCTATCAGGCTTTTGTTTACAGTTAACAGCCTGAAAAAAGGTCATAGGAGAAATTGTAACAGTAAGCACAAAATGCACACCATAACAGAAAGAAATACAGAAGGAGATCAAAATATTGGGAAATAAGATATTCTACTTTCGAACGGTGTTCTAAAATGTAGGTACACTTTTTCCTTGTATATGGCCTAGTACACTCCCTTTCTAGACCAGTTCTCAGAACACAAGCTAAAGTTGCAACTTGCAAGTCCTTTGAGTAACTGCTTGGTAGATCGAACAAATCATCAATTATCGCATTCATTCCCGACCTTTTTCAGTAATCAATCATAACCGTATAAAGTGAACAAAATAATGCTTAGGCATTAGACAGTAGTAGAGTACTAGATGTCACAAATCACCATATATTCGTAAGTACTTTGGGATGAGTGGTATAGTCGTATATATAATTGACTTACATGCTAAGGGCCGCAAGGTCAACACAAATGAAGAATTTATCACATCTTCCACTGCATCAATCAAGAGATTACAATGGTAAACACTCCCAACACACAAAGGACAGTATCAAGATTTAAACATTTACTTAATAATCTTTAAGTGAGGAAAATGATACCTCAGGAACTTGGTTCGATGATGTCTTGGCAGCCAATCTGCAGGTTGACGAAAAAACAAGAGTCAAAATTGGGATCAAAGCTACTTCAGTTTGCACTAATCTCCCTCGCAAAAAAAAAAGTTTGCACTAATCTGGTATCAAATAGTCCAAAACTCCAGAGGTGTAGTAAAGCTTCGGCCTGTTTGGTTGGAGGGAGTTGGTGATGGGGAATGGGAGTTTATCATATCTGGAAGTTTAAATCTGTAGTTTGGTTGAAAGATTTGGGAATTCGAGGGGGTTTGGGATGGGAAATTAAGAGGTCCAATTCCCACCAATCTCTTACCTGGGAGAGGCTTGTTAATTCGTGAGACTTGGAGGGAATTCGATGTGAGGATGGGGACTAAAAATGTAACTCCCATAACCAATCCCACCATCAACTCCCTCCTTGAAACTCTTATTCCTCTTCCCCCAATCCCACCATCAACTCCTTCCTTGAAACTCCCATTTCTCTTCCCGCCTTCGTCTTTAGGAAATGGAGATAATAAGTCCAAACCTATCTCTAAGTTTTGGCTTTTGGAATATTCCAAGAATCTGAATAAATGATTTTGGACAAACAGAGTATTATCTTAAATGGATAAAAAGGTAAACTTAATCATTGCCTTTAACTTTGAAGGGTCCCGCGTCCACTCAAATCATACCGATACCGTGTGTTCGCTACCTCCTTTTCCCAACCCCTCCCCCTCGTTTTCCACACGCACGCTTTTCAAACTGCTAAACGGTGTGTTTTTTACAAAAATTTTATATACGAAAGTTGCTTAAAAAAATCAAATTAATTTATTTTTTTTAAAAAAATAGCTAATACTTAATTAATCACGCGCTAATGGATCACTTCCGATTTCGGCGCCTACTTATTCTCAGTTGGCAACCACCACTACTAGCGAACACACCATGTTTGAACACCATGTTTGAGGAGTAGTGGCGCCGGCTGCTCTGCTCCTCGGTTGCTTGCTTCGTTCGCCGACTCCTCCACCTCCTCCTCGCCGTCTTGAACCTTTTCTGATTTGGATATTCGTGAATCTCCATCCCTCTCTCGCGCGGTCGGTGCGCCACGAGGGATTTTCCCTTTTAAAAAGGCTCGATGTGGGACCCACCTGGCAGGGAGGCACTGGAGGCGTTTAATAGCCTTGTGGGGGGCCATCTGTCAGAAGGAGGGCGGCTGTGTAAAAGGACAAGAGTCTATATAGGTCCTAGATTTTCTTTCTTTTTTTTCTAAAAAGGTACCTGCTGTTTGGACTTTGTTAAAATTCTAAATGAGGGTTGTTTTTATTTATAAATTATATTTCTTCTTAACTCTTATAATTATTTTCTATTTTAATATTTTATTTTATTTGTTAATTAATCTCCTTACGTATTCTAGATGGTCTCTTTTTTAATAGTATTTATTTTTTATTACGAATTTTAGTTATTTATAAATTGTATTTCTCGTTGAATTTTTATTTTGCTTTTTCTAATTTTAGATTTTTTTAAATTTTAATTAACCTCGTATTATATTCTATATGGAATAAAAGCATAGAACAAGAAAAAATGTTGGAATGAAAAAATGTTGGAATGGGTTATTGTAAAATGATGCAACATTTTTCTAAGAAAAGGTAGGAACAAAAATTGTTTCACATAAATACAGTCGCATAAAAGAAAAAAAAACAAAAGGCGGGTGTATTGGACTTCTAAACCAAAAAGAATGCGAAAGTCATGAGTTTGCATTTAATTTTCTGAAGACCGTGTTATGTTTATTCTTTTTTAGAATTTGGATGCTTTATATAGCCTTTTTCTTGAAGAGATCTTATTATTTTCCAAATAATGTTAAAGGCCCATATGAATTTAGGGGGTTGTCATAGGAATTTTAGTGATTGTTTGTTTGCATGCTTCAATTTATCAAACACGTATCTATAAGGTGTAGCATGCCATAATTTATATTGCTAAGAAATACATACTCACAAATTAGATAAACTTTAATAATGCTTTTTTACAATGATAAATCATAAATGGGAACACTAAACATGCTAAAAGTGTGGGATCGAATAAAGCACCAGTTTAACGTAGTCAGATCTGCTTTACTAGGTCAAATCTGCTTTCAACCATTTGATGTTATCTAAAACATCCATCATAAAATCCTCGAAATTTGTAGTCGTAGACTCGGATTATTGGATACGATCAGTGGAGATTTAGGCAAGATATCAACAAAGCTAAAATTAATAAAACACTGTAAATTACCGTGACTAACTAGAGGACAAAATTGCACTGTGAAAAAATACTAAAGAAGATGGAAAAGGTATACTAATAAATACTTCCTCCGTTTCATAATATAAATCATTCTAATATTTTTTATATTCATATTGATGTTAATAAATTTAGATATAAATATAAATGTGAGAAATGATAGAATGACTTATATTGTGAAACGGAGGGAGTAAACAAAAAGGGGGAAAAAATGCTATACACATTGCCACGCACGCATCACAATTCACAAGCCAAGTACTAGTGCTTCAAGCAACCAGCTTGAGGTGGTACGCTGCTATGGCGGCCGCCGCCGCCGCCGCCTATGCTGCTCCACCGTCGCCGGCACGCGGGGTCGACCGCCCTGCCGCCGCACCACCAGGCGGCGCAGGTGCAGCAGCAGATGGCCGGGCCCCTGCCGAGCGCCACCACGCACGCCAGCACGAGCACCATCGCCACCGCCACCGCCCAGCTCCGGCCGCGGCCACCGCTCGCGTGATCTCTGCCCCCGTGCCCCACGTTCGCCGCCGCCGCCGCGGGCCGCTCGTCGGCGTCATCAGCGGCCGCGCGAAGCAGCACTGCAACACCCGGCGCCGCCGCTGATGACACCGCTCCGGCTCCTTCGTCCCCGCCGCCGCCTCTTCTGCCGGCGCGGCGGTGGCCGCCGCCGAGGTGGAGCGCGGCGGAGAGCCCGGCGCGGAGGCGGGCCCTCTTGGACCCCTTGTTGTTGTTCTTATCCCTCTTCTTGATGGACTCGGTCTTGGCCAGCGACGCCCTCGGCGCCAGCGACAGCGCCATCGGCGACCTCGGCAAGCTAACCACCCGCCTCAGCCCCCTCCCACCGCCACCTCCGCCGCCCATCGAAGACTTCCGGCGAAGAAGCCGCATATCCGATTCCGAATCTCCTCCACCGCGGGCGCTGCTCTCTGCTGCTCGCCCCGGCCGCCGCGTCCTCCTTTATACTGCAGCAGAAGCTAGCTCGGGGTGGTGGTGTTCAAGAATGGAAGACGCGTGAGGGCGGCGGAGCGCGAGTGTCCGTACCGTACGTGTGGCCCGTTGGGATTTGGGAAGCTTCCCGGCGAGACGACGCGGCGCGCAGGGGTGTCCGCGCTGGCGAGCGATATGCGAGTCCGCGTCGCGCGCGCGGCTCACGAAGCGGGCCGTCTCGTCTCGTCTGTACGTGTGGGCTGCAACCTGCCACGTGGTAGCCCACGTGTCTCCTGCTAGATGGTCTCAGGCCTGGTCTGTAGATGGGCTTAAGCCGCTTCGGCCTGGCCTGAAGAGAAAATGAAGGCCCGCAAAATGGATTACTTCCTCCATTTCACCATTTTAGTTTTGACTTTAGTTTTTTTTTAGGGTTTTGACTTCGGTTCACCAAGTATATAAAAAAATAATATTTATAACTGCAAATTAGTTTTATTAAACTGACATTGAATATAATTTTATAGTTTTTATTTTATGTTGAAAATATTGCTATATTTTTCTGTAAACTTAATCATAGTTTGACTTAGAAAAACCCAAAACAAGTTATAATATAAAATAGAGGTAGTAGATTAGATGATGTACAATTTTTTTCTCTTTTCATCAGATGTAGTACTCCACTAGTCAACTTCCAATCTTTCCGATCGTAAATATTTAATGTTTACACCCTCCGGTCATACTGAGGTTTAGAGAAAATTCAATTAAAATTTTAAAATTTAACCATTGATTTTATAAGATCTTGTGTGAATCTACTCGTACTATTTTAATTATTTTAAAACTAAGTATTTGAGAAAAAAATATTAATGGTTACAAAAGTTTGACCAAAACTCACCTAAATGTGAAATATTATGATCGCAGGGAGTAGAACTACATCTGATAAACCTTTTAAACTTCCAATGGAGTGCTTTTTTTAAAAAAAAATGATAGGCATAGGTTTTCCTTAAAAATTACTCCCTCCGTCCCATAATATAAGAGATTTTGAGTTTTGGCTTGCAACGTTTGACCACTCGTCTTATTCAAAATTTTTTGAAATTATTATTTATTTTATTTGTGACTTACTTTATTATCTACAGTACTTTAAGCACAACTTTTTGTTTTTTATATTTGCAAAAAAAATTTGAATAAGACGAGTGGTCAAACGTTGCAAACAAAAACTTAAAATCCTTTATATTGTGGGACGGAGGGAGTACCATCATAAAACCATAATCTTACTATTTTACAAACAAACTTATTGTAATATAAAGTTAATATAAACTTTTATAAGTTTGATCCAATGTTGTACCTAAATGTTAAATATTTATTTATGACCAAGCAAGTAGTAGTTTTTTATGAGACAAATGTCAAACATTTAAGACGGGAAGAAGCAATTATTCTTTTTACATAAAAATGATTAAGAAACACATAACAGCCTTTTGCTGTACCTGGGTCCAGTGACAGGCCATAGCCCAGTCATCAAATCAGTGCATCACTTGCGCTGGATTTGCAGCTAATACCTAATTTTTTTTAAAAAAAATAAAACATGATTAAGCTGCATCAATTTCTTTTCAGCGAGAAAGCTGGCTTTACATGGCCTACCGACAGGAACAGCATACAGCACATCACAACCAAACAACATATCACTATCTTTCTCCCCATAACACACACTCACTCATCAAATCATCACCGATTCATGCAAATGTGTGTGCATCACCATCTGCAAACAGAAGGCGAAAACGAAACCAAGAGTTGAGTTGGCCCCCACAAAGAGGTCTACATGCCACCCAACATGCAATCTCTCCAAGTTTTTGTGTATAGTTAAATGCTAGTAGCTAATGAGTGAGGATGAAGGTTGTAACAACAGAATCCAAGAGTTGATGAAGACTTACCTTTCATGTCCGTTGTGGTGGCCCTGTCGACAGAATCTGTTGTTGATCAGCATTACACCTGATGACTGATGGGCATGTATGAATGTATGGCCTGCAATGTTAAAATATCAGTTAAGTAGTAGAATGCTAATTCTGTATGACCCAAACAGGCAAGAATGCAATGGCATGTATTTTAGAAAGAACTGTTGAGGGCCTGCACCAAAAATAAAATGTCGAGTGAAATGTAGATGCTGGTTATTCAGCTGTGCAATTTCTTTTATTGGATCTAAGTTACATAACCTGTGCTAGTACCATCACCTAGCTCATTTATGCACAGATATTATGAGTACAACATGGGAAGATAATGAAAAAAAGAGTACAACAGTACATGTACCCTATAAAGAATAAAATTAGTGATAACCTAGAAAACCAAATGAAATCCGAATCCATTACTTTCAACTTTCACTAGAAGCAAACTCATTCCCATGAAAAGTTTTTTTAAAAAAAGGAAATAGTAAAAATAAGTTTTCACTTTCACTAGAAGCAACCAAAGGACGTGAATATAGAAAGGCTGCAGGCACATCATCCTTGGTTCAGGAGCACATGGTGTGGCACCAAGTTCCAATCAAGCAGGTTAGATCCTCAAAGCAGTTTTAATCTTTTTGCCAAGATCACCAAGCTATCTTCTTAAGCTAACTTCAACAAAAAAGAATATCACAATCCTAGCTAATAATCTACCTCCCAAATCCCCTCAAGATGTAGCAATCCTAGCAATCAGTTGTCCTTCACCTTTCACTCAACTGCGTTCTCCTGTTCCAAATCACCCATCACCTGATCAACATCACCCCCCTCCCTCTAATTTGCCTTAATGGGCGTTTACGAGTCATTTCGGACTACTTTTCTTCTTCTTAATAGAATGATGTGCATCTCTCCTGCGTGTTCGAGAAAAAAAGAGAGTAAATTTCACTTTGAACCATCTTTATTAGCCAAAGTTTCACAATGAACTAGGGGTAAGCTAATCTTTTCACTTAACACCACATATGCTTACTATTCTTTGCACTTTGGACCGGGGCTAGATAACTTGAGCTGCCATGCTGGCAAGAACAATGTGGGTTGGCTCCGAATTTTGTCTATTTGCTGCCATAAACTATGAGAACCAATATGAGGGCTTCCACCACCATCGAAGTTCTTGCCACCAAATATGAAAACACAAAATTATTTTTTTAACACACTATTGTAAAATACCGAAATGCAAGAACAAATCATTGCACTGATCGTTTATCTAGCACGATGCAATACCCAATTGCTGCCATACCGATCTTTTATGTCGCCCGATACTCCATCGGCTGCTGCTTTGTAGCTTGGCTAAAGCAAGAATAAAGCCCCAAATTGTGAACCTTAGTCCAAAGTGCAACAATGGTAATTATATGTGGTGTTATGTGGAAAGTTAGGTTTACTTCTAGTCCATTGTGAAACTTTGGTTAATAAAGGTGGTCCAAAGTAAACTTTACTTAAAAAATAATTTATCAACTTAAACAAAGGAGACATCCCTCCCCATATCCTTGCCTATCTCTCTAATGATTGTCACTAAGTATTTTCTCAGTTTCTCACTCCCATGTCACGAGCAGTCATGGCCAATTTGTGCTGGCTGGATTTTGCTTAGCCACTCCGCAAAAGAATTTCCACAACCACCACACCACTATGCCCTTTCTCCCGTTCATGTCAGGCCGGCCGGCCCCCACACCTCGCACCACCCTACTCTCCTCTCCTCTCCTACACACCCCATCCTGACACCCCCAATATTCCCTGTCTACCAAGCTGTCCTTGCCTGTGCCTGCTTGCGTTCGCTGTCCTCCTCCTCCTCCTCCTCCTCCCTGCAGGATCAATGACTGCAGGCCAGGACACCACCAACCACGACACCATTCACATATAACCATAAGGAGCTCAAGGGCTGAGGGGTCGTTTTTCTTGGACACTGAAAGCACAAGCAGAGAGGGAGAGGGAGAGAGAGGGAAGAAGAAGGTGAGGGAGCTGGGCAATGGCGACTTCCTTTCAGGGGACGACGACCAAGTGCATGGCGTGCGACAAGACGGTGTACCTGGTCGACAAGCTCACCGCCGACAACAGGGTCTACCACAAGGCCTGCTTCCGGTGCCACCATTGCAAGGGCACCCTCAAGGTATGCATCAGTGGTTGGGGACCTGGGGATCAGGGGGGTTTCTTGATACTGCCCAGCCTGCACATTTTATGCTCAGTGAAAGAGTTGTTTTCTGTGAGCTTTCTCTTGAGTTTTTTCTTTTATGAGGAATGGTAAAAGAAGTGAAGTGGCATAAGAAACTTACCAGAATATGCATCGTGATGATGCTTCCGCTGCAGCTCGCGAACTACAACTCGTTTGAAGGAGTGCTCTACTGCAGGCCTCACTTTGATCAGCTGTTCAAGAGGACTGGAAGTTTAGACAAGAGCTTTGAAGGTACTGAAGTCACTCACCTCCCTGGTTCATTCCTGTGAAATTACAGAATGATTCTGTGGTTCTTGAGCCTGACTAGTATTTATCCTCACCTGCAATGGTTCAGGAACTCCAAAGGTTGTCAAGCCAGAAAAAACAGTTGAGAATGAGGTATGGAATCTCTAAAAATATATCCAGAGTAGACTTGTTCATATTTCCTGGAATACTAGTGAGTTCGTTTTTTTCAAATCAGACCACAAAGTTACATATAAGCACTATAAGCACTTGTACACACTGATCAAATAGATAACAAATCCCCCTCTCAAAACTGCAAAGATCTAATCAGGAATGAAGCTTAGTTCATAGACACAATCTGAAGTATAGACAGCTCAATATATATCAAATACTAATGAGTAAACACTAATCCATTCAAAACGTTAAGTATAAGAAATGGATCTGACCAGGTAGGAACTATTTCAATAAAAGGTGACAACTATGCACCAAAAAAAAAATGCGACTTGAAAACATTGAGAAGTAGAATATTGACAAAAGTTGGTGCCCTTACACTCAGTACTGTATGGTTTCATATAATGTATTTGGCATCGTTCATCTCCTTCTTTGTCATCAACTACCACATTGGGTGTTGCTTATCATGATTGTATTTTTGGCAGAATGCTATTAAAGTCTCGAGCGCATTTGCTGGCACGAGAGAGAAATGCGTGGGATGCAACAAGACAGTCTATCCAATTGAAAGGGTACTATTTTGTACTCTAATCAACTCTCTCATTTATTTTTTGGGAGTTTCCTTTACTTGACCAGCTGTAGACTGTATCTGGCTTCATGTTCATGAAGACAACATTTGCTGAATATGCAAGTTGGACCCTCAATTATTGATCTTTTTTTCTTTACTTGAAGATAAGAAAAGGAGCTGCAGACTCTTGATTTTGAATGGGTAAACAGTACTGATCCCAATATTCTTACCAACTCTGCAGGTTACTGTCAATAACACCATGTATCACAAAAGCTGCTTCAAGTGCTGTCATGGAGGATGCACCATTAGCCCCTCAAATTACATCGCACACGAAGGGAAGCTCTATTGCAAGCACCACCATATTCAGTTGATCAAAGAGAAGGGGAACTTCAGCCAACTTGAGAATGACCATGAGAAGGCATCACAATCTGGATCTGTAGAGGATGAAGATTCAGAATATTAGTCCTTTGAGAAATTTCCAGAGATAAATAATGATCTTCTTGCTTTTGCTCCAGAGCACCATGTCTTTCTTTGCGCGGTCTTTACAGTTTTTTCCCAATGAAGGTCATGTGCATTCAGAGAACAATAATATTATTTGGCTTGTATCCGCTTGTAAAACCTTGTTATATTGGAGTCAGAATGTCTACCTGGTTTGAACCTTTACTTGTGAGATGCTTGCGTGCATACAAGCAAGAAAAAGTAGGTTATTGTTTCATCTATCGAATAGATGATATTTGTCCAAACAAGTAGCATAAGAAAAGTCACAGGTTTGGTCATATGATAAAAAAACAACTTTGAACAACCTAAACCTTTAGCAAGGAAAAAGATTGACTAGCTGGCAACTCAAAAGGAAATGGCACAGAAGAGCAGATCTGAGCCAATTTAATTAATCAGTACGGAAAAAGACCGTACAACAAGCTTTAAATGTAGTGAACATAATTTTTGTGCACTGAAGGTAGAGTAAAGATTTCAAGTAGTAGGGAAGTAAGTAATATAAACGGTTTATAGTATTGAAAAATCATCAATGCAGATGCAGTACTCAAGACTTTCATCTTCTTATATTTAGTTTAAGTTAACAAGATACAATTCCAGGGTATTTGTCTTCGTCAGTTGGATGATGATATTTTTCAAGTCGTCCGACTAATCGTCGTCCTAGTTGGTACTGAGGAGACCACGCTCGACTTTCCGATTTTAAAACATTGGTTTAAGATGTCCAAGTGTATGATATAGCAGCGCATCACTATAAAGTGTTGTTTATCAGGCTACATCAGAATCTTTTCCTTTTTCTATTTCACTATTTAAGTTCCATTTGTGTCGTAGGGAACACTAAAAAAGGGAATAATGGATGCATAAAGTGAGTTCACCTCACTAAATCAAGCATGGGCTTGCTCTGTTCATCAGGTCCAATTAACTTATTTGCTTACCAGAATATGATTGCCAGCCTGAGATCACAAACTTTGGGTCCATTCAGACACCCTGATGTGGGTGAACCAGTCCCAAGAAAAAAAAAATGTATAGTATTATTAAGAGTAAATTTCATAAAACCCCACCTATTATGGTCCAAGTTGCACAAAATCACATGAATTTTGGTCTGTGACATATAACCCTAGGTTTTATGGTCCTAAAGTTTCACAAAACCACATTATTGATCATTTTGACTTCAATTTACCACACTTTTAAGTTCTACGATCACATGTCAAATTTATGAGGATTTTATTCATCAAATAAATGTTACATCCACTTTTTTCAATTTTGATATAGGAGTATATCAAAATGGTTAACAGTGTAGTTTTGTGAAAGTTTAGTACCATAATACCCAGGGTTATGTGCCACGTGCCAAAACCCCTGTGGTTTTATGCAACTTGAGCCATAATAGGTGGGGTTTTATGAAATTTACTCTATTATTAAAGTGGTATTAATTTTCTAGAGGATCATGAATCATGACAGTCACCTCCCAGCTGCTTGGATTCGCAGTCACCCAGCTTGATTATGCTGACACCCTCACTAGCTGTCCTTTGACCAACTAGCATGACAATTTTCTACCAGTCGGACATTATTATATGCTTGCTTGTACAGAGGACAGCAGAGAATGAATGGAAGGGCCTTTGATTGGATGGACCACACATGTAAGTTAGCATATAAAGAGAAGAATAATGAAGAGATGGTAAGGAACATGCCATAGGCAGTACAAAAGTGAAGTATTTTGTGCGTCTGGGAGACTGGGACAATCAATACTAAGAATGGACAGAAAATGAATTATGCAGCGAAATGTTGTGGCATATATTGATGCGAAATATCAGTGAAAAAGATGTGTTAAAACTTTAAATATAGATGCAGCATTACATGGAAGGCATTGCAACCATTTTATTATAGTAAATTCTAATAGAACACATTCTTAACATAGTACATTGACACAGCGCATAGCATCATACTGTCTTTCAAGCCTAGCGGTAAGAAACAAAAACAGCAGTAACATAAAATAGAAAAAGGACACAGGGTAACTTACCCTTTATTTATATTGCGGATCATATGCAGGCTAAACAATAGAAATCTGTATATGTACTCAAGCTGTTCTAGCTATATATTTTCGTGTTGTTGTTTAAAGTTAGAAGTTGACAGGCAAAGTTTATAATTTCTGCTGGCAATATGACTGTACCACTTTTTAGGAGAGAAAAAGGAAATCACTAAAGGCATTAGGCAGTAGTCTTAGTTTGCTCACCTAATTTGTTCTGGTAGCACCCGTAAACAACTGTTCTTCAGGTTTTCGTTAGTCCACCAACTTGGACTACACAAAATAACTAGCGATAATAAGATTTGCACCTGGAGAAGAATGATCAAAGGCACATTAGTATTGCAAAACATGACAGTTATATTAACAAAGTATACATGAAATGGTAGCGTAGGCATATGGAAATTACTGTTACCCTAAGATTAAAAACAATGCAAGTTACAAGGGACCATGAGTTACAGATTTGAACAACGCAGAAAATCTAACAACAATATAGCAGGTTAGCTTAATGACACAAACCTCAAAAATGCTTCCAGTGCAGCTACAATGAGAAAAGAAAAATGTATTTACAGAGAGGTTGCATCTAAGAATACTATGTTGCCTCGAAATACAGAAATGCCGAATAAACAATAGATTATGGCTGAAATCAACTGCCTTCAATAAGCATATGTAAAGGGTAATACGGCCGAATATTATAATATAAAATATAACTTAAATCAGCCTCAAGAAAATGTGCTTAGTGAAGTGAAGTTCTTAAACAGCATAACAAAAGGAGAAGGAGGCAACTTAGATACTGTCATGAGACAGGTAAGTAACAACATACAAACCTCCTAACAGGATGGAAAAGTTGTATAAGGACATAGCATTCGTCTTTCAAAGCTCATAACCACATAACACCCCCCATGAAGAAGTAACAACTCTGATTTATTGGGAATTCAATGTTTAAAAAAATGTACAAAGGTATTCTAGCAACAATTACATGCTAGAAGGGACCATGATATCGTTAAGTATAACGATATAGGGTATTCTAGCAACAAGTACATGCCAGAAATGACCCATATTTTGTCTGTTGTCAGAAAGAATTACAACAATCGGAGGCGACATGCCTCACACCAACTATTAAATTTTTCCTAACAACACTGTACAAAGGGTTCCCAGCAGCAACTACAAGCCAGGAGGACCCAAGTTTAGTGCAAAGCATCAAGAATACAACCATCGGAGGAGACATGCTTTAGATCTATAATTGAATTACTCCCACTGAACCCGAACCCAAAGGTTCCATCATCATATAGCCAAATTCTTCCCTCCACATTCCTCATATCATCTAAGGGAGCTGACAGATGATGATCGACAACATCATAACTGGAATTGATGCACAAGATCCGAGAGATAGCTCTGTTCTCAGTTGCTGCATGATCGGAATCCACGCCTTGAATATGTTCACGTCTAATATAATGATCCAGCTCCTTCTCAGAGAATGGTTGTTCAAGAAATGTTGTATTTGTAGTCCAAAAGATAGGGGTGAACCCTGAGTTTTGACCCCTTGTATCACTAACTTGTCGACAAGTGATACCTCCAATGTCATCATAGGTGACAAGGTAAAATTCAAGAGTCCTACTCTCACTTATTCCCTGTTTTGTGAAAAAAAAAAGGTTAACATCAGTTTGTGTGCATGGGAAAATCATACTTTAGTAACTAAACACAGTATTTGAAAAGCAACTGGATGGCATAAATCATATAATTAAGTCATAATAGCAATTTAATTGGGGGGAAAATATGTCAAGGCTTGACAGTCTGAATGCAAATGAATAGCATTCCATAAAATAGAAATGCTAAAATGTAATGCTTGCTTGTGCAGAAAATCAATGAAGAAACCATAAATATGTAATTGTACTAGTTTTCAGATTTCACACTAAAGATCACAATTTATAAACCAAAACCAGCATTCCTCAAGATTATACACAGTTACAGGCACTGCCAGTTCCTTACAGCTAAGCAGCTTTCATAGTGGTTTAATACAACTCAGTGGATGATAACATTATCCAAATTGGACAGAGTCAAACTTTATAATATGCCTTCTTTCATTAACAGAACAAACCCAGGATGGAAAGATGGAAGTTCATGGGGATTAGAGATAAAAATTCAAGCTAGAAAAGGCTAACAACTGGGAGGCTGGGACTAGTTGTAATTTGTGAAAAGGATTTCATACCCAGAATGACTTAGGGGTTGCTAGATGGGACTTCTCCATGTTTCTGAACTATAATACAGTATAAGTATTGAATTCCAGAAGGACTACTAGTAAGGAAATTTTAAGTATAAAGTAATTACTACCATAGTACAGGCAGTAGTACCCCTCCAGAAGGTCTCTTCTTAACAGCAATGAACTCCAAATGTGTACCCCTTACTAGTACATGGTAAGGTAAGTGCATGGTAAGAAAGTCAAAAACAGACATTGAGGCAAATGTTTTGTACAGGTGAAATTTCAATCTGATTGGGCAAGCTAAATTTCCACACAATTTATTAATAGTTACTGGCAATTTTAAGTTTCGAACACTGCATGCGATTCCCACTTCACACCGACAGGTCATGTAGCCCAATGCATGAGCTAGTAAGAAAACCCATCCAGTAAGCTGCATAATGGCCATGATTCCCTTAGTATGCAACCGCAGTCTAGCGATCAACTATTCATAAATCATAATTGGTTTCCAGCAATATGAACTACAGATCCACACAAATGAGAAAATCATAATGCATGAAAATATAAAGGTTGCACCACAATATCCATGAAATATGTAACATCTTAATTACCTTTTGATCTTTCAAGCTATGCCATTAAAAGGGGGCAAAGGTACACAAAAATGAGCATATGCCACCCAAGCAATTTGTGCAATATCTTCATTTAGCGGCAATTTTGCCACGAGAAACCAAATTAGCTGCAGAAGCTACTCCGCAGGAACTCCATGATGGCGAGTAGTGGTAGTAGTATATCATGACAATAAACCATTCCAATGAAAACGCTAGCGCTCCGACCATATGCAACAACAAAGGAGTAAGCTCTGTGTGCAAGGGAAGCACCTTCCACAGCCCCTGGAGAGGCCGCGCCTCCGTCGGCTCGGCATCCGCAATCCTCACGAAGTGCTCGGCCTCCATTGCACGGCCTCTTCTCCTCCCCTGCTTACTCCTCCTCTTCCTCCCCGCCCCGGGGCTCCTCCGGTTAGCGAAATGCATGTACATCACCTCCGGCGGGGAGCCTCCCTCCATTGCGGCCTCGTCGTCGTCGTCCCCGGACGACGCCGCTGCGGCCTCCACCACAATGTGGTTGTTCCCGACGAAATTGACGCTTACCGGCACGTCCCCCATGGCGGCCACCGTCTCGCCGGTCTCGTCGATGGAGAGGGTCACGAAGGGGGACTTGGCGACGGCGAGGCCGCGCGCGGAGGGCGCGAGGAGCGACGCGGCGAGGGTTCCGCCCGGGGCCCACTCGAACGCGGCGAGGGAAGACGAGCTCGAGGTCGAGCGGTAGCCGGAGCCGGAGAAGGAGGAGGAGGGGAGGCGGCGCCAGAGGCCGAGCAGGCGGCGGAGGCGGTGAAGGGAGCGGAGGAGGCGCGCGGCAGAGGCGGGGAGGAGCGGCCGCGGCGGGGGCAGCCCGAGGCGGAGAGCGAGCGCGAGCGGGAGCGACGGGGACGACGCGGCAGCCGCCAGCCTCCGGCACGCGCACGCCGCCGCCGCCGCGTCCGTCGGCGCCAGCAGCGCCAGGATCGCCAGCAGCGCGTCCTCGGGAAGGTCCTCCAGCACCGTCCCCGCCACCGCCACCGGAGGCAAGGCCTCCATCACCCCGCAACGGAGAGAGAGGGATCTACCAGCTTAGCTATCAACGGATCGAAATCCGGTGGAACGGTCGTCGTCGTCGGCGGCGGCGGCGGCGGCGGCGAGCGGCGGAGAATTGAAACGGAGGAGGTGGATGGGGGGATGGAGTAGTCGTATCGGAGAAGGAGGTGGGGAATATTCGGTGGAATACTCCGGGTGGGGATTCCCGCGGTGTGGACAAGCAGTTTCGTGGGGGCCAATGGAGAGGAAAAACGTCACCGACATGTGGGGCCAGGGTTTGGGTCGGTTCGGTGGGTCCCACAGGCGGTGGGACATGTTGGACGACGGGGGTGGGCGATTGCGTGGGCGTAGTTTTTCTCTTTTATTTTTTTTAGCTCTCTGGACCGGAGGAGGAGGGAGAGGAGAAGAGAAAGTGTGGGGCCCAGGGGGCCATGTGACGGTGACGGTGGACCGTGGACGGCGTTGTGCGTGACGTGGCGCCGGGATGTGCACATGACGTGGTGCTTTTAATTTATTTTTCTCAGGGTCAAATTTACAATTCCTATTAAAGTTAAATTAAAATAGCATATTATCTGTGCGTTGTAACGGGATTTTAATCCATAAAAATAATTTATTATCATTATTTTTTATTCATCATCTCTTAATTTTTTATATACTTTTAACTAACATATGCGTCCCTATTTTTTCATCATATCATTTTTCCTTCTCACAAAAATATAAATGGTGGTGAAGGTGGTTGACACGTGGATCCTTTTACCCCATATACTCCCTATGTTCTTTCTTCACTGGAAAGAGTAAGAAGTTGGTGGTATGGAAATTGCAGACCGCAGACCCTTCACTACTCCTTTATAGATAGTAGTAGTAAGTGAAATGATTATCAATTATGGTTGCACGAAGAAAAAGAGAGAAATAAGGTTGCATATATATGATTACCAATATATGTACGTACAACAAATATATGCTGTAAAATTTTACTCCCTCATGACGAAAATATTTGATAATTTAGACCGTGTGAATGGTTTACTTCTAATTGTTTTACATACTATGCATACAAATTTTCCGTACACACCAACTAATAAATGTAACAAAAAAAATTAAAAAATTTGGACATATACTTCCAATAGTATTACACCAACGTCTGAAATCTTATATTCAAATTCATTATGTTTTAGTTGTAACAAAAAAGACAAAATTGTGACAGATTTTTACCCAAAAAACTGTTAGTTTTTCACTTTTTTTTGTTACGACTAAAATATAATAAATTTAAATATAAGACTGCATATATGTGTAATACTATTATAGGTAAATGTCCAATATTTTGTAAAATTTTTCGTGATATTTTTCTAATTGGTGTGTACGGGAAGATTACGTGGATTGGATATATGATATGTGATACTTTGATCGGCGGGAGTATTGTGGGCTTGTGGCAGTCCGAGAGATTTCATATTCGTGACATCTAACAATCGGTGCCCTTCCTTCGATCAGAACGATGTGGTTCCTGCTAACTAAAATTCGAGCAAGAGAATAAGCTTTATTTTTTATGTTCACGTTTTTAGAGGAAGACCCTTGAGACCTTGATTCACCCAAGTAGAGACAGGTTTTTTTTTCCCCGACCGAAAGAAACCACATTACTCTTTTATGTTCAATAATCTGTTGCAACACAGTGGCACTTTGCTAGTAAACCAATTATGTTCTGAAACACCATAATCATGCTGAATTTTGGAAAATAAAAAAAAGGCAACACCAACAAAAAAAGGAAAAAGGTTTTCACTTTCAAAAGTATACCAAAATTTGGTATACCTTATACTGAACATACTCCTACAAAGTTTAGCATCACCAAAAATCAACAAGATTTGTTTCGGCAACAAATTGAACATGTTGGGTATTTCAAGGGAGTACAAAATAAAAAAAATGGTTGAATATTTTTTAAAAAAGAAAAAACTTTGCAGATTCCATACGAAACCGACGTTTTTATTGTTTTAAATTAAGCTCGATATAGAAAACTGTTCAAACTATGTTTAGCTGACACTTAAGGCTGTGATCTTTCCCCAGTTTTTCCAACTCACCTATTGTCACGCCCGGAAATTCACTAGTAATTTCCGAACTTATTTGTGCATAAAATCCTCGTCCAGGAATCAGCCGAGGTACACAAACTGACAATTTAATATACAGATTCATCAAATTAACTAAAACGATAAATACTTACTTAAGAGGCACTAAGTCCTCACCAAGAAGAAAACTGCAGCGGAAAATAAAATCTAGCGAAGCTCCGGCTCCACTCCCATAGGCAGCTCAACTGGGGTATAAACCAAACGTCTTCTCCTTCTGGATCCTTTTTCTTCAACTGAGGTTGATTGATTATTGCAAGGTGAGCATATGACATACTCAGCAAGCCACACAGCAAATATGCAAGTGCACAAGGATACCAAAGGATGGCGTAATATAGGCTCATTTGCAAAAGCAGCATTTAGCAAAACATTTAAGAGAAGTAAAACAGTGGAGTAATTAATCAGAAATTTTAATCAACACTGAACAGCACACCCATGCTGCACAGGCCCAACCATTCTGAACAACCATACCCGGCTGAACAGATCTAACTCCAAACCAGGAGCTAAGCAAATTATTACCCAGTATAACATCCATAGTTATGGTGAGAGGTGTGGGACTAATCACGAAAAACATTGCTCAACTCGCCCATAACCGCGGGCACGGCTATTCGAATAGTTTTACTCTGGCCAGAGGTGTACCACTGTACCCACAAGACACAGCCTCAACATCATGTCTACCATGCGTCGCGATACTGGAAAGTACCCGAATAGAGGCTGTGACAATACCCTCTGCATAACACAACTCACCACAGTGCACCATTCCTGGATCATAATCACCCCCTTATAAAACAAGGCATGGACTCCCCAGCGACCCCCGTGGGCTTATCTCCGCCACTTCTCAGTCTGGTGCTCCGCAATGAATCATGTTATACAAAAGGTAAAGCCGTTGCCCACGCTGGCTTGTGGTTGGCACGATTAATGTTTCACAATAGTAGCTCGCGAACCGGTCCTTAATTGTCATGAGCACGACTCTCAAAACCATGTGCTCACAACCCACCATTATCAAGTTTTAGTTGGCAAGTAATTAATTAACCAATCACGATTGACCATCGTGAGCTACCATTAAACCATCATTAAATAATAATGAATCATAAGTTATCCCAATAGTGTGCTAATGTTTCTAAGCATGGCTAAGCAATCACATCTAATATCTAGTTGAACCAATATATATAAAGCTCAACTAGTCCAATTATAATCACCCAAGGTATCAAGGAATAAAGTAATCGAGAACAAAAGGGCCATAACAAAGAATAAGTTAATTCCACCCAATGACATTCGAAAATAAATGCACAGTTGAAATAAATAGAGAATTTAAATATAGGATCAACATGCTCAAAGGGTTGTTTGGGATCTGTGTGACTTGCCTTGCAATAATCGGTCTTCAATTAATCTTCTTGAATACTTCCGGCGCACTCGCGAACCTTCGCAACGACTGAAACGACAAGCTATCACGCAAAACGAGGAAAAAGACTAATAAAAACCAAATAAACAATACATAAAAAGTAAACAAACATGTAGATCATATTTTTAGATGAATTATGAGACTTGAACGGCCTCATTCTGACTTCAAATGAATTAATTAAGAATTTTACAAGATTAAATCTAATTAAAGCCCATTTAAAAATAATTAAATAAATTTAATTCAATTTATGGACAATTTTAATATGTAGATCTTTATTTTATACAACTTTTGCAACTTGAACCACATTAAACTGAGTTAAGATGAATTAGTTATGAATTTTTAAAGATTAAATCGGATTAAAACCTTTATATGGATTTTAATTGAATTATGACGCAATAATGAATTATTTTTGAAAAGGAAAAGAAGGATTATTGCGTCAGCGGCTAGGGTTTCGGTGGACCGGGCGCACGGGCGACGGTTCACGGGAACGGACGGCCGAGATCAACCCTATCCAAAACGGACGGCTGAGATCGATCGGTCCACGACCGGCTCACGGGAGAAGGGACGATGACGCCAGCGATGACGTCACCGACAGCGGCGGCGGCTCGGCGGAGCGGACAGCTCGGGCGGCGCACGCTCGCCGGCGAACGGCGGCACTTCGGCACAAACGGAGGGCACCAGCACGTAGAGGACGACGCGGCGAACTCACCGGTGACCAAAACGGCGGCGGAAGACCAACGGACGGCGGCGGCGACGAGGAGGAAGCGGCGAAGCTCTTCGGGTCGACGACGGCGACGGCGCTCCGACGGTCTTCGGCGGCGGCGAAGCGGTGGACGGGGACGGCGACGACTTGGCGAACCCGATGGTGGCGACGGCGACCGACGACGGCGACTGCAACGGCGGCGCGGCGCGGCTGAACCGACGGCAACGATGGCGGCGACTAGGGCTACGCGGAGGCGGCGCTAGACGCGACGGCAGGCTAAGGCAAAGGAGGCGACGGGTAGAGGGGAGCTTGGGGGTCCTTATATAGGTGCAAGGAGGCGGCGGCAAAGGCCCACGGCGGCCGGCGACGAGAAGGAAAGCTCGCGGCTTGAAGGAAAGAGGCCGATCCGAATCGAACTCTATTCCACGAACTTCCAAAACGATTTAGCCGATGTTTCCAAAGGAGAAAAGGTAGAGGAGATCCCGGAGATTGTTTCCCCTCAATCAATTCGGCCGGAGAAGGAAAGGAGCGGCCGGATTTGGAAGGAAACGGCGACGGCGGCGCGCTAGGGTTTCGGGCGGCAGCGGCGGCTCGAGGAAGACGAACCTGACAGGTGGGGCCCACCTGTCAGCGGCTGAGAGAGAGAGGAGAGCGGCGGCTCGGCGGACTGGGCCGGCTGGGCCGAGGGAAAGAGAGAGAAGGGTTTTGGGCCGGCTTTCGGCCCAAAGCCAAAAGAAGACTTTTTAAAACCTTTTTCAATTAAATTATTGCTTAAATGCAATTCCATTTATTAAAAATACTTCCTTAGCTCAAATAAATCCCAGAAAAATCTAGGAATTATAGAATTAAGCAAAGTATTTAATGAAATTTTATCTGGCCCCTTTTTATATTGAGATTTAGCAAATTAAAATTAGATCTTCTCTTTTAGGCTTTTAAAATCATTTCTAATAATTCCTTTTAAACAACAATTTATAAGTTAAGGATTTTTAAACAAGAAAAGCTCTTAACAATTATACTTAGATCATTAATAATCAAATAATTACTGAACTGTTCTTTGTATTATTTAAGAATTGAGCTCTGAAAAATCCGAGAAAATTTCAGAGAGTTGACTTAACCATGGAGAATTTAACAAAAATTAAATCCATCCATGCTTTAGATTTAAGAAATTTTATTTCCCACATTTTACTTCACTTAAAAATTAAAGATCATTTAATATAAATTCTATTAATAATTTATTAAATAATTTATAAATCCTGAAACGAAAATCAGGATGTGACACCTATCGCGCGCATACTTTTCAAACTGCTAAATGATATGTTTTTTTTAAAAAATATCTATACGAAATTTGTTTTAAAATATCATATTAATTTATTTTTAAAAAAAATAGTTAATATTTAATTAATCATGTAATAATATGTGCTTCGTTTTGCGTGTTGGAGATGAGGGGTTCCTAACCCCTCCTGAACGCAGCCTAAGTACAAGAAGGTTTTTATTGTTTTAAAAAGGTTTAGTTGATACTAACATTATTGCAGCTTACACTTGACTTGCTGTATTGTTTCCAAGAGATTTCTATGTGGCACGTGGATCCCTCAACCGATAACTTTTTTTTAAGAATATGCAAAAAAAAAAACTTTGCATAGATGGATTACTATTCATAATACATGGACCTACAGAGAAGCATCATACCTACATTACTATTCATAGATGGATGCATAGAACAGTTTAACCCGTTTAATTTGTGCATGGACAGTTCAGTTGATGAGATGCACAAGACAGTTGTAACGCATCAACTAAAATTGATTTTATCACTATATCAAGGGTACATGAGTAGTCCTCATTATCTGAGACAGTATCACTGATCAGATAATCTGCAAATCTCTGATCAAGGGTGTATATATGTTTTCTAGTACTACTTAAGAAATTTTCGCCAATCTGCAGATTTTTTTAAAAAAAATCTTTTTGTGGACAATAATAAATGGAGATTTAATTTGCCATAGTACATGTGCATCGCTTGTGCACAGCTTGCACAAGGGAACACTACGAGGTACAAGGAGTGCAAAAGTGACAAAACCAATCAAGGCACCAAAGACAGCATGAGATTTTGGCTCCTACTAGTGCTAACTTTATAATTTAATTTTGTGTTTCTTGTCCAACTAGGACTAGTAGATTAATTAATGTTTCTTTCTCTATTTTGGAAATGGTACTCCATCCAAACCCCCCCCCCCCCAAAAAAAAAAAGGAAGAAAAAAAAAGATTGCACCAAACAAATAGTACAAAAAGAAGATGAGAATTCGAAGGTGATCTGATTTTTGTTTGATTTCTTGGAAGAAACCACTTATTGTACCAATGTTCACTACTCCATGCAAAACAAATTCTACAAGAAAATTTCACCCCCTAACTTGCATAATTTAATTACCATTTCTCTACCAAGAACACCCCAAAAAAATGCACACATGGGACAGATCCTTCACTCCCTTAAACACACATGGGGCAAAGCAATATCAACCACTAGCTAACCCTCCTCTCTCTATCACATCAAGTCATCAACCCACAACTACTATGCCACAAGCCATTGGAATCTTCGCATCATTGTGTAGGGAATCAACTATCTGAAACTCGAATATTATTAGAATATAGCCTCTTTGATCCCAATTGCCTGCAACTCTTGCACAAAGGGAGCAGCATTTTCCGGCCGTGTTTAGTTCCAAAGTTATTCTTCAAACTTCCAACTTTTCTACACACATAAACTTTCAACTTTTCCGTGACATCGTTCGAATTTCAACCAAACTTTCAATTTTAGTGTGAACTAAACACAGCCTTCATAGAGAGAGAGAGTGAGAGTGGTTTATATATAGAGAAGCAGAGGTGTCTACTTCTCTCCAAGAACACAGCACACAACACTAGTCATCTTCTCTCTCTAGCTTTGCAGAATGCAGAGCTAACCACCACCATTGTCAGCATTTCTTGGTTTTCTTCTCCTGCTTGTTTCCTTGTCTTGTGGTGCATCACATCGTAGCTGCCTCCTCGCATTGTTGTGTGCAAGAAAGGTCGTCTTCTTCTTCTCCTTGGCTGTCTGAATTACCTGAAACCAGCCTTGGATACATTGTCGTGTCCAAGAGCTGAAAGAGCATGGAGATGATGAGCTTGGAGGAGGAGGAAACAATGGCTTCTCCTACCACCTCTTCGTGTGGCACATGCAAATGCGGTGCCAACGACGACAAGGCGAAGAAGATGAAGACGAAGACCAAGAAGTGCGAGCTAGTGGGCTATGAGGAGCTGCCCGAATGGCTCAAGGACAACGAGTTCATCCATGGCTACTACCGGTGCGAGTGGCCGATGAAGGAGACCATCCTTAGCATCTTCTCTATCCACAACGAGACCCTCAACGTCTGGACGTAAGCCCTTTCCTCCAGTTCTAATAATTTTCTTTTCGGAGCGTAAAAATTGGAGCATTTTACAGTTCTTGAGAGGTACCGAGAGATACCACGACTCCAAAAACTGTAAAAGATATTACTGTTCATTAACATCACTTTTGTCAGCACAATTTGCTGAACCTGATACTATTTACTCTGCAGGCACTTGATAGGGTTCTTGCTGTTCCTCTGCCTGGCAATATTCACAGCAATGGTGATCCCAAGTGGTGACAATCTTCACAGCAACAGCAGCAGAAGCAGGAGCAATGCAACAGCTATGGACTACTACTACATCCATGGAGATCTGATGGTGATGAGCAACATGACAAGGGTGCTGAGGCATGAGGCACTTGCAGCAGCAGCCTGTCTCCTGCTGCATGATCCAGCAGATTTGTCTCAACATGAGCAGATCTCAACCAGCTGTCCAACCAACACATCCTCCTGTTACACCTCCTCCTCCTCCTTCTCTCACCTCCACAATGTGCGGCAACATGCCATCCAGGTACTATGCTACTTAATTACTACTATCTGTTTGCCTATTGATTTTCTCTACTCCACCGTTTCGAATTACTTGTCGGTCTAGGTTTGTTCTAAGGCCTAGTTCTTTTCTTCAACTTCCACATTTTCTGTTAGCACTTTTCAAACTATAAAATAATACTACGTTTTTTTTAAAAAAAATTCTATATAGAAGTTGTTTAAAACATTCAAATGCATCCATTTTCAATTTATAATTATTAATACTTAATTAATCATGTGTTAATGAGCTTTCTCGTTTTACATGCACTAAAAATATCTCTCTTTTGCAAAGGATCAAACGCAGCCATTAGTTTCTTTTTAACCATTAGTTTCTAGAAATTAGTGTAGTTTAACGATATCTGAATTATATATTATGAAAGTATTTTTTGGTGAATCTAAAAATATAAATCTTATAATGTTAAGCTATACTATGATTTTATAAAAATATGGTGGTTAAAGATTAAAATATTTGTTTCATGATAAAACAAATACGAGAAATAATTTGAAACTGTGGAAAGTACATCTGTTTTGTAATTTGTCTTAGTCTTGGTCTTAGTAGTATAGAGGTAGCTACCAATGTCATGTGTGTCATGTGGTTCTTGTGTTGTTCTGGTTGACATGGCCTGTCAGAGCACTGACCGATCTCAGGTTGGTGGTTACATGTCCTAATTAATTTTTAGTTAGTTGGCAGCTTTAAATGTTGTGATGGTGTACTACCACTGCATGTGTTGCATTTATACGATCAGTCCTTATGCAGTTATGCTTACAAAGCTAGCTATAGTTCCTCTTAATAAGCTCGATTTGTACATGATTTGTCCATATTTTACTTTTTTTTCGGCGCAGTACAATAAGTGCATGGCTTGATTTGGTTTTGGTTATATATCTTGTCATGTTGTGCTAATCATAATGAATTATCTCGAAAAGGTAGTTTTGAGTAGTGGAATAGTTTTGATTCTTGCCAACAGATTGATTAGCTAGTGTCAACGTTGATTATGGTCCTCTTATTCTCGGTGAATAAATTAATCAATTTGATAAGATAGCAGATACGAACTACGTACTCCCTCCGTTCCAAAATATCACCTAAAATCCCTTATATTTTGGGATAGAGAGAGTATTAATTTATCCTATATGTTTTGATTTATAAACTTATACGATAACTGAATTTCACTATTTTACTTTACCATCTAATGTTCGGTACATTACGCAAACTTTGAGTTCGGTAGTGACTCTTCCTAACCTCTCCTATTTCGTTTTTCACGCGCATACTTCCAAACTACTTAAAAATTTCTATAGAAAAGTTGCTTTAAAAAATCACACTAATCTTTTTTTTTATTTTTTAAGCTGATGTTTAATTAATCACGCGTTAATAAGTTGCTCCATTTCTGTGCCTGAGAAAAATATTCCCAACCTTCATAATCAAACACAACCTTTAATTTCGTCGGTGGCTCGATGCACCGTACTTAATCCGGCAAGAAACCTAACCCGCCCTCTTGTCATTGCAGGACGCCGGCAAGGTCACTGCCGCCACCGCCGCCGCCATCGCCGAGCCGATCACACGGTGGCCGGTGTTCGCCTACCTGGGCGGCGCGATGGCGTGCCTGCTGGCAAGCACGGCGTGCCACCTCCTCCTGTGCCACTCGGAGCGCGCCAACTACGTCACCCTCCGCCTCGACTACGCCGGCATCGCCGCGCTCATCGTCGCCTCCTTCCTCCCCATCGTCCACTATTCTTTCCTCTGCGACCCCTGGCTCCGCCGCGCCTACACGGCCGCCATCGCCTGCGCCGGCGCCGCCACCGTGACGGCATCGCTGGTGCCGGCGTTCCAGTCCCCCAGGCTGCGCCCGCTCCGCGCCGCGCTCTTCTCCGGGCTGGCCGCGTCGGGCGTCGTCCCCGTCGCGCACAAGATGGTGCTCTACGGCGGCACGGTGCGGGAGGCGGCGACGTCGGCGCGGTGCGAGGCCGCCATGGGCGCGCTCTACGCGCTCGGCGTTGCCGTGTACGCCGCGCGTGTGCCCGAGCGGTGGTTCCCCGGGCGGTTCGACCTCGTCGGGCACAGCCACCAGCTGTTCCACCTCCTCGTCGTCGCCGGCGCCTACGCCCACTACCTCGGCGCCCTCGAGTACCTCAAGTGGCGGGACGCTGTCAAATGCTGACGTCATCTCGCCATGACACCGAGAGTGTGAAGTGGATTCATTTTACCAAAGAAAATGAGAATTTTAACTGAGCTCACTGGTGGTGGTTTGGACACAATTGTTGTCTGTAAAAATAACTGCCATTCCAACTTGATGGAAAAAAGGATGAGATATGCATGGGATTAGACAATCCGTGCTTCTTCCGTTTAAAATAAGTGTAGCTATGTAGTTTAAATTTTCGTCCCAAAATAAATATATGTAGCTGTGTAAAAAGAGGGGAGTAGTGTGTTTTTAGTGGGTTAAAGAGGTGATGATTTGATTATGTAAAAACAGAGGCCGGATTGATTGGGCGTGAGATGTAATTTGTAGTAGTAAGCAAATAACACTTGGGTAATTACCAATAATCGATTGGGATCGGCGGTGCCTGTACATGAATAAATGGAATAAATTGGGTCTTCGCCACGGTTATAAATATGATCTCTCAGTTTTTAAATCAAAGATTAATTAGTTTGTACATTCCTGTCCATGTACTCCCTCCGTTTCATGTTACAAGACATTTTAATATTGGTCAAAAGAGTAGTTTGACTAATTCTATAGAAAAAAGTAGTAATATTTGTAAGATCAACGTGTGTTTTGATTTTGATTCTGTGATGAACAATTGGCATATGTAATTATTGGTTTTGATATTTGGAGATTATCGTCGAAGTGGTTTTGGAGATAATCAATTTTCAGGTGATGATCGGATTCGCTGTGATTTTATGTGACCGGTCCGACCAGGTGGTGTATGCCGGTCAGACCGGCGGTGATCACGCGGTCTGACCGGCTGACGCTGTGTCGGTTTCGGTTTCGGGTTGTTCCTTTGGATATCCATGATTGTTTCATGGTTATGGCTTCTAGATGGATACTATACGTATATAATACTGTTGTTTGCTACTAATGAGTCAAGTTGGAGATAGCTTGGTCTCGGAATATGGTTTCTTTGTTTGTTTCATGTGTAGGTGACTCGATGCCTCGGGAGAGTATTTGCGGTGATGGACCGGGAGTCGGTTTGGTGGTAAGACGATGACCGTAGTGGTCAGATATCATGCGGGATACTAAGGCTAGAGTTGATGCACGTGGTAAATGGAGATTCCATGTGGCATACGATGGAGGTATTGTGTGCGTATGGGATGCGGAGTCGAATTTGGAAGGAGTCCAAATTTGGTACGATTGGTTATGTTAAGTTTGTTTCTTGTACTAGAGGGTTTCCTAAGGTGTTTAGGACTCTTAGTATGAGTTTGGTTCGTGGCTTTAGGCTGCCTACCTCATGTATAAATAGAGGGGGAGCATGAGGCTTCCCGGTATCGTTTTTGTATAGCTTTGAGAGCTAGTTTAGTTAGGGTTTCGAGTTTAGTCGAGATTTTTGTAAGGAGTGCTGTTGGTGCACTTTGTAAACACAGAGAGAAGTAATAAAGTCGTCATCTACTTTAAGAGTTCTTCGATTTGTGTTTCATCAGGTTTCGGCGGTCTAACCGACGATATACCGGCGGTCAGACCGGCGGCACGCAGCAGTCAGACCGGCGGCATACGGGCGGTCCGACCGGCAACGGCGATAGGCGCGGCAGGCGACTTCGGCGGTTCAACCGATCAATCTACATCGGTTAGATCGACGTTCATCAGACGGTCAGACCGGCGCTACTACTTCGGTCAGACCGCGATCCATCGATTTCGAGGGTAACTTTTATTTCCGCTAAAAGTTTTTGGTTTTTGGGTATCTCAACCATTCACCCCCCTCTGGTTGGCTTAGTTCTTGTGATTCGATCCTACAATATTTACAACACCAGCATAGTTTCATTAAATCTATAATTGAATACATTTTCATAATATATTAGTATTGGGTTAAAAATATTATTACTTTTATCTATAAAATTAGTTAAACTTAGAGTAGTTTGATTTTGACTAAAACCAAAACATTTTATAACCTGAAACAAAGGAAGTATTATAAATCTATGATCAGCCATCAAAGGGTGTGTTTGGTTCACGTCAAAATTGAAAGTTTGATTGAAATTGGAACAATGTGACGGAAAAGTTGAAAGTTTGAAGAAAAAGTTGGGAACTAAACCAGGCCAAAATGTAATTTTGCTGATGACACCATCAAAGACAGATGATCCAAGGTATGCCAACCTTGTCAACCAAGTTATAGACTCAGTTTTTAAAGTTAAAAGTTATTGACTCTTCTTTCGCAAAGGTTTGTTACCCAAGGAAGGAATTCTCCTTTGCTCCCTTGTTTTCACACAAGCACTAACCACTAAATTATTATTGCTACTTCTTTTTTAACCTTTCTTTTTTCATCTGTCTTTACAGGTACAGTCGTACAGATTCGGTGTAAATTACACTCGAATAATTTCTTTAAAAAAAATGAAAATCTCTCCTAGTTTTAGCTTCCGTTTGAGCCCCTGGTATTATCCAAAATCAGAACGCTAGTTCACAGATACGGGTCAAAGTCTGCAGGCGAAGATACAAGTATAGGACACGCACACCAAGAAGGCAAGAACCCATTATTTCGAGGTCAAAGGGCTGACTTCGAAATACCCTTCTACAAAGGGACTTATATGAAAATTTTCTTTTTAAGTTTAATACCCGAAGGAAATTCTCCACTTCCTCACGTGGTGGATTTTTTTTATATTTTAACCTTCTGTAAATAGATCTTTTCAAAAAATATTTTCAAGTCTAATCCTTTGCGTGACCAAATAACTCTGTCACGTCACGCATAGCTGACTTATAGTGTTGTTCGGCCACGTCAGACCCTTACCATGTCACCGTGTTTGGCGGGCCAAACAACGCTGCAACGCGGCCAAAAGTTCAGTTTCTAAAAATATTTTTAAAAAGGTCTAATTTTAAAATTAAGAAAATAAAAAGGTCTAAAAATAAGAAATTCTCACGTGGCACCCCCCATTTTCCAATAGCTACAAAATCCAGGGGTCAAATTGAAAAAGCACCATAAACCATGGGGATGCAAACTTGCAAAGGGAGGAGGAGGAGAGAACCCGCACTCCCACGGCAAGAAAGCAACCCACGCGCCGCCGCTCACCGCCGCCGCCGGCGCCGCCGTGCCGTACGCCGTGGTATTCCGTTCCCGATTCCGTCTTCTAGGCCTCGTGCATGGGCGTGGTTGTGAGACCCAGCTCTGCGTCGAGTAACTGACCCTTTTTTTGCGATGAGCTCGTCGCCGGCGATCGCCGCGGCGTCGGCGGCAGTGGTGGCGCTGGCCGTCGCCAACCGCGTGCTGTACAAGCTCGCGCTCGTGCCGCTCAAGCAGTACCCGTTCTTCCTCGCCCAGCTCACCACCTTCGGGTAAGGCCGACCCCGCGCTTGCGCGCGCGCGAGGTGTTCGACGGAATTCGCGAACCCGTGTTCTTTTTTTGGGGTTGACACTGATTTGTGTGCTGTGGTTCGAGCGTAGGTACGTCGCCGTGTACTTCTCGATACTCTACGCGAGGTACCGCGCGGGGGTGGTGACGGGGGACATGCTGGCGCTGCCGAAGCGCCGGTTGGCCGCCATCGGCTTGCTGGAGGCCCTCGGGCTTGCGGCCGGCATGTCTGCAGGAGGTAATGTTCTTTTCAATCTCCAAAGAAGTGGCCACTCTATGAAAAGTTCTAGTAGCAATTACAGTTCAACTGCAGTTCTTGCAGACCATTAGAGTTTCGGTATGGTATTGTGGTTGTTTGTTTGTGTTGATTAATTGGTTGTTGTTTCTGGAATCTGCAGCTATGCTTCCTGGGCCTGCTATTCCTATACTGTCCCAGGTATTTTGCTTTTGTTGATTTGAATTATAACCAGTTTTTCATCTCTGTTTGGTTATTTTGTATCAAGTTACATTAGTACTTGGTTATATATTTCTTTTGTGATGAATTCATGTTTTAGTGTAATACTATTTATGGATTCTGCAAAACTATTTATTTGAACCACCCTAAGGTTAGGTTATTGGTTATCCTGCTATGTTCTAATAATATAAACTTCACCTATAGACAGTAACAATCTTGTTTGATTATTAGTTTAAACCTAATTAATAATACCAATTTCCTACAATGTCCTAATAGTACCAATTTTAACTATAAAAAAGAACAATCTTACTATTCGATTATCACTTATCAGTATCGAACCTTGTTACCTCTGTCCAATGCTGATGGAGTAATTTTCTTCTGAATATGTGCTGCAGTCATTCCTGGTGTGGCAGCTTATCTTCTCTGCGCTGCTGTTGGGAAGAACGTATTCAATGAGGCAAATCATTGGTTGTTTCCTTGTTGCTTCTGGTGTGATTCTTGCTGTTGCAAGGTATGCCATTTGAGATATTTCTTATCTGGTAATTTTCACACAACAAATATGTTTGGAGAAAGAGTTGCTGCACATGCACTTGTGCCTTTCACCAGAGATCATCGCACAATAGCGATTTTTTGCTAAAAACTGTTCTTAGTCTAATTCTGACATCAAGTGGTTACTTCATACTGTTATAAGTTATTAAGATTGGTTGGTCATCTCAAAACTCTGCTTTTGCAGTGGAGCGAATGAGGGTCAATTTCTGTCTGAAGTCAAGTTTATTTGGCTAGCACTGATGGTTGCATCATCAGCATTTCAAGCAGGTGCTTCAATTCTGAAGGTTCAACTGCTTACACTCTTTACATTATTTCATACTGTTCATTTTACGGCTTTCCTTGTACTTGTCTGAAATACAAAGTTCTGCTGCAGGAATCTGTTTTCATTGATGGTGCAAAGCGTCTTAAGGTTCTTCTCACTCTTTACTCCTATTTATGTGCCTGATCATAATTTCATCATTGGTCAAAAACTCCTGAATTAGGTTTATAACCTCCTGACATTCATCTGCCTGTCCAAATGTTTAGAAATCTTACTGCATGACATTCATCTGCCTGTACAGGGGAGGCGCCCAGATATCTTTGTGGTTAATTCGTTTGGGTCAGGATTTCAGGTGATTTTTTTAATTTAACACAATGATTGTCTCCATTGCAGTTTTCATTTTTTTCTCTCTCCTCCTCTGCATGACCATATATAGTCTGAACTCACACCCTACATTTTTATTTAATATATTTTTATCTGCAGGCTCTCTTTGTCTTTCTTCTTCTCCCACTTCTTTCTAATTTGAAGGGAATAAAGTTTGCTGAGCTTCCTGCTTATTTAAATGGTGGTGCTGAGTGCTTCCTAAATGTCGATGATAGTCTGATTGGTAATGCTTCTTGCCTGGAATTTATATATCTACACATCCAAAAGTACCCCACGTTAGCTGAAGTGTTGGTAGTACAAGAAGTGACTTTATGAGTCTTTGGGCCTGTAATGTGTAGCTATTTGAATTGTGAGCAACTTAATGCCTTTCAAATTGACATTTTTATTTGAATTGTGAGCAACTTAATGCCTTTCAAATTGACATTTTCGTTGGTATTAGTGGTTCAGGAGTCCTAAAGTCTATTCATTCTTTATAATGGAAGCATATAATGCTCATTTTCTGTAACTTGTAGATTGTGGAGGAGCTCCATTTCTACCATTGCTGTTTATATTGGTGAATATGGCCTTCAATATCGCATTGCTCAATTTGGTGAAGCTGTCATCTGCGCTGGTTGCTTCGCTTACTGCTACTTCAGCAGGTTTTCTTTTTCCCCAACTTTTGCTCCCCCTCCTGCTTTTGCATCTAATTGTTTCTTCTGATTTGTGTCCAACCTGAAGAACAGTATCTCAATGACGGATGCTGATTGCTGTTTGTTTCTATTGCAGTGCCAATATCAATCTACATACTTTCACTTCCGTTGCCCTACATCCCTCATGGCGCAGAGTTAAGTTCATCTTTCATCCTAGGCGGTGTGGTATTGCTGATGGGGCTGATTATATATAACCTTCCGCAATCATCGAAGAAACAATCCAAGATTGAGTGAAGATAAAGTGACTGAATCAACCAAACACTGTCCGGCTCATCTGACACGCTACGGGATTTTACTGATTTATTTGAGTTGCAACATAGTGAAATAGGGTTCCAAACTGAAGGGCATGACATAACACATTCAAATTTGTGAATACGTTGATTTATTTGAACTCAAAATTCAAGCAGCACGTGTACGTAGGATGGCCGTCAGGCCATATATAGTTATATTATACTCCTGTAGCCTGTGTGTTCTCAAAAATATAAAAATAATTGTAATGGATTTGGTACAAATTGAGACTAATTCTACAATTCCAGTACAAATCCCTTACCCAGTGGCCAGTTCCATTGATTTAAAACCCAAATGCAACACAACATTCATGCACAGAACAATCAGAAACTGCCTTAGGCACAGTAATCCCATCAGAGATGTACCACCTACGTAATAGATAAGAAAACTTATGTCAGGACTCATGAGTAAAGCAGAATTCTTGTGCTTAAACTACTCATCAGCACATATATACATCATCAGTGAGTATGCTTCTGGCATCACACTCCAGATTCCTGTGATCCAGTCTGCAGATGAATAGCTGATTACCATCCAATCTCTTCATGGCTTCATACTGAACCTGCTGGTGTGGTTATTAGTCACCACACTGCAAAACTGCATGCTGTATCGTCTGGAGTTTGGACCCTCCCTGGAATCCGGGTCTGCATGCCAATCTAGCTATGATCAGTTCGAATTCAACAAATCAACAATCACAATTCACACTTCACACATGGTCTATTGCTGAAAAAAAAAATCAAACATGGCCAAAAAGAAAAAACTGGATGCTTTGGGATGGAACCATTCTAGTGGACTAGGTGCAAAGGAGTGATGCCTTTGCTTGTATATGTTTCGTGTTTGTCTTTTGCGTATGATTATGTACTATATAAGTAATGCATTGTGGTTCTGAAATTTCAGACAAGATAAAGATGCAAAAACTTCAGAGTGTATGATCCATTTGGTTTGTGCAAAAAAGGCAGCAAAAGACGCATCTCAGACTTCTCAGTATTGCTTTGCAGTTTTGCACTAGCCTTTTTATGAAATATTTTGTCTTCTATATTGCAAGAATCAAGTAAGAATTTTCCTTGATCTGCCACGTGACCGGAATTGCATGCCAAATTTAAAAGTAAAATATTTAGGGTTTGAAGAAAGAGTAAAATATTTGGTATGAGAGCATTACCTATGAAGTTCATATCATTCAGTGCTACCACAGAACGTAAAGTGAGTCTGTAAGACCTCATTCTGGCATTGCACTTTACCAGGAGCAAGATTTGAATCATATCCAAATGCTCAGCCATTTCTTAGTCTTAGACAAATGTCTCCACATGCTGCACAGGTATTTAGTCTATGACAATAAATTGGCTGGAAGGATAGCTGATGCTGTCATCGAAATGCTGAATCTTATCATCATCATCATCGCTTGTTTCTGCATATAAATTCGTACATAAGGATATGCAAAGAGTGTAAAGTATTAACAGCTATATGCAGCAGAAGCATCTAAAATGCTCCAGAAAAGACATTTTATGAGCTGAATGTTCACTGTAGACATGGAAGATAGATCATTCTTTCTAGAATGCCAGTAAGGTCAAAACAAAAGTTCTCATGTTACAGGAGACAAACAGAGTTTCTGAACAAGCAACTGTATGTCTGTAAAAAAAAAAAGAGTAACCTTATTTTGTACCATAATCCTTTAACGGTAATAATTGAGGATAGTTGGTTTCATATAGAAGGTCAGGACAATAAAACAATTGTACGAAATTGCTAAGTGTTACAGCATCTTGTCGAGTAGCAGAGGTAGGAACAGGACAAGTGGGATTTTAACAGAGGATGAATTCAGGATGTGTAAGCGCGCCCTCAGCATTGAGTGCAAATCATAATGCTTGGAGGTGAGTGAATAATAAATATCTAATTGATCAAAGACACAATAACATAAAGTTGGTTGTTGCATGGAAAAGATAAAAGTTCAGAATAGAAAGAAAGTGCACCTTCAGAGTAGGCTTTCATATCCACATGATCAATGTTTTCAATTTTTCCCCAGTCTGAACCAACATTCCTTTCATAGAGCTTCAGAAACCTTGGGTCACAGCCCCAGATTGTGAGCTTATTAAGTGAAAATGGCAGCTTGGGGAGAAACTGAATTCGAGGGGCTTTTTCGATATGCAAACTCTGTAGTGATACCAACTTTTCCATCTGAGTAGGTAGGGTCTGCAGATTCTTAGCAACTCCTATCTCGATCAAACGGAGTGAAGAAGCATTCTGAAGCAACCACTCCTCTGGCAAGGAATCCATTGCATAATCATCACCAATATGCAGCTCCAAGGTGTACCTGAGGCTCTTTATTGGCTCCACCAGCAACATGGCTTCACGATCAACTTTGAGCTTCCATAGCATAAAGGAGCAGCCAGCCTGTGGAGATGATGAAGAATAGATTTTGTCACAGTACAGGATTGATAGAGTTCTCAGGGAGGCAGCAGCTCCAAGCCCACCGAGTGATAACAAGCTTTCACATCTGGCTATCAACATATCATTGAGATTTTTCAGTGTCCTAAACACTTCATCTGATGGAAGTTTTTCTACACTACTGCAACTGACCAATGATAACCTTCTGAGATAGGTGAGGTTTGGCAGTGACATGAGAACTGAAGCCTCAATATGACAGCATGGATTGATATCCAAGTTATTGAGTGATGTAGGGAACAGATTGCTGTCAGTCTTAACATTCCTCAGCATTGGGCATGCAACTATTTCTAGGAAATTCAAGTGATGTAATTCTGTGAAACCATTTGCCGGTAGATGGCATAGTTTTGCACAATGTCTCACGAGTAATGTCTTGAGGTGCTGAAGATGTTGCTGTTGATCTAGGAGACCATCCAAAGAAGTCAAATGTGCACAACTTTCAATGTGCAAAAGAGAAAGACGCGAATCTACTGATAATGATTCACATGTGCTAGCATATGCCTGATGTAATCTAGGGAGAACTGCAAGCCCAACATGCCTTATTATTAATTTCTCAAGGGTACAAGGTAAAGCAGGGAGTTTCTTCAGGTTAGGGCACCACCGGACGATCAGCGTATTGAGCAATGGGGGCAGAAATGCATTATCTGATTCTATGCTCCCAGATTGCTCCTCAATCACCGAGCCTAATTGGAAAAGGTGTTCCAGCTTTAGATACTTCAGTGAACTAAGCTCCTTAAATGATGGCAGGGTCCTCCATTCCATGCAGTATTGAAGCTCAAGTGACACCAAATGGATGAGAAATGAAGTCTCGATCCAAACCGGAAGTTGGACTCCATTGTATCCATACACATGCAACTGCTGAATTCCTTTGTTTGGTTCTAGGTTATCGATGATTTGATGATCTATATCCTCTGGATCATTTGAGTGTTTGTTCCATGATAGTGACAAAAACATCATGTCTGGTTTGTCCTTTAATTTGATCTCCATTGCGTCTTTACAGTTCCTGACATTTTGGAGGTTTCTTAGGCTGAGTCGCTTAAGGTTTGTTAAAGTACTCAATGCACTCAACATGTGACCATCATTTTTAGCTACCTCGAATTCTTGTAACTCCTGAAGTGTTGTTGGCATCCCAGTTTTAAGTATCTTTGATAACATACTGTCAGGAACATGAAGACAACGCAAGAAACGCATGTTCCGTATGCCATCCAAGTCTGCTTGTTTACCTGTGAAATATTTGAGCTTGAACACTTGCAGATGACAGAGTTTAAGGATACTTCGAATATGAGACTTATCACATGAAAACAGGAAGAGGTAACGGAGCTGTGTTAGACTGGGGATTTCATCAAGTGCATTAGAGAGGGATGGCACATCCAAGTATAGCAGACGCAAGCGTGCCGATTTACGAAGAACTTCTCCAAGCATAAGTTCAGCCTCTTGATCAAGACAAAATTCACTTTGTATAATAAGAGTACGTAAATTTGTTATAGGGGGGATTGCTCTTAAAGAGCCACAATGTGCAATAGACAAGTGTACTGTTGTCCGCCTGACATCTTGAAAATTATTGTCATCTACTCTTGCGCATTCATTTCGTGCAACAAACTGTGCACAGTCATGCATCAAATTATGCAGGACATAATATTCTTTCATATTTCCATTAGAAGGGTCTGTTTCCAGCAAACGGCAAAAGAACGATTTCCTTACTAATGCAGCAAAGTATTGTTCCCCAACATCCTCTGCACTAAACAGGTAGGCAGCCTTCTTATGCTGTAAGCCAGTATCATCTTGTTTCGATAAGCCAAAAGGTATCAATCCAGAACTAATCCACATGTTTGCTAATTCCACCTTGTTAAATTTGTATCCCTTTGGAAATATACTAAAGTATCTAAAGCAAATTTGCAGTTCTGAAGGTAGACGTTCATAGCTCAACCTAGAACTTGCAAAAATGGCATTAAGTCCCAGTTTCTGCCAGCCTTTCTGTAGGACGGCATTCCAATGATGGTTCTCCACACATGATCCCAACCATGAAGCGACCTTTTCTGTTACAAGTGGGCATCCTCCAGTATTTTCGGCTATCTGTTCACCGATCAACCGAAGATGATAATAACCTTCAGAATGCACTTGAGAAGGCAACCGACTCATGAACAACAAGAGATTGTCACTTTTGCCCAATTCATCCAGTTCCAGACATTCAGCTGGAGACCCTACAGCTTCTGCTGCCATATCAACCACTGATTGCATTCGAGTTGTCAGCAGGATACTGCTCCCTCTCTTACAGTTACTGAGAGTAGCCACCAGTGCTTCCCACTTCTTCACACTTTCGTCTTCCCAGGTATCATCCAGAACAAGCAAAAGCCTTTTGCCCGTAAGAGCGTGCTGCAGAAACTTTAAACTATAGTATTCAGGCGACACACTGGTAACAGTTTCCATTATGATTTTTGCTATTGTCTCTGTAGTGAAATCATAAGGCACTTGAACCCACACAACAAAGTCGAAAATGGTTGACACAATGGGTTCTTGGCAAGCTACCTTGGCAAGTGCAGTTTTCCCCATGCCAGCCACACCCAGAATTGCAAAAAGCCGGATATGATCAGTGCTGAAGATCTCAGACTCAGAGTTTTCAGCTGGTTGCTTGATCAACCACTGCACTATCTGCTCCTTCTCCCTCTCTCGGCCAAAGAGCTGTATCTCTTCCTTCTCTCTCCCTCGGCTAACCACCTCTATATCTTCCTTCTCCCTCCCTCGGCCAACTGCCACCGGAGTGGTTGTTCTGCTGGAGGATACAGAGATCTCAAATCGTAAATACCGTATTCGTGCTGCAATATCCGCTAACCTCATCAGGTGATCCAGCCCTTCCCGTATGGCATACGAATCAGGAGATTTCGCAAACTTGTTGGTGATCTTTGCCTTGAGAATATTGAAGGTCGGGTGGCGACCCTGTCCCACCAGCCCACGGTATTCGATCTCCTCGATCCAGTGCTCGAACCCCTCAATGTCAATCCTGAAACTCCAGATTTCTTTAAGATTGTAGCTGAACGGAATTTTCAGATTGGTCAGAACCAGATGACGGAACTCATCGAATATTGCTCGAACATGTCCGAGTCGTTCCAATATCTTCTCCTTGTCGACACCACCAAATCTTTTCTTGCTCCCCTTCTCCTTCTCCTTGACACCACCAAAGTAGAATAAAGCTCTGTCCATCAAAGATATGGCAACTGTCAGCAAGGGTTCGCAGAAAGACCAGTCCAGTGCTTCTTCCATTACTACCGGATCCAATTCTTCCTCCTTTTCTTCGCACTGTTTTCCAACGATAAGTGCAATATCTTGTGGTGTGGAGGAAGACAAACCGGATCGCACCACAAGACAAGAACTACTATCAGCGAAACAACAAAAACAGAAAAGATTTCAGTGCTTCAAATCCATATGTGTACTCCCGAAGAGGTCGCAGAAGCCGCAGGCGACGAAGCGAGGCATTGGCTCGGGTCCCCGCACAGGAGGCGGCAGCACGGGGGATCGATTCCGGCGCCGACGGCTGGTGCTCCCGGCGGGCGCGCACCGTGGACCGTGGTGGTGGCGAACTGCGGGCTGCGGCTCCCGGAGAGGCGGCGGAGTGGGCCCCGGCGAGGCGAGGCGAGGCGAGGCGGCGCGAGGCTGTACACGCGCGTCGCCGTTCCTCTTCTTTTCTCTCGATCCGGAGACGGGGATTGATCTGGATGAATTTGCCACCGAATTGGCAGAACTCACGTGATTTCCCACCTAACTCCGGCAATTCCTCTATCTTCTACAGCACTTTCAACCTATTTTCTTATTTTGTTAGACTCTTTGACTTTTACTTTTGCAAAATTTGTTACACAGCACTCAAAATTTGTGTAATTTACTGATAGATATAAAAAACATGCCATGGCTGGAATCTTTTGGGAGAAAATTTCCTAAATACCCCTGAAAAATTTCACAATCTTTTCTATACCCCTAAATTTTGCATCATTCCTTACATCGTCTTGAGTTTTCATTTAGATCTCCTCTATCCCTATTCCATTAGTTGACAATGAATTAATTGTTAGATTTTTCTAAAATGACCATATCGCCTATTTCTCATATTTAAATGCTATCTACTTCATAATTCACAATGTGAAAAATAGTTATTCGGCAACATATCCTATGCACATAGGCCCTCACGTGTACTCACGTGCACACCAACTAAAAATGTCACCAAAAAATTTATAAAAAAATCATACACATACTTTCAATTGTATTACACCTAGGGTTAAAATCTTAACGTCAAATTCATTATATTTTAGCCGTAACAAAAAAACAAAAAATCTGACAGTTTTAAGGTTGCAATTTTGTCAGAATTTTATCTTTTTTGTTATTATCTATGTAGAATGAATTTGAAGATGCGACTTTGCACGTAGATGTAATACTATTGAAAGTACATGTATGAATTTTTCTAGAATTTTTTGTGATAATTTTTAGTTGGTGTACACGGTGTGTACACGCGAGGGCCTGTGTGTATAGGATACGCTCCTTAGTTATTCATGATAAAATCAAATGGAGCATAATTATTCGAAAAGAAAAATTTAAAGTGTTGAACAAATTTATTTTTTGACAAAATCTATATAAGAGTTTTATTAGAAATTATGAACCAAAATTATTTATTTATTGGGTTCAAATTTTGATGAAAACAATGTACTAATTTCATAAAAGTTAATTTAGATTTATTTAAAATTTGGTTTTATCATGGCGATGTCTTTAGCAATTGCCCAATAAGGACGATTGCAACACAAGATTTAGAGTTTAGGGTTAGGGTGGGAGGACGGTCGTAAGGAGGGAAAGAGGAGGGTTTTGGTGGGAGGGGAAGATGAGGGTTTTCCACAGGCCTAGAGGGATGGCTTGGGCAGCGGCGAAGCAGTGGAGGGCTGGAGGCACCGCTGGAGCCATGGAGCTGGAGACCGGCAATGTGCAGGGCTGGCGGTAGGAGTGAAACCAACGAGTGGTTAGAAAGCGGGGCAAGGGTTTCATATCATCAGACTTAGAGAAGCACATTATAAGGAGGGAGGAGACCTATTGGGCGGACCTCGCTACGCTGTTTGCCTCTTTCGGCTAGTTGACGAGGCCAGGGGGCAACGCACTACAACAGGGGCTGGGAGGTAGTGGCTCCATGTTCGCGATTGTGTAGAGATAACGAGAGGCGATGGATGTGGGTGTGGACAAAAAAAGATATGTTTTATATTGAATGAGTAAATTTTACAAAACTACATATATTTTGACCAAACTATTACAAAACTATAAATTTAAGGTTAAATATCATAAAAATACATATTTTAGAGTTTAAACCCTAACACTATTGTTATATTGGGGCTGTAAACGTGATAGTTTTGTGATTAAACTGGTCCTAAAACCTATATAGTTTCATGATAATTTTTCTATTGAATTTGTAGTTTTCTAATTCTTTGGTCTTAAATATGTAGTTATGTAACAAATTTGGCGCTAAATATGTAGTTTTCCGATATAATGACTTAAATATTTAATTTTACGATAGTTTTGGTCAAAGTATTTGTATTTTTGTGAAATTTACTCTTGTTGAATTGATTTGAGCCGTTCAAAATTTGATTGTTTCTTTTGGGAACTGAGAATTAGACAACCCAAGAAAAGAAGAAAGTGATGTGGAATAAAAGAACTAGTTGATACCCGCGCTTTGCTACAATATATGTGTATGAATGCATTTTATATATTATAGAAATAGTAAATGTATATATTTAAATAATGTGAAAATGATGGTTTGACATTGCTTGTATATTGAGTTATAAAAACACAACGAAATTGTAAATAATAGTATGCCATGTTTGTATGATATTTAAATTTCTTTAGATAATAATTGCTAGTGGATGATGATGTGGTATATCTTATATGTTGAGCTTTAGAAGTTAGTGGACATCAACTCTATAGTAAAATAGGATTCGCAAGGGCTCTTCAAATGCCTAGGATGGCCTCCCTCCCCACCTCGACACCGATGGCGGGCCGCCTTGAACAACCCCCGAGGTCAAGCCTAGGTCGCATCTATCCACCCCACTCCTTAGAGGGGGAGCTTCTTATTTCCGTAGCTTCTTCTAGAACTAAAACCTTTCTAAACAATCCAACGTTTTATCCATACCGTGATACGTTGTCAATCTTAATGGTAAGGAATATGTTTTGTCTGATCATCCAAACTTGCCTTTGCATTTCAACCAAAGGAATTTCATTAGATTTATTTAAATTGCTTGTTGAGTGGTCTTCTGTGGCTGGGTGGTTGTAGCTCCTAGTTGGTAGCATTGGATTTTAGCATTAGCCAAAAAAACATTTGGATAATAACACTATTTATTACTAGTACAACATAAGGCACTAATTAACTGCAATAATTAAGCAGTATGTCTAGCCGTCCGTACAAGGTCATAGATATAAACTAGTTGGCACCCCGCTCCTTGCCACGGGATTTGCTAGTTTTATCGTCAAATAAAATCAATGTTTAAAATGATTAGATGCAACTCTATATATATACAACATAGATGATAATGTGGCTTCATGTATAGCCTCTGTTAGTACAATACAATTCATGTTTTATTTTTTTAAAACATCATTTTGTGTTGGATATATGAGAATTATTTTCATGCGTGATTTGCATATTGTCATAATTAGATAGCATGCACTTCTCTGCTTCATCTCAATCTTATTTCGAAAATGGGTTTAGTTTAATAATACCTAATTATTGTATGTTATCTAATTATTTATAACAAAATAAAACTTACATCTTATGCAATAATTGGAGTTGTATCCATGAAAAAAAAAGATAAGTTAGCATTATCTTTGAGGACCTGAGAGAGAAAAAACATAGTGTTAGGTGCAGAATGGATAATAATGTTACGCATGATTATAAGCTAAAGGAGGTGAATGGATGAGTAATCAAAAATTAATGGATGAGTAGCTTCTTGATCCAACTGCTGATAACTCTATACTAATGTGATCTGTGGCTTAAAATCGTTGATGATGTGGCTTCTTACATGTTTTTCTTTATAGGAGTAAATATATCTTAGTAAGTACCAACTATATATAGGAAGATAGGATAAGTTGGCTAATTAGGAATCATCGTATTCAACACAAAATTATGCAAGGAGAAACATGTGACAATTATTTTGAACCTTGCTAAGCCCACCGCCGCCAGTCTCGAGGGCGAAGGCGGGCGGATCGGCGTGCTACCGGCGCTCCCACTCCCGCTTGCATAAGCCCGCCGCTGCCGCTCCTGAGGGTGGAAGCAGGCAGATCCGCGAGCTGCCGGCGCTCCTGCTCCCGCCAGGCCGTTCCCGGTGACGGAGGCAACTGGATCTATGCGCCGCCGCGCTGTTGCTCCCGAGGACGGGAGGCGATGGATCCGCACGCCGCCGTCCTTCCCACCCGCACCTGACCGCTCCAGAGGACAGAGGCTGCCGGATCCGCACGCCGCCGTCGCTTCCGAGGATGGGGGGCGGCGGATCTGTGCGCCGCCGTCCTTGCCCCTACACTCTCCCCTTCCCAACGATGCGGGGTATGGAGGTGGAGCAGTGGCGACACAAGGATGGGCAACGGAGAACAGGGAGAGGACGGACGACGTCGGTGGTGACGAGTGGAGGGCGGGCGACAACGAAGGCGACTGGGGGAGTCCTGTGCCGGCACCAGCACTGACCGCAGGGCGCGAGGCGTGGGTGGGGCGATGGCCACGCAGTGGGGAGGTAGGGAACAATCCGTGGCTAGGGTTTAGGGGTAGATGCGGTTGTTTTTCGGAAAAGCCCCTTCGTTTTTTATGTTTACAACACTACCCCTAAAAGCGGAATTTTCTCTTTTTCGCATTGCATTTCTATGAAATAGGAGGGCTTTTCCAGAACAAACAAAACGGAGTGGGAACAGGTACAAGGACGTATGCGATATTTCGTGAAAACTCAAGGACTTTTTTTTTTTGCAAAATAGCCTATTAATGAAACCGGTTCCAACCCGCAGTGGAGACTGGCGCGCATGCACACCCCCACAGCGCCCAAATTTTGGATTGATTGGCGCACCATGTACAAGCGGTCACCTGCGCGCGCGCGAGGAGCCGAGGGCATAAAGGAGCGATGTATAAAGCAACGAGATAGCCAAAAAAAAAATTCAAAAAAAGGAGAAAAACAGAGGGTTTAGGCTAGTAATTGGCTGATGATGAGCATGAGTAGAGTATGAGTACGTGTACATAACCTGGACACCCAAAGTAAGTTTACTCTTAAAATTGATTGACAATAGTGCCCAATCTAGGATTTTGAACCTTGCTAAGTAGCAAGGTACACAACCTCACCAGTCACCACCTATCCATCTGGCCACAATGTTGTCTTCTGATGTCTCACTCTACTTTCTGCCATTGTATCCTAGAATCATATTATAAACACTCTCCTTGTGTAAATAATTTTGATTGCCAATGATGGGAATAATTAACTTTTTGCCACTCTTGCGAGTGGTTCTAAATGATTTACCACTGGGCCCACATGTCATAGACACATGAGGGATCACATGTCATAGACAGCGAGTGACAAATCATTAATTGGCACATCTTAAAATTGTCAAATAATTAAATGTGATGAGCTGATGAAACAAGGTACAACTGATCTCAACATAAATGATGACAAAGACACATGTATTAATTACAAATAGATCGAGATGAGAACGTTCCTAGCAAGTATTCACCAGCAAGCGGGCAGTAGTACGCAATGCATGCACACATCCAAACAAGGGGTACAGGAAGAGATATGGCTTAAAAAGCTGAATATAAATTCATATTCCAGATGTAGCAAAGATAAGAGTAGACTGGAAACATCAAATCTTGTAGAGGCACGAGTCTTCCAAATTTCTTCATGCTGACAGATTAATATGTATTAAAAATCCGACTGTAAATTCATAATAATTTTACAGAAACTGAGAAAGCATATGTAATAAACAGTTCGCTTGATATATATACAGAAAGCATCTAAATAAATTATAGAGAACTGTTTTACATATATGCTGCAGTTGAAGTAGGTACCATAACAAATATGATGGCTAGCACATGCTGAATAATAATACTATACATTTCTAAGAGCCCAAGAGAACAGGGTGAAACGGTTTGGAAAGATCAAACATTGCCCAAGGAGAGTGATTGCTTGGCTTACTGTCCGTCAAATCGAACATCTCTAAAGGAACTTCCCTCTAAAACAAAGTATAGTCAATATTTGAAATTGTGCCAAAAAAGGGCATGATTAAGAGATTCTATGGTAAAAGAGTAAAAAGGAAAAACTATCCAAGAATACAAAAGTTGGCATGAAAATATTGCATATCTATCATATTTTGGGGGTAATGTTACAACTATGGATCCGACAAATCTTTGACCACTCAGAACCACCAGACTGGCATTCCCCATGCAACTCATTGCAACAGCCGTTGATGTCAAGGACCCACAGGTTTGGGGGCATCAGTGGGAGCGACTGAAGAAGTGGAGTGTTATGCAGAAGCATGCTTCGTAGAGTGTGCCATTCATGCATATTAGGCAAAGACTTCAACAGTTCCGCGTTGCTTATTTCTATATGCTCTAGGTGAGATCTATTCTGTAACAGCCATTCTAAAGGCAACTCAGCCATTTTTTCTCTCTCTAATATGATAAGTTTTTTCGTAAGGCACAGATTTCTTATTGGGCTTATAGCAAGTAACTGATGGTCATCAATTTCAAGTGTTTCAAGCTTAAGATAAGTACTTTCATCTGATGCTGGAGGAAGCCTTGATGACGTAGTAACCAAGTTGGCACAATGCTCTATCCTCAGTATTTTAAGATGAGAAAGGGCTTCTAGTCCACCCAAGGAAGACAACCTGTTACATTCAATGATTCTAATGCTCTCCAATTTAGACATCCTTTTGAAATCTGATGCATCAGGAAGGGAGATCAACATGTGGCAACAGACCAGGCTTAAGACAGTGAGAACTCTGCAATGTTCCTCTTGTAAGAACCCATTTAGAGAAACCAGAAGATTGCAAGACTCAACATTCAAAATAGAGAGCTGTGACTCCACCAAAGAAACACGTCTTCGCCCCATATGAGTACACATGGTTGGCAGACTTGACATTCCAACTCTATCTATGTCCAAATACCTCAGACTAAAAGGTAAACTGGGTAGCTCTGACAGGCCCAGGCAATTCTTCACAACAAAAGTGATCAGATGAGGAGGCAGAACATCAGGACTGGTGTCTCTGTATCCATACACAACAGTGCTGTAGGATGAACTAGCAATATATTCCAATTTCGGTAGGTTCTTCAAAAACAGATGCTTTAGTGTCCATAGATATCCAAATGGAGGAAGTTTATCCCATTCCACACATCCATCAAGCTTCAGATATACCAAATTGGAAAAATACTTAGATTCCATCCACAATGGAGGTCGTGTGCCGTTATATCCAGAAATAACTAAATGCTTGAGATTACTGTCAGGAACAAGCTTATTAAGGATCCTACCATCACAACTAGCTTGATCAGCACACCATTCCAAAGACAATACCTTCAGATCCGATTTCTTATCCAGTTCAGCATCAGATGCTTCAGTGTGATCAATAACATTTTGGACATCAAGCACAATGACTTTTTGGAGCTTCCTTAAATCCTTCAGCTCAGTTATTTTGTGGCCATCTGTTCTTTTCACACTGAACCCATTCAACTCTCGAAGAGTAGTCAGGCTACCAATCTGAGCGATCCTGGACACTGTAGTTTTAGGAAGATGCAGTTTCTGCAAGTGAGGTAGATTAATACTTATAGATCTACTTTCATTTTCTTTCTCAATCTTTAGGATCTGAAGGACCTCCAGGTGACAGAGCTTAAATAATTTACTTAGATTAGATTCCTTGGTAGCTGACAGATAGATGTACCTCAAGTGCTCAAGCCCAGCAATAGTGTCGTTCATACAAAACCAACCATTTCCGTATAGCTTTAAGAGTCACAAGCTTGTCCTGCCTTCGATTGAATTTTTAAGAGCATTTGCATGTTCTTCCTGGATGGAATTTTCCTTATTTTCTACGACAAGAGTGCGCAGGTACTTGAACTTGGAAATAACATTTATAGTTTCAGCATTTATGCCTTCTACGTACAAGTGTCGCACTGTTAGAGGTATGCCAATTCCATGGTCAGTGGCTTTTAATCTTGAACATTCCCCAATGGAGACAGTGCATGAAAATTCATGCATTCCATCATGCAAGACATAGTAATCTTCAGAAGTATCAACATTCAGTTCTCTGGGTACAAGTGAAAAGAATGATTTTTCCCTAGAGTATTGAAGTACTGTATAGCAATATCTTCCCGGTTATTTATGCCATCCTCTCTTTGCAATATCAGTCCTGAACTCACCCACATCTCAACCATCTCTTCCATCTTGAACTTGTAATGAGGTGGAAATATGCTGCAGTACCGGAAGCAAACCTGCACTTCATTACTCAGGCTTTCGTAACTCAGTCTGAGAACTTTCTTGATTTCAGTGGCAACATCATCAACTTTGTGGATATCGTGATTTAAGATGGTGTTCCATCTGGCATGATCTGTGTTTCCTTGTAGATGCCGGCCAATTGTTCTTGCTAACAAAGGGCATCCTTTGAGTTTTCTGGCAATCTGTTCACCAATCAATTGAAGCTCGAAGCAGTCACTGGGACTCAAGTCACCAAACGCATGATGATTGAAGAGCTTCAGAGTGTTCTCTTGATCTAAACCACCCAGCTCCAAACATTTATATGTATCTGGAGGCATCTGGCCTTCAACAGCATTAGCCACTGGCCTTATTTGGGTCGTGAGCAAGATTTTACCTCCCATTGGGGCATTTTTTCTGATTAGATCTAAAAATTGTTGCCATCGTTCACTTTGTGCATCATCCCGTGCATCGTCTAAGACCAGTAGAAATTTGTCAGTCATAATGGTGTCCAAGCCATCAGCGCTAGCTTTGTACCTGTTGAATGATCCCGAGATCTTCCTCACCAACACTTTAGGATCAAAGATCTTAGATACGTCTGCCCATATGATTTTGTTAGCAAAATGATCTTGAACCTTCTTATCTTGACAGACAAACTGGGCAAGTGTTGTTTTCCCCATACCACCAGCACCAACAATTGCACACAATGAGAGCTTTTGATCTCTAATATTTGGAGTTAGAACACCGAGCCAATCGATTATTGCATCCTTTTCCTTGAGCCGACCAAATATAGTTGTTCTCAACTCTTTTGTGACCTCCTGTATGCTGGCAGAATCTTGGATGTGCGCTTTACCATGAGAGCACGAGCTGGGATATATGGCCGGGAGGGATCTCCCTGCATTGTCAAGGACTGCATCTAAATTCTTGAGTGCATCTTTCAGATTCTCCGTTGCTCTACTGGAGTCAGCAACATGGAATTTCCTGCTGATGCTACTCAAAAGGGATGATAAGCTCACCTTGCTGCGATTATTGGCGCTGCTCTTGAGGTCCAAGAACTCCAGTGTATCGAGCGCATCTTCGGCCTCCTGGATGGCATCCCTGAGCTGCCACACCACCTCAGACAAACTTGGATTGCTCAGTGTCTGCTGCCGATCAACAGCGTAGAGGATCGCTTCAACAAAGGGCAGCTTCTGCTGCAGCCTCTTGCACAGATCCCCGTCGGGAATGCGATCGACAATCTTTTTGACGAGGTAGGTGATGGCCGGCTGCACTACGGCCTTCCCGGCGAAAACAGCTGCAGCTTCCGCCATGCCACGAAGAGATTTGGCTGGAAGAGGATGAGGATCAAACAGTCTTCTCGGATCAAACAGTCTTCTCTCGAGGTCAATGCTCCCTCAGTAATGCGCTGGTTCGGAACTCGGAAAATTCCAAACAGCTCTGCAAATGTAGTTGTTGCTTTCAACCCCATATATACTTAATTCATCAGCATCCACCACTTGGAATAAACAATTTCGACCAAATTGCGAGATACCTGCGATTTTGCTACTATCTACCGGTGGTGATTGATTACTTCCATTGATTGGTGACACAGGTGGAAAATTGGAAAATATCACGAAACAGCGGACGGAGCAACTAGCAAGGCTCGCACACAAGAAAACAGACCCTCCCTAATCACCATCAGGCTATCATAGATCGACTCGTCAATGACGATGGCGAATGCAGCAAAAGCCATGGGGGCCCTTGTGGTGGTCCATAGGTTTGGGGGGGGGGGGGGGGGGGGAAGGATGATGTGCTAACCACCACTTCCCCAGCCGGCCCGCCCCCATGGGCATCCTCTCCGGCTTCGCCCGTGGACCCCAGCTAGACCTAGCCCTAGCCCTAGCCCTAAGTCCAGATCTACGAGCTAAGCTTGTGGCGTACCTGCGCCGGGCCGTACGTCGCCGGCGATGCCAGCCCTCCGGCGGACCGGCCTCCGCGCCGGCGACAACCGGGCGTTCCATCTTCTGGCCTTGGTGCACGCCATGGTCCGCGGTCGTTTATTGCGGTGGGTCCGTCGTGTCGGGCTCGGGCTGTACTGACGACGGTTTGTGTGGGTGTGGCGTTTGTTAAACTAGATGAATGCACCGTGCCGGTTGCTACGGTAAATTAAGCTACATAATATGTTATAAATAACCTGTAATATAATTATTAAAACTAAAATAAATTGATACTTATAAATTTTGAGTGTAAAAATAATTTTTTAAAAAAATTACACAGTACAACACAGATACTCACAACACATACGCACTCACCCCTATGAACATACGCACGCAAACCTTACCCCTATGAGCATCTTTGAAAACTGGGTCGGCAAATCCTGGAGAGATTGACGAAGTCACCACAGACGCCTCGCTGTCGAGATTGCATGGTGTTAAGAAAGAAGAGACAATTTAAATAATAGATCTATCACCCAAAGGTTAGAAATATTTGAGGTGATGTAGCCTAATAAGATAAGAGAGAAATAGCATTAACTAATGTTAAAAAAAATACCGCTATTATTGTTCCAGGAAGATTATATTTTTTTCATAGTTTATATTCAACATTTGACCGTTTTATTTAAAAAAATTTTATGATTAGTATTTTTGCTGTTATTACATAATAAAACATGTATAGTATTTTACGTGTGACTGTTTTTTTAATTTTTTTTCATAAATTTTTTAAATAAAATAAACGATTAAATGTTGGACACGAAAACTCATAACTGCACCTAAAATAAATTAATGGGTAGTAGAAAAGATACTACCAACCTATTTAAAACGGTATACTTAACTATTCTGATGTTATTTTTTTATTTTTCTACTTTACTCTTCTGATGCTATTTTTTTATTATTTTAAATATATACATTCACAACTACTCTCTCCGTAAAAAAAAAAATCCTGACTTTGAATCTGTACGTACACATGATTAGGATTTTTTTGGGTTTTTTTTTTACAGATGGAGTACGTCTCAACTCTTTTTCGAAAAAAAAAAGTTCTCAACTTTACTCTTCTGCTGATGATCATATACTAACCTTAAGACTCAAGGCTGATTAAAAACACACCATGAATTATTATTGCTACAGTAGTTTAGTCATAAAGAAACTACAATACATTGTACAGTAACTGTTATATCCGTTCGCTAATTTTGTGACCGAGGTTAGAACAGTTTACTATTGGGTTACTTTCTTCATTTAAAATATTGCTACTTAGGCCAATTCGGCTGCTACCCTGAGAGAAATTGGCCTGACCTGAGATAAGCTTGGATGTTGTACGTACTATGTTCAGATTTACAGTACTAGAATATGTCACATTTAATACTAGGTTGGTTTTTTATGAGATAGAGAGAGTAGTTGTTTGGTTGCTTCCCTGATGCATATCCTCCCTCGCCTGGCCCGATATCTTCCGGCATGGGATTAGCTTGAGTCAGGCCACCAAAGATAGTCGCCTGAGCCCTAGGCATAGCAGCGTGCTTTAGTTATTATCCTAATCTCGCTCTTAGAGGTCGCAACCAATCGAGTAAAGCCGTCGTCACCACCATCGAATGAAGCCACCATTGCGATGGTGTCTCTCTCGTTGTCGAGTGAAGTAGCAGCCGCCGCTGCCGCTCCCGTCGTCAAGCGAAACCGTTTTTGGAAATATGGTCACAATTCGATATATTTTAATTCAAATTATTAAGATAATAATCATGACTTTAACAGGAAATAAACTAGTGCAATTGTTAAACAGAAGCAACGAACAAATCATGCTTAATATATAATTAGCATAGATATTCACCATAGGGCAATGTATTGAAGACATTGCGACAAACAGAAATTTAGCGAGCATGAACAGTAGTATAGAGAGATTATACCCAGTAAATGTTCCTCCGCTGGATTGTGAGGTAGAATTGCCTCCGTTGATGTTGTCGCCGTTGTTCCCTCCAACTCCGGCGCCATTCCCTCCTACTCCTGGAGTACCATGGCCGGTGGAAGCCATGGCGATACAGAGGAAGCAGAGCAGTCGCGTCGAGACGCTCCCCAAAAACTTGATCGCTCGCCTACCCGTGCAGGTTCTCAAGCGGACGGAGTTTCGGAGGCACCTGCTCGTCCTGGATCTGTTGTGCGCGCAACATATCAGAACCGGGGAAAACAGAGTAGCAGCGCCAGAGCTCTGTCACGGTGGTGGCTTTTTTTATAGCGCAGGAGGGAGCGCTTCTCATCCATTACCGGCGGTGGTGGCTTTTTATAGCGCAGGAGGGAGCGCTTCTCGTCCATTACCGGAGTAACAGTCGCGCCCACAGTCTGTTGAGTCGGATTGAATGGGCGGTGGCGGCATTACCGGAGTAACAGTCGCGCCTGCAGTCTGTTGAGCCGGATTGAATGGGCGGTGGCGGCTTTCTATAGCGCAGGGGGATTGAATGGGCGGTGGCGGCTTTTTATAGCGCAGGAGGGAGCACTTCTCGTCCAGTGGCGGCTTTTTATAGCGCAGGAGGGAGCACTTCTCGTCCATTATCGGAGTAACAGTCGCGCCCGCAGTTACGAGAGAGAGAGCAGCCGCCCACCTCCCACGGCCGGCCAGCGCACGCGTGTGGCAGTCTGCCCACTATCTCAACCGGTCAACAGGGGCTCTTCTCTAGTTCCCAATTTAAGTTGAGATCTCTTCACTTAAATTCCTGAGGTTGTTTTATTACCTCTAATAAATATTTATTGTGGTCTATAGAATTTAATTGAATTAAATCGGGTCTAGCCTATTTATTCCAACAACCGCCGTTTTCTCGTCAGATGACGTCGTCTTCGCTGCTTTGTTGGATCCGGCCGTCGGCACGAAGCATTTACTGCTGGACCTTGTCATCCTTCGATTTTGCTTAGCATGCGAATGGGAGAAAAAAATGGAAGTTTTTCTTGCAGCTATATCGGATTTGGGGATTTCTTAATTTCCTTGTATTCTCCTGCCTTCTTTTCTTGATGCAGATGCGTTGATATGGGGATCTCTTTCCTCCTGTTCTCCTTTCCTTTTCTTTTCTTGATTCACGAAGGATTTTTTTGTGGAAAGTTAGACAGTACAATTATTTTTGTTGGAGAGAAGATGCAGTTACGCTCTAATTTGTTTATTGCCGTAAACACATGCGTTAGGAGTAACCATTTGAAGCATAGTTGCAGTTTGCCCCTCTCAGGCCAGGTAGGCCATCCAAACAAGTTCGTTCTCAGGCTACCTGACCAGGCAAGTACTCATGTGCCTCTCAGGCACACAAATTTATTAGGTATGTTGCTGAGGGCATCAACCAGATAGGCCCTTACCTAGGAGACGATTGAACACTTCCTATAGAACAATGAATCTGAATAGTAGACTAGTGTATAAGAATCACCTACTAGGTAGCAATATTTTGAAACGAAGGTAGCTTTCGATTTGAGGGAATCAAACCGTTTTTACTGAGAAATGCTCAACACCGGGCAACCGGTGCGGGGGGAGCTGGATCAGGCGCTCCCCCCCCACCCTGACGCGCAGTGTCTCCTCTTGGCCCCACCATGTATCTCCACCATATACTCCACTGCAACAAATCACCCACATATTTTAGAAACCCTTTATTAAGGGAATCTAGTGCACTCACAATGTTTCACTATGTATAGATCTAATGTTGCAGTGAACTAAAATATTCCATTGCAACAAATCACCCACATATTTTGGAAACCCTCTATCTCTATTAAGCGAATTCGTTTAATTTTTTGTTCCAAAAAAAATGTTTCACCTAGTGTACTCACAATGTTTCACTATATATAGATCTAATGTTGCATTGAACTGAAACATTCTTTCGCTATTAGCTGAAACATTATTTTTATATAAGGTGAAACAACATCCGATTTAAACGAGTGAAACATTTTCGATAAACAATTCCGATATGCCTGGTATGCCTGGTGGAACATCGTGCAACATTTAAAAATAATTCAATAATAAGCTAATTTTTTTTCGTCAGAATATATCCATGTGTGGTCTTGTTTTGAAGATTTAATTGCAATGAATTTAATGGTGCAATCAGATCATGATTTGGATAAGTAATTTAAGAGAAAAATCAGTTTAAATAGTTTTGCACGTAAATCGGGCGCCCAAGCTGGAGTCGCTTCCGTTTTCACTCCGTCCGTCGCATCCTGTACTAAATCTGAGATAATCCTAATTGGCGCGTACGCACGTGCCGGCCCACACGTCCCATCCTCAGTCATTCTTAGCGCACGCGCTGACGAGATGCGCGTTTATTTTTTTTCGGAATTTTTTTTCTCTATACGCATAAAACTAATTCGGTTAGTTTTAGATAATGATAATAATTAAGTTAAGATTTGTCTTTTTTCCAAAGATCTTTTGAAGTAACAGATTGAAAAGAAATCTATACGTAGAGTCAAATTCTGAAAACTTTCAACCCAGATTTAAAAAATTTCAACCCAAATTTAAAAACTTTCAACCCAGATTTGAAAACTTTCAACCCAAATTTAAAAACTTTCAACCTAGATTTGAAAACTAGATTTGAAAACTTTTTGAAGTTAAATTTTGAAAACTTTCAACTTTTCAACCTAGATTTAAAAACTTTCAAGCCAGATTTGAAAACTTTCAAGTCAAATTTGAAAACTTTTAACTCAAATTTGAAAACTTTCAACTCAAAATGTAAAAATTTTCAACTCAAATTTAAAAACTTTCAATACAAAATTTTAAAACTTTCAAGTCAAGATTTGAAAACTTTCAAGTCAAAATTAAAAACTTTTCAATTCTACATTTGTAAAGAAGTGTGCAAAAGATTGAAAAAAATCGGAAAGAAACGGAGAAAAAAAAGCGCTCAGAGGCAGGAAAAAAAGATGCGAACAGAAAAAAAACGCAAGCCCTTTTTTTACACGGTAAGCGCTAGGGTTAGTAGGGGAAGCCAAAACACGTGCGGCTTCCCGTTCTCGCGCGCGCGCTCAGTAGGAACACCCCTAAATCTGTGGTGCTCTGAAACACGAAAAACAAAAAAAGGTGGCCTTGAATTCAGTACAAATCGAGAATAATGCTACGATGTCCAATGCAACTCCCGTTGCCAGTTCCGTTCATACAAAATTCAAATGCAGCACAACACTCGTATATAGAACAATCAGAAACAATTCAGGCATAGTAATCTTATCTTAATAATGGAACTTTATGTCATGAATTAAGCAGAATTAGTCATGATCACACATATATCATCTGGTGAGTGTATGCTTCCAGGGTCACACTCCAAGATTACAGTCTCTGCAGATGATCACCATCCAATCCAGTCTTGCTCTTCATGGCCTCATATCGAACCCGCTGCTGAGGCCTGTAGGCATCACTCCATAGCCCATTTGGTCTGGCACCCTTGCTGCAATCGGGCTCTGCATGTCAATCTAGCTGTGATCAGTTCAAATGCAACTTAAAATAATGGCATGCTGCCATAAAAAGGTAAAAACTGGATGCTTTGTCCCCAAGCAGTTGCTGGGAGAGTACTCCCTCCATACTCGTAGAGGAGGTCGTTTTAGACAACAACACGGTCTCCAACACACAACTTTGACTTCTTGTTATAAAAATATCTATTATATACTATAAGTCCATTAAACTTCCTACAAACGCTCCTAAACCGCCATGTTGCGCTCGTACAAACGCTCCTAGACCACCACATAGCATTGTTTAATCTCACCGTCGATTTTCACTTAAATTGGTAGACCCGATATTTTAGACCATTAGATTGGATGTATTATTTTCTTAAAGAAACTAATACTTTTCTCATGTTTACTGTGGGCCGGGAAACCAAACAAAAACTCCGTATACGTATCCCATCAAAAAGTATTCCGTAATTACGTACAACTGGAAAAGAAGCTGCGTAATAAAAAAAAAAGTAAACATAGGTACGTAGTGCATTATAAAAAATCGATGGTACATAAATTAGGATTTTCTACAATTTAAAAATAAAATATATTACTCTATAAATTTACGAAAATTAATATAAAAATAAAGTATCCAATCAATGCTCTTTAAACGTTCTATCTTTAAACGCTTTTAGTCCACCACGTGGCACAGTTTATTCTCACCGTCGATTTTTATTTAAATTGGTAGACCTATTATTTTATACTGTTAGATTAGATCTATACTTGCCGTCGATTTTTATTTAAATTGGTGGACCCAATATTTTATACCAATTTAATTAGATCTATATACATCGACATCTACTAAAAAATACACGTAAGTATTCCAGAAAATAACTATCAAAAACTACCAATTAAGTATGTGCATAGTATTCCTGCCAAAAAAGAAAAACAAACGTATGTACGTACTTATGTACTGCCGTTTGCACATCTTTTTTTTTTCCTATTTAGATTAGTTCAAAAGCATACTAATCCCTCCGAACACCCGTGCACGCACATGGGCACGCACACTTCCTCCATCGTCCAATAATCCTCTCTCTCACCTTCCTATATTCTATCTAATATTTTAATTTTTTTTAAAATATTATAAAGAAAACAATTACCCATTAATTTGCATTTAAATATGTAGATCCATAACATTTAACCGGTGAAACCATTAAATCCACATATAAGAAAACACTCTTCTAACTTTAAAGATATACGTACTTTTGCCATTTGCGTGACAACCAAATAACAACAAAACAATAAAAATATACTAAAACCATAATGAATAATAATACACATGTACTATGCTATTTCATGTACTACATTCTAACTTTTAACTATAATTCTGAACAAGCATTAGTCCCGATTCATAGCGAAAAAATATTATATTTTGGGATAGAGGGAATATGTTATTTCGAGTTGTATTCTAATTAGACACATGTCATCGAAAAATCCATGAAAAACATAAATGAATTGAAAAATGTAGATTATATAATAGTTAAATTAGATACGACTTATATTTTTGAAAAAAATAACTCCAACAATAAAAAATACACATATATCAAAATGACACTTCTAAATTTATCATAAATGTACTTTTCATGTATTTTGTGTTTTCTCTATTCATATATTATTGGAAAATTAAAGAACAAATATATTCTTTTGACACCATATTGATGTTCTTTATCTCCTACCTAGCCTTCGTTCCATCTAGCTCATTGGTTGAGCATGTCCAGGGCACACAAATCGATGTAGGTCATTAGCGTAATATTAATTAAGTATTAAATATTATAAACTCAAAAGTGAATTTATTTGATTTTGAAAAAAAAAATTGTATAGAAAATATTTTTCAAATACACACCATTTAGCAATTCAGTAAACGTAGTCACGATAACTAAGTGAGTAGCCAATCAGATAAACGTTTTAGAACTTAACTATAAATATATTACGTATGTACTAAAACTAATATGTAGCATACAATATATAATTTTTCAATAATGTCCCCACTAATTTATCCCTATGTATATAAGTTCTATATACAAACCACTATCCACCAATTGCCAAGTCATATTGCTTACATGGTATCCATGCACAGTGCGTCTAATAATTAGCTGACATCCAATGAACACGTTTGTCATGAAGCACAGAGGATAAAGGACGATACTAATGCTGCTTTTCATTCGTTAGAGTTCAATGAACACGTTTGTCATGAAGCACAGAGGATAAAGGACGATACTAATGCTGCTTTTCATTCGTTAGAGTTGGGAACGTTTCCCGCTGGCACAGAAAACGGAGCAGTTTATTAGCGTATGATTAATTAAGTATTATCCTAAAAAAACTTGAAAAATGGATCGATATGATTTTTTAAAGCAACTTTCCTATAGAATTTTTTTTTGCAAAAAACACACTGTTTAGCTGTTTGAGAAACGTGTGTGCGGAAAATGAGTGAGGAGAGTTGGGAACTCTCAGTTCCAAACTCAGCCTAAGGGCATGTATGAACAAATGATAGGTAAATAGAGAGTGCCACCAAGCCACATCAAATAATAGTTGACTACAAATAGATTGTGAGTATGAGTAATAGCATTCCTACACTCCTACAAATACTCCTAAGGCTGCGTTCGGGAGTGAGGGTTCCCAACCCTCATTACCTGGCACGCAAAACGGAGCAGTATTTAGTGCGTGATTAATTAAGTATTAGCTAATTTTTTCTAAAAATAGATTAATATGATTTTTAAGCAACTTTCGTATATAAACTTTTTGCAAAAAACGCACCGTTTAGTAGTTTGAAAAGCGTACGCACGGAAAACGAGGAGAGGATGGGAATAGCCACTGCCGAACACAGCCTAAGATGCTATGTGACGCTAAATATAAGAAAAAAAGGCAAAACATCTGGTCATCAATTTACACTTAAACCGATGAATCCATTTTCAACCATTAGATTAGATATATTCTAATTCCTTGCTTCTAAAAATCAACTAATCTATCCCTATGTACGTATGCACACAAGAGATATCGAAAAGAAGAAAAAGAGAAGAGTGCATACGATCTGTCCCATCTCGGTAGTTTTCTATTTCTCTCTTTATAGCCCTAAGGTTTTCTTCAAATTATGCATGTATATAGCAACCAGTCCTGGCGATGTTATCAAAGAAGCAACGCCGCTATGGCGCCACTTCATGCCATCCCACCAATTTTCTTGAAAGTATTTTTTTAAATATTGTAAAGGTAATCATAGGCGCTCATATAAACGTGTACATACCCACTCCATGAATACATATATGCATACCCTACCCCATATGAGAGAAATATTTGTTCAAAAAAGGAAAAAAGTAAGTGCGTACGACAGATTACTATTCACTAGAAAAAATATATATATATATACGTACAATCGAAAATGTCATATGGAACCATATAATATCATTTTTAATTATGTCGTTCTCATGTAAATAGCATTAACAATTAGCACAAATAATTTCAACAATATAAATTATTCCTTTGTATATTACCCATAAACATGCATAGGTGAATTAGATGTATAATAAAAGAAAAAAAAATCTTGCGGAGGATGGTGATAGGCGAGTTTACATAAAATTGATACAAAGTGATTTCTGTTTGAATATGATAGTCATTTTTATTTGTATATAAATTCTATGGTCTATTTAACAATATAAATATTTTTTATTTTAGGTTATATGTTAATCTAGGGTTTTTATAATGGATACAGTGAGACATGACCTTTTTTTAGTATTCTTTTTATAAACAATAAATAAATTACCCGCGTATCTGCGCGGGCTTTTTTTCTAGTTTATTGAAAAGTGATATATGTATACTTTTATGAAAGTATTTTTCAAGACAAATCTATTCATATAATTTTTACATTTTCAAACTCAACAACTTAAGAGTTATTCATGATTTATATTCCCAAGGTTTAACTTAAGCATTGTCCTAAACAACTTTCTTTACGAGTTCGGAGGGAGTACATCTCTAGTGGTGAAAAGGAGTAAAGCAAAGCCTCTGCTCGGATATTAATATGCTCTTCTTTTGCATATAACTACCATATTGTAAATGTGTACTGTGGTACTCATATTTCGAACAGAACGAGGATGCAAAAACTTCAGAATATATTATAGATATGTGCTGTAGTACTGAAATTTTGAACAAAATGAATATACAAAAATTCCAGAGTACATTATCGTTATGTTGAAAAAGAGTATAATATCCATTTAGCTTGTGCAAAAGAGGCAGCAAAGAGGACATGCCAGTCTTGATTTGCAGTTTTGCACTAGCTTTTTGATGAAGTACCTGTAAAGTTCATATCATCTGGTGCTACCAGCAACAAGAGTGTAGAGTCTGTTCATTGCATTGATTGCGTTCTGGATATTGCACCTTACCAGAGGCAAGATTGGATCATATTCATATGATGCTACTGACAACATCGCAATGTTTGTAGGAAACTACTCAGCTATTCATGGGTCTTACTCTTTACACAAAGGTTTCCACTGTTCCACATGTTGCACTGGTATTTAGTCTATGACAACAAATCGGGGGGAAGGATTGGTGGTGCTGTCATCAAAATATTGAATCTTATCATCATCGTCGCTTGAATCTACAAAACAAAAGTACATTAAGTATACGGATTTGCTTATGCAGGAGTGTGAAGCATTAACACCCATGACCCACAGGTAGCAGAAGCATCCAAAAGGATTCGGACAAAAAAACATTTCAAGATGAGCTGAATGTTCTCCATCATAGACATGGGGAGGAAGAAGATTAGTTTATTTAGCATGACAATAAGGTCGATATAAAAGTACACATGTTACAGGACACATAGAGTTTCTAAACAAGCAACTGTAAGAAAAGAACCTACTTATAATCCTTTAATAACTGTAATAATTCAGCAAATTTGTTTTTGTATAAAAGATCAGAACAATAAATCCTTATATAAAATTGTTAAGTGCTATAGAATCTTGCACAACAGCGGACGTAGGAACAGGACAAGTGGTATTTCGATAGAGGATGAGGCCAATCAAATAATCCATACTAAACAAAAGATGAGTAAGCACTCAGCATGAGAATGAATTATAATTCTTAGTGATGACTGGTGAGTAAATAACAAATATCTAACTGATCAAAGACACAATAACATAAAGTTAGTTGTTACATGGCAAAGATAAAATTGAGAACAGAAAGAAATGCACCTTCGGAGTAGGCCTTCATATCCACATGAGCAATGTCTTTGATTTTGACCCAGTCTGAACCAACATTAGTTTCATAGCGCTCCAGAAACCTTGGGTCACAGCCCCAGATTGTCAGCTTATTAAGTGAAGCTGGTAGCTGTGGGAGGACCTTAATTGCAGGGGCTCTTTCGATATGCAAGCCCTGTAGTAATTCCAAATTTTCCATCTGAGCAGGTAGGGCCTGCAGATTCTTAGCAACCCCTATCTCGATCAAACGGAGCGAAGAAGCATTCTGTAGCAACCACTCCTCAGGCAAGGACTCCATCGCATGATCATCACCGATGTGCAGCTCCATAGTGTACTTGAGACTCCTTATTGGCTCCACTAGCAACATCGCTTCACGATCAACTTCGAGCTTACGCAGCTTAAAGGAGCAACCAGCTTGTTCAGAATATAAATGATGGATCTTGTCACAACATAGGATTGATAGAACTCTCAAGGATGGAGCAGCTCCAAGACCACCCAAGGATAACAAGTTTTTGCATCTTGCTATGGAAACATCATTCAGATTTTTCAGAGTCCTAAACACTTCCTCTGATGGAAGTTTCTCTATGTTACAGCAGCTGAACAGTGTAAAACTTCTGAGGGATGTGAGGTCTTGCAGTGACATGAGAACTGAATCCTCAATATGACCACATGGATTGATGTCCAACTTCTTGAGTGACATAGGCCACAGGTTGCCTTTGGCCTCAACATTCCTCAGCATTGGGCATGCAACTATTTCTAGGGAAGTCAGGTGATGTAATTCTGTTAAACCATTTGCAGGCAGATGTCTTAGGTTTTCACAATGTCTCACAAGTAATGTCTTGAGGGACTGAAGATATTGCTGCTTCTCCAGAAGACCTTTATCCAGAGAAGTCAAATCTTCACAACATTCAATGTGCAAAAGAACAAGACATGACTTTACTGATGATGACGAGAATGATGATTCACGCGTACCAGTATAACTTTGATGTATCATCGGCAGAACAGCAAGCCCAACATGCTTTATTATTAATTGATGAAGGGTACAAGGTATTGACGGGAGATTTTTCAGGCTAGAGCACCACCGAATGATGAGAGTTTTGAGAAATGGAGGGAGAACATTCTCTGGTTCATTGTTCCCAAATTGCTCCTTTTTCACTGTACCTATGCATTCTAACTGTAAAAGGTGTTCCAACTTGAGATACTTCAGTGAACTTAGCTTCTGAAATGACGGCATGCTCTTCCATTTCATGCAACATTCAAGCTCAAGTGAGACCAAATGGATGAGCGATGGATTCTCAATCCAAATCGGAAGTCGGACTCCACTATATCCATGTATATGCAACTGCTGAATTTCTTTGTTTGGTTCCAGGCTGTCAATGATTTGATGATCAAGATTCTCTGGATCATTCAAGTATTTGTTCCATGACAGAGACAAAAATCTCATCTGTCTCATGTCCTTTATTTTGATATCCATAGACTCTTTACAGTTCCTAACATTTTGGAGATTTCTTAGGCTGAGTCGACATAGGCCAGTTAAATTACTCAGCACACTCATACTGTGACCATCATTTTCAGCAACCCCAATTCCATGTAACTCCTGAAGCGAGGTTAACATCCCAATTTGAAGGATCTTGGATAACATAATATTTTCAGGAACATGGAGACAATGCAATGACTGTAATTTATGTATGTAATTGAAGTATTCTTCTTCATCATTAGTGAAGTAATTGATCTTGAGCACTTGCAGATGATCGAGTCCACGCACATGGTTAATTATAGATCCAACACATGAAAATAAAAAGAGATAACGGAGATGAGTTAGAGTGTTGAGTTCACAAAGTTCAGGTGAAAGGGATGGCCCACGCAGGTATAGCAGACGCAAGTGTCTAGAACACTGCAGAACATATCGGAGAGCAAGTTCAGATTCTTGATCCAGATAGAACTCACTTTGTATGATAAGAGTCCGCAAATACTTCAAACGGGGGATCTGGTTTAAATTGCCACAATGTACAATTGACAAGTGTCTGGTCATCGGCATGACATTCTGGAAATCATCGTTATCTACTCTCGCACATTCACCTTGTGAGACAAATTGTGCCAAGTCATGCATTAAACTATGCAAGACATAATATTCTTTCTGATCTCCATTAGAAGGTTCTGCTTCTAGCATAGGGCAGAAGAATGATTTTTTAACCAATGCATCGAAGTATTGTTCCCCCAAATCAACAGCCGTTTTTCCCGATTGGCTGAGAGGTAACAATTGCCTCCCCACATCAGCATCCCGTTTTTCTGATGAGCTGAGAGATATCAATCGTTTCGCCACATCAAACTCTCTTTCCAGTGGGCTGAGAGGTATCAATCCAGAACCAATCCACATGTTTACCAATTCCAACTTGTCAAATCTGTGTCCCTTTGGAAATATACTGCAATATCTAAAGCAATTTTGTAGCTCCGTAGGTAGACGGTTGTAACTAGTAAAAAGAAAGTCAAATCCCGCTACATACTGCCAGCCTTCTTGAAGTACGGTGTTCCAGTGTTGGGGATTCATATTGCAACTCAACTGTGAAGCAACCATAGCCGTTAGTAGAGGGCATCCACCAATCCGTTTTGCTATCTGTTCACCAATCAATGCGAAATCAGCATAATCTTCAGAACGCCCATCAGAAAGCAAACAAGTTTCAAAGAGCTTGAGATTGTCAACTTCATCAAGTTCACCCAATTTCACACAGTCAGCTTTAACTCCTATGCCATCTTCTGCAATGTCCACTACTGATTGCATTTGAGTCGTCAATAGGATCCTGCTCCCAGGTTTGCAATCTTTTAGAGAATCTGCCATTGATTTCCACTCCTCCAGACTAGTATCATCCCAGGCATCATCCAGAACAAGTAGAAGCTTATTGTCTCTGATATTATCAGTAGCAATCGTGGTCTGCAGCATAGCAAGTCTTCCGGTAATTGATGCCACTATAGCCCTTGTTATTGCTTCTGCACTAAAATTACCATGCAGTGACACCCAGGTACATGAGTCAAAATTCAATCGAACTTTCGAGTCCTCATAAGCAAGACGAGCAAGTTCTGTCTTCCCCATGCCTGCCATACCTACTATTGCAAATATGGAGACAGGATGGTTTATGCTAATAGGTTGAGGCTCTTCAATCAACCACTGCACTATCTGTTGCTGCTCTCTTTCTCTACCAAACAATACCATGCGGTTCTCATTGTATTTGTAATAGAGATTACCACGTGGACTGACAAAACCAATGGATGGGTAGAATGGCGCATCTTTTTCTAACATAACGACAGCATCTTCTAACCGCCGGATAGCAAATTCCAGGCTATTGCCAGAAGGCACAAAATGCTTGTTAAAGTTGTGAAGTATGGGATCACGAACCTCTTGCAGCTTTCTGTGCTCGACATCGTCGATTGCGTCCTCCAGATCCGCAACAGCGCGCAAAAGGTTCGTCTCTCGTGGATGATCAACGGTAAATCGGTACCGCGGATAGCTATGGTCATTTCGTACTACTGAGAGACCCTGCAACAGCTTCTCTTTCCTATCCTGGTTGACGCCATCCATGTAGGAGAAGGCTTTGTCCACCAACGGCATGGCAAGGTTCACCGCCCAATTCACTTGGCAGTGATATACTCCATCATCCATGTCTGAGATGTTGAACTGTTCTTCTGAAGAAAAGAGATGTGGAACTGGAAGAAACCAGAGGATGAGAGGTCAACGGGATGAGGGGCTTCTTGGGGGGGAACGGAAATGAATCGATGGACCCTGTGCTGGCGTACTTGGTGCCATAAGAGCAGAGCAGGTATAATAGCAGACTATTAGCCAGTTATAAATATATTTTAATGAGATAAAAGATAAAGGAGAAGAGCAGCGAGCTACGGATCTATACCCAGCTGCAACACAGACTCCAAGACGCAATGTGTATATAACAGGTGAGGCCATATATTAATAAATGAACTAGGATTTTCGGCGCGCTTCGCGGCGCCTCCCCACCGTTCATTTAGGGCTATAGAGCTAACACAGTATTTTTAGAGTTTTATGGCGAAGGCATTCAAGCAAAGCAAATAGAATTGGAGGATCTTAGTAATAGCAGATGGATATAAAGCTGAAAGGTTAGTATAACAGGGGTAGTCATGCTGCATTGCATGTCCAAGGAGCTCTAGCAGTGAGCAAAACAGAGGATACATAACATATATATATTTTTTTGGTTCTTTTGCAGGTGCAACAAAACTATATAGCCTGCGACTGAGGATGATCAAATGGCTGCTCTTCATGAAGGTGGACTGGAAGCTGTTGCCGTAGCACTGACGGTGCGCCTCCTTCGATTGGGCCATAATCAGAGTCGATCCTGCCGGGCAGCCACTGGAATCTTTTGATAATTGGGAGACGATGCACTTTGTTTTCATACTCTATGAGAGCCTCTGGATTGGCTTCATTTCCACTGGTTGGATCATTGTAGTCAAACAGCTTTTCGATATGAATTAGTATGATAGATAGATCCCCATTTGGTTTCCAATTCAGATCAGTGGATTGTTGCCCTGACTGGTTTGTGTCAATGTTCCACTCTATGATCTTTGGGATAAGATCACAGTTTGTTGTCCATGCCGCCAATCTAAACATTGAAAGATCCTGGATATGGTGCTCTTCATACAGTTCTTCGATTCTGCAACAGTTGTCGAGCAACTCTATTATAGCCTCTTTGTTCCATTGTTCAGGTGGCACTCCTAATGCTAGTATCACCCTTTGACGCAGTGGACTGATGGTACTGTGGAAGTTCATTTTGAAAGGCTGAAATTCAAGCTTTGTTGTTCTGAATGTGTATGTTTTTTGGTTCAGTGCTTTCTCATATTGTTCTTCTTGCTGGTCATGATCCATAAAAATGGCAATATGTATCCGGTGACGGAATGGAAGCAAGGCAAAATCATCAACCTGGCAGTCACAGACAAAACCTAGCATCGCTGATATCTAGGTTGTGGTTGGATTACCAGCTCCATGGACCCTGACAACTATTGCATTCTGGTATATAATGTCGGCTAGTAATTGGGACGTCTCCTTTCTATTGGAAAATTTTGCTGCTGCTAGTGGCCGTTTCTTCACATAGGTCGATGGTTATGTTATTGGCCTAGTAACCTCCCTGTCTTGGTTGTGTTCCATGTTGCTGCAAAAATAAAAGAAAAATATGGCCGTAAATGTGCTTGGCTTGTGCATGTAGGGAAACTGTTCTATCTATAAACAGATCTAATTTCCCTGCCGTTGTATTTACTAATTGATTTGTTGTACCTATGTTTATTTGATAAGATAAGCGAGGAAAGCATAATATATGTGTAGAAATCAGTTTGGAGAATGAGATGCGGTGGCTGTGGTACCTGGTATGGATGAATATCAGAGCAGCAATAGCAATGAGCCGTTCTTCTTCTGCTCAATGTAGTAGATCGCAAGCAAGAACCGAAGGAGGAAGTGAAGCTGGAAAAGAGGATGTGTTCTTGATGGAAGGAGAGAGAGAGAGAGAGGTCTGGCTAAGAGAACGGATAGAGGTAGAAGAAGGTTAAAGAGTGAGGATAGACAGGTTGCTAGGGTGCTAGCTATGTTGTCTTTTCAAAGTCTTTTCAAGAGAAGTGGGCAAGTGAGCAGATAGGGTGTTTATGTTCTCTTCAATGTGCAGCTGGGTTGGCACATATGGTGGTTTGGAGAACGCACTGTGTTGTTTATCGTATATGTGAACGCTTGGTCTAAAAGCTATCGATGTTCGTTTGAAACGTTTGAGCTGTAAAGATTGGATTGAAAACTATGTGGACGTAATTGCGTGGAAACGATATATGGGCACAGAATATCAGCCATGGCAAGCAATTACGGGTTGAGAAAGCTATAATAGTTGGTCTGATCTGCTGGTATTCGGTATTATCAGGATGAATCATGATAATGTAGAATGCCAGCTATATAAATACAGGCCAAAAAATAAGAAGTTTGCTTGCAAAAGGAATAATTCTAGCCTAGTTGGTTTGAGATGCATTCATCCAACATGGGAACAAAAGACTGTAGAGGTATCTTGAAAACATTAGCCAGGCATGTGCTCTGTTCAGCCCGAAGAAGTTTCTTAGAGGAATGCTGGTCTCTATGACAGCAATGCTAATCTTGGTGGCCACATATAGCTGAATATATCCAAAAAAAAAAGGAGCAACGATCTTTGCTGATGCGCTAGGTCTTCTTGATGGCACTAGAAATTTAGGAAAGAACATATGAGAATTGTGCAAAAGGTTTCAAGAATACAACGAAAGATAAGAATAGTAACAATACCTGCTTCCAGCAGCATCATCAGTACCACCAGCATCATTGTCCTTGAACAACTTCTTAGCTGCACCGGTTCCAGGAGATGGTCTGGGCCTTTTTTTGGTGCGAGTTTTTAGATAGGTTACTATACAGACAAATAGCTCATACTTTGAAAGAGAAAGAAATCAAGTGGCTCACCTCTTTTTGTATGCCTTGGAAGTGGTGCTTTTAGCTACAGAATCAGGAGCCTTCTGTGTAAGGCTGAGATGCTCATCATCCTATTTCCCAATATATAGAGTTAGGTTGCGTTTAGTTCAGCACAAAGTTTGGATTTTGGTTGAAATTGGAGATGATGTGACTGAAAAGTTGTGTGTGTATGACAGGTTGATGTGATGGAAAATGACTGAAGTTTGGATCCAAACTTTGGATCTAAACATAGCCTTAGTGTGGGCAGTGAACAATTTGGATGTGCTAGAGAGCTAGGTATAGGATGCACTGACCTGGTCATAGTCTTCATTATCAGCAGCCACATCCTCTCCAGGGGTCTTTGATGCAAACTCATCGTCTATATTCTTATCTTCTTGTGTACCAGTGGATGGGCTAACCAGAGCTAGCTGAGCATCAGTAAACCCTACTGATGGAGTTTCTGTCTCTGTGTGCTGACCAACAGAAACATCCTGAGATGCAGCTGGAGATAGGGCCATGGAAGGTACCACAGAAGATGCCTGGGATCCAGATGGAGACTGTAGAAGAGCCAAGGAATAATTCTGACCTCCTTTAATAATCCTATTCACTTGGAAAGCGACAATGCCACTAGAAATTGTGTTCTCTGTAAAGCTGACATTCCAGACAAATTCTTTGTCAAGAAGATCAGTGATCTCTCTCGGTATGTGGTCCTTGCCGGTTGGATTTTCCATCACCAGTGCATCAACTGAACGACCAATGAGCCTTTGAGCCAAACGGCCAAAAACAATAAATGTAGTGTCGGCTGTATGATCGCCTGCTATCACACTCAGTTTGAACCTAAAAAATGCACTGTGACATTAGTTCTCATACATCAATGCTTATTCTGTGTGGCTTGATTAGTTCTAGTATGACTGACCTAGGTGAAGCTGAAACAACTGGTGGGCATGTGTTGTTTCCACATCTATAAGAACTTCCATATGGTTTGGTTGTCTTATTGCAAATATCACAAGCAGTATACCACCAGGAATACTCCATGTTAAGTTTTTTTTATGACCACAGTAACCAAGAACTCATGTTTCTGTTTGCATAAGATGGTGACAATCAATACAACCTGTTATATAGTGTGAAATACAATAGGACGAACTGGATATAAGGGTTTTACCTTGAACTTAAAAGGGTGAAGTTCTCTGATCTCAACAATTGTCTTTTCTTCACCATTGTTGTGGGCAGCAGGTCCAGCCGGCAGATCAAGCCATTTTATTGGCTCATAGCTCCCTTCAACACTATATAAAATTATATAGGTGAGATCTAGATAGAAATAAAGCAGGGTGAAACAACAGTGGGCGACAGCAAGATATGAATAATATACCTAGCAGCCAAGGATTTGGCATCTGGTGTGTCAATATTTATGTACCATTTGCAGGCCGAGTTATCTGATAGAGAAACGTTTTCTGAAACAATGGTATTATGCATTATGACAATAGAAGATAAAAGCATAGCAGAAAAATGCAAGCAAAGTGTCTAGTAGATCGCTTACTTCCATGGCCTCTCACCAATGTGCCAACAAAGATAACTATCTGCGGTTGATGCTTGCCTGCACTGACAATGTTATCTGCAGGAAAGCTTGTAGCCCTTTCTCCCCACAACACAATATTGGTTGTCTCATTGCTATGTTTGTGTGTATATAAAAAAAATCACAGAGGGAGTGTGGTGTAGTGAGTGGTTAGTCTATAACACAAAAAAAAGCTGGCGTACTGGAATTAAGGGAGCTAGCATAGTAAAATGATATGTTAGTATTAAGGTAAATATTTTGGTGGTTGTTGGCTGACATGGATGATATAAGATGTCAGAGTTATTAGAGAGCGTCAGAAAATTAGCTAGGAATAATATACACAATACAAATTTAGGGAAGAGATCTAACTCAGCATTGCGGATGTAGACGTTCCTTTTCAAGCTATCACCGTCTTTAATGCGTGTCTGAACGGTTGTAACAGATTATATTTCAGTGATGATTCCAATAACATCTATGATGTTGTCATAAAGAAGAGGAATCCATGTTAGCAGTAAAAAATCATCAATGTAATATGTAACAAATCATAGGTCTAGAACTGTGGCACCTGTGAAGGAGTCTTTCCTGTCCACAAGGGAGCGTAGCTCATTAAAAGGCGTAAGGGAGTAAGCATACTGAGCAAAGTTATCTGGCACATCAACACATTCTTCTACTGTACTCCACCAAGTGAAAGTAATCGCCAGTTTGTTGTCAACTGGCCAGTAGTGCTTCGTGCAAGGTTTCACACGATAGTACGTAAGCAAGTATACCTTGCCTTCAGTGATGAGGGGCTTAAATTTCTTGTCGCATGGAGGATAAATCATAGCAGCAATGCTGGATCCCTGTTCAAACAATTATGTTAGCTAATGAAAATATATATTTTGTAGTCTGTTTATTATGTAAAGGTTTCAAACAAATGACCTTTTGATCAACCAAAACCAATCCAATATGGTGCAAGTTAGTTTCATCATTTTGGTCATGGTATTCCCATAACCGTGAAATGCGTATGCGGAGAGTTGGATTCCCATCACTAAGCTCAAGGCTAGCAATCTGCAATTCGCCCATCTACAAGAACATAAAAAAATGCATTAGGTTCCAAAAGGAACCGGATTGCTGAAACACTGAAGCAGCTGAGATCAGAAGGAAATAGAGCCTAATGAACGTACAAAAGCCAAACACATGCACAACGAAGAGGGAAAAAATAAGAGTCACGCAACAGCATAAAAAACTGGCAGCATGGCTGCGAGCTATGTATCAACATCCTGCAGGTGTGAAGATATAGTACCTTAGCCTTCACAATGCCATCCTGGCAATCTAATCGCAAATCATGCACAAAACCCAATCGCAGAATGTATCATAGAGCTGACAGCCTCTAGTACTTCATGGTAAACCACATTTCTGGTTTGTGAACAACATACTTCATCCTCATCCTCTATGAGTATTCTAATACCTTCCCTTGATGTTGATCTAGAAACAGCAACATATAGTTGGCCATGCGTGAAAACAGGTTTTTTTTCAAGTATACACCTACTCGTGAAAGGGTCTGTCCTTGGCTCTTGTTATTTGTCATTGCATAGCATATACGGACAGGGAATTGCCTTCTTTGAAGTGTAAAAGGCCACTTAGGGCTCGTGGTGGTAAGCGCGATTCGTGGTATGAATGTTGTCTCACCGATATTGGATCCAGTTAAAATCACACACTCTAGCAGCCTATGACCAAGGGAAGTAACCAATAACCTTGTCCCATTGCATAAACCCATGGACTGATTTAAGTTGCGTAGAAGCATAATTGTCACACCTTTTTTGAGCACAAGTTTGTGAGATGGGAAGTTGTTGACATTAATAGAATTCAAAAATTCAGGAGGGTAAAAGATATCAAAGTCAGGTAAGTGTTCACTTGATTTTGAAATTGTATCGCAGCTAAGATATTCTTTTGGCTTGCTAGGTATCATGTCAACAATACAGTCATTTATCTGATCATCCATTGAGTTATTTGGGCAAACAATAGCTCGACATGCAAGGTAGCAATGATTTGTATAGTTATCTGTGAAGCGCGGAAATACCTCATCTATTATGGCCTTTATTTGTCACCAGATGTTTTGATCAAAAGATCATCAGGAATATCCACCCATGTTGGTTCTGATTCACCATTTTCTTTTGTCGCAGTCAACCTACCATCACCAAGCACTAGAACCCAATCACCAAAGTCCTTAAGATCTCTACAACCTTGCTCACCAAGGTCACCGTGAAGAAGTCTCATATTGATTGTCAGTATAAGAAGAGTAACATGTCGCCAAAGAGGAGAATTCGTAATGGATGCATCAACTATGGAGGCACGCGAACCTTTTCTTATAACTGGTAATATCTGTCGAAAATCACCTCCAAGAATAATAACTTTACCACCGAATGGAACTATACTGTTAGAAGGTGTCTGTTCAGAAAGCAAATCACGTAAGGTTAGATCTAAAGCTTCAAAGCATCTTCTATGAGTCATGGGGGCTTCATCCCATATTATGAGAGAAGTTTTCTAGATAAGCTTAGCAAGCATGGTTCCTCTTTTAATGGTACAAATGCTGTTCTCATCTATCTCGATTGGAATTTTGAATCTAGAATGAGAAGTGCGCCCTCTAGGCAAAAGAAGAGAGGCAACTCCTGAGGAGGCAACAACCAAAACAATTTTTTTTCAGATCTTATTTTGGAAATCAATGCGTTCCATAGAAATGTTTTCCCTGTACCACCATGGCCATAGACAAAGAAAAAACCATGCTTATTCATATTTACTCGTTGTATGATTGTGTCAAAAAATTTTCTTTGATCAGTATTCAGCCTAGGTATATTCAGGTTAGCTTCTGCGGCTAGGGCGGCGGCATCAGGAGCAAGCTCTTCATCGACCATTCTATTTACTACAATGTCATCTGAATAAATTGCTGCTCGTGGTAAGTCATAATCATCTATGCTACCACCGCTGTTTGAAAACACAGTATGTAGTTCTTTCATTAGTAAGGACAACAGTCTATCAGAAGGTATTATGTAAGAAGGATTTGACAAAGCTGTCCTAACACGTCGTTGAATATCATTGGTAAAATAGGTCCAATATTTTTCAAATAGTGACCGGACATTTCCAACAGAACAGAACATCACAACAGTAACAAAGAGTTGTCTTAGCTGGCCTGACGATGCAGATACTATAGCCTCATCAAATAGTAAGTGACATTCATTATCACTTTCAAGGAGCCCTCTTGCTTCACATGCTTGCTTAAAGGTTGGATAAACAACCCCATCGTAAGTTCTAACATCAGCATAAGACATGGCGCCTTTTACGATCATTAATAGCATTTGTAAATAATAAAGCTCGTCGCTCACTGGACTCACATAGTACATCCTGCCTGTTTTTTCACACGGTATTCTAGGACGCCAACTACGTGAGCTACTGTCCCATGTCCATTCTCTCGGGAAATCACAGTAAGTAAGCGTATGTGCACTGCTATATTTTCTGTTCGCTTCGAACCACTCCGTTAACAATGTTTTTTTCGCTGCAGGGCTGGATAGCAAAGATTGTAGGTCAGATCCTTTCTTGTATCAAACAAAGTTCATATTTGGAAGGTGCACAGTTAGGCGTTCTACAGAAGGCATTCTATAGTGTATATCCAATTCAAAAGCCCGCCAATGAGACTCACATGTAGATAGAAACCTTGCATCGATGCATTCTTGTATTTCATTTCGTGGAGAAGTAGAGCTTTCAGATGTTTTATTCGATGCATTTCCAGAAATCTCAAAAAATGCTTTAGTTCTATCAGCTCCTTTTGTGACATATTTAAACAAGTATTTGATCATATTAGATTTGTTGCACCATTCTACGTTAATGTGAGCTTGGTATTTTTTCAGAAGTTCTAGGTTATAGGGCACTACCCATCTGTTGTAAAGTTTAATACCATTTTTCACAACATATCGACCATTGTTTCTGCGTTTGTAAATAGTAAATCCAAATTCATCCATCATAGTCTCTTCCTGAAAAGATTTAGGGAAATGCTTGGAGCATTCTCCCTTTTTCATACATGGGCATGCCCGGTTCTGATTGCCACAAGGGCCATGAATCATAAATTCATCAACTAAAGCATAACTTAAAGGATCAGTCAACACATCAGGTATTTCAGCAAAAATAAAACCATCGACAATGGGAGCACTAAACTCAGTATTCTCAGCAGCAAGCCAAAGTAAGCAATGAATATGAGGGAGGCCACGCTTCTGGAACTCAACTGTATACAGGACTACATGTAAAGAGGGCCAATGTTAGAACCTATACAGCACAAACAAATATTAATGAACCAGCAAAATATCCTACCAGCAAGGACTGGAAGAAGAACGCACGAAGTGAGAACACGCGTCCGCGATGGAGGCCGCACAACGCCAGAACGCTCACCTCGGAATCGCCATGAGGACGCAAGAAAGGTGAACGGAAAAAAGGGATTAGGCTGGAGAAGAAGGAAAGGGACGAAAAAGAAAGAGAAAAACAGTACCAGCGCGATTTAATGGTTTCCTCGCGCCGCACGCTGCATGGAGCAGGCCTGTATAGCGTTGTCTATCTCCCATTCGCCAACCGGTACAAACATGGGGCCCATACTCCTTGCACGGGAGCAAACTGGATATATCCATGGTCCCGGCGCAGGGCAGATACGAAAGACCCTATTAAACGCGTGAACTGTAATGAGCAATCTTCACCGGGCATAGTCCACCCAACCAGCGAGCCATGCGGCCCCACACAGCACCAGGCCCACTGATCAGGGAGCAAAAACCCAGCACTGAGCCACCCTGTCGACGGCTCGCGTGCACAGCGGAGTAGGCCCACAGAGTGGAGACCTATGGCGCGCGAGCAAATCGCGTCGCAGGAACACTGGAGGCCCACAGTGCAGAGGCACATAAAAAATTGAAGGGGACGTGGATACCAGCGCAAACGAACACGCTAGTAAAAAAAAAGGGTGAATCGCTGTGGGAGGAGCAGATCACCCTTACTTTTAATTACTTCGATGGGTTGCTATATTGGACAAAACCCCTTCCTCTTCCTAATATTTTTCTGCCAAGGCCGTTCTCTTCTACTTCGTGAATAACATGCCCATGACGAGCTACCTGCTTACTCGCTCAAAATAAATCAACGGAAGGGCTTCATTTCGATTCTCCAATTTGGAAAATCACATATTCATTTCCTTCATATAAACAGAAAAATACGATGACTCAAAAAAAAGTTCCCTACCACGAACTTTGTACTGCACGTATTACTTGGAACAACTAGAAAAGTAAGATAAGATAAGAAAGAAAAAAAAATATTCGGAATAGCGGATCCTGATCCAGATTAGTTCAATTTCAAAATAAATCAACCTAATATGAAATATTTCTAAAAGGCCTATCCAAATTCATAGCACTAAAATATATCAAATCTCATATTATGTTGGTTTATTTTAATATGAAGTTGTGTAGATTTGAACTCCTTTCGTTCCATAAAAATAAATCTAATACTAGTACAAGATATAAGATATGACATATTCTGGTATTACAAATGTCACATCTTAGTGCTATAAGTCTATTTAGATTTGTAATACTATGATATGACAAATCTATCTAGATATTTTCTGTTCAAATTTCTAATATTAGAATATGACATGTATCTTGTACTACCATATTTATTCTTCTACGGGACAGAAGAGATAGTTTTAGATGAAGTTAGTACACATCTTTTTATATTGTTTACTAGTAATTGTGCACACGTTTCCCACATTAGCTATAGTAATCATATGAAAACACTTCAAAATTGTTGCATTCTCCTGTAATATATGTCACAAAAAATATACAAACATACTAAAAGTTAAAGAACTATATGTACTGTAATGTAACTTAACATACTCCTTTAAACACTAAAAAATGCAAAGCAGCTAAAAATACCAAACATATAATTTATCATAGCTTGATGAACACTTGAAAAGCTCAAAGCAAGATTTTTTCTTTATGGTATTGAATTAAACCCCACAGCCTACAATATCTAATCAGAAAAAAAAAAGGACTCGCCGTCTTCACCAACAATACTTCAAATATACCCCTCATGGCCAGCAATTAAAAATAGCATTTACATGATCACCAATGAGGTGTATACAGCTACTGCCGTGTGTCCATAGAAGTTCATGTTGTCTACAAAACACAAAGTTTACATCCATTTCACTCATTTCACAAAGTTTTCAAGATTCAATGTAATCCTGGAGTTCACAGCCACAATCCCTTTTTCGTGAAGCTACAATCAGAAAGCTTGATAAGACATTAGCATCAGGCATCTTCCTGAGAAACCAAATTCTCCTTTAGCCACTCCAAAATTTTCAAGCAAACTACGTATGTCCAAATAAAAAGAAATAATAAAGCGGCCAAGCAAGCATATGCTGATAGATAAAATTTATGAATTACATCGTCAGTACTAAGAAGTCATCAACACAATGCAAATATTCAAAATTCCAAAAGCCACCACTCTTCCAGCTCTGCCGACAGCCACACCTACAAGCTACAGCTGAAGCATCAGATAGGGCAGAGGAGGCATCACAGGTCTGGTTTGGATTAAATTTAATGTTGCACTTTGTATAGATATATGCAGTTTCAATTTCATCTTCTGTTTTCTACCACCTCGCAATGTGACAGTTGGTATGAGGAGATCTCATCAAAGTTCACTGATTTTTTATATTGTTCAAACATCTAATTCAGCCTTTGTAGTAAATGTACCTCACATTCCAAAAATTTATGCAAAATTGTAACAACGTCAAATTTGTCAACTCCCGCTTCTTCAGCCATTGCAGGTTGAGGTGAAATCTGTTTTGTTGATAGCTAATATGGTTGAGTATTTTTCACATTCATATGAATAGCTTCACTTTGCAATATTTCTAATTTAAGTGCCAAAATCTATTCTATCATTTAGAACTGATGTTACTTTTACATTTTAAATAGCTCACAATTATGTTGTTAGGGTTTAGAAATACAAGATATCACACATGTTATAATAATAGGCAACATATCCTATGCACACAAACTCTCACGTGTACACACGTCCACACCAATTAAAAAATATCACCAAAAAATCTAGAAAAATTCATACATGTACTTTAAATAGTATTACATTTAGGGTTAAAATCTTAACCTCAAATTCATTATATTTTAGCCGTAACAAAAAAACAAAAAATCTGACAGTTTTTAGGTTGTGATTTTGTTAGAATTTTATCTTTTTTTTACTCGCTGTGTAGAATGAATTAAGATGCGACTTTGCATGTAGATGTAATACTATTGGAAGTACACGTATGGATTTTTCTAGAATTTTTTGTGACAATTTTTAGTTGGTGTGCACGGTGTGTACACGCGAGGGCCTGTGTGCATAGGATACGCAGTACTGCTACTGTTCCTGCTGCACATACGCACCCCAAAACATCGTATGTGTATTCACATCCTCTTGCATGTAACTTGTTGACTCTATTCTTATCTGTGGGCACTGATATATTTTTTAAAATTCATTAGGGATTCCACAATACTAAGCAAGAACGCACTTATGCTACCAATTCCTGGGGTCAACTAACAGGTGTGTTTATCTTTGCTTACTATATATTGATGTGCTGCTCAAACACCTCGATGGTGCCCAGTGTGGTTTACTCAAAACCAGATATGTCCTCAATTGGCCATGGCAAAGTTCATAATATGTCAATGTATATAGTTCATTCCCGGTCGTTATTTTACATATTGTCCATGGGGTTAGCTCATTTGTGTGGCATTCGTGGTATATATATTCTGATTGAAATTTATGATAGGTCGATGTACTAAAAAGCCATAAATCTACCCTAAACCTTTAAATGTTAACCTTGTATAGATTGGAATATATATTGGCAGGGACTCATGTGACTTCACTGTATCATATGTTTATGTTGCTGACTAAAATTAAATTGAGGTGTATCACTATGACAATTAAGCTAACAGTAATCAGATTCCTAATGTTTTGATTTTACAACTTTCTTCCTTTCATCCTGAAGGATGCAATTTATTTCAATAAGATACAATGTTTCTGCTTTGAGGAGCAAACCCTTCTTCCAATGCAAAAAAAAAAAGAAAAAAAAAGGGAGAAATTCAGCCAATGTGCAAGTATAGCAGGAACAAATGTGTAAATATTAGATGCTTTGCCCATACAATCTCTTTGAGATGTAGCTATTGGTACTTTCTTATGTTCCATGGTGCGTGCAGTATGTTCTGCAACTTGAGCAGACAAGATTTTTTTCCTTTTTTTTCTCTCTTCTTTCACAGTTGCTAATAGTCATTTCCTGCATAAAGTTTTAATTGCAGGCTACTCAAGAACCCAAGAAGTTCTGCCCTGAAGCTGTCATTTTTCTGGGGTCTCTTTTGTAACATCTATTCGATGACATCTGGGACCTCACCTATAAAAACAAGCAATTTTTTACCACTGCTTGATATTAAGTGAATATCCCCTTTATATATACCAATGATCAATTTTGGAGCTAAGGACAATGGAACAATGGCTTCATTTCCTTAAAAAGTGCATTTGTTGAATCCAGTGTATATTCTGCAAGTTATAAGCATGGATTTGGATGCTCCTTATTTCTCCTCTGATAATTTCAAGCAAAGATGTGTTTTTGGAATTTTGAATATTTGCATTGTGTTGATGACTTCTAAGTACTGACGATGTAATTCATAAATTTTATCTATCAACATATGCTTGCTTGGCCACTTTATTAGTTCTTTTTATTTGGACATACGTAGTTTGCTTGAAAATTTTGGTGTGGCTAAAGGAGAATTTGGTTTCTCAAGAAGATGCCTGATGCTAATGTCTTCTCAAGCTTTCAGATTGTAGCTTCACGAAAAAGGGATTGTGGCTGTGAACTCCAGGATTACATTGAATCTTGAAAACTTTGTGAAATGAGTGATGGATGTAAACTTTGTGTTTTGTAGACAACATGAACTTCTATGGACACACGGCAGGAGCTGTATACACCTCATTGGTGATCATGTAAATGCTATTTTTAATTGCTGGCTATGTGAGGGGTATATTTGAAGTATTGTTGGTGAAGATGGCAAGTCCTTTTTTTTCTGATTAGATATTGTAGGATGTGGGGTTTAATTCAATACCATAAAGAAAAAAATCTTGCTTTGAGCTTTTCAAGTGTTCATCAAGCTATGATAAATCAGTGAACTTTGATGAAATCTCCTCATACCAACTGTCACATTGCGAGGTGGTAGAAAACAGAAGATGAAATTGAAACTGCATATAGCTATACAAAGTGCAACATTAAATTTAATCCAAACCAGACCTGTGATGCCTCCTCTGCCCTATCTAATGCTTCAGCTGTAGCTCGTAGGTGTGGCTGTCGGCAGAGCTGGAAGAGTAGTGGGCTGCCGCAATGAAATAGCCTGCAATATGAAACATAGGAACCAAAAAACAACAAATTGAGTATTTTAGACCATTAGAAAGCTGAGAAAGGTCTGGGTATTTCCTCTCATAACAATTCTTTCGGAAGATCCAATTGTAGGAGGAACATATGCTACTCCCTAAAAAACAAAACATCCATTCAGGATAAGAACCTAGGTAAGTAAATATGCAACAGTTGAGGTGGAACTGGTTTCTTAAATAAACCATAGAAGTAGCATTGCATTTTTTAATAAACTTGCCAGATATGAACTCAACCAAGTCAGATATGCCATTAACAAACCTACATAGCCATTAACAAACAAACGCCAAACATTAATTTCCTGATACATGGTAAAATTTGTACTTTCTTATTTTGAACTGATACATTAATTTCCTGTGTTTTCCTGCCAAGCCCCTTCACTTAAACTGCCTGACTGCTCCGTAAAAAAATAAGAATAAATTGCACAAGGCTATCTATCTATTATTCTATTATATAAGTAAAAGTCTATCAAACTTTCTCGAACGTTACTCCCACTCGGACGCCCGATGGGAAGAGGTTAAAATCAGGTGCTGATGTCAGCATAACGTCAACACTCGATTTACGTGCAAAACTACTTTAAACTGTTTTTTCTCTTAAATTACTTATCCAAATCATGATCCGATTACACCATTAAATTCGTGGCAATTAAATCTTCAAAACAAGACCACACATGGATATATTCCGATGAAAAAAATTAGCTTATTATTGAATTATTTTAAAGGAAAAAGTACGAATTACCCCCCGAACTATGGCGGTCGTCCGAATTACCCCCTGAACCACAAAACCGGACATTCTTCACCCTCAACTATGCAAACCGGACGAATTACTCCCCTCGACCCAATCCGCGGTGGTTTTAGTCTACATGGCGTACGCGTGACAGTCCAGTCAGCATTTTATTTATTAAAAAAATGTGAGACCCACCTGTCATACTCCTATTACACTATTCCTCTCTCTTCTCTCACTCTCAACCTCTTTCTCTCACTCTTCCCCTCGCTCTCTCCTCTCACTGTGAACTATGCAAGCGGCGGGCGGAGGAGGCGAGGCGAGACGGCGGAAGAGGCGAGGCGTGGCGGCGGCAGCGGCCAGGCGAGCGCGGCGGCGGAGGAGGCGAGCGCGGCGGCGGGCGGACACAGAGCTAGGGGCCGTGCGACCGGCGGTGATGGGTGGACGCAGAGTCGGACTAGGCGGCCAGCGGCAGAGGCGAGGCGCCCGGGCGGCTGGTGGCAGAGGCGAAGGCGGACCTGGCGGAGCTCGCTCGAACGGCCGATGACGGAGGCGGAGGCGGAGGCGGAGCGTGCGTCCAATGGCGGAAGAGAAGGGAGAGCGCGCGGCCGCCATCCCGCCGCCCCAAGCTCCGTCCGCGGGGAGGAGGTGAGCACGGTCGGCGTGGGCGGTTGGCGAGGTGAGGACGACAGCGCGCGGGGGGCGAAGGACGGCGGCGACCGGCGGCCGGCGACGGAGGCGGAGGCAGACCGGGCGCGCGGTGGGTGGTGGGCTCCTCCTCCACGTTGTGGGCGCGCGGTGGGCGGCAGCGCGCGGGAACACGCGGTGGACCGCCGCCACCACTGCGGGCTCCTCCTCTTCGTCGTCGGCGCGCGGTGGGCTCACCGCCGACCGGAGTCGCGCCCGCCGCCGCTCGCCCCGCCGCTCATCTTCAGCCTCCTCCTTGCCCATAGGTAGGAGCTGGTCCCGTCCAATCTCCCTCGCATCCCACCCCCAATGGTGACGCCGCCGCACCATCTCCTCCAACTCCGGCCATCCACTCCCTCCCAGCCCTGTCCACCTCCGCCTCGCCTGCAGCAGTGGCAACCGACGCTAGAGAGTGTGCGTCGACCGCCCGCCCCCGCAGACCCGCCGTCGTGCGTGCCGACTGCCCGTCCCCTGTCCCCGCTGGCCCACCTTCACGGGCCGCCGTGAGGGATTGCGGCCGACCGCCCGCCCTCGCACGCGCGCCGCTGTGTGCCGCCGCTCCACTTGTGCCCGTGCGTCGTGACGATGATGATGAGAGAGAGAGGGGGAAGATGGGAAGATGAGGTCTTACAGGTGGGCCCCACCATTTTTAAAAAAGAAAATGCTGATTGGATTTCCACCTCAGCATCACGTGTATGCCACGAAGGATTAATACTGCTTCAGATTGAGGGGGGTAATTTGTCCGGTTTCAATAGTTTGAGGTTTAATATGTCTGATTTTGTGGTTTGAGGGAGTAATTCGGACGACCGCGATAGTTCAGGAGGGTAATTCGTACTTTTTCCTATTTTTAAATGTTACACGATGTTCCATCAGGTATATCGGAATTGTTTCACTAAGTAGGGCCTTGTTTAGTTCCAAACTTTTTCTTCAAATTTCCAACTTTTCCATCACATCAAAACTTTCCTACACACAAACTTCCAACTTTTCCATCACATCGTTCCAATTTCAACAAAACTTCCAATTTTGGCGTGAACTAAACACACCCTAGATTGAAAATGTTTCACTCGTTTAAATCAGGTATTATTTCACCTTATATAAAAACAATGTTTCAACAAATAACGAAAGAATATTTCAGTTCTCTGCAACATTAGATCTATACATAGTGAAACATTATGAGTACACTAAGTGAAACATTTTTCGGTGGAACAAAAAATAAACCAAATTCCCTTCACAGGGGTTTCCAAAATATGTGGGGTTTTTTTTGTTGCAATGGAATGTTTCATTCACTGCAACATTAGATCTATACATAGTGAAACATTGTGAGTACACTAGGTGAAACATTTTTGGTGGAACAAAAAATAAACCAAATTCACTTAATAGAGAGTTTCCAAAATATGTGGGTTTTTTTTATTGCAAAAGAATATTTTAATTCACTGCAACATTAGATCTATAAATAGTGAAACATTGTAAATACACTAGGTGAAACATCTTTTATGGAAAAAGCTATTACGTGGCACTCATACAAACGCTCGTAGGCTGTCACATGGTTTTATCTAAACTTATCATTGATTTTCACAATTTGTGAACCTAGTATTTTATACCATTGGATTAGATCGATCGATCTATCTATCTAATAAAAGTCCATTAAACATCCTACAAATGCTCTCATGCCGTCATGTGGCACTCCTATAAACGCTCCTAAGTCGTCACATGGAATTTTAATATATTAGAAACATCTAGCCATTTATTTTCATTTAAATTGATGATACCATTATTCTACACCATCAGATTAGATTAAAAAACGAAAATAATATACGTACAACCCTGTTGTCCGGCTATTGTGTACGACTCTACCCACAAGGAAAGGCTCAGACGGCAAAAGTCTCACTCCGTGATAGAATCTGACATGCGTAGGTAATGCCGTAACGGAGTCGGACACCAATCGAACATTGGCGCCGTACTTATAGCAGCGTTCTAAAAACAAAAAGGACTGATTTTAGTCCCTCTCTCCTGTACCCTGCACGTGCATCCCTCTCCACAAGTATACATATGTACAGATAATGTACTAACCTACATACTCCCTTCGTCCTACAAAATATCAACTCCTACAATCCTGAGAAGAAAGTAGTGGAGTAAAAATAACCAAAATACCCCTCATTATTAGAAAAGTAGTAATAGTGATAGGTAGGTAAAAGATATTTAAGGGATAAAACTTCTCGTTTTATGTGCTAAGAGTAAGTAGAGTGGTAGAAGTTGATTTTTTATTAGACAAAATTCAAACTCCAGAAATTGAGTTTTTTTTGGGACGTAGGGAGTACGTCCCCTTTTTCCCTTCCCATTCATCCCGTTTACTTTTTTTTTACCTAGGATTCCCCATAATATATTTATTACCTTTATTTTTTACGCTATCGATGTTTGAGCATATGTTTGCTAAAAGAAATATGTAATTATTATCAATTTTGTTATGAATTTATATTGATGACTTATGTTGGCTATATTTTAGTGCAAAATACATTGCGACAGATGATGTTGACATGTATTAATTAATTCCATAATAATATTTAAAAAAAATCACATCCTAATATTTTAACTTGCTATAAACATGTTTATGTGTATACATACACTTGAAGAAAAGTTTGGAATCCATTTATATTTTATGATACACCGAGACATGAGAAAAAAAAAATAAACTTGATCGATACTGTGAATACTACTACAATGGATCACATGGAAACCTCCATGTCTCAGCATTAGAAAAGTTATACAACCATGTAGCATGATGACTAGGAGGTGCAACAAAACCATTGTCAACAAACTATTGTCATATACTAGACATACACAAATTTTATAATGAATTTGTTTAGACTTTCGAACCCAAAAATTTTCTCGCGCAAACTTGGATGAGAAAGCGAAGCAGGAGAGAGAAAGTAGATCATTCTTAATAAGACAAGAATAATGTATCCATATAGAGGATGAGAGTCGTAATGAGCTCAGCTAGGCCTTACTTTTTATCGCCATAGGGCATATTGAGTAGGAGCTGCAAGAGGGCTGTATATCGACCAAACAAATTCCATGCTAGAAATGCGAAATGCTTTCAAATAATTTGTCTGATCTTTGAAACACAGATTTTCTAGGGTCTTCCAGAACTTGATGGAATATGTGATAATTATGGCAAGTGGACAGACATAATATGCTTCAGTTAAACAACTATATAATCTAATTGTAGTTAATTCATGCCCAGTGCAGCTAGCTAAACAAAATATTTGTAGATTGGTTACTTTCGAGTACATAATTCTTAATGGTTAGCTATAAATTTTGTAAAAATAAATAAATCATGGAACAATAAAAAAAATTACATTCCAAAGTAATGATGCCTTCGCAGTTATATCTAGCCGTGAGGAGCCTTGCACACTTAACAATAAAATTGGACTCTACAAGCATGTGTCTTTAACATAGTCTCAAATACCCCAATCTATAAATAAATAAACAATGAGAACCTATTTTAGTATTAGATGTTTATACAAAAGTCGATTAATTTTTATTTTTAAAAAAGGTTGACATATAAGATGTAACACTCTCACTATTCTATCATCTCACAAAATTTGATCTTAAAATAAGATTACATACAATAAAATAGAAAATATGAAATGTCAATAGGGATTAAAATGAACTAACTGTAGAAAAACTTATAAAATTCATAGAAAAAAATAGGTTCTTAGATTTCACTTAAACTAGAACACCCATTAACATAACCATTCCATCATTTTTGAGTGCTTAAATGCTTACATGTAAGTATGTTGTAAGTATGCAACAAGTAGCAGTAATGTGAACCAATTAGAGGGCAGCTTTATTGTGTTGGAAGATTTTTTTTTTTTAAAAAAATAGAGTCCTTAAACAATCAATTATAAAAAGAAAAACACCTTACTTTTGATTTACACTTAATTTGTGAAACATGTTCCCAAAACAAACTAAGCCTATCTTCTTTTAAAGACGATTAAGCAAATTATACATAATTTCTTATAGGGGTAAATTAAATTATATAATACAATGATAACAAAATAGATTGGAAAACATTATTTAAGTAATATTCGCCGGGTCGGAAAACAACCGATCGGAGTATATTAAGAGGGGGGAAAGAATTTACAGATCACCTAGCACACCCAAGAAAACGACGTGCAACCACAGACTACAAAATAAAACAATCCTTATGTATACAACAACGGTGAGGGAAAACCCCCGCCTCCACTTTACAACTCAAAGAGAGGAAGTCAAGCCCGCTTCTTGCCACAATTTCCACTCATCCTCGATTGCGGCACAAAGATTCACTGGCAACACTGTATGCCCCTCAAAGACACGAGCATTGCGCTGTTTCCAAATTAGCCATGTCACCAAGATGATGCCCGCATCAAAAGCTCTCCTGTCCCGCTTCTTGATTGCTTTGCGAGCATCACACCACCAAGAGGGAAGACTCTCCATCGGCGTTGAGCAACAAAGCCCTAACCACCCTCTGATACTTGCACACTTCTTGTGTGTAAGAACAACCTTGAAAGATGTGAGCAAAGTCTCTTCCCCCCTAGAGCAAAGATGACAAATGGAGGCGAGGTGCCAACCGCGACGCTTCATGAAGAATGTTTTTGGAAATCATACTTTTGAACTACAATACAAACAATCCAGTTGGTATTCTGTTCTTATAAGTTTCTAACGCAATCTAATATGCATGCCCACGCGAATGCGCGGGCTACCTTCCTAGTTTTAATAAAATAAAATCGCTCACTTGAGTTTAATTGCTCAGTATAGAGTTAAAATGATGGCTTTATAATATTAATGTAATATCAAATCTTTGATAGGGCGCACAGCATGCATCAAAAGTTCTGAAATTCGAGAACGCCCTCATTCGTGGATTGTTTTCCTCTTCATGGCTAGGATTTTTCCCTAACCCCAGCCTGCCAAATAAGGCCACTAGAGTTAGGAACCATCTTCTCTTCTAGGGGTGAGATGGAATATTCTCTTGCCTATCAAAACAAGGAGAGAAAAAAAAGGTTATTATTGTAATGGAAACCTAACTAGAAATGAGCAAGGAGACCGGACATATCAGGGAAGATAACTGTTGAAACGGAAATATTCATACCTAATAACATGTTAGTTTATATCAACTTTATGGATTGGCAAAATCTTCTCCCATTCAGAACCATTGGTTTTACACCCCACCTTTAAACGAGTGCAACAACCACTTATTTGAAGAGCCCACAGATTGGGGGGCATAGCAGGAAGTGTCTCGAGGAGGGGAGCATTACACAGAACCAGACTCCTCAGGGAGTGCAAAGTGTCCATAGTTGAAGGCAGTGATCTGAGCAGATTTGCATTGTTTATTTCTATATGCTCCAACTGAGAACTATTCTGCAATAACCATTCCTGAGGCAACTCAAGCATTTCAGATCCATTAGATACAAGTCTTCTAGTGAGGCAGAAGTTTCTAAATGGATTCTGAAGAAGCAAAAGATGGTCATCAATTTCAAGGGTGTCAAGCACAAGAGAAGACCGCATAGCTGGTGCTACCGGAATCCCTGAAGATGTAGCAGTTAGATGAGTGCACTGCTGTATTTTCAGTATTTTCAAGGAAGCAAGTGCTCCTAGGCCACCCAAGGTCGACAAACTCTGACATTGAAGAATTTCAATACTCTCCATTGTGGATATTCTTCTAAAATGTTCTTCACTTGGGAGCTTCTCGAGCATGCTGCAGCCGATGACTTTCAAGCTAGTAAGAGCTTTGTAGTGTTGCTCTTCTACAATACATGATCCGAAGGACAACAAATTAGGACAAGAATCTACATGGAGACTGCACAGCTGTGGATCCACTGTAGACACGTTTTGTAATGCCATCTGACTACTGGTTGGCAGACAAGATATTCCAACTTTATTTATCCCCAGATGCTTTAGACTATAAGGTAGATGAGGTAAATTCAACAGTTCTAGGCATTCTTTTACAACTAAGGTAACCAAGAAAGGAGGCAATCCATCACCATCAGGTCCCCCAATGCATTTCAGATTTGGTAGGTCCTCCAGTAAGACATGCTTCAGACTAGATAGACTCGCGAAGGAAGGGAGATCATCCCATTTAGGACATCCAACAATCTTCAAGCGTACCAATTTGGTAAGGACTTTCCTTCGAATCCACAGTGGAGGCAAAACACCCTTATAACCAGAAATTCTTAAATGCCTAATACGTTTGTAAGGAACAACTGTATCAAGAATTCGCTCATTAATCCTATTATGTTGATTTGACCACTCCAAAGATAACAGTTCCATATCATTCTTATTGCTCAATTCAGCCAAGGAAGCTTCACTACAGTTGCTTACATTCTCAACATCAAACACAAAGACTTTCCGGAGGTTCTTTAAGTCCTTCAGCTCAGATATTTTGTGTCCTTCTTCTTTCTTCACGCTCAACCCATTCAACTCACGAAGATTAGTTAGTCTTCCAATATGAGGGACTCTGGATAATGCAGGTTTTGGAAGATACAGTTTCTGCAAGTTAGCTAGATTGCATAAATCACTGACGCTCGCCTGTTCTTCTCCTTCTATCTTCAGTAGCTTAAGGACCTCCAGGTGGAAGAGTTTAAACAATTTATTCAGATTGCTTTTGTTAGTAGCAGACATACAGATGTACCTTAAGTGCTTTAGTTCCGCAATAGCATCATTTATGTCAAACCATCCATGTCCATCAAACTTTAAGAGCCGCAAGCTTGTTATGCCCTTCATTGCTTTCTTAAGATTATCAGCCAGTCCTGCCTTAAGTGGCCATTCCTCATTCGCTATAATAAGAGTACGGAGGTACTTGGACTTGGATATAACATTGATAGCTTCAGAATTTATCCCTTCAATGTATAGGTGACGTACTCTTTCAGATACATCAGCAGTATTGCATTTGGTGACTTTAAATGTTGAGAATTCCTCGCTAGAAACAAGGCATGACAATTCATAAATCAAATCATGCATGACATAGTAATCTGTAGAAGGATCGGGATGTAATTCTCTGGGTATCAGTGAAAAGAATGATTTTTTCAACAGAATATTGAAGTGTTCCCGAGCAATTTTCTCCTGGCCACTGTTCCCCTTTGTGCTTTGCAGTATCAATCCTGAACTCACCCACATCTCGGTAAGCTCTTCCATCCTGAATTTGTAATGGGATGGAAATATGCTGCAGTACTGAAAGCAAAGCTGCACCTCTGAGGTTAGATCTTCATAGCTCAACCTGAGCATCTCCATAACCCTAGGTGCAATATCGTCTAAATGACATACTTTTTTATTTAAGAAGTCATTCCAATTGCTATGATCAGTGTTGTCTCTGAGGTACTGACCAATCACTTTTGCTACAAAAGGACATCCTTCGAGGTTGTGTACAATCCATTCAGCTACACTTCGAAGTTCCAAATCTTCATTAGGAGGCACATGATGGTTCAAGATCTGCATAATATCTCTGTGATCTAAACCCCCCAGTACAACACATTTATATTCATTTGATGGCATTTGGCGTTTAACAGCATCAGCCACTGACCCCATTCGGGTCGTGAGCAAGATTCTACCTCCCATTGGTGCAATAATGTTCCTCAGGGGAGATAAAAATTGCCCCCATAGCTCATTTTCCCCATCCTCCCATGCATCATCCAGAACCAGTAAAAATCTCTTAGTAACCAACTCTTTAGTGAGATCTAATTGCAGTATGTCCAAAGAAGATGCAGTAACTCTGTTCCTGTTAATGGATTCCAACATTCTTGCCACCAACACTACAGGTTCAAAGCGCTTGGGAACATGCACCCAGATAATCATGTCGCCGAAATGATCCTGAACCTTCTTATCTTGACAGACAAGCTGAGCAAGAGATGTTTTCCCCATACCACCCCCACCCACTATTGCACACACTGAGAGTTTGCTATCTCTCCCTGGAGCCTCAACACCCAGCCATTCAATTATCTCATCTTTTTCCTTCTGCCTTCCAAATACAGGTGTTGCTAACACTCTCGTTGTCTCATTTCGGTTGGTCGTATCTTGTATGCGCCCTTCATTACGTTGAGGGGAAGTGTGAAGTCCATGCCCAGTTACCACTCGGAAATTTGCAGCATCATCAAAGACAGATTCTAACCTCATCAGAGCATTCTTGAGATTCTTTCTACTGCTGTTGGAGTTATTAGAACTTACAGACAGCTGCAATCTCATGAATTTAGGGACCAAGGATGATGAAGATTCTGCCTTCCGATTGCACACCTTCTCCAAGTCAAAGAAGTCAAGCTCATCAAGTGCATCCTCGGCCTCCTGTATGGCATCGCGGAACTGCCAAAGCCATTCAACCAACCCTTGGTTGTCCTGGATCTCCTGCAGAGTAATGCCATATAACATTGCTTGAGTTTTGGAGAGCTTACTCTTCAACTTAGTCTTCAAATCCTCATTCTCCAGCGGAAGGCGATCAAGGGCTTTGTTCACAACATAACTGATCACTGTCTCTGCAACTTTCTTCCCAACAAAAATGGCTGAGCTCTTGGCAAAAGCAATAGCAGCAGCTTCCACCATGCTGGAGAGAGCTTGAGCAAACAAGAGATGACACTGGATAGGAGGAGAGGACTGGGGGCTAGACTCTGATTAGAGGTTAGAGGTCAACGCCCAGATTCCGTCAAGGCTCCAAGAAGCTAATCTCCGCGTTGTGTTGGCATCAAAAATTATATACTCCCTCCGTTTTTTAATAGATGACGCCGTTGACTTTTTCTCACATGTTTGACCATTCGTCTTATTCAAAAATTTTATACAAATGTATATGATATAAATCACACTTAAAGTACTATGAGTGATAAAACAACTCATAACAAAATAAATTATAATTACGTAAATTTTTTGAATAAGACGAATGGTCAAACATATGAGAAAAAGTCAACAGCGTCATCTATTAAAAAACGGAGGTAGTATTAATTAATGGCAGCTTGGCCGTGGTAGCCCACTGGAATTAAGAATGTGAGCTTATTTTTATCAGTCGTGCTCACCTAACGATCAAGTGGCAGAAATAAGAAAATGCAACAAACAACTTGGTGAAACTCTGCCAGATGCAGATGGGATGAAACCGTCCCTGGTGCTACCACAGCTCGATTAACAAGTAAATTTGGGTAGATTTGGAGTGGGACGGATTGGGAATTGTTTTTTTGAACCAGAGGAGTTTGTACTAACTTAGGATTAAAATGTTTGAGCAAAATCCCAAAATATAACCGGGAATTGGATTAGAATACGCAGATATGAAGACAAACACGTTACTATCACTACTAATGAGCGACTAATAAAAATAAGGAGCAGAAAATGACACCACATTTGGAAGAAAACAGTGAGAGGCATACCGTGTTCCGAGGACGAAAACGCGAAATCCTGCAAGCTAGGGCGCGGGGGTGCCAATGCCACGGAGGCCGCCGCCGGCCGTGTCCTCCGCCGCTGCGCACGACGGCGCTCCGGTTCCTCATCGCACCAATCCACCGGCTTGCTTCCTCCCATTCCCCAAACCCCAATGCCCTGAGGAGAAAAAGAAAAATCCCTAAATCCTAAGCTCCTAACCATGCCCGCGGCGGGAAGAGTTGAAGAGGCAAGGCGCGGCGTACCGGTGGTCGGGGCGTGGCGGAGAGTGCGCCGTCGCCGGCGTTCCCCACCCGCGCGCTCCTCGCCTCGCCCGCCGGTGGCGCCGTCCCTCCCATCCACTCGCCCACGCCTCGCGCCACCGGCCGCCCGCCGTGTGCTCGACGAAATGCCGCGTCGACGATGGAAACCCACCACTGCGCGAGTTTGGTAGGTGGGCCGCATTGTGATCAGCCCAATAGCCAGCCCATTACGGTCGAGATCCAATTAAACCCAGTCCCGTAACGGAAATCCTCCGCGTGTCGTCCGATTAGGTTTTGCGTGCGGATTTTGGTTTGGATGGGCCACAGTTAGTATACGGCCCAACCAGATCTTAGTTTTCACGTGCAGTACAAAAATTGAACATCCAGATTGAATGGTTCCTGCATGCTTCTTTCATTGTCCCAAGGTATGCTAAACTTGCTTAGTGGAGAGTAATTAAGTCAAACTATGCAATATACTTGTTCTTAAAACACCATCATGCAGCATATGGTCCTTGAATTTCGTTGTAATTTTCATAGACCATCTTCATGGTTTCTCTATATATGTCTGAATTACCTCGCAACCACATGCAGCCAATGAGATTATACCAAAATTAACACAGTTGATGTAGAACTAAAATGGAATAATGATTGATCTCCTTGAGCTCTGAGATCTATTTGTTTAGGGTATGATTTGCTACCCTGGTCTAAGCTATAACAGCCTTTGGACTTAAATTCTCAGAGGTTTATCAAAGTCAGATTGAAATGACTGCCCTTAATTATCAACTTCCAATTAGGGTGTTCCAGGTTCATCAATCATCAGTTCACCTTGCCTAACAGATAAGGCACTGCACTGCAACTGCATGGAGAATACTATTTCTTCCCTAGCCTACTTGTACACATAGAAGTAATTAGTACTCTATCTTGTATCTTGATGGTGATCTTCAGAACTATCTCATGAATTCTGTACTTCTGATCATCCATAGCACTTCAATGGATTCAAGATTTGCCCATGGACCATCATCCATAGCTCATCTTTATGGCCCATAGATATATAGGATGCATGTGCACTATATATGCTTATGTGATAGACCTCTACATATATAAGTATGCTGTACTACATGAATGCTTGATACTGTTTGTCGTCTTGGGTTAGGCTTGCATATGGCAGGTAGTACCAGCTACCATTTAATCTCACCCATGCTGAAATTCATCTCTTGTTGCCCACCCTAATGTATCCTAGATAGATAGATTCAGTTGTGTACCGAAGATAAGGCTATAGCTTTCTATGAATAGCTGATGGAAGAACCAAAGTGAGAGTCTGAATTTTCCTTGACAACTTGTGCATGCAGAAGAGGCCATGCATGCATGGTCTATGTGGCAAAGGTTAATGCAACTGACTTGTCCGCCCAAGAGAAAATTAGTCATGAGGAAAATGCTCTCTCTCTCATGCATGAATTGCACAAATACCATGTGTTAATTGTAGAGGTAATTTGGATGCATGACAGCTTGACTTCCTTGCAGAACATAATTAAGATGCTGTTTGCTCCCAGGCCAGCTGGCTATTTGGTTAACATCTCATAATGTGGACATTTTCCCCCTTTCCTACAGGAAATGAATTCATCCATATCTGAAATTATGGCCAAATTGAAGTGTACAGAGTCACTAAGCCTGTCCACTTTGTTTTTAAAGATAATTGAATTTATTACAGCCTTTGTTTCGAGAAATTACAACAAATTGTTACAAAGGCTACGGGCGAATAACCGCGAATTACAAAATATTTCGATTTGAAAAAAAAAAATCCCCTCAGTACTCTTTTTTCGCCGGCCGGTAACGGTACGTGCATTGACTATTTTCATTTAGATTTGGAGAAAAAAAAGTTGCAAAGTGGAACAAACAACAAGATTCACTTGCACCTTCATGCTAATGCATTTGCATTAAGCTAGAAAAATTATTAGAAAACTTTTATTTCATCCCCGTATCTAAGTGTTTCTCCTCACTATAATTTTTCTTGCTCTCCATACACGTGAGAGTGGGCACACAAATACTTATGGTGTGTTTTCACTACCACATTTTGTCGAACATTACCAAACTACTCCCTTCATTTCAGTTTATAAAACATTTTGACTTTGGTTAAAGTCAAACTGCTTTAAGTTTAACCAAGTTTATAAAAAATATAGGAACATTTTCAACCCAAGATAAATTTATTATGAAAATATATTCAATTATTGATTTGATGACACTAATTTAGTATTATAAATATTACTATATTTGTTTATATAAACTTAGTCAAATTTGAAACAATTTGACTTTATAACATGAAACGGAGGGAGTATATTTCAGGCAGTAGTTGCATAGTTCTACCTTATCAGGTTTTCCCCCTCTGAAATCCACAATTTCATACCTTTTTTCTAAAAAAAATAATCTTGACTAATTAAGGTGTGGTCAAAAAATTGTTGTCCATTCTAAGCATGTCCTTAACATCATGCGAGCATATTGATATACCATATACCCCCATATTGATCAACTTTTTCCTCAAATCATTGCGATTAGATGCTCCCTAGGATGTATTTTTAAATACCTGAGCCATGCAAGTCATTCATGAAAATTGCATCATTTGCAACTTTCCACATGCATATTCTCTTATGTAGCCCTAGGTAGTAGGTACCGATCGATTGGATGTGCCTTTATTCGCGCTAGCTCCCTAGTTAAGGCTCTGAAATTTCCTATTGTCACACTCTCTTTGCCTCACCACATTTAGGAGTTGGTTCTTATTCCCTTCCCTGTACACTCAAATATGTGCTTTGTGCTGATATTTTGTTCTTCAATTGCGTCATAGGGCCAATACTATGTATGTTCCCAACCAACAATGGTTGGAGAAATGATGCGACTTTTGGGAAAAAAAAAAGAACTTGTCCTATCACGCTTATATATTCGTGGAATCTTAGGCTGAGTTCGAATCTAACCCAACATATGAGCTATGCTAAACGATACATTTATAAAATATTTTTTATATATAAGTTTTTAAGAAATCAAACAAATTATTTTTTTAAGTTTGTAAAAAATAATACTGTAAAAAATAATACTTAATTAATAATCTGCTAATAGCTCACCTCATTTTACATGCTGATGAAAGTCTTAGCCAAAACGTTGAAACGAAAGTAGCTTTACTTATATGAATAATTACACCATAGTCCATGCAAACATGTATCGTAGATCCATAAACTTAAGAAATAACTTTGAAGAAAATTTCCTTGCAAATATTTCCCTTGTTTTTTTGTTGCAGTAGTACTAGATCCATCTTACAGCAAGTTTAATAATATAGCCAATTGCTGGTTCTAAATATTAAAATATTATCTATAACTAACTTAATAGTCCACTCATATGATAATTAGTTATAGATATATACGGATCATTAATATCTAATCCACCCATCTCTCTCATATACTTCCTCCATACTCGTAAAGGAAGTCGTTTAGGACATCGACACGGTCTTCAAAACACAACTTTGACTTCTTTTTTCTATTAAAATATTTATTGAAAATTGATATATGTATACTTTTATGAAAGTATTTTTCAAGATAAATCTATTCATACAATTTTTATATTTTCAAACTAAACAACTTGAGAGTTATTAATGATTTATATTCCCAAGATTTGACTTAAACATTGTTCTAAACGAATTCTTTTATGAGTATGGAGAGAGTAATTTATTTGAACTCGTGCTAGAGCTGACTACTCCTGACTACTAATTTATAGTCTAATTTTCTTCTCTCTTCTTCGTACAAGTACAAATATAATGTGACAAGGTAATAGCTGCTATGCATGGCTTGATCGGCTTCCTTCCATGCTGCAGCCGCAACCGCGTGCAGTACTTAGGCAAGCAACCGGCAGCACTTCAGCGGCTGGCAGTGGCGCTGCAGCTGTAGCAAATTGGTGTGTTTGAAACATAGAAAAAAAATTAAGAGGATATGAAACGATGTGAGTTATTAGCGCATAATTAATTAAGTATTAATTACTTTAAATTGAAAAAAAGTAGATCAATACATTTTTATTAAGTTTTTTTGTTAGTTTTTTTTTCCAAAATACACCGTTTAGCAGTTTGGAAAGTGTGCGCCTGAAAAAGAAGAGAGCTTTTCTCTCTTTGTGCTGCTTTGCTTATATTATGAATGAATGGAGTACCGGCTTGGAGGGACTGACAGGCAGTGGTGGTGAAGCCACCTCCCGGGTAGGTCGAGCGACCGCTCGGGCTTCACCACTATTAACTCCACTACTAATAATCATTGACATTTATAAAAATTAATTGATCACCGAAAACACTATTAATTAGTTGCTCCGGTTTGACGATGGCACTGGCTCCGCCACTGCTGACCGGCTTCTATTCGTGTAGAAATATTGTTTTGCCAGTGATAATATACACTGGTGGAGAAACCCTTTGTAGTCCCGGTTGGTAACCCCCCTTTAGTCCCGGTTTCCAAACCGGGAGTACCAATCCGGGACTAAATATCGCTATCTTTAGTCCCGGGTGAAATAACCGGGAGTAAAGATCGATCTTTAGTCCCGGTTGGTAACACCAACCGGGACTAAAGATGGCTCAGCCACGTGGCCGGCTGAGCAATCTTTAGTCCCGGTTGGTCGTGGCTGAGCCATCTTTAGTCCCGGTTGGTGTTACCAACCGGGACTAAAGATCGAGCTGACCTTTTTTTTTTCATGGCCCTGTTGCTGCATGGTTTATATATATATATATATATATATATAAACCATGCATATATATGTTTCAATACATATATATGCATACATATATATATGTATATATATATATATGTATTATATTATATTATATGTATATACATGCATAATATATATGTATTTATACATATATATATGTTATGCAAATGCATATGTATATAGATATATATATGACCAAAATATATTTACATTATAGAAAATGTGTACACATGCATATAGAAACATATGTAGTCATGTATTAATTACAATCCATTATATGTCCTAGCTAGCTACGATTTCGACGTAGTAGTAGTCGCTGCTAGCTCAGAAGCTAAGGACCGGTGAATTGTGTTTCCGTCGTAGTAGAATTCACCCTTGGGATCAAGGATTTCTTCGTTGATGAATCCCATGAGTTGTTCTTGAACCGCCGTGATAAATTCCTTGTGTGTGGTCAGGTTATCCCTCATGCGAATAAACTATATGAATGTATGAAATTGATTAGTAATTAAACAAGAAATCGCTACGTAATGAAATTTTGAATTTATTTGTACGTACATCGAGCTCTCTTGTGGTGATGATTTGGTTTGCAAGGCAGTGGCAATACTCGCACACGTAATAGCCGCACAAGTTATTTCCCTGCTTTTGCTTTGCGCACTACAAATAAATGACAAACAACGAGAGATCTAATTAATATACACTTGTATGTATTTGAATCGGAGAAATATAAATGTAGAGCATGTGTACTCACAGGAAATTTGAACTTCCGCCTAAGTCTTTCTCTCCATTTGCCGCGGACCAATTGACGGAACCGATACCAAGCCCTACATGGAGTTTAAAGCTATGATTCGTAGTAGCAATTAACATAACAAGATTTTCTTAATTAACAAAGGAACTTATGACGGTACCTGTCTATAAGTTCGAAAACCTTGTCAAACGTAGACTCTTTTTTATCCATTGAGTCATATACGTTGACGGTGCAGGCCTCCAGGTCGAAGAGTAAAAGCACCCAGTGGAATCTGCAATGTGCGTGGGATGCATTACATATGAAACACTTAGCAAGTTCGTACGGGAATGAAATTTGGTATGTAGGAAGACAGTAAAATTAAACTAACTCTGTGTTGTATGGCAACAGTATGAACGTCTTGTAATGCTGCGCCTTCAGGAGATGGACGAGATTGTCCTCTGTTTCTTGTGGATATTAGTCGAGCATTGCGACGTTTACTTTCCGAGGGTCGATGAATCCAGTATCGAAAACCCTCCGCCGTCGGGCCCTTTGAATCTCCATTCTACAACGATAAAAGGGAGTATATTATTTTCTATAGTCTACTTATATATACAAGGACCTAATTAATTAAAGGAGACGTATAGTAAGAAATCTAACTGAACGATATACTTGCAAAATCCAGCAACTCATAATAGAGACGTCGAGGGCGTCCAGCTGGTATAGTTCGTAGATTCCCCTGAAATTGATCCAGAGAATGTCATCTCCTTGCAAGAAGTCCGGGTCCCTGATCCTCGCTCCGATCATCTCTCTACCGGTGGCGCTCATCTCCATGTACAGCTGATGGAACTTGTACATTTGTGTGGGTAGGGACTGCAGCAGCTCAGGCTTGACAAGCGGTTTACCGAGTTCGTACATGTATTTCACTTCCGCCTTTTCGATTGGTGCGACTCCTAGCAATTGATCCGTAGTTAGACCGGTGTCAGTAATAAATTGTTCTATCGTCATTTCTTTACCGGTCACCAACGGCTCGATCTCCTGGTTTGGTTGCTCTCCAAGCTGAGGGACTGGTTTGGACTTTCCAGAAGATGCTTTCTTCAGCGTTCGCTCATAGTCCGATAGCTTGATGGCCTCCTTGACAGATGCAGACATACCCCTGAAGAAGCTCCTGACACTGGGGTCTACAGGAATCTTCTTTTCTGGACTTCGAGGCTTGAATTGTCTCTTGACTTCTGATGCAACGTAAGCGTCAAGCTCCTCTTGCGTGCAATCGTACCCGGGGTCCTTGTTCTTGGCGGCGTCAACTTTCGCCTTCTTCGTTGCCCTTGTGTGGGCAGGCGGTGGAGCTGGGGGGGCCCTTGACTTTGAAGGTGCCGGAAGAGGAGCTTGCGGGGGAGTAGGTGTAGGAGCCCGAGGAGGAGTCGGTGCAGGATCCTGAGGAGGAGTCGGTGCTGGAGCCTGAGGTGGAGACGGTGCTGGCGGAGCATGAGGAGGAGACGGTGCAGGATCCTGAGGAGGAGATGGCGGAGCCGGAGGAGATGGTGCACGAGACGCCGCTTGTCGCCCAGGGAGGATGATGTACCGCCTGCGCCATAGAATAATGGCATGGCTTGTGTCTCGTAGATGCGTCTCACCGTCTCCTCCAGGGTAATCCAGCTCGAGGTCCTCGTACGCGCCTTCGACCAACTCAACTTCGACCTTCGAGTATCCTGCTGGAATCGGCCTGCAGTGGTAAGTACCTGAAGGGTCCGTTGGGATGGCCATGCCCGACGCCACCTTCATGTTGTGAGAGATTATTTATTAGTAATCAACATATATAAGCAGCAACTAGCGGAATGGCTAAATCTTACCTTTATTGATAAGTTCTTGAAAGGAATATGCAGCTCACATGGTGTCCGCTGAGTGATGTCATCAACGGGACAGGTCGATTCGTCCTGTGTTTGCATGGCGTCCATGCTCTGTGATCCTACCTGCCCCGTTGAGGCGCAGCTGCTACGGTTTCCTGACGGGCTCACCATTGCAGGAGGAATGGTCGGCTGGGGATCATGGGACCGATGTGCGGCCATGCGTTCATCAACCTTCCTTGCCACCTCCTCTTGCATGTTGAGTTCGTAGCTCGATACCCGGAACTCTAGGTCTGCAATTTTCGCCTCGGTATCTCTCTTGCTCCTCATCCGACTCCTGTACGTGTGGATGTCCTCCTTGAAACCAATCTTCCAAGGAATCACCCCTTTCCCTCGTGTTCGTCCTGGATGCTCTGGAGTCTGCAGGGCGAGTGTCAGCTCGTCCCTATCTCTGTCTGGTCGGAACGTGCCCTGAGAGGAGGCTTCCACTGCATCTGTTAGTCGTCGCGCAACCTCTCGTATCTGATCGCCGAAGACCAGTGAGCCATCAGCTGGGTTGAGCGTTCCACCGTGAGCATAGTACCAGAACTTCGATCGTTCCGGCCAATTGGCTGTTGCCGGTTCGATACCCCTCTCAATCAAGCTAGCCTCCATCTGCTCCCACTTCGGCATCGCGACGCTATAGCCTCCTGACCCCAAGTGGTGATGGTACTTCTTCTTGGCGGCATTTTCTTTGTTTCTTTCCATCATCGCCTGCCCTTGTTCACCTGTCTTATAAGCAACGAACTCGTCACAGTGATCCCTTAGCTTTGGGAATGTGTCGAAGTTCGGTGTCTGCCCCTTCAGTATATACTTCTGGTACAGATCTCCCTTGAAGCTCTAAAACTGTTCTGCCATTTTCTTCAGAGTCCACCTTTTCACTTTGTCCTCTGTACCCGCAGGAAGGGTGAATGTCTCGAGCATTGTGGTCCACAGCATCTCTTTCTCAGAATCTGGGACAAAGCTCTCATGATCTCCGCGTGCCCTTGTTCTTCGCCAGTACACCGTACTGACAGGCACGTTATCCCGCACAACCCAACCGTTGTGACGTACATAGTTCTTGGCGGCTTCGGCCGGGGCACTAGGACGTCCATCTTCTTGCACTTCCGTTATGATGTGCCGGCCCTCAAGCTTCTTCGTTGCACCTCGTTGCCCGCGTGCCCTCTTCTGTCCAACGGAGGGTTGACTACCACTAGCCTCCTCCTCCTGGTTCCCCTCCACATCCCTTTCCACGTGCCCCTGCTGGTTCCCCTCCGCATCCCTCTCCACGTTTCCTTCCTCGTTCAAGTACTGGTTTGGATCCTCGTTCCCCTCTTCTTCATTCCAGTACTGGCTGCTTCCCTCCGCGATTATATCGTACAATATCTGTTCCTCATCGCGGTCAGCCATCTGTTGATACAAGAAACATCTGCTAAGTCACGATACATTTATGTTTTAACAATCTAAGTCATGTATGCTAAGTGTAAATGTCGTACATTAGAACCCTACACAACCTTACGTGCTAAGTCTAATTACAAATCGTGATATAAGCTAAGTCTAGGTGACGTATATTATACAACCCTAGCTAGTACATAATTATATACTAAGTCTAATTACAAATAAAATAATCTTATATTAAAACTCAAATAATATTACATGCTAAGACTAAAATAGTCATGTATATGCTAAGTGTTTCGTGCGTATATGCTAAGTCTAATTAAGACTACAATAGTCAATTGCTACTTGTCGCACCAATTCCGTTGTCAATAATTATACATACTAAGTCTAATTACAAATAAAGTAATCTTATATTAAAACTCAAATAATATTACATGCTAAGACTAAAATAGTCATGTATATGCTAAGTGTTTCGTGCGTATATGCTAAGTCTAATTAAGACTACAATAGTCAATTGCTACTTGTCGCACCAATTCCGTTGTCAATAATTATACATACTAAGTCTAATTACAAATAAAGTAATCTTATATTAAAACTCAAATAATATTAGAACACTACACAATCTTATATGATAAGTCCAATTACAGGTCTAATAATCTTAATTAATTGCATTACAAATATAACAATCATTTATATTATTACGTCACTTGCATGCTCCAATTTCTTCTAGGGCTAGCTCTTCCACTCAGGCTTGACGGACGACTCCGACAACACGTCTTTTCTGCAAGATACAAAAAGATGTATTACGATAAATGCGAAGTAACATATATATATATATATATATATATATATATATATATATATATATATATATATATATATATATATATATATATATATATATATATATATATATATATATATATTGCATTTCACGTTAACGTTCGTCCTCGTTCGTTCGCTCGTTCACGTTCCCTAGCTCGTTCACGTTCGTTCGCTCGTTCTTATTCACGTTCGTTCGCTTGTTCTCATTCACGTTCGTTCCCTCGTTCTCGCTTGTCTTCGATCGATCGTTCTCGTTCTCGCTCTCGTTCGTTCGATCGTTCTCGTTCTCGTTCACGTTCTCGCGGCAACGTACGTTGACGTGTTCGTTCTCGCTCTCGTTTGTTCGATCGTTCTCGCTCTCGTTCGTTAATGGCGGTGTGGCGGCATCGGGGCGGCGGTTGGCGCGGCGGCGTGGCGGCGGCGGCGGCGGCGTGGCGGTGCGGGGCCGTGGCGGCGGCGGCGGGGCGCGCACGGCGGCGGCGGCGTGGCGACGGCGGCGGCGGCGTGGCGTTGCGGGGCCGTGGCGGCGGCGGCATGGCGTGGCGGCGGCGGCATTGCGCGCTCGGCGGTGAAGGCAGCGGCGGCGTGGCGACGGTGGCGGCGGCGTGGCATTGGCATGCGGCGGCGGCGAAGGCGGCGGCGTGGCGCGTCGTCTCGTGGCGGGCGGCGCGACGGAGAGAGATCGATATCGGAGAGATCGAGATGCATGAAGGGAGATCTGGCGGCGGCGGCTCTCACCCCAGAGATGCGGCGGCAGCGGAGGAGACGGAGGCGGCGGCGAGGACGACGAGCTCGAGACGACGGCGAGATACGGCGGCGTCGGCGCGGGGATTTGCCCTAGGCAGTGGCGGCGAAGGAGAGAGGCCGAGAGAGATCGATCGGCCGAAAACGTCTAAGTGTTGGTGAAGAAGACGAGGGCGCACCGGGAATATATATACCCCCGGATCTTTACTCCCGGTTGTTGAGAACAACCGGGACTAAAGATATCTTTACTCCCGGTTGTTGAGAACAACCGGGAGTAAAGAAAAGATATTTACTCCCGGTTGTTGAGAACAACCGGGACTAAAGATATCTTTAGTCCCGGTTGTTCTCAACAACCGGGAGTAAATATCTTTTCCCGCTATTTCGAAATTCTTTTTAAACCCGGTTAGGGTTAAGAACCGGGACTAAAGATATCTTTAGTCCCGGTTGTTCTCAACAACCGGGAGTAAAGATCCAGCCACTGCCCCTTCACGCCAGCCATCCCTATCCATTTCCTCGCCTCATCTCTTCCTCGCGTCGTCTCTCTCTCGCTACTCACAACCACGCGCCCTCGCCGCCGCCCTGCGTTAGCCCCCACCGCAGCTACGCGCTAGCTAGTCCTCTGCCCGCCGCTTGGTTCGCCGGTGTCGTGCAAGCCGACGCCGCTCGCGCAAGCCTCACGAATCGCGCATCATCAATGGCGGGTGGAAATCCTCACGATTTCTTCTCCCAGTCGTTCAATGAAGCTCCAACGGGCCACATGGACGGCTCCGACTACGGCTTCTCGCAGGGGTCTTCAGGATATGGTGGATCTGGCACCGGCATCCATTTTGGGGGAGGGGGATCGGGGGGCCTCGATCTGAACTCCCAGGCCGACGCCTTCCCCGATTTCGCCTCCTACCAACAGATCCTTGAACCGGGTAGCCTTGTGTTACCTCCGATTCGGGCAGGGAGCAGATCCACAGTCCCCCCGTCACGTCCTCCTCCAGCGGCGGGAGGGGGACGTGGCAGAAGTCGTGGAGGGAGAGGAGGAGGACGAGGCCGTGGCATGTCGTTGACCAATGGCGCTGGATCTGGCAGGGGAATGCGAGGATTTGTTCCTCCTGGCTCATCGTCTGGCCAAGGAGGCGTCCGAGGTCATGGGGCATCCATGTCGCACAGCGGGCCACCCGCCTTCAACTTTGGAGTCTTCGGAGGAGGACGGCGAGCCGGTGCCTCGTCGTCCCAAGGGACAAATGTGTCCGAGGACGACGGCAACGAAGAAGACGAAGAGGACTTTGGTCCTGATGGTCAGCACATGGTAAACCCCCCATGGTTACTTTCTGTTATGTTTGATTTGTGCTATTGCGAAATATGCCAATTGTTGCTCATGATATTGATACTGCTATGCATGCCGTGATCTAAGCATTTGTATTACAGTATATGTTGTTCATTGGTTAATTTAGGGTTAAATCATGTTTTTCTTTCCTAGAATACGTATGACAAGGCAAATTGGACAGAAGAAAAAACTTACACATTGTGTGAAATAGCATGTGAGGAAATAAGGGATGGGCATTGTCCTAATGGAGCATGGACAACTAGAGGGTACCAGAATTTGAAGGCCAAATATTTCCAAAGGGCTAACCTAAGGCATTCAACCAAACAGATAAAGAATAGATTCACCCATCTAAAGAATTATTACATTGCTTGGGTGTGGCTGAACCAACAAACTGGAGCTGGTAGAAGTGCTAGTTGAGAAATAATTGCATCAAATGCTTGGTGGGAAAAAAAATTAAGGTATGCAGTTGTCAAAAATTTAGCTAGTTTACATGATTTTAGAGTTTTCTGTGATATTGATTTAGTGTCAATACAGGAGAAGGGGGACGCCAAGAAATTTCGCCATGGCAACCCTGAGTACTTAGATTTTCTTATAGAGATATTTCAAGGAGTTGCAGTTGATGGTTCCACAGCATACATCCCTGGTTTTGAAGATGAAGATGAAGAGGAAGGAGAAGAAGAAGCAGGGGATGCAGGGGAGGCAGCTAGAGGGGAAAGAGCTGTAGGGGATGGTTATGAGAACAGCCCCATGAGCACTAACAGCAGGAAGAGAGGGAGTAGCAGCTGTGATGTGTCCACAGCTTCTAGTCCTGGGAAAAAAAGCAAGAGCCCAGTGGTGAAGCTCATGCAGGGGCTGCTCAATTCTTTCAACTCTGATTGTGATAAGTCAAATACCCTAATTACTGAACTTGTTAACAGCAAGAAGTTAAAGGAGCAGAAGAAAGAAGAAATTGCTGAGTCATTGACAAACTGTAAGAGGTTGGCAGTAGAGTGTGGTGCAGCAGAAGACAGTGTGGAATACTTTTGTGCCACACAGTTGTTTGCTTCCAAACATAACAGAGTTATGTTTAAGAACATTAGCACTAAAGAAGCAAGATTTATGTGGCTGAGAAGATGGTGCCAGCAGAAGAATTTGTATTAGATGATCCCTTTCTTTAGCTGCATTAGTTATGATCTACTTTTGTGTTGAACTATCAACTTGTTTGATGTGATGTGACGTAATGAACATGTGATGTGTGGACCTATTTAAACATTCCCTTCTTTTCTTCTTGAAGTTTGTTCATATTATATTTATGATGTGCTTTCTTTCTATGCATATGTCACTCCTGCAGGATGGTGAAGGCAGTGGTGATGAAGATATCTCTGATGAAGATAGCAGTGATGATGAGATTGATCTTATCATTTATATTTTGAAGAAAAGAGAAATGGACAGGAGAAGAGCATGTATGCTTGCCGCCATGATTGGTACGTATTACTTGGAACTTTACTCTAATAAGGCTCCAAGAAGGGTAGCACCTGAGTCTGGACATGATTGGGTTATGAGAACATTAGCTAATAGAACTGCTTGTTACAACATGTTTAGTATGCACAGGCCAGTTTTTGAGAGGTTACATTCTGTGCTTGTGGAATCATATGAGTTGAAGTCCACAAACAACATGGATTCCATGGAGTGTTTGGGTCTTTTTTTATGGATAGTAGGTGCTCCCCAATCAGTTAGGCAAGCCCAAGACAGATTTGTTAGGTCTCTTAAAACAGTACATAGTAAGTTCAAAGCAGTTTTGACCGCTCTACTGAAACTTGCACAAGATATCATTAGGCCAAAAGATCCCTTATTCACAACAGTCCATAAGAAATTGCTTTCTCCTCAGTACACACCATATTTGGATAATTGCATTGGAGCAATAGATGGTACTCACATCCAAGTTGTGGTGCCAAATTCAGCTGCTGTTCAACATAGGAATAGACATGAGGAGAAGAGTCAGAATGTTATGTGTGTCTGTGACTTCGATATGAGATTTACTTTCGTGCTTGCTGGGTGGCCTGGTTCGGTTCATGACATGAGGGTATTCAATGATGCACAAACTAGATTTAGTGCCAAGTTTCCAAAGCCACCTCTAGGAAAGTTTTATCTCGTAGACTCGGGATACCCAAATAGGCCGGGTTATCTAGCACCATACAAGGGTATAACATATCATTTCCAAGAGTACAACGAAAGCACATTGCCAAGGGGAAGAAGGGAGCACTTTAATTACTGCCATTCTTCGTGTCGGAATGTCATTGAGAGGTCATTTGGGGTCTTGAAGAACAAGTGGAGGATTTTGTTTAGTTTACCAAGCTACTCGCAGGAAAAGCAAAGCAGAATTATCCATGCATGCATAGCACTTCATAATTTCATTAGAGACAGTCAAATGGCTGATACAGAGTTCGACAATTGTGACCATGATGAAAATTATGATCCATTGGGTGGAACCTCTTCTCCATCTAGCGAACCAACAAACGATTTGGACTCGCGTGTCATGAACCAATTTCGGGACTGGATTGCCGATGGATTGTGATATTTGAAAGGAATGTAATGAATGGTTCAATTTTTCTTGTGAATTGTATTTGGTTTAACTTGTCAATTGAACCATGAGTGCTTGTAATTTGTAACATTGAAACTTCTGTGATGTATTTCAACAACTTGAGATGTATATGAGCTTCTTTGAATTTCTGTGATTGGGCTGTGATATTGATGATGAAATTGAGCGTCTCGTGGCGGGCGGTGTCTCGTGGCGGCGAAGGAGAGAGGCCGAGAGAGATCGATCGGCCGAAAACGTCTAAGTGTTGGTGAAGAAGACGAGGGCGCACCGGGAATATATATACCCCCGGATCTTTACTCCCGGTTGTTCTCAACAACCGGGACTAAAGATATCATTAGTCCCGGTTGTTGAGAACAACCGGGAGTAAAGAAAATATCTTTACTCCCGGTTGTTGACAACAACCGGGACTAAAGATTATAGCACTGCATATGATTTTCGCTTACATATGTGTTTATAAAATAGAAGTTAATGCATTAACATTATTTAAAGTACAAAGATTAATGACAATTACTTCGAAAAATTATTTTTGTCTGTAATAAATTAAGTGGATAAATCGTAATAAGCAAATATATGACTTATAATTAATAAAAATTCCAATATATATATATATACTTAACATATATATGAATGATATTATTATATTGGTAAAAACTCTAATTAAGATATGTATGTACATACTGCATGATTTAAAATTAATAAAAATTGTAATCATCATATATACTTATCGTAGGAATTATATTAAATTAAATGCTAAAAACTCTAATTAACATATGTAAATGCCACATGCATGATTTAAACCTTTTAAAAATTCGAATAGTCATATATATAAGTAGCATATGAAAGATAGTAAATTAAATTGTGAAAAACTCTAATATATGAATGATAGTTTTAAAAATATATTAAATTTAATACTTTTAAAAATTCTCCAGTCAATTATAATTAGCATATGAATGATAGTAAATTAAATGTTAAAAAACTCTAATTAACATATGAAATTGCCACTTGCGTGATTTAAAACTTTTAAAAATCCTCTAGTCAATTATAATTAGCATATGAATGCTAGTAAATTAAATGTTAAAAACTCTAATTAACATACATATGAAATTGCCACCTGTGTGATTTAAAACTTTTAAAAATTGTAAGTATCACATATAACTAGCATATACATGATGGATAATCAATACATCCAAAATAGTTTATATCGTGTACACAATAATTACGGCATTACATCGGCGGTGACGGTTGACCGCACGTACTTTCTCCTCACTATTGTTCCCTCCTTGTGATCGCTGCGTGAGTAAGGGGTGTCTTCATTTGATAGGAGGATGCTAGGGTCAATCGTCACCGTGAAAGGGGGTTGCCCATCCAACTGATCGTAATCCTCGTCAGTCTTGTCCTCAACTCTGACGATTTTTCTTTTGCCTGGGAGAACCACTTGACGCTTAGACTCATCAGGCCCTCTGCCCTTCTTTCCTTTGCTAGACATGTCCTTCACGAAAAAGACTTGCGTTACATCATTGGCAAGGACAAAAGGTTCGTCCGAGTATCCAACCTTGTTAAGGTCAACAGTTGTCATCTCACTGTCATCAATCATTACGCCTCCACCAGTCAACCTAACCCATTGGCACCGGAACAGAGGAACCTTGAGAGGACCATAGTCAAGTTCCCATATGTCCTCGATGGCACCGTAATACGTGGCAGTTGTTCCATCGTGTCCCATGGCATCGACACGAACAGCGCTGTTTTGGTTCGTGCTCTTCATGTCTTGGGCTCTCGTGTAGAATGTGTACCCATTGATCTCATATCCCTGGAATGTCGCGATCGACCCAGACGGTCCCCTCGCCAGGAAGGCAAGTTGTTGGTTGATCGACTCGTTACCCATGAGATGTTGTCGTAGCCACGCGGGGAAAGTATCAATGTGATGCCGTGTAATCCATGCATCGGACTTACCGATGTTCCTGGCGCGAACTAGAGCCAAGTGCTCCTCGATGTAAGGAGCTACCAATGAAGAGTGTTGCAGAACAGTGAAATGGGCTTTACGGAATAAATTGTTGTCTACCGTCATTATTGCTTTCCTTCCGAGAGTTCCCTTTCCCCGTAGTCTCCCTTCATGGCGTGATTCAGGTACCCCGATTGGGCGAAGGTCTTCGATAAATTCTACGCAAAATTCGATGACCTCCTCTGTTCCATAACCCTTGGCGATGCTTGCCTCTGGACAAGCACGGTTATGAACATACTTCTTCAGAACGCCCATGTACCTCTCGAAAGGAAACATGTTGTGTAGGTACATAGGACCGAGAATACGGATCTCTTTCACAAGGTGACAAAGCAGATGCGTCATTATATTGAAAAATGAAGGTGGAAATATCAACTCAAAACTGACGAGACATTGCACCACTTCATTCTGAAGGGCTTCTAATCTATCCGGATCGATGACCTTCTGCGAAATTGCGTTCATGAATGCACATAGCTTTGTTATTGTTGCCCGGACATTGTCTGGAAGGATACCCCTTATTACAACTGGTAGCAGTTGTGTCATCAACACGTGACAGTCATGAGACTTTAGGTTTGTGAACTTCTTCTCCTTCGTGCTTATTATTCGCTTGATATTCGTGGAGTATCCAGACGGTACCTTTATGCTCTCCAAGCATTCAAACATACTTTCCTTCTCTGCCTTGCTAAGAGTGTAGCTGGCTGGACTCAAGTAATGGCTTCCTTTCTCCTTTGGTTCCGGGTGAAGGTCGCCGCGTTGTTCCATATGCTTCAGATCATTACGTGCTTCCAGGGTATCTTTCGACTTTCCGTATACACCTAGGAAGCCAAGAAGATTTACGCAAATGTTCTTAGTGAGGTGCATCACGTCAATTGCGTGGCGTACGTCCAAGAATTCCCAATATGGTAACTCCCAAAATATAGAGTTCTTTTTCCACATCGCCGCGTGACCATCTTCGCTCTCTATATGCTGGCTTCCAGGCCCCTTTCCGAACACTACTTTAAGATCTTTAACCATAGCAAACACTGTTTTCCCGCTGCGATGTTTAAGCTTCGTACGGTGGTCGGCCTTATGTTCGAAGTGCTTGCCTTTCTTCCGTACCGGGTGGTTTGCTGCAAGGAATCGACGATGACCCATGTATACAATCTTCCTACAGTGCTTAAGATACGTACTTTCTGTTTCATCCATACAGTGAGTGCAAGCCTTGTACCCCTTGTTGGACTGTCCGGATAGGTTGCTAAGTGCAGGCCAATCGTTGATGGTTACGAACAGCAGCGCTCGTAGGTTAAACTCCTCCTGTTTGTCCTCGTCCCACACGGGGACACCTTCCTTCTTCCACAACTGTTTAAGATCTTCTACCAGTGGTCTTAGGTACACGTCGATGTCGTTACCAGGTTGCTTGGGGCCTTGAATAATAATCGGCATCATTATGTACTTCCTCTTCATGCATAGCCAGGGGGGGAGGTTGTAGATACACATCGTAACGGGCCAAGTGCTATGGCCGCTGCTCATCTCTCCAAAAGGATTCATGCCATCCGTACTCAAACCAAACCGTATGTTTCGTGCGTCCTTTCCAAATTCTTTAAATTTTCTGTCGATGTTTCGCCACTGCGAACCATCGGCGGGGTGTCTCAGCATCCCGTCCTGTTGACGCTCTTCAGCGTGCCATCGCAACATTCTAGCATTCCCCTTGTTCCTGAACAAACGCCTTAAACGTGGTATTATAGGGAAATACCACATCACCTTAGCAGGAATTCTCTTCTTTGTTAGCTCCCCGTCAACTTCTCCTGGATCGTCCCGTCTAATCTTGTATCGTAGCCCTTTGCAAACAGGGCATGCTTCTAGGTTCTCGTACTCCTCACCGCGATATAGGATACAATCGTTCGGACATGCGTGAATCTTATGAACTTCCAGTCCTAACGGGCAGACTATCTTCTTAGCCTCGTACGTTGTCTCGGGCAATTTATTTCCCCCCGGAAGAATGTTCTTGACGAGTTTCAATAAATCGCCAAATGCCTTGTCACTAACCCTATTTTTTGCCTTCCATTGCAACAACTCCAGAGTGGTATCCAACTTTTTGTGCCCCTGCTCGCAACCTGGGTACAACGAAGTTCTGTGGTCCTCCAACATCTTGTCCAATTTATGGGCCTCCTTTTCACTTTCGCAGTCCTCCCTGGCGTCCTGCAACATCTGACTAAGATCATCCGCAACGTCGTTACCATCAGCAGCTATTTCCTCCTCGCCCGTTTGATTTCCTTCAAATCCAACATACTGAGCAAAGTCCGGAATATTGTCGTCTTCCACTTCATCTTCTTCCATTTCAACACCTTGCTCTCCGTGGGATGTCCAACAATTATAGCTTGGCATGAACCCCGACTCAAACAAGTGGAAATGAATAGTCCTGGATGCAGAATACTCCTTCTGATTCTTACACTTATTGCATGGACAACAAATAAAACCCCTTTGCCTGTTAGCTTCGGCTACTCTCAAAAAATAGTGCACGCCGTCAATAAACTCTTTGGACCGCCGGTCAGCGTACATCCATTGCCGATCCATCTACATGAGTCAAAAAAACCGTACACAAATAATTATTCTTACAATAATGACAGTCATACAATAATTATAAGATATCTTTATTCATATAAAAATCATAAAATATTACACCAAATAATTCTTAAAAACTATTTGTAAAGTTTTAAACTAATTTTAATGTGTTTTACTTCTTTTAATTTTCATTTTAGTTTGTTTTCTATTATTTAAGATTAACTTTCACTAGAGTTTTCCTTCTCAACTATTTTATAAAACCTTGTTTAGCAAATGAACTAAATTTCTATATATTCTTTCTTCCCCACACACATTTTCTCTCTCATCAACTTACAACTAAATTTTGGAGACAAAAAAAGTGTGCAAAACATAGGTGCAAATGTAGTATGACAAAAAAAAACATTGGAGGATGAAGTTGCAAACCTTTTAGGCACCTCCGATTTGTATGTAATCACCAAAATAAATTCAATAGAAATTTTGGCATGACCTCCCCTCTTCATATGAAGAAATTTTGAAGCTTGCTCGGGCAGCTGGAGGAGGAAGAAGACATATATATAGGGGTGGGACTTTAGTCCCGGTTGGTAGCACCAACCGGGGCTAAAGATCACCGGGATCATTAGTCCCGGTTGGTAATACCAACCGGGACTAAAGTTAAGATCTTTAGTCCCGGTTGGTGTGGGCCTGACAGGCCCTGACAGCATTCGAACCGGGACTAAAGATGATCTTTAGTCCCGGTTGGTAACACAAACCGGGACTAAAGATCAAATATGCCCGTTACCCTTTTGAACCGGGACTAAAGATCATCTTTAGCCCCGGTTTTTATTGCATCCGGGACTATTGTGGAAATCGGCCGACCGACGAAAGATGGTTTCTCCACCAGTGATATCATCATTTGATTCTACAAATTGCTATCAATAAACATCAGTTCTGTCGGCCGGTACTCCATTCTTTTTTAATTCAATTACATGTTTATAAGCTCTTAATTACTGTCTTTGAGATCTGACTATAATGTATTTACCTATGTAACTTGACGTGAAAATACGGTAAATTAAAAAAAACCAAACAATTCTAAGGGGATAATTTTCACAAAAAAAATCTAAACAGCTTCAAATATACTCCATATTAAAGATCAAATCTTAGAAGGAAAAAAAAATCCCAACGGCAGAAATGTAGGACGGACACGTACAGTACAACTCAATCAATAACATCCACTGTCGCGATGCTCTTACAAGTACTCTTTTCGTCCCATTTTAAATGCAGTCATGAGTATTTCCGTGTCTAATATTTGACCAGTCATGAGTATTTCCGTGTCTAATATTTGACCGTCTGTCTTATTTTAAAAAAATATGACTTTTTTAAAAAAAATAAGTCACGCATAAAGTACTATCTATGTTGTTATTATAATGACAATAAAAATACTAATTAAAAAACAATTTTAAATAAGACGAATGGTTAAACATTGGACACAAAAACCCATGACTGTATTTAAATGGGAAGGATGGAGTACCTCTCAATCATTAAACTCCTAGTCTGATCCTATCCTTGTCGTCTCTTGGCATGCATGCCGTACTCCCTAATATTAATTTCATCACTCCACAACTTCTTTCAACCATTTCACAGAGATCATCCTTCGATCGATCCATCAATTCCATCCATGATCATCGAACATCGTCTCCAATCATAAGCCCATGCCCCTCCCTCACGCTTAACCCTTACCTACGTCCATAACCCCCATCTCTCTCGATCGATCTCTACCCATCCATCTACTATATTTTGGTATACACATTGCTAACCTACCTAAACATATACTCTCACAATTGCACCATATATATATGAACACGAAATACGTACATACATACGCCGCACCTACGTATAGCATATGTAGGCCCATGCATATGCATGTGTAGACATTTATATCTATACATACATCCATAAATGTTTATATACATATATATATTTATATGTATTTATCGAAAAATACATGTATATTTGTCAGTATATATAGGGTCTAGGGTGTAGACGGCTGTAGCTATAGTAGCTAGCTAAGCTCGCAAGAGCTTATCACCAGCTTGTGTGTGTTTGTGTTTGAGTTTCTGTGATTTCGCCATGCCAACCTCGCAACAAGATGGCGGCGGCGGCGGCGAGAGGCTGTTTCACGGCGGCGGCGCCGGAGATGGAGACGGTGGTGGTGGTGGTGGGGCGGCGGCGGCGGCGGCGGCGAGGCAGGTGTGGGTGCCGGGGCCGGTGATCGTGGGGGCGGGGCCGTCGGGGCTGGCGACGGCGGCGTGCCTGAAGGCGCGCGGGGTGCCGTCGCTGGTGCTCGACAAGGACGCCACCGTGGCGGCGTCGTGGCGGGAGCGCACCTACGAGCGCCTCCGCCTCCACCTCCCGCGCGGCTTCTGCGAGCTCCCCCTCGCGCCGCCGTTCCCGCCGGGGACGCCGCCGTACCCGACGCGGGACCAGTTCGTCGCCTACCTCGACGCCTACGCCCGCGCCTTCGCCGTCGAGCCCCGCCTCGGGTCCCGCGTCCGCGCCGCCTCCTACGACGCCGCCATCGGCTTCTGGCGCGTCGCCGCCGTCGACGAGGCCGGCGGCGGAGGCGCCGGAGGCGAGACGGAGTTCCTGTCGCGGTGGCTGGTGGTGGCCACCGGCGAGAACGCGGTGGCGGCGTGGCCGGCGGAGGGCGTGGGCGCCTACCGCGGCGCCGTGATGCACACCAGCAGCTACAAGAGAGGGGACGAGTTCGCCGGGAAGAAGGTGCTCGTCGTCGGCTGCGGCAACTCCGGCATGGAGGTCAGCCTCGACCTCTGCAACAATGGCGCCGCCACCTCCATGGTCGTCAGGGACAAGGTGTATACTTTTACGTTGCGCACGTGTTTGCTACTGTTAAGTTGTTGCGTAATTAATTATTGTTGCACTCACAAATTAACTTAGTAGTACAAACTTATTAATTACTCCTTGTAAAACTTGTCGTTTTGTATGAGGGTTGGGTCAAATTTTTTAAAACATTTGACTATGAATAATTTCTATTCTGTATAATATTTGTCTTAGAAATATGAAAGCCATATATATGTTTAAAAAGTACTTCAATAAAATCATATATATATTTTTTGATAATATAGAACAGTGGTCAAAGTTGCTTTTTAATACCAAGTGCCCTATTATTAACCTGGAGGGGAGTAACTGGAGTAACTGTTTAGCTTCAGAAAATTTACTTGAAAAGTTTGCCAAGTTTCCCTAAAATTTTGTACTGGACTGCTAGTTTCAAATTTTTTACTGTCTAAACTGTCTAAAAGCTAATTTAAAGCTATATTTCGTATAGAGGTCGAAATTATTGCTTGGAGTAGTCGAAGCGTGCTAGAAGACAAATTAAGAAAATAAAAGACCATATAATCACAAAATATAAAAGAAAATACATCGTCATCGCATTTTTCCCTCCAAAGCAACAGCCAGCTTTCTAAATAGAGAGTCCATGTTTTCTTATGTTAGTATTGAGGCCATATACTGTAGAAGTTTTGGAACCAAAACTTCAAATAAATTAGGTATATCTACCAAAATACACTTTTGCAATTTATTTTCTCGTTTTAGGGGCACCACAGAGCAAATCTAGCATTTTCAGTTCCCAGGATGTAATTCTGTGTAATTCTGTGTGGTCAATTTATTCCGTCGCGCCACGTGTCTTTCCTTTTTGCCTCCCTTCTATAAAGAATCGTTGTCACTTTCATAGCAGAAAAACCATAATATATCATTTTCTGGAAAATTCATATGAATGACAGTTGCTTGTAGCAAAATTTAGTAAACATTGAGAGATTTTTTTTTTCATTCTCACAAAATTTCTTATCATACATACATGCTTGTGTGCATCATATGTTTGTGCTACTTGCAATTGTAGCTTGCTGTTACATAGAAATACGCACTGATGTGGTGCCACATTGCCCCGTAGACTTCCCTTTCCTTATCTTGCACACCGCACAGGGGAGACAGAGAAAGAACAAGGGAAAATTACAACAACAGTGACAGGGGAAAAGAAAAGAAAAAAAATCAGAATTTGAGCTAGAATGCTCGAGAAACTAGATTATATACAGTGGCTAGCATGAATGTTCATGAATTTTCCTTCCCTTTTCTTATAGTGAAAGCAAGAGATGATGTTAATAATATTATTGATCACTATACGAGATTGGGTAAGTAGAGTAGTGTTGAGTGAGTCAAAATTACATGATCTAATTAAATTTAAAGTAGCAATGCATTGGACAAATTAATTTCATCCCTGAAATATTGATATGTTGTGAATGAATAAAATATAGAAAAACCAATATATAGTTTTCACCATATATACATACTAGCTAAGAGTTTAGGCCGCCTTTTGTACTATGGATTTCAATATATGTGTATCCTTAATTATTCAACATTTTTTGTGGGTAAATTTGCAGATTCATGTTCTGCCTAGGGAGATTCTGGGCATCTCAACATTTGGCCTCTCAGTGTTCCTTCTCAAGTGGTTTCCCATAAAATGGGTTGATGCTTTACTACTCATTTTCTCGAGATTGATCCTTGGAAACATTGAGAAATACGGCCTCCGACGACCTAAGATTGGTCCACTCCAGATCAAGTGCTCTACCGGGAAAACACCGGTGCTTGACATCGGCGCTCTTAAAAAGATCAAGAACGGCGAAATAAAGGTAAATTATACAACTCATTATATACAAATCCCTCCCCCCCCCCCCTCCCACCCAATGATCATGCAAGCTCAACTAACAATATAATTCACTAAAAGAACAAACTAAATAACTAAAAACTGAACAGATCACATGATGGAATTAACAAGAGAAGCTATATAGTATAAACACCCAACCATTTGTACAACAAACATGAAGTAAAGAAAGATTTTTTGTCTTGCAGTGATGTAGGTCAGTGTACTATATGTTGTTTAATGATGTAGTGCAATGTCCTACCAAGTGAATCTAGAATGAGATTCTCTCTGCAGGTGGTCCCAGCAATACACTGCTTCACAGAGGATGGGGTCGAATTCGTGAATGGCTGTAGGGAGGACTTTGATGCCGTCATCTTTGCCACTGGATACAAAAGCAATGTGCCATCATGGCTCAAGGTACGCATGCACACCTAAATTCTTTATGTTCCACCAGTTTTTCTCGGCATCCTTTAATTTAGATGGCACATAACTATGTTGCGAATGATGCTACAAAGGGATTCACAAATTTAGCGAAATAATACTGCGAACATAGAGATATGTTTTTCGTCGTGCATAAATTCAATACACGGGACATATGTACATGGTCGCTCTGGTCAATAAACATCTATTAGAGATGTTTTATATTTAAGTTGTAAAAAACTTTGAACATTAGTTTATCTAGTAAAATATTTTGATTGGATTGACGCACATAAAATTGATGGGCAGCATGCATGCATGAATGATTGAGTGATTGACTGACTTATGTTTTATTTATATATGATGCATGGGGAGTACATATATATAGATCATGGAAATCACAAAGCAATATATATGCACTGTACACTTTCACATCAGAGATTGACCCTATGCTTGTATACATATGGTCTATGCCACCCTAATCAAGGTATTAGATAGCTAGGCATGGGCAATGACAATGATACTAAGAAGGGGGTGATATCCCTCCTAGATGGAGACATGGAAATTCATCCAAAAAATGACAATCAATAGCCAATTTTGCTTCAAAGATAGGAATGAACCATAGTTGTCACCTCGATCTTTAGATTCTAAGGTGAAAAATAATTGATCTAGGTAGATATAGGAGAGGACATATATGTCTTTTCAGTTCGCGCATGTGTGTGCGCGTGCGCGCGATCGAGATGATAGTTACTAGTCTTGTACTTCCCATTTGTATCTTGATACGTATATATCATTGAGTGTATGTAGACATGGACATGTCTAGGGTAGGGTTGTCATGTCAGCTTGTCAATGTTTTGATCGTGAGAACTATAGCTATATAGCTAGCTAATTGATTGAGGATTGGGATGCATGGGCGGCTCTTAGCTCTAGCTAGCTCTTGCATGTTCCTCTCAATCTCATATGTGTATGTATATGTATGTATTTTGTTTGTTGTTGTGTTGTTGTTGGTGCTGTGTGAGATGGTCCGACAGTGGAGCCCATGTATATATATGTTGGCATTGATTTGGACCATATGCAATAGCGACTAGGCATATATGCAAAAAGAAGAAAAATAGAAATGGTTTTCATGGATGTGTTTTATACTTTTGTTCCATTCTCAAACAAAGCATGCATGCCTAATTGCTTTGCATCATGCAAGATAGTTTAGAGAAATGAAGATTTATACATATATGCAAACTTCCAAATATATAATAATACTCATATAGTGTTTCACAATTTGTTTTCATGTTTTTCATGCTAAAGAGACAATTTTATGGTCTTGGAAGAACCATTAGCCACAAAGAGAATTATTGATCACATGGCAGTTAAGCAGCATGTCATAAACATGGTAGCAATTAACTAGGTATAGCTAGCTAGCCATTGAAGTGCACAGCCAGCACACATCTCTGCATGCACCTTCAAGTGGGAGTATAGCTAGAGAGGAAACTGCAACTCTGTGGGCAGTGAAAGGAAGATTAAATTCTTGCCAAAAACAAAACCACACCTCATCATAACATCACATATATATAAATATATACCATGTGAGTTTGAGTTTTTTTTTCTTTCTTCTGTTCATTTCCTCTGAGTTAGGTGATGCACATGCTGGCCCATAATGATTTGGTAAGGACCCATTTGTTGATCATGTGCATGGCAAGTGCAGCTGCCAGTACACCCCAACAGTAATGCATTGCATTGTACTCCTGCTGCATCTGCATATGCATGCCCACTCTACCTTTTGTAGGGTGGCCCATCTTGATGGCTTGCTTGATGGCTCCCATCTGTCTAACCCAGATTTTGATGATCTCAAGTGTGTGTTTGGCATGCACTGGAGCTGATCTGATCAACAGTGTGTCTACATGCTATTGCATGCATGCATCACTGTTTTAGCTCTTTCAATTGAGCAAAATGTGATGGATTCTAGCTAAGCTAGAACAGTTTGTGTTGTTCTCTTTTCTTGCCTATATTGGTCCACCAGATTCTGTGCTTCGTTTTCAGCTGGTAATCATTGGTTAGGAAAGACATCAACATATATATATGCACCTAGCTAGTTTTTGTTCTTTTTTGCATCTTGCAAAAGGAACAATGATTATTGTCCTGGCTTTATCAATCGATGATAGTGTGCCGTATATCACAGGGACCTTGTAAGGAACATTGCAGTCATATGAACCACTCATTTAATTCTGGTCTAGGAGCATTGCTCTAATTACCTCATATCCCCTAGCTATCTGATAAAAGTCATCTATTACAAGTTACTATCTAGATTTGTTAAATTGTACTCCACTAAGAAAAAAATACACTAGCACATAAAACTAATTCGTGCTGGCTAGGAACGCCACAGGTGCCGTGTTATGAATCCAACAAAGCGACACTTACCGATAATGGTTACTATTGCCAGTTATAGAACCGATACATATGTGAGCATATATGGGCGGTTCTAATATAATTAAGAACCGACACATATGAAACCTAGGGTGCATTGGAAGGCTCATATATGTCGGTTAAGAAGTACATTCGGCCGGTTCTTCACAACATTTGGTACTTATGGAGCTCACTAGGATGTGTTGGCAGGTCCATATGTGCTAGTTGTTGACGTAAAAAAATATACCTACACCTGCTCCAAACCAAAAAAATATATGATAAATTCATATATTCACAATCAAAATGATAGATTGATATAAATGTGTAGAATTTTAATTGAGGTTATCAAGGTCCCAAGTGATTGAAATCTTTGAAAACTTACAGATATTTAGGCATTTGAAATCTAGGATATACCTAATGAAAATATGCTTTTTGACTTATCAGCGTGCTGGCCAAAATTTGCATTTTGTTAGAGTTGATTTTAGGGGTTTTTTTTCCATCGTAGTTTAGTTTCTAGTATTATCATTTTAAACTGCTGATTTTTCTATGGCTTATCAACGGTAGCTCAACCGCATGCTAGTAAAATCCCAAATTAACTTGGAATTAACCTTGCAGTAACCAGAATGTACACACATATTATGACTTGGAGTTTCCATTATTTTAGTGATATTGCCTGCTTGCCTTTCCTTGAATTTGGTATGTAGTACCTATACCCTTGCATGATGAAATAAGGATAAATATGTGCATTAGTACAGGTTCTTTGCCTTTTGAGACCATGCTGTACTAACGAAGGAGCCCAAAGTTTCTCCATCAGGCAAAATAGAATCCAGATGGAGCACCAATTACTCCTACAAAACTATGTGGCATATTTTGTTTTACTATTCTTTCAAATCAAGTATTGAGAAGTAGAAGTATATATACAACACTACAACTACTTAAAACATGTAATTAATGTATACATCTGAAGGAACAAAAATAATCCCTTGCAAAATACTTCGAATATAAATTTGAATGAAATGATCCAATATATCGATGCCCACATTTCATTGATAAACACAAATATATCCGATGGATGGAGATTGTCTACAGTACTACCGCTGCAGTGGCTGCTACATTTTGCATATATCTATCCAAATTAATCAGGACTAATTCAGTTTGTAATCAACAGCATAAATTAAAATCGTTACTCTCACCGTCCTAAAATATAACAATGTATAACTATGTACATAGGAGGAGGAGTTCTTCAGCGAGAGCGACGGGTTCCCGAGGAAGGCGTTCCCGCACAGCTGGAGGGGGAAGAACGGCCTCTACGCCACCGGATTCACCAAGAGGGGCCTCCAGGGCACCTCCTACGACGCCGCCATGATCGCCGCCGACATCGCCCGCCGCTGGACCAAGTCCCTCGCCGGCCCTACTGCCGCCGCCGACGCCGACCACCATGAGACATACATAGCTAATTAATTATATATATATGTGTCTTATAATTAGCATCGTAAGATTTTCTTGTTCTTTTTTTTTTTGTTCTGTCGTCGCTGTGTTGGGAGAAATGTACATGTCTGAGCGTCTGCTGGTCGAGAATGAGATCAATCATCGAAGTGCGTATGTGCATGTGTGTGTACATATGTATGCCAAATATATATATAATATGTTATGTGTCAATATATAATATTTATATACTACTAGTATTATGCATCCAAGGAGAACTTTGAAGTCTGAGGATCTTGGTGAGTAATCCTGGCCTGAAGCTTCCATTGACAATGGTGAAAATAAACAGAAGCCTCTGCCTTGCTGAAATGTACTCTGCTGTTCTGAACTCTGAACTACTCTGAAGAACATACAGATTCAGCCATTCAGGCAAAGGCTTTGACCAGCACCCTGTCCAATGCCAGTTTCATGTAGCAGTAGTAAGCAAGAATGACAGTGCTGTTGGATCCTTGGATTTGGAAACCAGAGGTTAACCATTCGGTGCTGGAAGAACTAAATCTGAGTGGGTGCAGCGTCAGAACAGGGTAGCTCAGGGAACAGCGCAGTGCAGCATTCAGAGTTTCAGACAGAGACACGAGGAAATGAGAAGAATAGGCTAGAGAGGTGAATTTGTCTTCTGGGCTGCTGGATCTTGGAGAAGGAATTAATCTATTTTACCTCCCTCAACTCTTGCTTCCGATTAAATCACTTTTCTCAACAGTAAAACCAGATATAACACATCCATCATATTTGAATACAGGTGTAAAATCGACTTCATCTCCCAGAGTAGCTGGAGAAGCCCACAGGAGGAGGCGACCGATCGTCCCCCTAGGGCGATGGAGAAGTAGTAGTCTGGGCAGAGCAAGTAGAGTCCCTATCCGGTGGCCGGTTTGCACCAGTTTTGGAATATGTGGGAGGTGTTATACCTGGTTTTATGGTTGAGGAACGCGATTCAATCAAGAGCAAGAAATTAGGGAGGAAAAAATAGACTCTCCTGCAGAATTTGTACATGATGGACTTGGCTGGGCCGTATCTATTGAGTTGGGCCTTGGTAGGCCCAATTGCAGGAGCCAGCAGCAATAGTTTTTACAGTCCGTTTGATTGGGGGAAGTTTTTAAGTAGGGATTGGGAGTTTAGAAAGATTAGACTATTAATTATTTTGTTTGGTTGGGAGTCATGAGAATTTTAGTGGGATAGAAATTAAGGAAGGAACTCCTTCGTTTTCAATATCTGGGTAGGGGATGATAATTGGGAGAGGATTCCTACTCTACTCTGCCTAAACAAATCTCAACCATTCATTTTCATTAATGACCTAATCTCTGACTAAACTTCCTATCAATTTCCACCATATCTACAAAACTAGTGGAATTTAAAAATTAAATTCATATCTTAATCTCACTATCAATTTTCTCGTGTAAACTTCTAATCCTTTTCCCAGGAATTATCAAACAAGCCGTCGGAGTACTTGTTTGCGTCTTGTCAAATGCCGTGACAGGATAAAACCAGGTATCGTGATCTTGTGACTGAAAGAACATTAGAGGGTTAGATTAGATTAAGACAACCTTGATTTGACACTTGGGGCCAAGCAGAGAAGAGAATTGTAACTCAAACAACATTGATTTGACAGTTGGGCTAATTAAATCAGAGAAAAAGAGAAGCTCAAGAGTGAAGACAAAGAATGTGTTATGACTTAACCATGATTAAAATACAAGTTGTCACGAATGAAACCAATGTGAATTTTTTTTGAACGACGATGAAACCAGTGTGGATTGTGACAAAGGTGGGATATGATGATGGTGAATGATTAAACAAAGGCCATGCAATGATGATGGAGATAGACATTGTATCTAGTGATGTCTCCTGATGAGATGTGAGTTTCAATCATAATTGACCGACCTAAAAGATGGAAATATTGTATAGTATGCTTGAAGAGACAAAATTGGACTGTAATCCCTATCGTTTCATGGAGAGCATTACAAACATTGGCTGATGATCTTGGTGGTGACCTTGCCATAAAAATTATATTACACACCAACAAATTAACATTTACCCATCCTGCTTACTGCATTCCTTAATTAATTACCAATTTACCACACCCTATCCCACATTTTACAACCTTTTTCCCGATCACGACGACGCCGGCGGCGCCGTCGCCGGCGAGGAGGGCGACGACCACACAAAACCTCGTCTTCCCGCGCGCGCGTGATCGATCACGACGCCGGCGGCGGCGAGGATGGGTGGGCGGCGTCGAAGAGCGCCTCCATCTCCTCGAGGCTCCTCCCCTTGGTCTCCGGGAGGCAGGCGTAGACGAACACCCACGCCGCCGCGGAGCACGCCGCGAAGAGGTAGAACGTGCCGGCCATGCCCGCCGCCTCGTACAGCGAGATGAAGCTCATCCCCACCGCCGCGCTCATCACCCGGTTCGCCGCCGTCCCGATTCCCGTGCCCTGCGCCCGCAGCCGCAGCGGCAGGATCTCCGACCCGTACATCCATATCACCGGCCCGAACCCCAGCGAGAACGTCGCCATGAACGCCGCCGCCGCCGCCACGCTCGTCGCCGCCGCCCACCACTCGGAGCCGGAGCCGGAAGACGACGACACGCGCAGGGAGAAGCCGAGGACGAGGAGCGACACGGCCATGCCGCCCGCGCTGGAGAGCAGCATCGGGCGGCGGCCGAGGCGGTCGGCGAGGAAGAGCGGCACGACGATGGAGGCGGTCTTGGTGGCGCCGAGGAGGACGGTGGCGCCGAGCACCGCGCGCTCCGACGTCACGCCGACGTGGTTGAACACCCGCGGCGCGTACAGCACCATCGCCGCCACGCCCGACGCCTGCTGGAAGAACTGCAGGCCGAGGATGGCGAACAGCACGCGCCGCACCGCCGGCGTCGGCCGGACCAGGATGTCGCGCCACACGCCCGTTGACGCACCGCCGCCGCCGGCGGCGGCGGCGGAGGACAGCTGCTGCTTCGTCGCGCTCTCCTTGACGGACGACACGATCTCCTGGAGGCGGCGCTCGGCGAGGGCGGCGTCGCCGCCGGTGGTGCGGACGAGCACCTGGCGCGCGTCGTCGTGGTGGCCGTGCAGGACGAGCCAGCGCGGCGTCTCCGGCATGGCGAGCAGCGCGGCGGCGGCGAGGAAGAGCGGCGGGACGGCGCCGATGCCGATCATGAGGCGCCAGTTGAGCGACATGGGGAGGCCGGCGAGCGCGAAGTCGGCGATGTAGCTCAGCAGGATGCCGGAGTTGCCGGCGATCTGACGTGGCAGCCATCAACACAAAGCTCAGCTCAGCATCAATTTCACTCAAAACAACCCATTTCGCAAAATTTTACTCCATTCGTTTTATATTATAAGTCATTTGAACTGTTTTGAACTTTTTCTTAGTTAAATTTTGTTAACTTAGATCAAATTTATAAAAGAATATAGTTGTATATTTAACACAAAACAAACATATTAATATATTCAATGTTAGATTTTAACAAAAATAAGTTGATATTTTAGATGTTGCTAAATTTTTTATAAACTTGATTAAACTTAATAAAATTTAACTAGGAAAAAGATAAAGATGAAATGAGTTATAATATGAAACAGAAGAGTACTACTATTGTCTAAAATGATACGTATAAATCAACATTTATAAATTTCCAACCAAATTTTATTGACATTATAATAAGGAAAGGATAATGTATCAAATGCGTGACAAAATACGTAGAGGAATTGAACTCGTATTTCTATGCTTAATTAAAGTTAAATTCAGTTTAGTGGACTCATTCACAGCCAGATAAATTACACTTTATGCCAGTACAATCTAATTTAATTTTGAACCATGCATAATTGCCACGGTAAAATCTCATTAAAAAGCATTAAATTTCCGGCGTGTTCATGCATGTGCCCCTCAGGTCCCAACAAATCTCGTACTAGAATATATTGTTAAGCAGAGAAGATCGATTTGATTTCGTTTTAATTAATCCATTTTAGATTAGGATGCCTCAGCTTGACGTGGCTCAGCTAAGTATCTATCTAATCACATATTAATAACACTAAACCTAACCTCTTTCTCTTTCTCGGGTAATTAACCCTACGTATTTCTTGATCTCTCGATCGAAACCACAATAGTTAGTGTATCAACTGAACTTGATCTGATAATTAGAGATTACTAAGTATATTTACTTCCTAATGAGCAATTAGTCATGTGGAGAAGAAGTTTAATTGAACTTAATTTTAGAAGATTGATTAGTACTCCCTAATTAGGGATTAGGCATGCGGAGAAAGAAGTAATTAGTTAGCAACATGCAAAAAAAAAAAAAAAACACACGTGCCACAACGCACCTCGGGGATGGAGGCGAGGAAGCCGCGCGACGACGGCGGCGCGATCTCGGCGATGTAGACGGGCGCCACGACGAGGCCGAACCCGCAGGCGACGCCGGCGACGAGCTGGCCGGCCATGAGCGCGGCGTAGCCGCTCGCCGCGGCGGTGGCGGCGGAGCCGGCGAGGAACATGGCCGCCGACAGCGCGATGGTGCGGCGGCGCCCCGCGCGGTCGCACGCCCACCCCGCCGCCAGCGAGCCGACGAGGGAGTAGATGCTCGTCGCCCCGATGAGCACCTCGATCTCCGCGTCGCTCACGCCCAGGTCCAGCTGCACGAACTTCTGCGCCCCGCTCATCACGCCCCGATCTGTGCGCGTACCAAAAAGAAGAGGAAAACCTTAGCAATAAGCGGCCATGGCGGCGCGGCGGCGGCGAGCGGATCGATTTGGGATTTGGGTAGATTACTGTAGCCGTAGATGATGGAGGTGAGGGAGGCGGCGACGGCGCAGGCGAGGGCGAAGGAGGAGCCGGCGGCGGGGTGGCTGTTGTCGACGTCGTGGTGGTCGGCGTCGGCGGCGGCGGCGAGGAGCGGCGACTCGACGTCGTCGTCATTCTTCATGGCTGGGTGGGTTGGTGAAGCTAGGTGGGCGCGCGCCGGCGAGCGCGGCTGGGGGGTGGTGGTGCTTATGAAGCGAGCGCGCGACACGCGAGGGCGAGGCGAGGAGAGCGCGCGACACGCGAGGGCGAGGCGAGGAGAGCGCGCGGCGTGGCGTGGCGTGGCGCGGCGCGGCGAGGAAACGTGGACCTCTGCGGCTGGTTTGAGGCGGATGGATCCAATAAATGTGAGGCTGCAACAGCCTGTTTTTGTGTGTTTTTTTCGTAAGTAATTAGTAGTTACAGCCTCCTTCTCTCGTACTCCCTCCATACCCACAAAATAAGTCGAAACAAGTCGTTTAGGTCAAAGATTGTACTTACTAAGGAGTGATTAATTTGAGGCTATTCTTCCATGTCTGCCCCTATTAAATAAGGGTGCGGGTGCATTTATTTGAGAAGCAAACAGAGCTCAAATGGCTAGTGCAGCGAGGTTTAAAGGTTGAGTGCTTGGGTTTGATACTTGGTGGGCTCATTATTTTTTTTTTTCTGATTTTGCATGGCGCTTGTGTGCGTATTTTTGGGCGCGTATTTTTCGTTTTTTCGTCTGGGCACTCCGTTTTTTTTCTGATTTTGCATGGCGCTCTCGCGGGTGTTTTTTGGCGCGTATTTTTCGTTTGGGCACGTATTTTTCGTTCTTTTCACGAGTAGATGCCGTTTCAGTTTCACCATGCCTATTTAAATGGCTTCTTCTCTTTCCATTACTGTGCTTAACCTGCTCACTTTCTGTCCGCGAGAGTTTCCATCTACTACATGCAATGGCTGTTCCAGCTGTTGCTGGCTTTGATTTGAATGTCCGCCTAGAAGAAGATGAGGACGGCAATGTTCCCTTCCATCTCAACGAGCCAATATTGGAGGATCACAACGTTAATGGTAATGTGTTTGTTCTTTCCTTTTTTTTTTATATTCACAGCAACGACATCAACTAAGTTTCTATTTCTAAGTTTTTTCTTTCCTTTTTCCGACAGGATTTGATTTGAACATGCCACTAGATGAATTTGGTGTAGTTGATTTAGATTTTTTACAAAACCACGCTGGTAATCTTGATATCAGTTTGTTCTTTCCATTTTCATTTTTTTATTAAAGCAGTGGCTATTTTTTTTGAATGTGCTTGTTTTTTTTGTTTGACTAGAACATGCTGTACAGAACCAAGCTCCTGTTGAAGGACAGCATCGAAGGAAGGACATGACAGAAGAAGTCACAAAACAAGTGTACCAAGCATTGTTGAATGACAACAAGAATGGGAAACTAGGCAAGAAAGATACAAGAAGGGTTGCTGATCAATTTGGAGTGCGCATTCGATCAGTTCAGCGCTTATGGAAGCGAGGTAAAATCTAACTTGCTCATAACATTCCGGTTGTGGTTGCTAGTCACAAGAAGGGTAGATCTGGTCGTAAGGCAATCCCTCTTGATTTGGAACAATTGCGCAACATTCCTCTCAAGTAAAAAATGACCATAGAAGATGTGTCTAGTAAACTTGGTATTTCTAAATCTAGGATACAAAGGTATTTAAAAAAAGGTTTGCTTAGACGGCACTCTAATAGCATCAAACCATACCTCACAGATGCTAACAAGAAGACTAGGTTGAAGTGGTGTGTTGACATGATTGATCAAAGTTTGGTTGGTGATCCAAGATTTAAGGATTTTTTTGACTATGTGTTCATTGATGAAAAATGGTTCTACCTCTCTCAAAAATCTGAGAAGTATTACTTGCTACCCGAGGAAGATGAACCACATCACACTTGTAAGAACAAGAATTACATCCCTAGGCTCATGTTCTTGTGTGTTTGTGCTTGGCCAAGGTTTAGGAATGGAGAATGTGTTTTTGATGGTAAAATTGGTTGTTTTCCACTTGTCACTTATGAATATGCTGTGAGAAGTAGTCAGAATCGTCTTCGTGGAGAACTAGTAATCAAGCCAATAACTTCAATTACAAGAGATGTGATTAGAGATTTCATGGTAAACAAAGTGTTGCCTGCCATTCGAGACAAATGGCCAAGAGAAGATGTGAACAAACCAATTTTTATACAACAAGATAATGCACCTTCCCATTTGAAATTGGATGATCCTGTTTTTTGTGAGGCTGCTAGGGAAGAAGGGTTTGACATTCGCCTAGTTTGTCAACCACCCAATTCTCCGGATTTTAACATTCTAGACTTGGGGTTTTTTTGAGCTATTCAAGCAATTCAATAAAAAAGGAGGCAAAGACAATAAAAGATCTAGTTCCAGCCGTGGAACAGGTAAATGGATCCATTGTTCACTTGTTTCATTGTTTTGTTCAACAATTAAAGTACTCGGTTAAAGATTTATTCCACACATGTTTTGCAGGCATTCTTAGAGTACTCTCCATGGAAAGCAAACAGAATGTTTGTAACACTACAAACTGTTTTGAAGGAAGCCATGAAAGTAAAAGGTGGCAACAAGATCAAAATTCCTCACATGCAAAAGGAAAAACTAGAGAGAGAAGATCGACTGCCATTGCAAATCTCATGTGAAGCATCCTTGCTTGCTGAATGCATTGCTAGTCTCCCTGCAACAAATTAGAAGTAGAATATTAGATGATGCAAGCATGTTAGTCTTTGCAGCATGCTAGCCGAAGCAAGAATATTAGCAGCAAATTAGTTTTTGCTTGTATGTTAGGTCGACTGAATGAGACATGTAACTTACTGTTCTTGCTTCATCTTTGCATCTTCCAACTCCTTCATACTGTAGATCTCGTCCAACTTTTTGATAACGTGCTCAGGAAGAAGTATGGTTTCACCATCCATTTGAAGTTTCTCCACATCAGGAATGTATAACTCACAATCAAACTTTTCCATGTTATGCAAAAACCTTGCTATGAGGTCGTAGTCTTCATGTAAAAGGCCACAATGGGCACACTTGCGAGCACGGCGGCGAGCTTGGAAGCATGCTTCTCCGAAGACGCCGCCAGCATGGAATGTGCCGCAGCGAGGACATTGCACCACCTCGACGGAGTCCGGCGCCACCTCGACGGACTCCAGCACCACCTTGACAGAGTCCGGCACCTCGACGGAGTCCAACGCCATCTCCGATTCTAGCCCCTCGATGGAGTCCAGCGCGTTGACGATGTCCAGGGTGTCGACGGAGTCCGGCACCTCGACGGACTTCAGCGACTCGACGTACTCCATGGCGCGACCAAGCTCTGAACCCTAACTATAGCCGGGCGGCGAGGAAGAGAGACGCGCGTGTGCGAGCGGTGAGCGTGTGCGAGCGTCAAGCGACGAGCGTGTGCTGCATGCGGGAGACGAAGAGGAAAGATCGAGCGCCATTAATCACGTCCATTCAGCTTAAGGCGGCATTAATCACGTCGCCTCGTTTCTTGCCTTGCCGCTCGTTGCTCGGCTCTCGCGTCAGGGGCATACGCGTCCAAACTAAACCCCGCTGAGGAACGACGACTTGTTTTGTGAAAACGGGTAAGAGCCCAGAACGACTTGTTTTGTGGGTATGGAGGGAGTATAAAGTAACTTAATTATTAGAGCACATGTTATAGCTGTTTACAAATCTAGCATGTTTTTCTTCCCAATTACTCCTATATCGTTTTGGAACAAAATTTGTTAATTTTTGTCGTATAGGTGAGTTTGCTATCTATGTTTTGGGTGCATAAGTACTGTGTCATTCGATATGATGTACAGTATACGTCTTAATATTAGTGGTTTGGACTTTGCTTGTATTTATTCGCAGTGAGCATATAGTTATTCGCAATGAGCATATATTTGTCCTTACCTAACATTTGATTATCGAAATTACTGAATGTCATTCGACAAAAAATTGAGGGATTTCGTACAGATTTTGAAACCAACTAATATACTTGAAGATTAATTCGTGAGTCCAGTTCCTTCTCCTCCATCTCCAACAATCGGTGGCTACCCGACAAGTTAAAGTTTTTAGGGATTCAGGTCCGTGGTTGGAGTGGGGAGAAGGGAAGATTTAGAAGGATGGCTATGAAAGGTGGTGGCTCGGCGGTGGATAGTGGAACGGGTGGGTGGCAATGGTGCTCAAGTTGCCGAGTCGACAATATGGGGGCAAACCGGAACGAGGTTAATTAGGAGGTGGTAACCCGGCGGCAAGCCAAATGGGCGGGTCATGACAACGCCGAGGCTTCTAGGTCGACGATGAGGGTAGAGCGGCTTCGGGCCTTGAGCCTTCTTGACATCGTTGAGAGGTGCATGGGAGCATGAGAGGGGGAGTGGGACAACACGTTAGACTAAAGATAGAGAGAGAGAGGGAGAGGGAGAGGAGGAAGATAAGCTGGTGGATGAATCTCAAGATGATGCAAAAGTCCATTTGTAAGATGTTAAGCAACGTTTCCGTTAAATGTGTATATTGTCTAGTTTGTTATGATTGAGTCGGACTAGCTCACTCATGTTTGCTTATTTGCTTTTCATATCGTAAACTTGGCCATGCAAACTATATTTTAAGAAATTTAGCAGTTTTTTAATAAAATATATGTCGACAACTCGACATATATAAGTATGAACCATCGATAGAGAGAAATCTCTACTGTTTTACCGTTTATTATACCCATCTCATCTAAGTGCATAGTTTTATTGTCAGAATTAATTAATCCTAGTGTCGACACAAGATTTCGGCAATACTAAAAGGGGTGGCTATCAAGCTGGAAAAGTCGATGGGTTAGGAGGTGGCTATCAAGCTGGAAAAGTGGATGGGTTGGCAATATTAAAAGGGGTGGCTATCAAGCTAGAAAAGTCGATGGGTTAGGAGGTGGCTGGGTTAGGAGACACAAGGTTTATATAGGTTTAGGCCTTCTCGATGAGAAGTAATACCCTACTCCTGTCTGGGGATTGATCCGCCGAGTGTATTATTGATCGTATGATCAGAAAAGTTATACCCCTAGCAGCACCCAGACCCCTCCTTATATAGGGGAAGGAGCCGGAATTATAAGATACAACCCATGTTCCTTACGGACTAGGTATGTAAAGATAAATTACAATCATAACCGACTATGACTATCGAGTGTTTCCTTGATACACAAGTTAATATAACAACCGAGTCCTTTACTAAAGATATTCTATCTGCATAAGATACCCCTGTAATCAGTCAGATATCTATACCATGTGGATATGTGGTACTTATAATCTCCACACCTAGCTAGCTAGATCCAGCATGCACCACTCGATCTACAATCGTTGTGGCTAGCTAGCCAGCGAAAAAGGTTTGAAAAAAGTGGATCAACTGGGCCTACAATTTCGTGGAGAAGAATCATTGAATCAGATCAGCCTCGATCGAGCCATTTTTGTCCCGGTACCAGAAACCCCCGCTAGCTGCTCATCTAGTCATATGTCCGTGCATTTCTCATGGCGGATGGCCCTCGCCGCGTCCGTGTCTATCCTCAAGAGGCTCTGGAGGTTAGGCCCTGCCATGACAATTTATTTTTTTTAAAAAAAGAATGTAGCGGCACTGCAGCAGGGCTGAAAGAAAAGCATATAGAGCTTACGGTCGAATCGAATCGACACGAAGTACTCCCTTCGTTTTAGAGTATAAGTAATTTAATCTTTTTATAGAATTTATTTAAGTTTGATTAAGTTTGTAGAAAAATACACTGACAATTTTAATACATACAAACATATTATCAAATATATTTAATGTTAAATTTATTAGTACTAATTTCGTGTAATTTCGTGTTGTAGACGTTGCTAACTTTTTCTATAAACTTAATCAAACATAAAAAAAACTTTGATAAAAAAAGTCAAATAATTTATAATATAAAATAGAGGGAGTAATTATTACAGTGGGCGAAGAGCCAAGCTGATCAGCTTTTCGCTTGCTATCTTAACGAGAGTGAGCTTATGAGCTTCTGTCCCCTTTTCTTAATATATATAACACCATTAACTTTTAAGATCTTTTGATCATTCGTTTTATTAAGAAAATATATAATTATTATTTATTTTATTATGACTTGATTTATCATCAAATATTGTTTAAGCATGTTTTATATTTTTATATTTACATAAAATTTTTGAATAAAACAAATGGTGAAATCTTTATTAAAAAATTAACTGTGTTATATATTAAGAAATAGAGGTAATACTTATTTAGCTCGTTAGTACAGAAGGTCACTATAGTGTTTTCAACTGTACTACTTAGTTCTTTGTTTACTTTCAAAGTAATGTTGTTACTTATTATGTTACGTATGATAAACTGGTAAATTCAAAATTATAAATTTATATAAATGAGATAAGTCTGTTAACAAGCTTAATGGACTAGCTCGTGAACCGAGATAATTTACCCTTTCAGCTTGTTAAGACTAATGAGCATAGCTGAACTGGCTCGTTAAGATTAAATGGCACGAGCCAAACCTAGGGTTTTCCTAACCACCGGTAACTGTGCTTACTGTAGAGTACGGTAAAATATTGGTACGGTTTGATAAAATTTATTCAAATTCAATTTTTTGAAAAAAGGAGATAAAACATAGAAGTATTACAGTATTATAGTAGTTTTTCTGTTGTTGTTAAATGTGACGTTGTGTTTTCTCTTCAAGTGATTTTGTTCTTTCGCATGTTTATATCATGCCTTACCATGCGGTTACAGTGACCTTACCGTATAAATAAAAAATATATGAATTTAAATTTTTGAGATAAATTCACGCAGTTTTTGACTGTTACCGTATATTTACCGTAATAACCGTCGGGTGGTAATAACCTCTGTGCAGACGATAGGGGAAACCTGGCAGAACCTCAAAGGTTTGATCTGGCCCATTATACAACCCAATTAAGGACACACAGTTACTCAATTAGGGCTTGTTTGGTACACTCCAACTTCTAAATTTGGTTCAAGGAGTTTATTCTAGAGTGAAGTTGTGAAGTTGTCTAAACCCAGCTCCACCTCTCTAATTTATTTTGTAAGAGTGCTCTATCTAGCTCCGCTCTTATTTTTAGTGGAGCTAAAACTGTTTGGCTGAGTTCCAACGCTAGAAGAGGTGGAGCAGCTGTATCAAACATGCCCTTAGTCGTATGATATTTTCTGCCTAATTACAAATCATGTGCTAGCTACCTGCAAACCTGCTTGGTGCCTGAATGCTGACCTGATTGTGTACGATTATTAATCAATGTGGGTTATGGTAGATATAAATTGTATAGTACTCCCTAAGTAAAAAGAAAATCAACCTCATATTAGTAAAAAATATAGACATATTTTATATTTAGATTTATTGTATTAGAATGTGTCATATTTTGGTACGAGGTTAGTTTTTGAGACGAAGGAGTATGTTACTACTTGCTGTAGTACTAGCTTCTTTTATCCCTAAATATATAAATAGTTTTAATATCCGATCGACATGTATTGATAGATCGTGGCAAATATTTTCATATAATTGTTTTTTCAATGATTTTTGTTCTGAATGCATAGTTGTTAGAAGAGGACAATGATCATCAAACACGTGCATTCAAAAAACTATAATTGGTGTCGTAAAAAGGTGAGTAAAATATCAAACGGATCGAGCACTGCTTTCCAAACCTGATCCTAGTACTACGGCTGCTAATTATAATGCATGAGTTGCGTCTTGGTAAGATGCAGCTGTCTGATGTATGATATATCGCCTCCCAGTGATTAATTTGGTCAAGTTTAATTAGTTAGGCATCCGTTGGTTTGTTTGCTTGTTGCTGGCAAATGGCAATGTGATGCGAGTTGCAGTGTTTGGTTTTGATTTGGTGTGTTGGCATAACATAAATGCACTAGGGGATATGCCTTCAAGATCCAATTTATCTTTGAGATCTCTGTCCAACTCTGCTGCCGATCTGAAAGTGTAATCGAGTTAAATACAGATATTGTTATTAGTACAGCCTACAGCTGATGTTGCTAGCTGTAATATTTCTGCATGAGCCCTGAAGATCAAATAATTGAGGTACGGTGCATGGAATTGTTGCTGAAAGTGAACCATTTATTTCTCAACCAAAGATCTATACAAATCCAGTTTTATAAGAGAGACAAAATTTGTTCTTACGAACTGAAGACCCTGAAACCAAACCATTTCTTTAACGACCAATTATTTTATATATCCATTCCCATTATCTAAAAAGAATAACCAGAGTTTTTTGAGATCCATGAAACCAAAACTGAAAGCCAAAATGTGCAGTTAAATTGAACCAGCAAACATGTCTGTATCTTCCATTGGTTTTTGTGGCTAGGGTTCATGATACAAAATGGATACAGATTCCAACACAATAGCTGTATGTGTGGATAGAATGATCGGTTAAAGGAAGAACACATGAGGCCGGTAAAATTCGGTTTAATTATCGTATTGGCCAAATGCAATCGATGAATTAATTTGGACTAGAGCGATCGAAAGCCATGGAAGGAATCTCTCTGCTCTGCAGGTACGACGTATTCACGTCTAGTTGAAATAGATGCAAGTCGTCGTCCGGATGGTTTTGAGCTTGACTGCTTACCTGAAAGCATGCGGATGGTACGACGTATGTGTACAGGCAGAGACGCAGTGTACTACTCCTGCTTAATTTTTTGTCTGCTTGCCGTGTATGTACGTGGCGTATATGTATCCATGTGTTGCTGACTCGGACTGTGGATCGCTTAACCTGTAAATCTGATTCCCTAATTGACTGACTGACTGAAATTAAGCCTGAAAGACTTGGAGCAGATTGAATATCGTTTTGTCTTGCTCGTTGTCCGACAAAACAAGATCGATCGAGATGTTATCTAGAAACGACCTTTGCTCGGTGGTCAGAGAACCACAATAGTCTAGTTCAAGATTATTTGTTGTCCCAGTTAAAAAGTACAAAGACACTAAATGATTTTTAAATAATTTTTAGTCCCAATTAATATTACCAACCGGACTAAAGATCCTGGTTGGTCCTCTGATAGGACCTGTCAGGAACCTATCAAGGGGCCGGGAATCTTTATCAATTGACTAAAGATATATCTTTAGTTCCGATTATTTTACACGGGGATTAAAGATAGCTATCTTTAACTCGGATTCGGGGTCTTGGATTGTAACCCAAAATAATTATAGAGATTGTAACCTGGAACCATTGTGTGTTCCCTCATAAGTGTCTCGAGGATGCCAAGCTCAATGCTAACTCTACTATGCATACAATCTTGAGGATACAGAGAACTGATAAGATTGAGACATGGGTCCGTTCTTTTCTTCAACAAGAGTTGGATTAAGATTAATATTTTCGTGGCACGCTTTTTAAACTGCTAAACGGTACGTTTCGTGTGAAAAATTTCTATATAAAAGTTGCTCTGAAATATCATATTAATATATTTTTCAAGTTTATAATAATTAAAACTCAATCAATCATACGTTAATACTACCTCGTTTTACGTAAAAAACTTAATGTTCATATTAAAGAGAAAAGAATACCACCCAAATCGCCTTCCCCTTGGATCAGGAAGCAAATTGAAACTAAGGCCGTGTTTAGTTGTTTTGATAAAATTTTTTTTGACATATATGGACACACATTTAAAGTATTAAACGTAGACTAATAACAAAATAAATTACAGATTTCGTTTGTAAACTATGAAACGAATCTATTAAGCCTAATTAATCCGTCATTAGCAAATATTTACTGTAGCACCACATTGTCAATTCATGGCGTAATTAGGCTCAAAAGATTTGTCTCGCAATTTACATGCAAAGTATGCTATTGATTTTTTTTCGTATACATTTGACGTAAAATTTGAAAGTTTGAAAGGACCTGAACAAAGCCTAATGTAACTGCGCATGGCCGTGACGACCCTAGCTATATAGGAGTACTATAGCCCTGACTGCACGTTGCATGCACGTGGTGCCATGCGCTACACTATGCTGGCCGCGTGTCAAAATAAATAAAGCGTACTCCGAAAATAATACGGTCCCAAAATAATAATTGTGACCACTATTTTTATTAGAATACACTACCTTTGTTTCATATTGTAACTTGTTTTTACTTTCTTTTTAGTTTAATTTTTTTGGTTTTATCAAATTTGAAGAAAAATTTAGTACCATTTACAACACTAAATTAGTTTCATTAGACATATATAAAATTGAATACATTTCGAGAATATGTTTGTTTTGTGTTTATATTTTTCTAAAAATTTGATCAAAGTTGTGTTTGACTAGAAAAAATCAATACAATTTATAATATGAAACAGAGCGACTATATATGATTTTGTCGGAGTATTATTTTTCAATACTAATCCATATATATGGTCTTCATATTTTTAAGATAAATATTTTAGATGTTATTCATAATTAGTAAAAGTTTTAAAATTTAATAATAATTGTATTCGAATCTATAAATAGTATTAAGCCTGAGGGTAACTCGGTATATGATCTATCTTAAGGCCTGTTTAGATCTCACCTCAAAATTTTACACCTTATCACATCGAAAGTTTGAACTTCTGCGTGAAGTATTAAATATAGGCTAGAAAAGTAACTAATTGCACAAATTGTGACTACTTTGCGAGACGAATCTTTTAAGCCTAATTGCTCTATGATTTGACATGTTGTGCTACAGTAAACATGTGCTAATAACGGACTAATTAGGCTTAATAAATTTGTCTCGCGATTTACTGACGGATACAGTAATTAATTTTTTTATTAGTGTCTGAACACCCCATACGATAATCTATTATATACTAAAAAGTCCATTAAACTTCCTACAAACGCTCTCAAGTTGCCACGTGGCGCTCTAATAAATTAGAGAAAATCCTAGAAATTCTAAGAAAAAAGCAAAACATCTACCCTTGATTTTCACTTAAATTAGTGGGTCCAATATTATACACCGTTAGATAAAATTGATCTTAAAACAAACCAAATAATATGGGTCCCACCTCTCCTTTTTCTCCCGCGTGCATAGGTATAGGTCACGTACGTACATGCATGTGGACCTGTTGTTCGTACGCCTCCCTCCATTTTTTTCCTTTTTTTCTTCTTTTTTCCATTTATACAATCTGATATATATTTGTTTAAATAATAATAATTTAGAAAAAAAGAAAATACCATCATATAACTCTTTATAAACACAGGTAACTAAATTAGCTATGCAGACTTTGAAAATAAAATTTACACCATATTATATGTTAATTAGCTCTAAAATCAATAATGTAAGATAATTTACTAAATACTATTATTTTCATATAATGCACTATTTTAAAATAAAGCTTACACAATATTATATTGTGTACCTATCAAATAAACAATTTAAGATCTATATTAACTAATATATACATGTACTTAAACAGATAGACCCATTATTTAAATCATCGGATCTATTTTTTATTACTTTGGATTATTATTCTCAAATAATTCAGTGTTTTAAAATAAAATCTACACCATCACCATAATGTTGTGTACCCATTAAATTAACAATTTAATATATATATATATATATATATATATATATATATATATATATATATATATATATATATATATATATATATATATTAACTAAGTTACATTTACACTAAAACCGGTGGACCCATTATTTAAATCATCGGATCTATTGTTAATAATGTCTAAAGTTCTCTTTTTGGCCCACTCCACAATGCACATCTGCACCTTTGCCTTTCGCACATGTGACAGAGTGTCGTGTTTGAGGCATCTTGGGTGATCACGACCGCTGCAGCGCTACCGTTGTTGTTAATAGCATAAAAATAAAATTAAAGATGTGATGTAGCGAGAGAAGAATTAAGTACCGTGGAACACTTAACTCTGTTTAAGCTGAAATCGAGAGTTGATTAAATAATAATTATAATGTATTGTGTTATGTTGTATTTGCATTTTGTATTATTTGTTCGTACAGTTGAAAGAAATCATTATGTTATAATTGTGAGCACAATATTAACGAATATCAACAGAACTCTTACTAGGATAAGAGTGTTATAAGGGAGTTTAAGGCCCTATTTTTTCCCTGATTCCATCTTTTGAATTTTCGTTTGCACGCTCCACGCTTTCCAAGTTACTAAATGGTGCTTTTCTTAAACAACTTTTTAACTTTTCAGAAGTCAATTCATTCGTTTATAATCTCAAATAGCTATCACATAAATCAGATAATTCATCAATTTCAGTTGTCCTATCCCCTAAAGTACATATTTTTTTCATGCGAGTCATGGTGATAAGTAAATTGGTGATCAACGCATAATCAAAGTCGTAAGATAAATCTGTTAGAACAACTATGACCAATTGTAAATAGGTGTCAAAATTAATTGCTATTAATTAAACAACTAATGGCTTGCTAGCAACATATTTAATTTTTCTCTACATGTATATAAACATGGACGAAGCTAAAACGAATATGAACATACATCCCATACATATATATATTACATCTTAATATTCTAATTACATGTGGTAAGTCCACTAAAATTTCTTAAAATGCCCTCAAGATGTCACGTGGTGCTCTAATAAATTAGAGAAAATATTAGAAATTCTAAGAAAAAAAGCAAAGTATCTATTACTTGATTTTCACTTGAATCGATGGGTCCAATATTATAAACCATTAGATTAAATTGATCTTAGAACAAACTAAATACTACGAGGTCCCACCTCTCCACCTTTGGTACGCACCTACGTACGTGGGTACCTACGCTTCCCCACCCTTTTTTTTTATTTTTCCCTTTCTTCTTTTTCTCCATGAATATGCTTCCCTCCCTTTCTTACTATATCATGCACCTTCACGAGACGATTTAATCTATTTACTTAAGAAAAAAATATGATTCAAAAGTCGTAAGTACTTAATCCATCTCCCACTCAAAAGCTTGCGAATGGACTTTTAAGATACCTTAACAAAAAAAATAGAACCCTTAAATTATTACAAAATAACAGTATCCGAACTTTAGTTTGCCCTTAATCTATGTGATAATTTTTTTAACAAACAATAAAAATCTTACCTTTCAATAATATATGTGCCCGCGCATACGCGCGGGCCACCTTCCTAGTTTATATAATACCCGATGTGACACGCCGAAACTTTACACTCGTAGAGAACACCCTCTTATAGGGTGTTTGGGTGAGAGGGACTAATCTCGCTAAAAAAATAAGGAACTTTTTTTTTTGGTGAAAGGGACCCAAACACCCCCTTAGGGCCTCTTTGAATCAAAGGATTTACGTAGAAATTTCATAGGATTCAAATCCTATAGGAAATTTTTCTATTTGACCCTTTGATTCAAAGGATTGAAGTTTTTCAAATCATATGAAATTCCTATGGAATGGCACATTGCATGTGGATTTTGGAGGAAATTTAGTAAGAGCTCCAACCTCTTGGAAAATTTCCTTTGAGTTATCTCTCTCATCCGATTCCTGCGTTTTTCCCGCGCTCCAATCAAACGACCATTCTTGTGTTTTTCCTGTGTTTTGCAATCCTCTGTTTTACACTTCAATTCCTGTCAGAATCCTGTGTTTTTCCTATTCCTTCGTTTTTTTCTAGCTTTCAAAAGGGGCCTTTAGAATTGTGGTGTCACATCTTCGAAAACGGAGGAAGTAAAGCTCTGCTCCGTGGCGATCGAGAGAGCGGGACCCACCTGCAGGAACAGCTAGTGCATGTGTGCCTGCCGACTTCTGCACAACATACGTACGGCCTGTCAGTCAGACGGTCTGTCTGTCAGTAGATCTAGCAGGGCAGCTGCTATCCAGTGCAGGCATAGCCAACGAAGACTGATGACAAGTTTTGCAATTCCGTTTCAGCTTGACATAATGTGAGCTCTAGGGAGACGATGACAAATTCACAAAATTTGCCACAACATCTGAGTAGCTTGCAAATCCATAGGCCAGATTTCATGAGTTTCGAAACAAAATTCAATCGAATTTGTGAACCCTCATGAGTGGTGTGACCTCAATCAAGCTGGTTCTACTTTTACAATAAGCCAAAAATGGAATAAGTTCACTTTAGGTCTCTTGATTTGTCGTCGAGTCTAAAATTTATCTCTAAACCGTGATATCATATATGACGCGTCTCTTAACTTTTAAAACCAGTGCAAAGTGTGCGTTAATTCAATCCGTAGTTGCTGGTAATTTAGGTCCATAAGGGCGGTTGATTTTGTCCCATACATACGGTTGGTAATTTTGGTGCAACTTCAGCCCATAAATTAGTTTTAGCCCACCTAAGTTAGTACAAACTCCTCTGGTTCAAAAAAACAATTCCCAATCCGTCCCACTCCAAATCTACCCAAATTTACTTGTTAATCGAGCTGTGGTAGCACCAGGGACGGTTTCATCCCATCTGCATCTGGCAGAGTTTCACCAAGTTGTTTGTTGCATTTTCTTATTTCTGCCACTTGATCGTTAGGTGAGCACGACTGATAAAAATAAGCTCACATTCTTAATTCCAGTGGGCTACCACGGCGAAGCTGCCATTAATTAATACTACCTCCGTTTTTTAATAGATGACGCTGTTGACTTTTTCTCATATGTTTGACCATTCGTCTTATTCAAAAAATCTACGTAATTATAATTTATTTTGTTATGAGTTGTTTTATCACTCATAGTACTTTAAGTGTGATTTATATCATATACATTTGTATAAAATTTTTGAATAAGACGAATGGTCAAACATGTGAGAAAAAGTCAACGGCGTCATCTATTAAAAAACGGAGGGAGTATATAATTTTTGATGCCAACGCAACGCGGAGATTAGCTTCTTGGAGCCTTGACGGAATCTGGGCGTTGACCTCTAACCTCTAATCAGAGTCTAGCCCCCAATCCTCTCCTCCTATCCAGTGTCATCTCTTGTTTGCTCAAGCTCTCTCCAGCATGGTGGAAGCTGCTGCTATTGCTTTTGCCAAGAGCTCAGCCGTTTTTGTTGGGAAGAAAGTTGCAGAGACAGTGATCAGTTATGTTGTGAACAAAGCCCTTGATCGCCTTCCGCTGGAGAATGAGGATTTGAAGACTAAGTTGAAGAGTAAGCTCTCCAAAACTCAAGCAATGTTATATGGCATTACTCTGCAGGAGATCCAGGACAACCAAGGGTTGGTTGAATGGCTTTGGCAGTTCCGCGATGCCATACAGGAGGCCGAGGATGCACTTGATGAGCTTGACTTCTTTGACTTGGAGAAGGTGTGCAATCGGAAGGCAGAATCTTCATCATCCTTGGTCCCTAAATTCATGAGATTGCAGCTGTCTGTAAGTTCTAATAACTCCAACAGCAGTAGAAAGAATCTCAAGAATGCTCTGATGAGGTTAGAATCTGTCTTTGATGATGCTGCAAATTTCCGAGTGGTAACTGGGCATGGACTTCACACTTCCCCTCAACGTAATGAAGGGCGCATACAAGATACGACCAACCGAAATGAGACAACGAGAGTGTTAGCAACACCTGTATTTGGAAGGCAGAAGGAAAAAGATGAGATAATTGAATGGCTGGGTGTTGAGGCTCCAGGGAGAGATAGCAAACTCTCAGTGTGTGCAATAGTGGGTGGGGGTGGTATGGGGAAAACATCTCTTGCTCAGCTTGTCTGTCAAGATAAGAAGGTTCAGGATCATTTCGGCGACATGATTATCTGGGTGCATGTTCCCAAGCGCTTTGAACCTGTAGTGTTGGTGGCAAGAATGTTGGAATCCATTAACAGGAACAGAGTTACTGCATCTTCTTTGGACATACTGCAATTAGATCTCACTAAAGAGTTGGTTACTAAGAGATTTTTACTGGTTCTGGATGATGCATGGGAGGATGGGGAAAATGAGCTATGGGGGCAATTTTTATCTCCCCTGAGGAACATTATTGCACCAATGGGAGGTAGAATCTTGCTCACGACCCGAATGGGGTCAGTGGCTGATGCTGTTAAACGCCAAATGCCATCAAATGAATATAAATGTGTTGTACTGGGGGGTTTAGATCACAGAGATATTATGCAGATCTTGAACCATCATGTGCCTCCTAATGAAGATTTGGAACTTCGAAGTGTAGCTGAATGGATTGTACACAACCTCGAAGGATGTCCTTTTGTAGCAAAAGTGATTGGTCAGTACCTCAGAGACAACACTGATCATAGCAATTGGAATGACTTCTTAAATAAAAAAAGTATGTCATTTAGACGATATTGCACCTAGGGTTATGGAGATGCTCAGGTTGAGCTATGAAGATCTAACCTCAGAGGTGCAGCTTTGCTTTCAGTACTGCAGCATATTTCCATCCCATTACAAATTCAGGATGGAAGAGCTTACCGAGATGTGGGTGAGTTCAGGATTGATACTGCAAAGCACAAAGGGGAATAGTGGCCAGGAGAAAATTGCTCGGGAACACTTCAATAGTGGCTCGGGAACATTGGGGGACCTGACGGTGATGGATTGCCTCCTTTCTTGGTTACCTTAGTTGTAAAAGACTGTCTAGATCTGTTGAATCTACCTCATCTACCTTATAGTCTAAAGCATTTGGGGATAAATAAAGTTGGAATACCTTGTCTGCCAGCCAGTAATCATATGGCATTACAAAACGTTTCTACAGTTGATCCACAGCTGTGCAGTCTTCATGTAGATTCTTGTCCTAATTTGTGTTCCTTCGGATCATGTATCGTAGAAGAGCAACACTACAAAGCTCTTACTAGCTTGAAAGTCGTCGGCTGCAGCATGCTCTAGAAGCTCCCAAGTGAAGAACATTTTAGAAGAATATCCACAATGGAGAGTATTGAAATCCTTCAATGTCAGAGTTTGTCGACCTTGGGTGGCCTAGGAGCACTTGCTTCCTTGAAAATACTGAAAATACAGCAGTGCACTCATCTAACTGCTACATCTTCAGGTATTCCGGTAGCACCAGCTATGCAGTCTTCTCTTGTGCTTGACACCCTTGAAATTGATAACCATCTTTTGCTTCTTCAAAATCCATTTAGAAACTTCTGCCTCACTAGAAGACTTGTATCTAATGGATCTGAAATGCTTGAGTTGCCTCAGGAATGGTTATTGCAGAATAGTTCTCAGTTGGAACATATAGAAATAAACAATGCAAATCTGCTCAGATCACTGCCTTCAACTATGGACACTCTGCACTCCCTGAGGAGTCTGGTTCTGTGTAATGCTCCCCTCCTCGAGACACTTCCTGCTATGCCCCCCAATCTGTGGGCTCTTCAAATAAGTGGTTGTTGCACTCGTTTAAAGGTGGGGTGTAAAACCAATGGTTCTGAATGGGAGAAGATTTTGCCAATCCATAAAGTTGATATAAACTAACATGTTATTAGGTATGAATATTTCCGTTTCAACAGTTATCTTCCCTGATATGTCCGGTCTCCTTGCTCATTTCTAGTTAGGTTTCCATTACAATAATAACCTTTTTTTTTTCTCTCCTTGTTTTGATAGGCAAGAGAATATTCCATCTCACCCCTAGAAGAGAAGATGGTTCCCAACTCTAGTGGCCTTATTTGGCAGGCTGGGGTTAGGCAAAAATCCAGGCCCTTTCCCTAGCCATGAAGAGGAAAACAATCCACGAGTGAGGGCGTTCTCGAATTTCAGAACTTTTGATGCATGCTGTGCGCCCTATCAAAGATTTGATATTACATTAATATTATAAAGCCATCATTTTAACTCTATACTGAGCAATTAAACTCAAGTGAGCGATTTTATTTTATTAAAACTAGGAAGGTAGCCCGCGCATTCGCGCGGGCATGCATATTAGATTGCGTTAGAAACTTATAAGAACAGAATACCAACTGGATTGTTTGTGTTGTAGGTCAAAAGTATGATTTCCAAAAACATTCTTCATGAAGCGTCGCGGTTGGCACCTCGCCTCCATTTGTCATCTTTGCTCTAGGGAGGAAGTTCTTCATGAAGCGTCGCGGTTGGCACCTCGCCTCCATTTGTCATCTTTGCTCTAGGGAGGAAGTTCTTCATGAAGCGTCGCGGTTGGCACCTCGCCTCCATTTGTCATCTTTACTCTAGGGAGGAAGAGACTTTGCTCACATCTTTCAAGGTTGTTCTTACACACAAGAAGTGTGGAGTAGTATCAGAGGGTGGTTAGGGCTTCGTTGCTCAACGCCGATGGAGAGTCTTCCCTCTTGGTGGTGTGATGCTCGCAAAGCAATCAAGAAGCGGGACAGGAGAGCTTTTGATGAGAGCTTTTGATGCGGGCATCATCTTGGTGACATGGCTAATTTGGAAACAGCGCAATGCTCGTGTCTTTGAGGGGCATGCAGTGTTGTCGGTGAATCTTTGTGCCGCAATCGAGGATGAGTGGAAATCGTGGCAAGAAGCGGGCTTGACTTCCTCTCTTTGAGTTGTAAAGTGGAGGCGTGGGTTTTCCCTCGCCGTTGTTGTATACATAAGGATTGTTTTATTTTGTAGTCTGTGGTTGCACGTCGTTTTCTTGGGTGTGCTAGGTGATCTGTAAATTCTTTCCCCCCTCTTAATATACTCCGATCGGTTGTTTTCTGACCCGGCGAATATTGCTTAAATAATGTTTTCCAATCTATTTTGTTATCATTGTATTATATAATTTAATTTACCCCTATAAGAAATTATGTATAATTTGCTTAATCGTCTTTAAAAGAAGATAGGCTTAGTTTGTTTTGGGAACATGTTTCACAAATCAAGTGTAAATTAAAAGTAAGGTGTTTTTCTTTTTATAATTGATTGTTTAAGGACTCTATTTTTTTTAAAAAAAATCTTCCAACACAATAAAGCTGCCCTCTAATTGGTTCACATTGCTGCTACTTCTTGCATACTTACAACATACTTACATGTAAGCATTTAAGCACTCAAAAATGATGCAATGGTTATGTTAATGGGTGTTCTAGTTTAAGTGAAATCTAAGAACCTATTTTTTTCTATGAATTTTATAAGTTTTTCTACAGTTAGATCATTTTAATCCCTATTGACATTTCATATTTTCTATTTTATTGTATGTAATCTTATTTTAAGATCAAATTTTGTGAGATGATAGAATAGTGATAGAGTGTTACATCTTATATGTCAACCTTTTTTAAAAATAAAATTTAATCGACTTTTGTATAAACATCTAATACTAAAATAGGTTCTCATTGTTTATTTATTTATGGATTGGGGTATTTGAGACTATGTTAAAGACACATGCTTGTAGAGTCCAATTTTATTGTTAAGTGTGCAAGGCTCCTCACGGCTAAATATAACTGCGAAGGCATCATTACTTTGGAATGTAATTTTTTTATTGTTCCATGATTTATTTATTTTTACAAAATTTATAGCTAACCATTAAGAATTATGTACTCGAAAGTACCCAATCTACAAATGTTTTGTTTAGCTAGCTGCACTGGGCATGAATTAAGTACAATTAGATTATATAATTGTTTAACTGAAGCATATTATGTCTGTCCACTTGCCATAATTATCACATATTCCATCAAGTTCTGGAAGAACCTAGAAAATCTGTGTCTCAAAGATCAGACAAATTATTTGAAAGCATTTCGCATTTCTAGCATGGAATTTGTTTGGTCGATATACAGCCCTCTTGCAGCTCCTACTCAATATGCCCTATGGCGATAAAAAGTAAGGCCTAGCTGAGCTCATTACGACTCTCTCATCCTCTATATGGATGCATTATTCTTGTCTTATTAAGAATGATCTACTTTCTCTCTCCTGCTTTGCTTTCTCATCCAAGTTTGCGCGAGAAAATTTTTGGGTTCGAAAGTCTAAACAAATTCATTGTAAAATTTGTGTATGTCTAGTATATGACAATAGTTTGTTGACAATGGTTTTGTTGCACCTCCTAGTCATCATGCTACATGGTTGTATAACTTTTCTAATGCTGAGACATGGAGGTTTCCATGTGATCCATTGTAGTAGTATTCACAGTATCGATCAAGTTTAATTTTTTTTTCTCATGTCTGGGTGTATCATAAAATAAAATGGATTCCAAACTTTTCTTCAAGTGTATGTATACACATAAACATGTTTATAGCAAGTTAAAATATTATGATGTGATTTTTTTAAAATATTATTATGGAATTAATTAATACATGTCAACATCATCTGTCGCAATGTATTTTGCACTAAAATATAGCCAACATAAGTCATCAATATAAATTCATAAAAAAATTGATAATAATTACATATTTCTTTTAGCAAACATATGCTCAAACATCGATAGCGTAAAAAACAAAGGTAATAAATATATTATGGGGAATCCTAGGTAAAAAAAAAAAGTAAACAGGATGAATGGGAAGGGAAAAAGGGGACGTACTCCCTACGTCCCAAAAAACTCAATTTCTGGAGTTTGAATTTTGTCCAATAAAAAATAAACTTCTACAACTCTACTTACTCTCAGCACAAAAAAGAGAAGTTTTATCCCTTAAATATCTTTTACCTACCTATCACTATTACTACTTTTTCCAATAATGAGAGGTATTTTGGTCATTTTTACTCCACTACTTTCTTCTTAGGATTGTAGGAGTTGATATTTTGTGGGACGGAGGGAGTATGTAGGTTAGTACATTACCTGTACATATGTTTTTAGAACGCTGCTATACGTATGACGCCAATGTTCGACTGGCGTCCGACTCCGTTACGGCATCACCTACACATGTCAGATTCTATCACGGAGTGAGACTTTTGCCGTCTGAGCCTTTTCTTGTGGCCAGAGTCATACACAATAGCCAGACAACAGGGTTGTGCGTTTATTATTTTCGTTTTTTTAATCTAATCTGATGGTGTAGAATAATGGTATTATCAATTTAAATGAAAATAAAGGGCTAGATGTTTCTAATATATTAAAATACCATGTGACGACTTAGGAGCGTTTATAGGAGTGCCACATGACGGTATGAGAGCATTTGTAGGATGTTTAATGGACTTTTAGTATATAGATAGATAGATCGATCGATCTAATCCAATGGTATAAAATACTGGGTTCATAAATTTAAGTGAAAATCAATGATAAGTTTAGATAAAACCATGTGACAGCCTACGAGCGTTTGTATGAGTGCCACATAATAGCTTTTTTTCATAAAAGATGTTTCACCTAATGTATTTATAATATTTCACTATTTATAGATCTAATGTTGCAGTGAATTAAAATATTCTTTTGCAACAAAAAAACCCACATATTTTGGAAACTCTCTATTAAGTGAATTTGGTTTATTTTTTGTTCCACCAAAAATGTTTCACCTAGTGTACTCACAATGTTTCACTATGTATAGATCTAATGTTGCAGTGAACGAAACATTCCATTGCAATAAAAAAAACCCCACATATTTTGGAAACCCCTGTGAAGGGAATTTGGTTTATTTTTTGTTCCACCGAAAAATGTTTCACTTAGTGTACTCATAATGTTTCACTGTGTATAGATCTAATGTTGCAGAGAACTGAAATATTCTTTCGTTATTTGTTGAAACATTGTTTTTATATAAGGTGAAACAATACCTGATTTAAACGAGTGAAACATTTTCAATCTAGGGTGTGCTTAGTTCACGCCAAAATTGGAAGTTTTGTTGAAATTGGAACGATGTGATGGAAAAGTTGGAAGTTTGTGTGTAGGAAAGTTTTGATGTGATGGAAAAGTTGGAAGTTTGAAGAAAAAGTTTGGAACTAAACAAGGCCCTACTTAGTGAAACAATTCCGATATACCTGGTGGAACATCGTGTAACATTTAAAAATAGGAAAAAGTACGAATTACCCTCCTGAACTATCACGGTCGTCCGAATTACTCCCTCGAACCACAAAACCAGACATATTAAACCTCAAACTATTGAAACCAGACAAATTACCCCCCTCACTCAACCTGAAGTAGTATTAATCCTTCGTGGCATACACGTGGCGCTGAGGTGGAAATCCAATCAGCATTTTCTTTTTAAAAATGGTGGGGCCCACCTGTAAGACCTCATCTTCCCATCTTCCCCCCTCTCTCTCTCATCATCATCGTCACGACGCACGGGCACAAGTGGAGCGGCGGCACACAGCGGCGCACGTGCGAGGGCGGGCGGTCGGCCGCAATCCCTCGCGGCGGCCCACGAAGGTGGGCCAGCGGGGACAGGGGACGGGCGGTCGGCACGCACGTCGGCAGGTCTGGCAGGGCGGGGGGCGGGCGGTTGACGCGCAGGTAGTTTTGATCCATTCGTGTTGGTAATTTCGGCCGGAATAAGTTCACTTGGTGACCCTGAAATCTAATCCGTGACCCTAAACCACAAAACCAGATATCTTGACCCCTAAACTATGAAAACCGGTGCAATTTGACTCCTTCGGCGGTTTTGGAGAGCGGTTTCGCTGACGTGGCGGTATTGACCGGGTCTCTTTTACACGTGGCGTTGACGTGGCGTTTAGGTGGCATTTAGAATTAAAAAATATGTGTGGGACCCATTTGTCATTGACACAGATTGTGGGATCCACGTGTCCCTTCTCTCTCCCCTCCCTCAGTTCATTCTCTCCCCGCCGCTCCCTCCCTCTCTCCCGCGGCGGGCGGAGACGACGGCGAGCGGTGGAGACGGCGGCGAGCGGCGGCGGCGCCCGGGCTGAGCTCCACCGCGGCGAAGATGGAGGAGACCACAGCGGCGGCGGCGGGAGGCACACGCGGCGGGGTACGGCGAGCTCGGTCGCGGCCGACCAGGTCTTCGACGCTGTACCCGGCGGGCGGGAGCCGGCGGCGGCGGTGGGAGGGCGGGCGGGTGAGGGCGGCGGCTCGTGGCAGTGGGGGACGAGGGAAGCCGGCAGCAGTGCAAGTCACACCCTGAAAATCCTAAATTTATAAATTGTTGTTTAAATGGAATTATTAGAAATGATTTTAAAAGCCTTGAAGAAAAGATCTAATTTTAAATAATAAATTCCAATATAAAAGTGGGCTAGATAAAATTTTATTAAATACTTCTCTTGATTCTGTAGTTCCTAGATTTTTCTAGGATTTATTTGAGCCGAGGAAGTATTTTTAATAAATGGAATTGCATTTCATGAATAATTTAAAAAGAAAAAGGTTTTAAAATCCTCTTTTGGCTTTGGGCCGAAAGTCGGCCCAAAACCCCTCTCTCTCTCTCCCCGGCCCAAGTGCGCCAGGCCTAGCTAGCCCGACGAGCCGAGCCGCTGCTCGCTCTCCTCTCTCCCGTTGACAGGTGGGGCCCACCTGTCAGGGCCGTCGTCTTCCTCGCGCCACCGCAGCCGCGCCCTAGCCGCGCAATCCGCCGCCGCCCCTTCCAAATTCGCCCACGTCTTTCCCGATCCGATCAAATCAATAGAGGGGAAATGATCCTCGGGATCTCCTCTTCCTTTTCTCTTTTGGAATCTTCGGCTAATTTCGTTTGGAAATCGTTGGATTCGAGCTCGATTCGGATTCGTTTTTTCCTCCTAACCCTAAACCTTCCATCGCTGTCGCCGGCTGCCGTGAGCCTGCGTCGCCGCCTCCTAGCCCCTATATAAGGACCCCCGGGACCTCCTCTATCCACCACCACCCTCGCCTCAGCTCGCCGCCGCTTGTAGTGCCACCTCCGCGACAACCCGTGCGCTGCCGTCGCCGCCGCGAGTCCAGTCGTGCGCCGCCGCCGCTCCGGTCGTCGTCGTCGCTCGGGTAGGCCGCCGTCAGGATCGCCAAGTCGTCGCCGTCCTCGTCCCGCCCTCCGTTTCCGCCGAAGACCGCCGGAGCACCGCCGTCGTCGTCGACTCGAACGCCTCTGCCGCTTCGACCTCGTCGCCGTCGCTGTCCGTTGCCGTCCGCTGTCGTTTGAGCCCTCGGTGAGTTCGCCGCGTCGCCCTCTACGCGTAGGTGCCCTCCGTTTGCGCCGCCACGCCGTCGTTCGCCGGCGAGCGTGAGTTGCCGAGCCGCCGCCGGTGATGACGTCAGCGCCGCGTCATCCGTAGACCCGTGGTGGATCGATTCGATCCCGGCCGTCCGTTTTGGATTAGATTAGATCTCGGCCGTTAGTTCCGTAGACCGTCCCCGTGCACTCGGTCCACTGTGAACTCGAGCCACTGACGCAATAAATCCTTTTTCCTTTTCAAAAATAATACTTTATTGCGTCATAATTCAATTAAAATCTAAATAAATGATTTAATCCGATTTAATCTTTAAAAATTCATAACTAATTCATCTTAGCTCGGATTTAGTTCGTTCAAGTCTCTAAATTTTTCTAAAATTGAGATCTACATGTTAAAAATATCCACATGTACTGTTCATGATTGTTTATGTGCTGTTTTAGTGATTTTGCACTTTTATGCTCAGATTACGATATTCCCGGAGAGTCCGAATTTGCAGGAGAAGACTTTGAAGAGCTCCAAGGCCAGCAAGGCAAGTCACACAGATCCCAAACAACCCTTTGAGCATGTTGATCCCATTTAAAGCTATTGTTTTTATTGAAATATTGCATTTATTTTTGAATGTCATTGGGTGGGAGTAACCTATTGCCTTTGTTATAGCCCTTTGATATTGATTACCTATACTTTGTCGTTTGATTAATAATTGGATTAGCTAGAACATTATATGGTTTTAGCTAAAGTGCTTAGGATGCTTAGCCATGCTTAGAGACATTAGCTTATTTAAATGGGATAACTTATGATTCACTATTATTTAATGATGGCTTAATGATAGCTCACGATGGTTAATCGTGATTGGTTAATTAATTAATTTGTCAACTAAAACTTGATAATGGTGGGTTGTGAGCACATGGTTTTGATGGTCGTGCTCATGACAATCAAGGACCGGTTCACGATTTTCGGTTGTGAAACATTAACCGTGCCAACCACAAGCCAGCGTGGGCAACGGCTTTACTTTTTGTATAGTATGGTTCATTGTAGAGCACTAGACTGTGAAGTGGTGGAGATAAGACCACGGGGGTCGCTGGGGAGTCCATGCCTTGTTTATAAGGGGGTGATTATAATCTAGGAACGGTGCACTGCTTTGAATTGTATTATGCAGAGGGTACTGTCACAATCTTTATTCGGGTACTTGTTAAGTATCGCGACGCATGGTTGACATGATGTTGAGGTTGTGTCTTGTGGGTACAGTGGTACACCTCTGGCCAGAGTAAAACTATTCGAATAGCTGTGCCCGCGGTTATGGGCGGGTCTAACAATGTCTTTCGTGATTAGTTTCATATCTCTCACCATAATAAATGATAATGATAATAATTTGTTTAGCTCCTGGTTTGGAATGGTATATTCCTAGTTTGGAGATAGAACTGTGCAGCCGGGATTGGTTGTTCAGAATGGTTGGGCCTATGCAACGGGTATGTTGTATAGCGATGGATTAATATTGATTAATTAAATACTTTAATGTTTTTCCTAAATTCTGAAGTATTTATTAAATGCTATTTATGCAAATGAGACTATATTATGCCATCCTTTGTTATCCCTTGCATTTGCTTATTTGCTGCGTGGCTTGTTGAGTATGCCATATACTCACCTTGCAATCATTCATCAGGGGAGGAGTTCTACAGTGATGCTGAAGGTGTGGAGGATTAGGCGTAGCCCTGGTCAAGCTGCTTGTGAGATAGGGTCGTCTGCGCCGTTTATCTTATTTTCCGCTGCTTAGATTTTTATTGTTTGAGAGGAACTATCTACCTCTGTGATGAGTTTATATTCGCTTATTAATTATAGTAATAATTGCACTATATTATCAATTTGTTATTGTGTGCCTCGGCTGATTCCTAGACGAGGGTTTACACACACGTAAGCGTTTGGAATTTTGGATTGAAATTCCGGGCGTGACAAGTTGGTATCAGAGCGTCCTTGACCCTAGGTTATGCCAAACAGTTACCTATAGAAGCCCTCTAAAAATATTGAAAAAGTAAAACTGTTCTTCTCTCTTTCTCTTTTAATTAAACCAAGCTAATGGCACATGCAGTTTATAGTCCCTTTAATTGTTCTCATTCAAAATTTACTCATTATTCTGTGTTGTTAGTATTGTACATCTATTACTGTACTAATGGCCCATTTTTTTTTCAGCAGAGATTTTACAACCTTTCCTTTTAATTTTTTTTTCAGCAGAGATTTTACAACCTTTCTTTTTATTTATTTATTCATTCAATCATGTTGCAACATAATTTAGCACGTTGATTTTCTAACTCTCTCTTTTATTTTATTTTTGAAACCTGTTATTCAAAAGTGCAAAAAAAATTTGTGATCCCGTTTTCAACTGTTTCAACTTATCTTGCAAAGATTGGTTTACTTTATTTATTTACCTTTTACTTTGATTTTCTAACTTTATTCAAATTAATCCAAAAACTTGTGCTATTAATTGGATAAATGTCTTAACTCCCTCCTTTCACTTGTCTTTAGATGCCGCGCTTCAAGCCTGAGTACTTGTTCGGTACTGAGGGATTTGTCCAGGAGTTGCGTACGATGTCCTTCGCCATAGGATTCGGGACTGCCCCTTTGTATGCCCAGATTCCTCATGATCGTGATGAAGAGAAGTGCCGTGTCAAGGTCACCTTGAACAGTAATCGTGAAGACATCCCATCGGTGATGTTCGAGGCTGGAGGGGGAAACTATCCTCATGCTTGTCAGGAGGTGGCAAGGATCGCCATAGGAGAGCTCCGCGATTGCTACAGTGATCAGTTAGCCGACACTGAGTATCGCTACCATCCTTGCCAACCCCTGGAAAGTGACCGTGGCAGCTATCTTGAACCTGCAGGGATTGAGAATGATGCTACCACAAGGCATTTGGTTGAGATGCTGTGGGCCATGGATGAGTCCCGCGCTGAGGTCGTATTAGTTGCTCAAGATTGCGAAGATCAGAATCGTGGTAAGATCTGTAAGCTGGAGGACAAGGTGGATCGTTTGGAGAAGGAACTAGCCGCATTGAAGGGAGAAGCACCACCACAAAAGGCCAGGGTTCTTCTTACCGCAAAGAAGAGAGCTCTATTTGTCCCTCGCTACCAGTTGGCGCCTAAGGTTCGTGTGGTGGAAGAAGAAGAAGCTGCCCCAGTTCCAGCAGATCCTCCCGTCGTTAACGTAAGTGATGATGATGGAGAAGATTCAAAGCGCTCCCATTCAAAGGTTGAGTGGGGTGCTACCCAAGATGATGAGGACGAGCCTTCAATTAACTCCGATGCCCGGAAGACCTAGACGTCTTGTTGAGTTGTTGCCTTAGTTCATTGTGTTAGTTTGCTTGTTTATGTTTGGTTGTGTGTGTGGGTCTCGCATGTGATTTACATCATTGGTGGGATGTAAATGCATGCGTTTGTTTGCTTTCGAGTGTTAGGAGGTTGGTGAGTTAAGTGGTGTGAGAGTCTTCAGATATGTGTAATAATGAAACTCAGTTAAGATCAATAAAAGTCAAATTAGTAGAAATTAATTCCTTGTCCTAAGTAGTTTTCCCCCTTGTTTCTCTTCTTGTGCTCCTGTCTATGCCAGATGGTGCTTACTCGCAGCAATGGGAATGGCCCCAACAACAACTACAACAAGAACAATGGAGAGAATCCCACGCTTGCCCAAGTCCTGGCTCAACAGGCACAGCTCATGAACATGATGATGCAGCAACTCCAGAACCAGCAGAACCAGGGGAACAATCATGCACCTCCCCAGAACAAGTTAGCAGAATTTCTTCGTGTGAGGCCGCCCACTTTTTCCAGCACTACCAATCCAGTTGAAGCTGGTGATTGGCTGCACGCCATAGAAAAGAAATTGGACCTGCTTTAGTGCACTGATCAAGAAAAAGTCTCATTTGCTCCACATCAACTTCATGGCCCAGCCTCTGAGTGGTGGGATCACTTCCGTCTCAACAGGACCACTGCGGAACCAATCACTTGGCTTGAGTTCACTGCTGCTTTCAGGAAGACTCACGTACCCTCGGGAGTGGTGTCTCTCAAGAAGAAGGAGTTCAGGGCACTCACTCAGGGATCTCGCTCTGTCACTGAATATCTGCATGAATTCAATCGTCTGGCCTGTTATGCTCCAGAGGATGTACGTACAGATGAAGAGCTTCAAGAGAAGTTCTTGGAAGGACTGAATGATGAGCTTTCTTACCCACTAATGACTGGGGATTATTCTGATTTTCAGAAGTTGGTGGATAAGGCCATTCGCCAGGAGGATAAGTACAACCGAATGGAACAGAAGAAACGCAGGATTGCTCACTTCAAAGCTCAGCAGAGGAATAGTCAGAGGCTGCGTCTTGCTATGGGACCTCAGGCAGTGTCATAGGGAGGGTCTTCGTCTGTTGTTCGTCTGCAGCATCAGTTCTTCAACAACAATGCTAGCAACAACAACCTTAACCAAGCTCCACGTCCTGTTGCAACTCCAACCCAGCACCAGCCTGCCAAGAGGGAGCAAGGAAACAAGCCAGGAGTGTACTTTAGCTGTGGGGAACTAGGTCATTATTCTGACAAGTGTCCGAAGCCCCGACGCGTGAAGGTTGTCCTTGCACAGAACAACTCCACCGCACCAGCGTCAAAGGCTCGTATCAATCATGTTGCTACTGCAGAAGCCCAAGGTGCTCCAGATGTGATTTTGGGTACGTTCCCTGTTAACTCAGTTCCTGCAACAGTGCTTTTCGATTCTGGTGCTACATATTCCTTCTTATCTATGAGTTTTGCAGGAAATCATGGGATGGAGATAGAAGATCTTAGACGTCCGTTGATGGTTAGTACCCCGAGTAACCAAGCACTCTCATCACAACGTAGCCCCTCTGTCAGAATAGAGATTCAAGGTGTACCATTTCTAGCCAACCTTATTTTGTTAGAATCCAAAGACCTTGACGTCATCCTAGGGATGGACTGGTTAGCCCGATATAAAGGTGTGATAGACTGTGCCAATAGAAAAGTAACTCTCACCAGCAATGACGGTCAAGTTGTAACTGTTTATGCAATGCATTCTGAACCTTTAAGGTCAAGTCTTAACCAAATAACTTTGGAAGAGATTTCCATAGTACGGGACTACCCGGATGTGTTCCCGGATGATTTACCTGGCATGCCGCCTAAAAGAGATATAGAATTCAGAATAGATCTGGTACCAGGGACAACTCCGATCCATAAGAGACCTTATAGAATGGCAGCCAATGAATTAGTAGAGGTCAAGAGGCAAGTAGATGATTTGCTTCAGAAAGGATACATTAGACCAAGTTCGTCTCCATGGGGAGCTCCAGTCATTTTTGTGGAAAAGAAAGACCATACCCAGAGGATGTGTGTGGATTATCGTGCACTAAATGATGTGACCATTAAGAATAAGTACCCGCTGCCTAGAATTGATGATTTGTTCGATCAACTCAAAGGTGCCACCGTTTTCTCCAAGATCGATCTTCGATTAGGGTATCACCAGTTAAGGATCAAAGAGGAAGATATACCTAAGACGGCTTTTACCACTCGATATGGGTTGTTTGAATGTACTGTTATGTCTTTTGGACTTACCAATGCCTCCGCTTTCTTCATGAACTTGATGAATAAGGTGTTTATGGAATACCTGGACAAGTTCGTGGTGGTCTTTATTGATGACATCCTTATCTACTCCCGAACCAAAGAAGAGCATGAAGAACATCTTTGCCTTACACTAGAGAAGTTACGAGAACATCAATTGTATGCCAAGTTTAGCAAGTGTGAATTTTGGTTGTCTGAAGTAAAGTTCCTTGGACACGTCATCTCAGCCGGAGGAGTTGCCGTTGATCCGAGTAATGTGGAATCAGTAACCAACTGGAAACAACCGAAGACATCTCAGAGATTCGCAGTTTCCTGGGTCTTGCAGGCTATTACCGGAGGTTTATAGAGAATTTTTCCAAGATTGCTAAGCCCATGACACGACTGCTTCAGAAAGATGTGAAGTACAAGTGGTCAGAAGTATGTGAGCAGAGTTTTCAAGAGTTGAAAAGTCGCTTAATATCAGCACCCATTTTGATTTTGCCTGATCCAAAGAAGGGTTTCCAAGTGTACTGCGACGCATCTAAGCTTGGATTAGGTTGTGTTCTGATGCAAGATGGGAAGGTGGTTGCCTATGCATCTCGTCAGATACGTCCGCATGAGAAGAACTACCCTACTCATGATCTTGAGTTAGCCGCAGTGGTTCATGCGTTGAAGATTTGGCGTCACTACCTCTTTGGTACTCGTACGGAGGTGTACACGGATCACAAGAGTTTGAAGTATATCTTCACCCAGCCAGATCTGAACATGAGGCAGCAGAGATGGTTGGAACTGATTAAGGATTATGACATGGGAATTTATTATCACCCAGGAAAGGCTAATGTTGTAGCAGATGCTCTTAGCAGGAAAGGCTATTGCAATGCTACGGAAGGACGACAGTTGCCGTGGGAATTATGCAAGGAATTTGAAAAATTGAATTTGGGAATTGTCAGTAGAGGTTTCGTTGCAGCATTAGAAGCGAAGCCCACTCTCATTGACTAGGTTAGAGAAGCTCAAATCAATGATCCTGATATTCAAGAGATTAAGAAGAACATGAGAAGAGGAAAGGCTATCGGGTATTTGGAAGATGAGCAAGGAACCATATGGTTAGGCGAGAGAATTTGTGTCCCAGAGAACAAGGAGTTGAAAGATGCAATCCTGAAGGAAGCTCATGACACTTTATACTCCATTCATCCTGGTAGTACCAAGATGTACCAAGATCTCAAGAAGAAATTTTGGTGGGCAAGTATGAAGCATGAGATAGCAGAGTATGTAGCTGTGTGTGATGTTTGTCAGCGAGTCAAGGCAGAACATCAGAAACCCGCAGGTTTGCTGCAGCCTTTAAAGATACCAGAATGGAAGTGGGAGGAAATAGAGATGGATTTCATCACTGGTCTACCCAGAACGTCATCGGGCCATGACTCTATTTGGGTGATAGTCGACAGACTTACCAAAGTGGCTCATTTCATCCTGGTGAGGACAACATATTCCGGAAGCCGTTTGGCGGAATTGTATATGGCAAGGATTGTGTGTTTGCATGGTGTTCCTAAGAAAATAGTATCCGATCGAGATAGCCAGTTTACTTCAAAGTTTTGGAAGAAGCTTCAGGAAGAGATGGGTTCCAAGCTGAACTTTAGTACCGCTTATCATCCGCAGACAGACGGACAAACTGAAAGGGTAAATCAGATTTTGGAAGACATGTTGAGAGCTTGTGCTTTAGACTTCGGTGGAAGTTGGGATAAGAATCTGCCTTACGCGGAATTCTCATACAACAACAGTTATCAAGCAAGTCTCCAAATGGCTCCTTATGAAGCACTGTATGGTCGGAAGTGCCGCACTCCACTGTTGTGGGATCAAACGGGAGAACGTCAGGTTTTCGGGACCGATATCCTGAGGGAAGCTGAAGAGAAGGTAAAGATCATTCAAGAAAGATTGCGTATAGCTCAGTCTCGTCATAAGAGTTATGCTGATAATCACCGCAGGGATTTAAGTTTTGAGGAAGGAGATCATGTGTACCTTCGTGTCACGCCTCTTCGGGGATTTTATCGTTTTCACACCAAAGGAAAATTGGTACCGTGTTTTGTGGGACCTTATAAGATTGTCAGTAGAAGAGGTGAGGTCGCCTATCAGTTGGAGTTACCTCAATCCTTGGCAGGTGTTCATAATGTGTTTCATGTGTCACAGTTAAAGAAATGTTTAAGGGTACCCACTGAAGAAGCTAATCTTGAATAGATAGAAATTCAAGAGGATCTAACATATGTTGAGAAACCAATCCGTATTCTGGAGACAGATGAGAGAAGAACCAGGAATCGAGTTATCTGTTTTTGCAAGGTCCAATGGAGTAATCACTCGGAAGAAGAAGCTACCTGGGAACGAGAAGATGAATTAAAGTCAACTCATCCGCATCTTTTCGTCAGCTCTTCCGAATCTCCAAGACGAGATTCTGTTTAAGGGGGGTAGGTTTGTCACACCCTGAAAATCCTAAATTTATAAATTGTTGTTTAAATGGAATTATTAGAAATGATTTTAAAAGCCTTGAAGAAAAGATTTAATTTTAAATAATAAATTCCAATATAAAAGTGGGCTAGATAAAATATTATTAAATACTTCTCTTGATTCTATAGTTCCTAGATTTTTCTGGGATTTATTTGAGCCAAGGAAGTATTTTTAATAAATGGAATTGCATTTCATGAATACTTTAAAAAGAAAAAGGTTTTAAAATCCTCTTTTGGCTTTGGGCCGAAAGTCGGCCCAAAACCCCCCTCTCTCTCTCTCCCCGGCCCAAGTGTGCCTGGCCCAGCTAGCCCGCTGAGCCGAGCCGCTGCTCGCTCTCCTCTCTCCCGCTGACAGGTGGGGCCTACCTACCTGGGTCGTCGTCTTCCTTGCGCCGCCGCAGCCGCGCCCTAGCCGCGCAAGCCGCCGCCGCCCCTTCCAAATTCGCCCGCGTCTTTCCCGATCTGATCGAATCAATAGAGGGGAAATGATCCTCGGGATCTCCTCTTCCTTTTCTCTTTTGCAATCTTCGGCTAATTTCATTTGGAAATCGTTGGATTCGAGCTCGATTCGGATTCGTTTTTTCCTCCTAACCCTAAACCTTCCATCGCTGTCGCCGGCCGCCGTGGGCCTCCGTCGCCGCCTCCTAGCCCCTATATAAGGACCCCCGGGACCTCCTCTATCCGCCACCACCCTCGCCTCAGTTCGCCGCCGCTTGTAGCGCCGCCTCCGTGACAACCCGTGCGCCGCCGTCGCCGCCGCGAGTCCAGCCGTGCGCCGCCGCCGCTCCGGTCGTCGTCGTCGCTCGGGAGGGCCACCGTCAGGATCGCCAAGTCGTCGCAGTCCTCGTCCCGACCTCCATTTCCGCCGAAGACCGCCGGAGCACCGCCGTCGTCGTCGACCCGAACGCCTCTGCCGCTTCGACCTCGTCGCCGTCGCTGTCCGTTGCCGTCCGCCGTCGTCTGAGCCCTCGGTGAGTTCGCCGCGTTGCCCTCTACGCGTAGGTGCCCTCTGTTTGCGCCGCCGCGCCGTCGTTCGCCGGCGAGCGTGAGTTGCCGAGCCGCCGCCGGTGATGACGTTAGCGCCGCGTCATCCGTAGACCCATGGTGGATCGATTCGATCCCGGCCGTCCGTTTTGGATTAGATTAGATCTCGGCCGTTAGTTCCGTAGACCGTCCCCGTGCACCCGGTCCACCGTGAACCCGAGCCGCTGACGCAATAAATCCTTTTTCCTTTTCAAAAATAATTCTTTATTGCGTTATAATTCAATTAAAATCTAAATAAATGATTTAATCCGATTTAATCTTTAAAAATTCATAACTAATTCATCTTAGCTCGAATTTAGTTGGTTCAAGTCTCTAAATTTTTCTAAAATTGAGATCTACATGTTAAAAATATCCACATGTACTGTTCATGATTGTTTATGTGCTGTTTTGGTGATTTTGCTCTTTTATGCTTAGATTCCGACGTTCCCGGAGAGTCCGAATTTGCAGGAGAAGACTTTGAAGAGTTCCAAGGCCAGCAAGGCAAGTTACACAGATCCCAAACAACCCTTTGAGCATGTTGATCCCATTTAAAGCTATTGTTTCTATTCAACTATTGCATTTATTTTTGAATGTCATTGGGTGGGAATAACCTATTGCCTTTGTTATAGCCCTTTGATATTGATTACCTATACTTTGTCGTTTGGTTAATAATTAGATTAGCTAGAACATTATATGGTTTTAGCTAAAGTGCTTAGGATGCTTTGCCATGCTTAGAGACATTAGCTCATATAAATGTGATAACTTATGATTCACTATTATTTAATGATGGCTTAATGATAGCTCACGATGGTTAATCGTGATTGGTTAATTAATTAATTTGTCAACTAAAACTTGATAATGGTGGGTTGTGAGCACATGGTTTTGATGGTCGTGCTCATGACAATTAAGGACCGGTTCACGATTTTCGGTTGTGAAACATTAACCGTGCCAACCACAAGCCAGCATAGGCAACGGCTTTACTTTTTATATAGTATGGTTCATTGTAGAGCACCAGACTGTGAAGTGGCGGAGATAAGCCCACGGGGGTCGCTGGGGAGTCCATGCCTTGTTTATAAGGGGGTGATTATGATCCAGGAACGGTGCACTGCTTTGAATTGTGTTATGCAGAGGGTATTGTCACAATCTCTATTCGGGTACTTGTTAAGTATCGCGACGCATGGTTGACATGATGTTGAGGTTGTGTCTTGTGGGTACAGTGGTACACCTCTGGCCAGAGTAAAACTATTCGAATAGTCGTGCCCGCGGTTATGGGCGGGTCTAACAATGTCTTTCGTGATTAGTTTCATATCTCTCACCATAATAAATGATAATGATAATAATTTGTTTAGCTCCTGGTTTGGAATGGTATATTCCTGGTTTGGAGATAGAACTGTGCAGCCGGGATTGGTTATTCAGAATGGTTGGGCCTATGCAACGGGTATGTTGTATAGCGATGGATTAATATTGATTAATTAAATACTTTATTGTTTTTCCTAAATTCTGAAGTATTTATTAAATGCTATTTATGCAAATGAGACTATATTATGCCATCCTTTGTTATCCCTTGCACTTGCATATTTGCTGCGTCGCTTGTTGAGTATGCCATATACTCACCTTGCAATCATTCATCAGAGGAGGAGTTCTACAGTGATGCTGAAGGTGTGGAGGATTAAGCGTAGCCCTGGTCAAGCTGCTTGTGGGATGGGGTCGTCTGTGCCGTTTATCTTATTTTCCGCTGCTTAGATTTTTATTGTTTGAGAGGAACTATCTATCTCTGTAATGACTTTATATTCGCTTATTAATTAGAGTAATAATTGCACTCTATTATTAATTTGTTATTGTGTGCCTCGGCTGATTCCTAGACGAGGGTTTACACACATGTAAGCGTTTGGAATTTTGGGTAGAAATTCCGGGCGTGACAGTGCAAGTGGCGGCTGAGGGACGGGGGCCGGCGGGCGGGAGGGCAGGCGGGTAAGGGCGTCGGCGGCTTGTGGCAGTGGGAGGACGTGGGGAGCCGGCGGCGGCCGTAGGGTGGGCGGGCGAGGGTGGCGGCGGCGGTGGCAGCGACCGGATCATGGTGCTTCTCCTCTCGGTGGACGGCCGCGTCGGGTGGGGGGCGGGGGGTGACGGCGTGAGGCGACCTCCTCGGCGGCGTGCTCTTCCTCGTTCCTCTCCTCGAGTGGTTCCGCCTCGCCGTGGGGCCACGCGGTTCTGTCGCGCGGTTTCGAAGTCACCGCCGTGGCCTGCTTCTCCCGCCCGCCGCCGTTCCCCTCGTCCTCCCACTGCCGTGAGCCGCCGCCGCCCTTGCCCGCCCGCCCGCCTGCCTGCCCTCCCGCTGCCGCCCACAGCCGCCGCCCGCGGGCTGCCACAGCCGTCGCTCGGCCGCCGCCGACGTCTCGATGCCGTCCGCTGGGTGGTGCGGGTGGTGGTGGTGCGAGCGGCGTGACATGGACTCCAGCCCGCCGCTTCAGCTCCAGCCCACGGCCGCCGCCGCTCCAGCTAGCTCCCGCCGCCGCCGCTCGCTCGCTCCCCGCGGACGGCCGTAGGGGAGAGGGAGAAAGAAAGAGAGAAGGGAGGGGAGGAAGAAGAAGAAATGGAGAAGATGCCATGTGGGGCCCACATGTCAGTGGGCCCCACAATTGTGTGTGAATGACAAACGGGTCCCACGTATAACTTTTAATTGAAATGCCAGCTAAGCGCTACGTCAGCACACAGACCAGGTCAATACCGCCACGTCAGCAAAACCGCTCTCCAAAACCGCCGAGGGAATCAAATTGCACCGGTTTTCATAATTTGGGGGCCAAGGTATCCGGTTTTATGGTTTAGAGTCACGGATTAGATTTCAATCACTTTTGAGGGTCACCATGTGAACTTATTCCATTTCGGCCCTAGCTAGCAGTATTCAATTCGGCCCATAAGTGAAGGTAATTTCAGCCTGTAAATGGCTGGAATTTTCGTCCATAGACTCTGGTAATTTTGGCCCACATGCGGTAGTAATTTCGGTCTGTTGGTGCAGTTAATTTTCACTCATAACGGTTTGGAATGAGTTAAGGGTGTGTTTAGTTCACGCCAAAATTGAAAGTTTGGTTAAAATTGGAACGATGTGACGAAAAAATTAGAAGTTTATGTGAGTAGAAAAGTTTGATGTGATAGAAAAAGTTGGAAGTTTGAAGAAAAATTTAGGATCTAAACACGGTGTTTAATTAGGTTCTTCATCATGACGTCAAGTTCGAATTATATCCTCAAACTGCAATAACAGAAATATTGAACCCATCTTTCTAAATCGAATTAAGTAATATCCTAAAACAATATGGATAATTGTTTTGATTGACATGGCATCCTAATCAGGCACATGTCATAGGCCCTATCTTCTCCCTCCTCTCTTCCTCTTCTCCCCTCTCTTTCCCCATATTCTTTCCAAGGTCTCCAGGGAAGTGAGCGACAATGGGTCTCTAGGCAGATCGGTCGTCTTCAACACTGTGAAGATATTTGGTTGATGCTTAACCTTGCCATTAATTAATAAAGTTAGGTAATTTGTAGCATGGTGGCGTAAGTGTGACTAAGAAATAGTTGGCCACATATGATTTGTTTCAAATTTGAGAGAATGACATATATGGATACAAGGCTAAGAAAATGTGACAAGACATAGTCGCGGCAGCGAAATAAACATAACCTAAGAAATTATGACATGACAAGTGTGGCTTGGCAATGCGAGGCAACCAACCAAACACCCACTTAATGTGTTACATACGTGCTTATGTAGTTGACAAGCTACCTGAGCCCATACATGAAGTCATTGGATTCCAAACTCCGGCGTCAACTACCTACTCCCTCCGTTTCAGGTTATAAGACGTTTTGACTTTGGTTAAAGTCAAACTGTTTCAAGTTTGACTAAGTTTATAGATAAATGTAGTAATATTTATAATATTAAATCAGTTTTATCAAATCAATAATTGAATATATTTTCATGATTACTTTGTCTTGGTTGAAAATATTACTATTTTTTTCTACAAACTTAATCAAACTTAAAGTATATTGACTTTGACCAAAGTCAAAAACATTTTATAACCTGAAAACTAGGGAGTAGATGTCTATGGAGTCTACGCATAAGCCGATCAATTGATTCATGTATCTGAACCATTAGCTGAGCGAGGTTTTGGTGGATGCAGGTGACTCCTACTACCAGGTGACCTACCTGCATACTCCGCTCTCCTCTGCTTTTCTTTTCAGTAATCCATACCCGTACACGCATTAGTCGATCAGGTGCTCATTTTCTATTGATGCATTCAATAATCTAAGGCATAACGTAATATAGCAAAATCCTCTCCAAAGCAGGTTACACGAAACCATCGAGTAATATTCCATTCGGTGAAACAAAAAAGGTTATAACTCACAAGCATACTTAGCACAATCAAGTTAATAATATGTATTTCCTAATTAACGATGTTTACTCATCAGATTTGAGAAAAATAGTCACCCAATCAACCTCATGCATTTCGCAGTTGGAGAAAAATAGTCACCCAAGTTACATTTTGATGTCTGTTGGAACAGCAGAACATGCTTTACCTCTTCTGAAAATTAAATTTCTCAATTGAAAAAGAGAACAGGATTATCAACACAAAAGGAAAGGCAATGAGAACAGCTGCTACTAGGCTCAACTTGTCTTTATGAAACCCGAAATAGTCATTCAAGAAGATCGAAACTGATTTAGTTTCTCCAAATGCTCTGACCTCTTTCTCTATGTTCCCATACTGTGATGTCAAGAGGGCATCGAGTGTCCAAGATGTAGGAGTGAGATAGTAGAGCCAAACCCACCACTTTGGGATTTGCTGCAACGCGAACAATTGAAATGCATGTTAGTTCTTTTTTCCTGATCTTTTCAGTTCTTTTTTCCTGATCTTTTCAGGATTCTTCCCTAACACTTGCACAAAACACAATTCTTCTAAAATACAAATGTTAATTTCCAACCTAGCAAAATAGAAATGGAAAAGACAAATGATATGACTGAAAAAATGGTATACGCCCATAACTACTACGATGTTAAACTTATGTTGGAGTGCTTCAGTGTATTGTCATCCAGTGATTCCTTAGTAGTTCCACAATATAATTTATTAATTACACTACAAAATCACGTTAAGCAGTTCTCATGTAGGTTGTTATTTTCTTAGTAGTTGGTATATATTCAACGTGAGCAGCAAAATTTTGCTAACAAAAAGAAGTGAACAAAGTTAGATCCTGGAGTGTCTAAAATTTCTGACTGCCATTCTCTGCTGGTAGTATTCAAGAAAAAAAAAACGAGATCATATTCCACTACGTACCAATAGTTAAGGTGATAGTATAAATAAATATGATATATTAAACTAAAAAAGATGAACGGTCTAGATTGATTCTACTACCATTAGAGGCCATAGTAAATCACCAGAAAATAATCATGATATTAGGAGAAAATAAAGGCTTACAGGCGCAGGTAAAATAAATCCTGAGAATAGTGTTTGCATGGTGTTGAAAAAAGATGCCAATATGGTAGCAACTTGAACATTGGGGGTTAATGAAACAAGAAGCAACCCAACATAAATATAGGAGAGACTTGAACAAAATGTAGTGTAGAAGAACCATATGAATTTGTGTGTTGTCCAATAATAACCAATTGATGGATAGATAATTAACGTGTATAGTACCACTTGGATAAATACATAGGGGATCTCAATGGCAGCCTGTAGAAGGTGAATATTATGAACATTAGTATCAACAATGTAGATTTTACTTTGCTTACAAGCTTGTGATCATTATCTGACCTGTGCGAATGAATATGACCAAGATGAGTACATTCCTGCAAACTTCTCACGATACATTACAATGCGCTCGGTTGTACTGAATGGTATGATTGACTGATGATTATAAGACCCTATAGTTGTGGAACCCAGATACATTGCACCAAAAACATTGAACAGGTCTTGCTCGTCGTTTCTTAGAAGGGATCAGAGAAAGTTATGTTATTCTACTGAGTACTTCAAGGCAATGCTTTGTGGCGAAGCACCGTACCCAAAGTTAACAAAATAATGTGCAATGTTGTGGATAAGAGAGTAGTGGACTTACAATATTTTTGCACGCTTCCAGAACAATACTCCGTAGACCAGGGCAGATATTACTGTCAGCATTATACGCCTCAAGTTATACTCAGGACTTCTCCAGTAAGTTAAGTTTTGTTTCCACAAGCAAGCTTTTAGTTGAATCCAGCCATTCCGTGGGAAACGATGGGAGAAAGATAGAATTTCTGAATTTGGTATTGGGATGCTTAGCTTCTCCACTAGCTCTACGATGTCTCTGCAGAAAAGTAACTTTTAGTCATTCTTAAATTTAAATGAAAGTTTTTTTTTATTTGGTTAAAAAAATTGCTAGTTGAATTTTATTTTCTTTCAGCTATCCATATGTTCTCTTCACTCATAAAATCCTAATCAAATTTACAAGATATGTACCTATGCTGTGATGATTCGTCATACAAAATCGCAAAGTCCATGTTGTGTTGCACCTCCATTGATGTTGATGTTACGTCCATCATCCAAGCAGCTGGATTGCAGTTACTCTTTACTTTCAAGACCCCAGAAATTTTCTATCATCATAGACAAGGAAAATTCAATCTATTATAACCTCAGGACACATGACACGAAAATGGCAGAGCCATGCAACAAATGTGGTTCTCTGAAAACACGGGTAACATTTACGGAGTACACAGATATGCAAGCCACAAAGTTTATTAATTCGGTATGCCCAAATCTATATAAGGGGGCCTCCGAAATTCCAAAAAGTTGAACAAAGATCAAAATTGAATAAATCTTCCTAAATTCATAAAAAGATAAAAAATCTGAAATATTTGGCCAAAATAGATTCATGTCGTGGGGGATGGGGATGGGGGTGGACGTGTGGTGGTGGGGGGGGGGGGAGGGGGGGATTGCAGAATTTGAACCAAAATTTCAACCTGGGCATATGAATTGCATGACTCTCGTTGACATTTTGATCAACTTATATGATTTGTTAGCAAAGTTGCATATTGAACACAAATGACTCAGAATTGATTTAATTGTTTTGGCTACAATTTCTAAAGATAAAATTTATCTCTAAAATAGCATAAACATTGCACATGGCATTGGCAGTTCGGATCATATCAATTCATCAAGAAGTGATGAATCTTATCTCACTTTCAGAAAAACCAGTGAAAATGAATAATCAAGAAATGACAGATACATATGAGGAAATATGTTCAAGAAACCTGCCTCAAAGTACTCAATCACTTTGCTGGAACGCTCTCCTATTGGTCCGTTATAGATTATTTTCCCACCATTTTTCATTAGTATGAGCTGCAAGAAGATTTACTCAATGCATCAAATATAACTTTCTACTAGCACTGTAGGAAAGTAGCTTTCTGCCTTTTTTTTGTTCGTAATCAGAAAACTCAGAACACAAACCGTCTGTCGTCACGTCTTTTTGTGATATACATAGTCCAGGAAACAAAAAAAATGGCATAATATTCTGTTTGGTAACATTAAAGTATAAGCCCTCAAACCATTTTAGTTTGGTAATTAAGCCCGGTAAGTCCAATTTTGTTAGTGCGATGAAAAATTTGTGATAGTATGAACTCTTAGTTCAGATAAGAGATAAAAATAAACTGTCATTGATGTTTTTATACTGTATTTTAGTTCAAAAAAGATATCAAAACAAACTGTCACTGAACGTTTATACTTTATTCTTCATGCTAACTAATACAATGTTTTTTTTTCTGTACACAAAGTTTAAGCCAAATGTTCGGGTAAGAAAATTTCTCCCAAAATGGAAAAAAATGGCTAGAAAGTAGATAGTTGTTATATATCAAATAAACATCTATATCATAACATAGATATATTATTCAAAGGGTTTGATTAGGTATTTTCAATAAAAAGGGCTTGAAAAAAAACCAAATAATTGAAGTGTTAAAATTTCTAATAAGCAAAATTAATATAAAGGGCTTTGTTGCACAGAATCGATCATTTAAGGGGACAAAATTGCAAATTTGATGGTTTGATTGTGCAAAGTAAAATGGTTGAAGGTTACAAATTTCTATACTATTGTATTCTGTAATTTTTCTTTACTGAAAAGACAACGGAGAATGCAACAAACACATAGGTGTTTCAAATTTTCAGTAACTGAAAATGTACATCTTAATTAAATTTAGCTCAAGTCCGTGTTGAAGGAACGAGCTATTTTTAATCCTAATAGCTTTGAAACTAGATTTATTGATGTTTCCAGCATAAAAGATAACTTTATTTTTGTTCTTCATGTTTGATATGTTCAATAAAAAAATATTTGTGTTGATTATGTTTGATATATATAACACATTGCGAAAGTTAAATTACCTCATCAAACGCCTCAAAAATTTTAGTGCTCGGCTGATGGATTGTACACACTACTGTCCTTCCTGTTTTGCAAATATTTTTAACAGCACGAATAACAATTGCTGCTGACCTTGTATCTAATCCTGTTGTTGGTTCATCCATTAGTATGACTGATGGGTTTGAAACAAGCTCGACTGCAATTGTTAGCCTCTTTCGCTGCTCCATGGATAATCCATTTTTCTGTGGTGTCCCCACTAAGACATCTTTTATTTGATCTAGTTCAACAGTTTCAAGGACTTCAGCAACAAATTCCTACCCAAAGGAACAAAAACAACATTGTTAGTTTCTTAGGTAAGCTTCTTGTTTATCTATCTGTTATTAAAATCAGTATATGTCTGTGTTGTTCCAACTTCCAAGGGACATACAGATCTTGTTTTTTTGTCGACATGAGAAGGTAGACGAAGCCAAGCAGAATAAGTTACAGACTCTTCAACTGTGAGCTGTGGGGAATGTATGTCGGCTTGCTCACAGTAACCTAAGATTCTAACAAATGTTTCTTGCACCTTGGGATATCCACCTATTCTTATGTCCCCTTCAATATATCCTCCTGTTTTCCTTCCTGCTAATACATCTAGCAGAGTTGTCTTCCCGGCTCCACTGACACCCATTAGTGCAGAAAGAACACCGGGACGCAATGCACCAGTTATGTTGTTAAGTAGTTGAAGTCTTTTTGTTGGATAGCCTTGTTTCAGCATTTCCTACAAGAGAGTACATTTCTTACATACCTTTATCTTCAAATATGAACCAGACGAGAAACACAAAAACTGTAAAAATCAAATACATAGGGAGCTTTCTTAATTACCGGTGGGGTATCAATGTAGTAGTTCAGATTGTGGAACGTAATTGGAAGTTCCATAACAGGTATAGTCATCTTTGCTGCAAAAAGATCAATGCATTGAAGAAGCATGCATTTTGCTTTCGAAACGCAACTCTGCTAACTTGGTTTGTTACTTTTTTTTGTGGGACCTTCATTTCTTACTATTACTTGATATTGAGATGTTTATGTCTTTACCTCTGGAAATATTTGAATGACCATCAGATTCTTTTCGTATATTAGAATCTTTTTCCTGTTCTTGACATAACCTCTTTATAGGCCTACTTCCATGATATTCTTCTATAGCTGAAATAGGCAAATTTATAATTTGTTTCTCAAGTAAATAATATGCGTATATAAAGTCAAATTAACTGGTGCTCCATAGTGCCCCAGCTCTACATCCCCATATCTGCAGTCTTGTCACGATATATGGCATGGAATTTTGTGGGGTCTAATTTAATCATAAACCACTCCAAACAAGTTTGAACAAAATTTCAAATTGTATTTTCTTTTGTCATTTATTATTGGATTGTAGGTATCTGCAGATTATGTATATAAATCTGCTATGTGAATATATTCAAAAAACATCGGAAATCGAGTAGATATTTCAGAAATTACGCCCAGTAATCACAACCAGGTGTATTCCCTAAAATAGAGATTTCCAAAAGCATTACCCCAAGTTCACTGTATGTCAAATTATGCTGCCTGAGTACCATGGAGCTCGAGTCTGAGAAATATGCACTTTGTTCAATGGTAGCAAACTTACATGTAATATAATCTAGCGCCAATCCAAAAGCGATATAAAATAAAATGATTGATCCGAACAATGCTCCAATGGATATCCAATAAAAGTGCCAACTGTAATATAGGCCATGATTAATCAGGATTCGGTTCCCAATTGTTATGTTTTGAATAGTTTCCTGAAAATAATACAAGTAGCAATGATGTAAATGCTTGAAAGCAGCTGATAACTCATTTTTTTTTATTTGAAAAAAAAACATATTTCACCTTCTGCCATCTTGGCGCTTGGAATTCATTAATAACTGTGCCGATTTCTGCATATGTCATTGGAGAAATCCAAAATCCCCAGTTTAACCATCCTGGCATGGAGGCTGGAAAAACAAAGTAACACAATATGTTTATTTTTGCTAGGTTTATATGCACAATGAGCGATGGTTATCTTACGCTTGGGAAGAGTGAAGCCTCCAAACATGAGGAAGAATGTTAGAGCCAGAAAAAGGTAGAAGAAAGACGCAGTAGGTGTTTGGAAGTATGAAGCAATAAATCGATACAGCGAAGTGACTGATTGATGGACAAAACAAAGCATCAGAAATTGGCAGAAGAACCTACAAATGGGTATAAATAAATTGTGTTAAAGAGTTTCTCAATGTTTGTTCTTATCGTTGAAAACTTGCCAAATCTCCAATAAATTATTTACCTCGAAACACTAGCTGTATAACCAATACCGTAATATGTGATACATATCCATACAAGTGAATCTAATATGGAAACAGGGACCTTTAGGACTGAAGCTGGTATTGCATATGCCCATGAAGAATAGAAATAATAGCTCTTTTGCTTGTAAAAACTTGGGAGTCTCCTAATCTGCATGCTTATCTCTGGTGTGCCATTTAGCATGATCATTAAGATGGAAAAAAACAATGCTCCCATATAGTAAGTTGCGTGAGTGAAATCTGTTGTCATGCGAGTTCGAAGGAACACAGACATTGTTACGAGTGCAATAATGGCAAGCTGCAGTAAGGAGTAAACCTCAGTTAGGACTCAAAATTTACTTCGTACAGGAAAGAGGGCCTTAGAATGAAGTATAACCTGGCCTGTTTTGAAGACATAAACAAACATACTCCTTTTCATTAGGAGTGCTTCCCTTGCTCCACAGGCTTTGAACATTTCCAGTTTTTGCAGAGAATATTTATTGAATGCTAAAGCTTCCTTGCCCAACTCGCTTTTCGGAGAAACAATTGGTTCTTCTAGTTTTCTCCCTCTGTGATTTTCCTTGAACATGCTTGATAATTCATGGGGTGATATATATCTGTAAGATTCATTTGGACCAGACCAGTACTGTTGTTGGTCCTTGCAGGACAAGATCTAATGGTTTCGGAATCAGAAAAAAAAGAACTGTTTTCATGAACATGCAATTTATATATAAATCAGGTGCTGCAGCTGCTCTTGTGATTGAGGAAAATTACCTCTTGGAGAAAGTCAGCTACCTCTTTTCTTTCTGGGCATATGAACCCACACTCCTCAAAAAAATTCAGAGCTTCATTTCGAGGGCCATGGTATATAATTTTCCCTTCTGCCATTAATATCAGGTCATCAAAAAGATCAAATACCTCAGGTGTTGGTTGAAGAAGTGAAATAACCATGGTGTACTCGCTGATGTTCGTCAGTTGCTGGAAACAACTTATTATTTGAAAAGTGGTAGAGCTATCCAGACCATTTGATATTTCATCCATAAAGTATGCTCTTGCAGGCCCCACAATCATCTCAGCTGGTGCAAGAAGGTGAAAGTTTAAGATTATACACAAGGTAATCGATCGATCGCCTTAATTTGGAAGAATGTATTTCCAAGTAATATCGATCAGCTTTACCATACCTGTGGTTAATCTTTTCTTCTGCCCCCCTGATAGTCCTCTTATCATTGCATCCCCAACCATCGTGTCTGCGCATATCTCTAGCCCCATGATCTACAATTCAAGCGGCACTGTGATTCTTGTTGGTATATTTTCACTATCTGAAAGTTAAACTTGTATGTTTTGGGGAAATGTACCTTCAAAATATAGTCTGTCTGTAGGCTTCTCTTTGAAGCTTCAACTGATATAGCCTGCAGTAGCCACTTTGCTTTTGAAAACCAAAATGTTTAATTATAGAAATAGAAATAGAAATGTTGATTACTGAAAGCTTTGCCTTAGTTTTACTACAACCCAATATTATTCTAGCAAGAAAGGTTACATTGTTAGTATTACCTCAAATAATCAGGTGTTGCTTTTTTTTGTGAAGTGAGGAAGAATAATGCCAGCCAGTGCATAAAAGGATAACACATCTTTTACCTTCATGTATATATCTATGTCCGCATCAGGTATGATCCCCGCCGCGCTCTCCCTCGCGCTCACCTCCTTGAGTATTTCTTTGAGCAAACAAAATCAGTGAGTAAGAAATTATTGCAATTAATCAAGAACTTTTTCTTTTTCTGATCAAGAATTTTGGTGAAGAATGTCCATTACACTTACTTGGTCTTCTTCCAACACCTTGGCACCGGGATGAGAAGTCCAAAGTCTCCCTCACAGTCATCTCAGGAATGTGTAAATCGTATTGGCTGATATACGCGGCTGTTTTCTCAGGCACAAATTCATCAAGCTGATAGCCATTGTAAGAGATATCCCCTGTTACCTGTAAAAGCTTTGCATCTTCACATTCAGTTTGTCAGAACATAAAACTTTCTTGTTCTTGATTTTTAGTTTGTGGTCGAGCTCGGGCGTTGGCCGAGGGCGAGACGACGTGGGCGGCGGCGACGATGAGGATGAGGAGGAGGAGGAGGCCACCCCCTCGCGCCGGAAGCTCGGGGTTCCTCCGCCCCGAGCCGCCGATCCTCGTCAGGCAGCGCCGCGGCGGGCGGCCAAGAAGAGAGAAGAGTCAGGGGGGGCCATGGCCGAATGTCTGGGGATTTGGGTGAAGGGAGAAGAGACGGAGACGGGCAGCGTAGAAGGCTGCCGGAGGCGGAGAGGGAGGTGGCAAGCCACCGCCCACCGGCGGCGGCGGCGGCGGCGAGCGAATTGCGGCGGCGCTGTGGCTGGAGAAAGTGTACGAAGGGATTTGGGGACAATCCAGCCCATGGGCTGAATCCAATTTGGGACTGTGATTTCGCAAGTAAAAGGTCCAAATGGACTCCCTTGTTATAGCTCGGATTTAATATCCCTCAACCGTAAAATCGGATATAACGACTCCCTCAACTATCAATACCAATTTAATTTGACTCCTCAAGCTGTTTGAATAGTAGTTTTGTTCTATGTGGCACACACTGGCCTAGCCTTTATCATACGTTGACGTCTACATGGATTATAATTAAGGAAAAAAAAAAAGACGATAGGACCCACATGTAAATCCTTGCCCCATCTTCTTCCCCACCTATCCCTTCGCTTCTTCTCTTCCCTGTTCCTCCCCTCACACACTTCTAGCTCTAGCGGTTGGGCACAAACAGTACATCGAGAGGTCTGGAGGGCGGCATCGGCAACGGTGAGCCAAAGCAGGGAAGGGCACTGGCGGCTCCTACCTTCTTCTCTCCCTCCCTCCTCTGCCAATACCCACGGAAACCTCAGTCGCTACCCTGATGAGGCTCCTCTGCCAAGATGGCATCCCGTTGCTTCTCGCTAGTACCCGCCGAGGCAGCCGTTGCGCCTCTCTGCTCTTGCTTTGGCTTCTGGATCCAGGAGGTCAAGGTCAAGGCGTCCACTGTTGCTCCTCCTCCGCCGCACCAATCGACTCGCTCCAGCTCCTGCCTCAATCCTTTTCCCCGCTCCTATGCCTGCCGCCCACATAGCTATCACAGCGACGATGGAGGACGATTCAAGCTCAATGGTGTAGACGAGCCTTGTCCCCCGTACTGCTGCTCCCAGTGGTACAGGAGATGGATGGCACCACGGCACTCGCTATCGTGCCAAGGAGGACCAAGTCCAAGATGGGTGTCGTGGGGCTATGGTGGTGGTTGGTGGCGACGGGGTGGGAGAGGGGGGCTTGGGCTGCTAGTGCTGCAGCAGCAGCGGCCAGTGAGGGGATGGAAGCGACAGCGGCGGGGAGATAGTGTCGGCGGTGGATGGGAATAATCATGTGGCCAGTGAGTGAGGCAGGGAGAGCGAGGGGAGAGTGAGGAGGGCGGGAGACAGTACAGGAGGGGAGGGGAGGTTTCTGAGTGTAATTTACAAGTAAGCCCCACGTATGTGCCACGTGGATAGAGGATGACTGGGATGCCACGTGGATGCCACATCAGCAAATACTATCATCAATACTGTTGAGGGAGTCATTTTGCATGGTTTTAATAGTTGGAGGAGTTGTTCTATCTATTCTTCGATTAAGAGATACAAATCAAATTCAACCTACATTTGAGGGATTTCTATTTCACAATAATAAAAATCCAATCCAAACCTTTTTGGAAGCAGTCCAATTTAACTTCCTCAATATGGGTCATATACTTGTATCTGTCAACCACAAAACCAGACATATTGACCCCCTCAACTATTAAAACCAATGCAAAATAACTCCCTAGATGTTTTATAAAGTGATTTCGCTGATGTGGCGTGGCATATAAGCCCACATATTATGATTGTAAACCAAAATGATCAATAGTATGGTTTTGTGAAATTTTATGATCATAATTTCTGGGGTTATGTGTCACATCTTAAAACCTCTGTAGTTTTGTGTAACTCAGACCATTGATGAAATTTACTCTCTTCTTATTTATGAAAGGAAGATGATGTGGGTACCTTTAGAGACTTATCTAGTTTCCCAGAAAGAGCTCGCAACAGAGTGCTTTTGCCACATCCTGGAGGTCCCAATAGAAGAGTCAATCTACAAACATGGGAGCATGTCGGATCACCTTAACTGGTAACACATTTTTTATGTTTACGGTCTTTTTTTTCCATTAACTAAAATCCTTGAAACATGGCACATACCTGCAGGGTTTGATGATTCCACTCACATCTTCTAGAACGTTGATTTTTGCTCTTTCTGTTTCTAAGCCTAGCAACTTCACAAGGCCCTATATGAATCAAACAAAATGCTGGTAAGGTAGGTTAATCTATTTATGTATATACATATGGTAATTGGGCATTTTGTAATAGCTCTCATGTAACTGAAAGGATCATATTAGTGACAGCAGAATGTTGAGATTCCGTGTTAACGAAATCATGCAATTAAGAAGAGAATTAATAGTTACGAAATTTGTAGTTAATAAATATTGTATAGTACATATACTCTTAATTTATTATTTTATTAAATAAATTTTAACAAGGAATATAAAAAATGTTAGCAAGTTGTAACTGATCCAGGCTCTTGTTTTAAGTGGAACAACTACAATGTCAAATATAATCAACATATCAAACACAATATTAGAATTATAATATTTATAGTGTTGATAATAATAACCCATGCAACGCTTGGATTGACAGCGAGTAAAAGTGTATGAATTTCCTAAATGATATTCAATGAATAGTTATTGCTTCAGATGCCGCTATTTGATCCATAACAGAATCAATCATGTCAGAATTGTCTTACTGAGAAAGCTCCCTTGGTACTATTCCATAGCGACGGCAGATGATCTCCATTCGCAGTTCTGCACTCTGCTTCCACAGACAGATTATTATACCTCACCTCTATTGCTGGCAATTTGACATCAACTCTGTGGATATGAATCATAGAAAAACAACAGTTAGAAACACATATACGAGGTGACTTCATTAATCTCAAAATATGTTGGCGCAGTGTTCAAAAATGCTCATTGGAACACGGTGTGCATGTATGTTTATAAGGTGAGTGTGTACTGTATCTCGGAAAAGGAAAACAACAGTTGTATAAACAGAGATTTTATCTTCATCCAGACATACACATAAACGGTGTGCTGAAAAAAGAACTAAAAACGTGCCTGTCAATTCTTTCCTTCTGTCTGTGCAGGAAGCGGATATGGTCATCCTGGACATTCTTCAGCAGATTGTCGAAGAACAAACGCCTCTTCAGAGCTCCCGACTTGCTGCTGTCATCAAGCAGCAACAGGTTCTCACGCTCATGCTGATCAGTGTTTGCACTACCATTATTCTGCTGCCGCTGCACATCTTGCACTACCAATTCTAACTCGAACTCATCGAGATGGTGCTCATCATCATTTGCAGTACAAGAGGCAAATTCTGGATGGTGTGATGATGATGAGCTCATCTCTACCTCTCTCTTGCCTTTGCGAAATTGCCTTGCGTAGTCTAATTAAGCATCTGTATGTCTTATGTAGACAACGGATTGATTGGACTCTCACTACTAAGTACACCAGTCAGCAGTCAAGTCCATACTGCAGTGCAACAAAAAAGTCCTCGTCCTTGACCACATAGGAGTTACTCCAAGACAAAATTAAACATCTTGGTGAATCGAGGTAGCGTCTACAAAGGGTGTGCTCCACAAGTCCGCCATCAAGGTCGCTGTAAAGAGGATGTCACATGAATCATGGCATGGGAGATGGGATGAAGGAGTTCATTGTAGAGGTTAAGCATGCGACAGTTGCACCACCACCAGGGGCGAAGCCAGGATTTGAGATTAGGGGGGTGTGGGGTGAAGATAAACCATGAGACCGAATAATTAATATTGATAGCAAAGGAGGTCAAATAGTCACCGTCAATAACAAACAATACGTAAACTAGTCCTTTAAGAAAAACTTGAATTTTAGCTGTTTAATAATATCATTGGAAGTTTGAAACTAGTCTTTATTGCTAATTCTTTTAATGTAAACTATTGAATAATCTCACATTCATCTATTTTACTTTGAAAAAGATGAGAAATCACAAACTAATTTTGTAGATCATGTTTCTTGCTAATATTTTTAGACTTGCTAACTAACTAAACTAATAATACTTTCAAGCTATACAAAATAAACTAGATAAATACTTATCTTAGCTAATCTTAATATAGAGTAAAAACATGGGGGTTTAGTGGTGGTAGTGTTTGCATAGGGGTGTTGGCACCCTTTCACACCCCCCATAGCTGCGCCACTGGCCACCACGACCTCGTGCAGTTGCTAGCGAAAGGGATAAGTACTTCTCTTGGTCTATAGTTACATACCAAATGGTAGCATGGATAAATACCTATATGATTGTAGCAAGGGTACATTGGATTGGCCATCAGGGAAGTAGCTTCAGGGTTATCATACTCCATGAGGATTGGGAGCAAATTGTCCTCCGTCAAGATATTAAAGCAGGTAACGTACTCCTCGATGACCAGATGAATGGGAGTTTGTCCTAGCAAAACTTTACGATCATGGGACAGATATGCAAACCACACACATGGTCCGCACTCTGGGATACGTAGCTCCTGAACTAGGACAGACCAGCAAGACTACCCCATCCATCAATGTGTTCGCCTTTGGTGTATTCCTTCTGGGGATCACCTTGAGCGGAGGCCAATTGAGCCAGATAAGGGAAACAGCAGCATCATTCTCCTAGATTGGGTTGTGGAACATTGGCGTAATGATCTAGTCACTAAGGCAGCAGACATGAGGATTCTAAATAGGTGTAGTCTTGACTAGGTTTCCCTAGTGTTAAAACTCGGGCTTCTATCTCACATGGTCATACCCACTTCCTAATGCAAGGTTACCCATGCAACAGGTCATGTAGTACCTTGACGGAAACATGCTCCATACCCCCAAACTTGTTACCGGCATACCTTAGCTCAAACATGTTGGAGCGGATGTACATCACTGAGTTGGACAATAATATAATGTAATATGTGTCATCGACAAGTTTAATTGGATATCATTTATGATTTCTCCAGACGAAGGTGAAATACATGTTGTGTTGAAATATTTGTGTTAGACTCGGTTGTACTCGTCTCTAATGGGTTCTGTTGTTATGGTATTCATCACAAGTAAGTGTATATCCTTGTAACCAGTACTTTGAGAAAGTTTGCGTTGTTTTCCAATAAGTTTATATTTATTTTTGAAAATTTCCAATAAGTTCGGATAAAGCAAGTAAAGGACGGTAGGTCCATATCTGTTGGCTGCTCATCTCTGGGTTCGTCTCCAAGCTCCAGAGCTTGGTGGGGAAGGGTATCATGGGATAGGTGGAGCAGCCGAGGCAGAGGAATGAAAGACACAAGGAAACTGACAGAGGAAGAGGTCTGGGAGTTAGAAAAAAAATGCAGTCTGCCCCCTGTGCCTCCCTTTGGGGGCTCTTTTTATCGAGTAAATTCCTTGGTATCTATGAAAACTCACTTAATCCTTTCATACCCATGAAATTTATCCGATCCCTTCTATATCCCTGAAATTTCAACTTATCCCTTTTATGCTCCTACCGTTACATTTTCTATCATTTCACTATTACGTTTGGTTGCAAATGTCTTTTTTGTCCTTGATGTTTTAGGTTTCAATGTAAGCTTAAAAACGATTGAAAACTTTGTTTGAGTGCGCAGTATGTGTATTTTATGAAACTAAAGAGACTAAATAATTAGTGCAGAAAATTTTGACATAAATTTTAGAAATAAAACAAATATAATAAATTAAAATTTTTATTTGAAATTTTAATAGGACAATGGATTTTTTATCGGGAGCATTCATAAATAAAATTATTGTGAAAATTGGTAGTCCTATCTTTAAATGAATGCTCCTTATTTTTATGCCTTTTTTTGAAAAATAAATACATAATATTTTTTCAAGGTTATGGATACCACATACCTAATAGTAGTCGACTACATCTTGGCAGGACCCACCACATACCATGTCCTATACGGAAACAACCTGCGGATATAGGAGGAGTTCCGGATAAGGAAAGACAACCAGAGTTCTACATGGAAACGACCAGGACTACTCGGATTGTATCCATATTGGTCTCTCTAGTTCTACTCAGACAAGGGGACACCTATGGGTATGAATACAAGACCCCCTAGGAGGAGAGGGGACACGATCAACACGGTCACCACGATCAAGACCCACCACGAGACAATCAACTCCCAACACAATCAACATAGAAGCCAACATACGCCAAGACAAGCCGCCGGATATCGACATCAGAGATACGCCTGGATTGACCCTATCCGGTACCTTCAGAGGCCGGCCGTAGGGATCTAGCACTGTCTCTGATTCCGTCGGGCACGAGCTCGAGGAGGAAGGCTACCCTGTTGTCGACTACGAGTCAGACCTTCAGACCGACATGTCGACAACAGTTAGATAGGCTACCCCACATATTGTACTGGTATGATTATGGTGAATAAAAAGCAACATCGGCTCCGGCCAACAGGATGTAGGGCTATTACCCGACAATTTAGGGGCCCGAACCTGTATAAAAATCCCTGTCTCCATCTCTTTTACCTCAGTCTCGCGTATATCCTAGCACCGACGATCCCCATACCATGCAAATACCAGAATTGCGACATCAAACGTCGACAATTTTATTTCATTATCTAAAAATATTTTTTGGGATAAATAATGCATCGCACAATAAATTCATAACTATAATAGTTTCATGCGAGAAGCTTTTACATCTTTAATAATGTAATTCATAAATTTCTATGTTTATCCAAAGGGTAGAATAGTCATTTTTATATAAATTAAATGGTCAACTGACGGAAGGGGTATGAAAGGGATCAAAATTAAAATTTAGAGGTGTCGGTGACATGGGACCGGGAGTATCATGACTAGAGGCTTGGGCAGGAGCAATCACCCACGTGGCCTGACCCCCTCGGGGGGGGGGGTCTGGCCCGAGGGTGATGTGGCCGCCCCCCTCTTTGTCTCCCCGAGGGATCGGACCACTCCCGTTTCGGCCCCGAGGGCCGAGGCGCCCCGACCCCTTGTGGGTTTTGCGCCGCGTGTATAGGTTAGGTGAGCACGGCGGGGCTCACCTAACCGCATTTATTGCGGTTTGGACGAAAGCGTCACGTCGCATGTAACGCAGTGCAGCGCGCTCGTTTATCCGGTCTGTGACCAGTCACAGGCCGGTCAGATCGTGGGTTAGGTGGCAACAGGCGGTCTGACACACGCCTCGCCCCATCCCGTCAGGATAAGAGCCTCCAAGCACTCGTCCCTAGCCGGAGCCGGCGTGTTAGCTCCTGGAGATGGCACGTTGGTCCCGGTCAGATATATGCCAGGCTTCATCCCAACCATTACAAGCAAGATATTGTATGAAGAAGGGCGAACATGCAGATTGCTAGACTGACACGTGGTGGACAAGAATGACCGATTTATGACCGGTCTGACACTGGTCATGTCATCGGCAGACAACCATGTTCCCACGTCTCACCTGCTTCCGGCGGAAGTGGAGGTAGGTATGGGCCGTCCCATCAGAAGGTCATTCGGACAGCAGCCATTGCAAGTCTCCGCCCATTTATGAAGAGATGACAGGGTGATCCCCGAGGTCAGACGAGTGAGGACGCGTGGCCACACTCAAAAACAAGCAGTATTTTTAGCTTTCTAGAGAAGACAAGCCAAGTTTGAGTAAAGATAGGATAAGTCCCGACACAAAAGAGAGATAGGTAGAAGTGGTGCATGTGGTATCCCCTTGAGATATAAAAGGAGGACCTTGCCCACTTAGGATTGGGGACTCCCGGAGGATCCAGGAGAAGATCCCACGAGAGGAAAAAAGGGAGAAGAGGGTTTCTAGAGTAAGAGCTCTCTGGCTCTCCAGCTCTTTGTAGCTTCTTCATACACAGATCCACCAGAACACAGGAGTAGGGTATTACGCTTCTCAGCGGCCCGAACCTGTATACATCGCCCGTGTCTTGTGCTTTTTCCATTGTCGCGAACCTTCCACAGACTAGGAGCTTAGAACCTCACCCAGAGCCCCCGGCCGAACCGGCAAAGGGGGGCCTGCGCGGTCTCCCGGTGAGGAGCCCCCACGCTCCGTCAAGAGGTATACAAGAAAGTAAGCAAAATTCAGGGGCATAAAAGAGATTAGCTAAATTTCAGGGGTATACTATTAAATTTATTTTTTAAAAATATACTATTTATTTTTTATGCGGGATATAATTTTATTGGCACAAATAAACCATCAATATTGCGGCGCAAGACGTACCGCTCGGTGTCGCGTGGCCAGGCTGCGAGACCAAGCATGCCCAACGAGCGAGACCGAGCATCATGCTGCCTCCTGCCGCTAATCAGGGATTAATTATGCTAATTAGAAATTATTAATTAATTAATTAATAATTAATATAATTAATCACTAATTATATGACGCCATTGACTTTTTATCTAACGTTTGACCATTCGTCTTATTCAAAAAATTTATATAATTATCATTTATTTTATTGTGACTTGATTCATCATCAAATGTTCTTTAAGCATGACATGAATATTTTCATATTTGCACAAAAAAATTAATAAAACGAATGGTCAAACGTTGATTAAAAAGTCAATGGCGTCATACATTAAAATATGGAGGTAATATTAATTAGTTGCTAAATATCCAATTTCAAACGCACGGTAGTCGCACGAGTTCGGTCTCGCACGCTTACTGCACGAGAGCACTCGGTCTTACGCCGTTTCCACGCGACATCGTGCGGTCTCGCGTTTTCATCGTGCGAGACCGCCTACGTCATCACATCCATGTCACATGTCACTTTTACATAAGGATTCAGCCAGGGGCGAAGCTAGCATCAAAATAAGGGGTGCACTACCATTAAGAATCTAGAAATTTTCAGTACAACACTGTACATTCTAATGTTTTTAAGTGAAAAATTAGGAATTTAGGGTTCATGTGCACCCCCAACATAATATAGCTTCGCCACTGGATTCAGCAGCATTGATGGTATATTTGTATCGAAAAATTTACATCCAAGATATTTATGAGAAAAAAAAAATGAACAATATATTTTTCAAATTTAATCCCTCCATGCACAGCGACACGCTATTTGCACCGTTTTCACCTTTGGCCGACTAGATACAAATGCTTCATCGCCGACCGTCCAATTTTCACATGCAGTTGTTGAGTAATCACTCCGACACAATAATTGTTTAAAAGATAAAGTTATATTGGGACAAGTAATATGATAAAAATGAAGTTATTATGGGACGGTAGAAGTAGCACTGATGACTGAAAGTGCTGGTCCAGGAATAATCCAACCCCAGATGTCGATTCATAAGAAAGATACAAAGGAGAAAGGTGCATCGAAGCATCATGTGTACAGGGTCGTATATAGCCCAGCCCCTCTGATACGTCTGCTTGACCATTAGAATTGATATGCCGATACTCTCAACGAGATGCTTGAAAAAAACTGCAAAATGTCTCAGCAGTGGTCAAAACATTTATGGTCTTAACGTAAAACAAGTAAACAACTGGTCTTGGTGACTAGCATGATATGAAATCGTTTTTTCATGGAGTCAGCAGGACGAAGATGAATGGTTAATTACTTTCACCAACCATCTTTCTTTTACCACGCATGCGCTGTGTGACAGCGGCGGAGCAGTTTTGCAGTGCAGGGCACGGCGTTTGCCCAGCTCAAAAATACTACTATTACAGTTGAAAATGTAGCCAAAATTTTCAACTATAGTAGTATACATTTTTGACTAAAATATTTCTGAGCTGGAATTCCTCAACAAATCGACACGGACGAACGACGATTCTTGACAGTTGACAGTGTACAAGTACACAGCTAATTAAGTCAAGTAGAACGACAACGACTTGATAGTCTAGTTTTCTCCGGCCGGCTGCAGGTCGACGCGCAAATCTGTTGGAGAGAAAAAAAACAATTTTGGAGAAAAAACAATCCAAATTTGGAAAAAAAAAACAATATGCATTGATTGCATTATTGTCACTACTCACAAGTGATCAGTCAAGCCCAGACTGCAGCTCACCAAAGTCCTCGTCCTTGACCCCATGTCTTCCAATCGACAGGTCCGTGGACCAAGAGAGAGTTTTCCCTGCCGGCGGCTGCCGGAGATGCCAACAAAGAAGGTCTTCTCTTGGCCTCTTAGACCGCGTTATTCCGATGCTAACAAAGAGACTCTTCTTGTCTGTCTTAAAATATAATTACCTTATAATTTAGAAATCCAAAACAAGCAAGTATTCCCTCCGTTTAACAATGTAAGTCATTCTAGCATTCACTGTATTCATATTGATGTTAATGAATCTAGACATATTAACATCAAATGAATATGGGAAATGCTAGAATGATTTACATTGTGAAACGGAGGAAGTACCAAATAGTATTGTCAGACGACAATGAGTACGACCGTCGCCAGTTCACCTATAATCCCATAGCTTTGCGGGTTAATTTAGATGCTATAAAAGCCAAAAAGTAGAACCATCGAAAAAGATATAGTTGGTCTTCAAAATAGGATTTTCAATACTATAAAACAAAATTTAACAAAAATTATTACTCCAGATATATGCAAGTTAAACTTGATCAATATAAATATCAAATCAAACGTGCTTAAACACCCCTTTTAGATTACATATATACTCAACTTATAATCCATTAATTTCAAAACTATTTTCAAAACTCATTTACATTTTTCTCTTTGCCAAATAGCTTTGGTAACAAATGACTATAGCATTAAAAACATCATTAATATAACATGTGCATTAAACTACTCATGATTGTGGAATTAGTCGACGGCGGCGGCAAATTATTTGGGAGGAAGAAGATGACACCGAGCTCCAATCTCGCGGCACCAATCAAGGGGTTTCTTGATCCCAACATTGAGGGCAATGCATCCATTTCCCGGTGAACCAGAGTATGAATTCCTCAGTTCACATTTGGAACAGATAGAGGGCGTGCAGGAGAGGCTGTTTGGCGAAGCTAGGAGGTTAAAACATCAAGTCTGCCATGCGGTCTTGGTGGGACACACTTTGGTTGCTTCGGCAAAGCACCATCGACGCAAGGGTGTGCACGGCCCACGAAGGAGGGTGAGTTGGCATGCGCGCATTCTGAGGTTGATTGGCGGGGTCCATGGCTACTTGGGCCCAGTAGTAGTGAGAAAGAGAGTGGGGAATGGGACTAGAGGCTAAGGCTGGGTTTGATCGAATCTTCTACTTGGCTGGGCTATTTTTATTTTTTCCATGGAGCACGCTTTTCAAATTAAAATGGTGTCTTTCGTACAAAAACAAAGAGTTTCTTAAACATCAAATAAATATATTTGAAAATTTATAATAGTTAATACTTAGTCAATCTCGCTAATGAGTTGTCTCATTTTGCGAGGACAGATCAGCTCGGCCGAACAGAATGTTTGAACGCAGCCTAAGTGTCATGATGTGGTCAGTTAGTTGTTTTCGCCCGTTTTCACCAAGTTAGAAAATGGTTAAAATTGTGACAAAATTACTGGTGCAGTGGTTAGCATTATGGAAAAATTGCACAGGCAGAGGTGTTAGGGTTGATTAGTGGTGAAACTGTAAAGTTCTCTAATTGTTAAGGTCAGCTGTTGTGTTTTATCACTTAGGGGTTTTGCAGTGTCATTTCATGTGGTTACATCTGGATTCAAATTGAGCAAAAAATTACTAGTAGTATATGAAAACTTGGTTAGTACTTGGGCCAAAATGCACTAGAAAAGGAGATAGGATTAAAATGTAGTGAAATTGTGAAATAGGTTTATTGTTTTTATTAATTAAATTGCATATGGATTTATTGAGGTACTAGATCAAGTGATAAAATTATGAAAAACAAATATAGTATGTTTTGTGCGATGTTTAGTATTTTTGGAAATGTTTCCAAAGTTTTTGACAATCAAGATTTTTGTGTAAATTTTGCTAAGTTTATTTAATGCATATAAAACTTACTATGAGATGCAAGAAAGAAAAAACAAATCTCAATGAGTAAAGCACATAGGGGGGGATTTTGCTTTATTGATAGAAACATTTGATTCACAAATTTGCAAGGTATATTTCGTGGTATGTTACACACTATAATTCATATGTTTTTACACACACAATATATCAATCCAAATTATTACATTTTCTATGTAGTTTAAATTAATCTCCAAATTTTGGTTGGTCCATCGCGGATGCACACGACTCTTTTTTTTTTCTTTCAGTGTGCTGACACCAACCATTGTAAGATCCGTAGATAACTTGTTTTTATAGGATCTGTAGATAATTGCAAAATTGATCGCTCGATTTCTATTCAAGGCCGTGACGGTATACGGTGGGCACAAGCACGAGAGGTGTCTTGCGGTGACAGACAAGCCTCCCTTCTTCCTCCAGGCACACATTGTCCGGCGTCGTCCCCTCCGGGAGTGACCACTGGAAGGCGAAGAGCAGATTGGCGAGCGTAAATTCAACATTGGCCATGGCCATGGCCATGCCTGGGCATATCCGCCGCCCAGTGCCAAATGGCATCAGCTCAGGATGTTCCCCCTTGAAGTCTATCTCGTTTGCCTCGAACCTCTCGGGGTTGAACTCCTCCGGCTCATCGGGCCAGCTCGCCGGATCTCTACCGATCGCCCATGCATTGACGTAGATCCGCGTCTTGGCCGGCACATCGTACCCGCTGATCTGGATGTGCCGCATGGTCTCTCTTGGTAGTAGCAGCGGGGTAGGCGGGTGCAGCCGCAGGGTCTCCTTCACGACCTTCCTAAGGTAGCTGAGCTTCGTAATGTCATCAGGTTGCACCCTCCCGTTTACACCCACCGCAGCCCTGATCTCCGCCTGCACCTTCTTCAGCACCCGCGGCTTCCGGGCCAGCTCCGACATTGCCCACAATATCGTCGCTGCGTTCGTGTCAATACCAGCAACGAAAGTCGACTGCACATCATAAGGTGATTAATATTATCAAATACTCCCTCTGTTTCACAATGTAAGTCATTCTAGCATTTCCCACATCATATTGATATTGATGTTAATGAATCTAGAAGTATATACGTACTAGCTATACCTTAGATAACTCTTTTCTTTTGTTTAAGAATGCCTATATTCATGCATGAACTGTACATATAAGTGTTGAATTAATTTCTATATACTATAGCCTTGACATTTCCGTTTGAAAATATAAAAAGTCCTTGCTTTATGGAAAGTTAATATTATTTTTTTTACTAATAGTTAAACATAAAAATATATGTATAGTGTTATGAATGTACTAGTATCTAAAAATAAGTTATATTTTAAAATATTTTTTATGTTAAATTTAAAATTATAATATATTATGAAAAGGAAAACTAATAATCAAAGTAAAATGTTGGAGCTCGTGTGAAAACCTAATACGCCTTATATTTTAAAATGGAAGGGGTAACATACAAAGATTATGGCCTTGACGTTGTCCTTGGTGAAGCTGAATGTGCCACGAGGCTCGTTCTTCTTCCAGTGGCCGATGAGGACGTCGACGAGGTCGCCGCCGTTCTCCGGCGGCGCGCGGTTAGGGTCCAGGTGCTGCTCGATCACCATCTCGAAGAAGGAGTCGAGCTGCCGGAAGATCCGCTCGCGGCGGGCGGCGAAGCCGGTGAGGCGGTCGACGAGGCGGCCGACGGCGGCGGGGAGCTGGAGGTCCTCGGCGGAGGACCCTTCGCCGGAGAGCATCTCCATGACGTCGTCGAGCGCGTGCTGGAAGTTCTTGTTCTGGGAGAACTTGTCGCTGCCGTAGATGTTGCCGAACGCCACCGTGCCGATGATCCCGTCGGAGAGGCTCAGGATGTGCTCGTCCAACGCCACCGGCTTTCCCTCCGCGCGGCGTAGAGTGCTTAAGAGTTTCTCCACCTAATTATGAAGTAGTAAAATACGTGAGATTTGCTCTGGTCTAGCAAAAAGGCATCTCGAGGTACTAGTACCTAACAGTACTAAATCGTTTCTAATCGTTAGATCTACCTAAACAGGATGGACATTATTAGATCCAACGATCAAAATTGATTTGGTACCGTGAAGTACTGATACCTCATATTAATTTCTTAATACATATCAAACTTACGTGACATATATAAAAGATAACTTTACTAAGAAACCATCCTCTAGATAAAACCATACAACAGTAATGGATGAAATCGAATTTCACAACCGGTTTTGTTACACTCACCTGCTCATGACGTGCGTACCATGCAGCCTTAACGCGGCGCGCGCTGAGCAGCTCGACCATGAGAAGCTTGCGCACCTCGCGCCAGTACGCGCCGTAGGGCGCGAAGGCCACGTTCTTCATGCCGTACGTCACCCGCCTCGTCCCCGCGGACACGGGCCGCGTGCAGCAGTCGAGGTCGTGGCCCCTGAGCGCCTCCCACGCCGCCTCCGCCGAAGTCAACACCACGGCCGACGCCTTCCCGAGCCGCAGCCGCATCACCGGGCCGTGGACCCGGGCCAGGTCCCGCAGGGCCCGGTGCGGCTGCGGGCCAGCTAGCTGGTGCAGGTTTCCCAGGAGGGGAACCTGCTCCGGGCCCGGTGGCATCTTGAGGCGCCCTTTCCTCGCCAGCAGCACGAGGGAAACGATGACAGGAAGGAGCCCTGTGAGGACGACGGGCTGCCATTGTTGGGGTAGGGAGAAGAGCAGGGAGGTGATCAGTGAGATCGCCATTGATTATTTTTTGGACAACTATATAACTTCTTCAGCTTAGCCCGTGTATGTGTGATTTATATTCCAAAGTATGTTGGGCAAAAGGAACAACGGAAGAGAGGACGTGCCGAGTACACATCTCATCGTAACTATTTAAAGGCACGTATCGCTACGAGCTCACCGTTGAGACATCCAACACATAGCTAATTAAGTCAAGTACTCGTTCATTTTTTTATTATAAGTTGTTTGATTTTTTTTCTTAATCAAAGTTTATTAGATTTGACTAAGTTTATAAAAAAAATAGCAACATATATGCGCCAAATTAGTTTCATTAAATTTAATATTGAATTTTTTTAGAATTATACAGTACAACGCACGCGTACTCACCCCTGTGAACACACGCATGCAAACCCTACCCCTATGAGTATTTTCGAAGACTAGGCCGGCAAATCCTAGAGATTGACGAAGTCACTACAGGCGCCTCGCTGTTGACGGGTACGCCGCCTACCACTGAAAGTACAATGCCGTTAAATCCTGGAAAATTCGCTTCCATAGGGAGTCGAATATATATATTTTGATACAATGTTTGTTTTGTATTGAAAATGTTATTATATTTTGCTATAGACTTAATCAAACTTAAAGAAATTTAACTAATAGAAAAATCAACGGAGGAAATACAACAACTTGACAGTCTAAGAATTTACCGGTCATCACTCTCCTCAGTCAGCAGTCAGGTCCATACTTCAGCGCAACAAAGTCCTCGTCCTTGACCACATTCCATTCCATCCATACCTTCCTTCCAGTTGGTAGCTGGCCTGTTTGGAAAAGAGGGACTTATTTAAGTTCCTGTCACATCAGTTGACACTAATTTGGAGTATTAAACATATCCTAATTACAAAACTCATTCCATAACCTTGGACTAATTCACGAGACGAATCTTTTAAGTCTAATTACGCCATGATTTGACAATATGATGCTATAGTAAATTTTTCATAATTATAGATTAATTAGGCTTAAAAATTCGTCTCGCAGATTAGCTCTCATTTATGAAATTTGTTTTGTTATTAGTCTATATTTAATACTCTAAATTAGCATCCAAACATCCGATGTAATATGGACTAAAAAGTTTGAAATGGGCTAGACACACCAGCCAAGTGAGAGTTTTCCCTTGACCGCGTTACTGCAAGGGAAAATCAAACGAAAATATCTTATTTAATTAGGCCAGCTTTCTCATTTTCCGTTAACACATTTTTCAAAAAAAATCTTTTAAAAATCAAATAAAGTCATTTTAAAAGTTTATAATAGTTAATATTTAATTATTTATGTGCAAATGAATTATCTCGTTTACATGCCACCAAAAAGCTAAAGAAAAGCTTAAACTACCTTAGTACAATTCAGAAATCCAAATTAATCTGGTACCAAATTAAAGCAGGGCATTTTCCTGACCTTGCGCAACACTATCTACAACGTCTGAGCAAATTGATGCAGAAGCCATGCCTCTTGAGCTTTTCCACTCGATCACTCTTGAGCCCCATCTACTTACCGGTTTGTTTGCCTTTCGGGTATTCCTTCTAGAGGTCGCCTGTGGGTGGAGGCCGATTGAGCAAGAGAAGGGAAAATGTGGATTAGGCTGTCGAATAAATTAGTGGACCCGCCATTTTACACCATTGAATTAGATCTATTATTAAAAAATAATAACTTTCTCTTTTTTAATGATTTAAGCACTACTATTGTTGCCATGTACGTACAAGTTGATAGGATGCAAACCACGTCCTTCTCCCATGCGTACTTACCTAAAAAAACAAAACAAATAGTTTACGTACTGTTCACTGGAAAGAAAAGAAAAAACAGTACGCACGTACATAGAAAAGACAATAAAATAATACATCATAAAAATCGATGATCTGTTTTCTAAAAAAACTACAGCACAAATATAAATATATATAGTTAAACTAAGATCTATAATAATAATATAAAATATCCTGTCAATGTTGCTTGAACTATCTTCTAAATTATTTTTAAATTATATATCCAATTTGTGATTCCGTTGTACTTTAATTAAATTATAAAAGTTATATTGTGTTCCTAAATACATCACGACGTATGGGGCTGATATATAATAGTTAGTTGTTTGATAATCTATTATATATTAAAAGTCTATTAAACATCCTAAAAACACTCTTAAACCATTAAAAATATGGCATTCTACAAATGCTCTCATCTCACCATGTCTCACTCTAGCAAATTAGAAAAAAACAAAACATCTAGCCATCGATTTTCACTAATATACAGTGGACCCATATTTTCTACCATCGGATTTACTTAAACAAAAAAAATAAACTTCCTACTAACGCTCCTAAGCCACCTACAAACGCTCCTATGTTGCCACGTGACATTTTACAATCTCACCGTCGATTTTCATTTAAATTGGTGGACCCATTATTTCAGACCATTAGATTAGATCTATTTGCTTCCTCTTGATATCATGCGCATTTTAAGTGAAACCGTTTATACGGACAATCTAAATTCTATTATCATCGATTTATATGTTATACTTACGCACAATGTAAAAAAGGAAAAATCTCACGTACGTATGCAGACTTGAAAAATAATACCTATATGTACTGTTCATTTAAAGAAACGTACGTACGTACGATAAAATCTATAAAAAAGGTACTGTTCACTAGAAAAAGATACGTACATATGCGAGTAAAAAAGAAAAGCTATAAGACCCTAAAAAATATATTTACGCCGGTAGAAAAAAAAAGATGGTTTTTTAAAATAGTATTTTCTATAGTAGAAAATAAAATTTATTACTCCATAAATATAGAAGAAAAAGTATGATTTAAAAATATATGTTTTCAGCTGCACGGGTATTGTTCTTACAGGTGAGACTTTAAAAAGTCGATCTAGCTAACAATATATATAGTCACTTTCTATTTTATTTATGCATACAAGTGAAGTGGTACATGATGAAATAATATGTACTCACAAGTTTATATAATTTTCATATGTGATTGAATGAATAGAACTTAGAAGAATATACATTTTTACGAGTGAAGTAGACAGAAAATGTCATAAATTCTAATTGTGATTTTTATCATAAATAACACAATGGTCCAAATAGATAAAGAATGAACATACGATTTCAAAGTTAAAAATTATTACGATCTAAAAAATATTGTTACAAATAAATATTTAATTTGGAAGGTTGTGGTTATTTAAAAATTATTGTTGCAAATATTTTCATAAAGAGAAAAGGGAGAAAAATAATCAAGAGGATAACCTTCCTACAAACGCTTAAAAATTATTGTTGCAAATATTTTCATAAAGAGAAAAAAGTAATCAAGAGGATAAACTTCCTACAAACGCTTATAATCCGCCATATAGTACCCTATAAGCGTTCCTAGACCGCCACGTAGTGCACTAATAAATCATAGAAATTGTAAGAAAAAAAACATCTTACCATCGGTTTTCATTTAATCTGGTAGACCCATTATATTCAACCATTAGATCTATCTTAAAAATTAATAATTAAATTTATCTGTAAAAAGGACCACGTCGTAATGTCACTACCAACCAATATATATGCACATAGCTACCTAGGTATTCCTCCTTAAGAAAAGTACATACCTACGTACAGTACGTACGCATGTTTCCTCCTTAAGAAAAAAACATGTACCTATGTACGGTACATACACACGTCGGGTCCTACATCCTTATTTTTTCTTTTCTTTTTCTCATTTAGATTAGATGGGAAACCAAAATAATAATTTAAACACATTATTAGCATGTCATCAAAACATCCATAAAAAATATAAATAAATTAAAAGTATAGATTATGTGATAGTTAAATTAGACTTACATTTTCCAAAATAAAAACACTTCAACTGTGTGCAGAATTTTCAAAAATTACTCACTCCTTGATATGGCAAAAGGATGTTACTGAATTTGTCATAAATATATTTTCATGTATTATGTGTTTACTCTATTCATATATTATTAGAAAATTGAAGGTCAAATATATTCATTTCACACCATATCAATAACTTTTTTCTCCTACTTAGCCTTCGTTCTCCTACTTAGCCTTCATTTGATATAGCTTATTGATGTAGCTTACCCTGGGTACGCATAAAGACACAAGTCATTAGGACAAGATTAATCGAGTATTAGATATTACAAACTTGAAAATGAATTTATTTGTTTCTATAAAACTTATATAATAAAATTATTTTGTAAAACACACACCATTTAGCAATTCGGTAAACATGGTCACGATAAATAACAGAGTAGCCAATCCGATAAGCACTTTAGAACTTTACCATAAACTTATTACTTATGTACTAAAATTAAATATGTAGTATATAATATACTTTGTGAATCAAGAATAGTATAATATATCAATCATATGTCCTTGATAAATCCTATGTAGTAAGTTCTATATACAAACCAGTGTCACTAATCGTCAAGTTATATTGCTTATGATATATGCATGCACAATGCACCTAATAATTATTTGACATCCAGTAAGCACGTATGTCATCAAGCACCAAAGATAAAGATGACACTAAGTAGAGGATGCCACAAAATCACAACAAATAATAGTTGACTACAAGTAGATTGTGAGTATGAGTAACAGTGTTCCTATACTCCTACAAACACTTAGAAGATGCCATGTGATGCTCTAATAAATTAGAGAAAATGTAAGAAAATTTATAAGGCAAAAATAAAACATCAAGCTATCGATTTTCACTTAAACCGGGGAATCCATTATTTTTAACCATTAAATTAGATTTATTCAGGTAAGCCCTCGCTCCTAAAACCACCTAATCCCTCTCTATGCACGTACATACACAAGAGATGTCAAAAACAAAAAAGAAGAGTGCATATATGGTCCACCCCATCTAGCAGTTTTTTGTTTCTTTCTTTGTAGCCATAAAGTTTTTTCTCAAATTATACATATATGTAGTGACTACTCTTTGCGAGGTTGACGAAGAAGCCACGCTGCCATGGCGCTGCTTCATGCCACCCTCGCCAATTTTCTTGAAAATATTCTTTTAACTAATAGTGTAAAAGGCAATCCTAAGCGGGCTTATAAACGTGTGCATACCCACCTTTGAATATTTCACGGTAAAAATATTTCCTTCTTTTACGGTAAGGTTACGAGGTAATCTATGGTTAGTTATGATGATATATGACTTTTTTCAGTAGTTCTTTAATAAACAAAAAATAAATTGTCCGCGCATCTGTGCGGGCTTCCTTCCTAGTTGATGTAATTGTCTGATCACTGGAGGAAAAGTATTTGAGAGAGAGAAAAAAATTGAGAAATACGTAAAACAAGGTGAGTCATTAGTGTATGATTAATTAAGTATTAATTATTTTAAAGTTAAAAATTTATTAATATGAATTTTAAAATAACTTTTCAATAGATTTTTTTTCTAAAAAATACACCGTCACTACTACACAACCGATTATTGCATGCGGCTAATTCGATTTTTGCGGGCGGGTGGACGGCCTGCACGCACCCAGGGGTCTGGGAAAATCGCGATTTTCGTGTACTGAGTGCCTCACCCACGCGCGAAAATCGGATTTTCACGTGCGGGCACTTAAGCCGTCTGGACGAGAAAATAAAAAATCGAAACAAAAAAAAGAAAAACAAAACCCTAACCCTAATCCGCCGCCGCCGCTGCCCTAGCCGAGGCCCGCCGCCGTCGCCCCCGCGGTCGACAACTATGGATCCGCCGGCCGCTCCTGTCGCCAGCACCAAATCCGTAGTCGTCGGCCGAAGATGCCCCTCCCCTCCGCTGGATCTGCAAGGGGAGGGGAGGAGAGGGGAGCCAAGGGAGAGGGAGGGGAGGGGCATCAACTCACATGCATCGATGGCCCACACTGCTGTCGCACCTCCACACCGGCCGCTGATGCCGCCGCACCTTCAGATCCGGCCGCCGCCGAACCTCTGTCCGACCGCCTACCGCCGTTGAGGGGTGTGGGCCGCATCCCTCCTGCCGCCTCTCGCCTCGCTTTGCCAGATCCGTCGGGCCCCTGCCTCCCCTCCACCGGATCTACAAGGGGAGGGAGGGGAGGGGCCGCACGCCGCCGGATCCATTGCCCCCATGCCTCCCCTCCACCGGATCTGCAAGGTGAGGGAGGGGAGGGGCGCGCTGCTGTTGTCGCCGCCCTTCTTCCCGCTCGCAGCCGAGGGAGAGGGAGGGAGGGGCCGAGCACCGCCGCTGTATCACCCGCCGCCACTTGCTGTCACCGCCGGCCGGCCGGGAGAGGAGAGGAGAGGAGTGGGAGGAGAAGAGGAGTGGGCGTGCGGAGGGGCGAGGGGCGCGAAGGGAGAGAGTGAGAGAGTGAGGTGGGAGAGAGGGAGGCAGTGGGTGGATCTGGACTAGGGGCACGAGATATCTAGGTGTGTTATTTTCGTGTGCGGGTCACTTAACAGGCCCGTACACGAAAATAGGCTTATTTTCGCGTGTGGGCCTGTTAAGTGACCTGCACACGAAAATTGATTTTCCTGTGCGGGCGATGGTCTGGCGCCGGTCCCTCCCATTTTCCTGTGCGGTTCCACTTATGGACCGCATGGAAACAAAAGGGGGAGGCGTCCAAGAAAATCAATCATGTAGCAGTGCGTTTAATAATTCAAGAATCGTGTGGTGCGGGTGAAGAATGAGAGAAATCGATCTTCTCTCTTTTAGCCATGTTTAGTTCCCGTTAAACTTCCAAAAATTCCATCATATCAAATATTTGGACACATGTATAGAGCATTAAATGTAGAAAAAAATAAATTGCACAGTTTGCATGTAAATTGCGAGACGAATATTTTGAGCCTAATTACGCTATGATTTGATAATGTGGTGCTACCGTAAACATTTGCTAATGACGGATTAATTAGGCTTAATAGATTCGTCTCGCAGTTTACAGGCGGAATCTATAATTTATTTTGTTATTAGGCTACGTTTAATACTTTAAATATGTGTCCGTATACGTAAAAAAAATTTAGCCAAACAATCTTTGTCCATTGAAACGCAGCCGCTGGCAACGGATATGAGGATCTTTTGACCATCGATCAAATGCAGCCGGCGGCAACGTAACAGTAGGCTGTAAGTTGACTAAATGCTAAGGTGGAGGAGAGAAGAGAAGAGAGAGAGGAGAAGAACCAAGAAACTCTGTGAGAGAGATAAGTATGTCCTATCTTTATTTTTATCTATTATAAAAATAATAGATAAAAATAAAGGTTTTTTCAGATTTTCGTCTGTCGGCGAGCAGTTCAGTTCGATCCCGTAGAGCACGTGATTTTTTTACTTTGGCATGATTTTATCCACGTCCGATTCAGTTTGTTGTTCATGCTGGTTTTTTTATTTCGGCAGCGACAGAACCAGGCAATAGGCCGCACATGATGAGACACTAGATAGATGGACTGTGGGAGATAAAATCGTGGCCATATGAACATCTCAACAGAATCTACAAGAAAAGAATTTATATATATTTCTCTATCTCTATCTCTACTTGTATTATCTCTATCTCTACTTATATTATAAAAGTTGAAAATATTTTCATTCTACTATTAATTATAAAAATTAAAGATGCATATTTCCGCCAATACTTTGATACTTCGTCCATATATTTGAGTCTGTTTTTAAGTTCGTTCACTTTTGGAAATACATAAGGAATCGTATAAGAAATTCTTTTAAAAATCTCACATACTAACTTGGGACGAAAGTCGGACTCCCAATTGCTTTATAATCCTCATCCTAATAAGAATTCCAAATTAGATATCAATACTATCAAAATAAAAATCCCATATATATATATTTTTTTAGAAAAAAAATCTAACAGTAATATGATTAAAATAGCCTTCGCACCCAGTGGCGTGCACACATACAACTTACCGGTGTCACAGGACACCGGGTAAAATTGTTAAATTCTAACTAATTTATGCTATTTTGATTAGTATACTTGTGAATAATTAGATAACTATTATGTAGTGTACCCCGGGTAATTTTTGTTCTAGGTTCGCCACTGTTCGCACCCATTGCAATGTAATGGTATTTTTTCTAGTATTAATAGTAAAGAGCTAACTATTATACGGGTGAACTAATATAATACTATAAATAACTAATTACAAGTCGACTGTATTATTAAACAAGTTTAGCCTTGCCAAGACTTCTGCGCTCGCATCCACTTCCCAACGCAAGGCAAAGCCATGTGAGGCCGCTCTGTTCGTATGTGGCAGATGGGAATCGATTTTGGGAGTTAGGAAACTGTGCACTGTAGAAGCAGATGGGCGGGATGGCGCCGACGGCGCCGTTGGGCTACCGACACTTTCCGGCGGGCGCAGGCGAGACGGCGCGGCAAGCACCAAGCAGCCTTGGGTTGCACCAGGGTATAAATGCAAGCCAGGAAATGCTACACGCACACAAGGCATCACACTCGGGTCGTAAAATAATGAGAAGAAATAAGTAATAAAATTGAAAATTCATTTAATTTCATCGATTTTATATAGATTCAGTTTCGTAATTGTGCGATGTAAAATCTTAAACCATTTCATTAGTAGGAGGTATTTGTTAAGAAATTATTTTTCATAAGATTTGATGAGTTCTAGGAATATATTGAGAAGAAGATGATTATTTTCGTTGCCAGAAATATTACTAGGGTGACCATTAAGAAGAAATGAATTATCAAACAATTCATACAATAATGAGTGAATCAAATTTATCGTGAAAGTGATGGCATAAATTTGTACCCTCTCTTCCGGTGGTACTATGAAAATCACCGCACAAAATTGAGGTCGTACTGTAATTTTGCTAATAATATGGAAAAAAATTGCGCAGAGTAATACAACTCCCAACTAATAAGATAACTAAGTTATAAAATGCGAAATACATGCATAATAAGTAAAACCGTACAGACTCTCTTCAATCAGTGCTGGCGAAATCCATACATATTAATGTAAATCGTATATAAATCAGTACTGGTTAAACTATACAGACTCAAAGAATTTAATAAACAACATATGCCACACGCATTATGGCTAACATGGCTGGATCACAGCATCTAGTGATAGTGATAGTAGACCTCATAAGCAATGCAGTCACGCAACATGCTCATAGCTGCCTCGCTATTTGTTGAATAGTACATTTGATCGAGCGAATCGTTCTGCAGCGGCACGGGATAGCCGTTGTACAGAGGATTAGTTTGACGGTAGTTCTCATCATAACTATCCAACCTGAAATTGTGAATAGGAAAAGGAGCATGTATGATGCGTGTGGGGATCTCCTCCTCTATTTCTTTTATTATTTTCCACATTTTTTTGACGATGCCAAATTGTCTTTCAACGACACCTCGCAACGACGAGTGTCGATGGTTAGAAGTCTCTTCACGTCCTATGGGTGGCAGCGCTCCGTTGACAGCAAGTTGATCTCTGTGGTACCGTACATGTGGGTACGGTGCAAGAAATCCCATCCTACTAGGAAATCCAGAGTCTACAAGTAGGTACCTGTCTGGTTAATGTGATAAAATAAATTTTAGTTCACACGTCAGGCTTCAAATGTAATGACATATGCCACACAAATATTGTATGGAAAAATTGAAGTCACCAAACGGTACCCATGGAAAATCATCGGGGTAATACTGCACTGTCTCGTTCAGAATCCTTTGGTCGTAAACTGATCTGGCCATCCAGTATCGCAGAAAATAATTCTCCCCTCGTGATCATATATCACTAGAACATTTTTTGTTGTTATGTGGTGCCGGTTCCTGTGTTGGATAGCGCTAGCTGAATTAGTAAGAACTGAAACATGCGTGCCATCAACAACACCCACTGACTGGTAAAATGGTTTGAAAGGATTTTGATTCAGAATTGAAGGGTGATATTCAATGAAGTTGGGATCCACTGGTTTCGATATTTTCCAAGCCAGGTCGTTCATAGCCAACAAAACTTGGTGGAAGTGAATCGACACTGTTGAGTTGTAGCAAACCCACCGATTGTTCGCGCCTCTGCATGGACGATTTCCACCCATAGTGTACAAGAAAATCCTAAACTTTTCTAGTGAACATACCCTGGCTATTCCTCGGAGTCTGCACGACGTGACCAGGAGATCATGTAAATTGTGTATTTGTTTTGCAGTGAGTCTGAACATTTCCCGACATTGGCTTTGATTCACCAACGTTTCCACTGTCCAACTGATTCCGGTTTACACCAGTATTCTCCTTGGTGCTCTCTCATTAATATCAAAACTAGTAGCTACTATCTCAATGATGGCATCGTCCTCGTCGCTGCTTGTGTGACCTCCCGTCCAGCTCGATCCACCAGCACAACCCGAAAAGATGACAAGACATTGTCATTATCGAATGCATCAAAAAAAATTAATTGCAATGAAAAATGTAACCATACTACTATATGTCGGCAAACAACATAGCAATGTAATGAAATATAAATTTGCACAAATGGAGTAATAAAGCCTGCTATGCAATGATATATAAATTTGCACAAATGGAGTAATAAAGCCAAAGCCGCAACTGTTGCATAAACTCAGCACATCGTACCAAATGTTAGCACACATGAGGTTATAAACATCAAAATAGGTTTATTTGTAAAAACAACACACAACAGGACTCAAATTGAAGTGTAGTGTACAAACTACTGTGTGCCACCAGAAGAGGAATCAGCTCCATTTCCACGAGTGGTGATACTATATTCCAGGCGAGCGGCGGCGTCCTTGAGGTGAACGAAACAACGGTAGTGGAATGGGTCACGGAAAAGACGACACCGGGCCTCCAGTAGGGTGCCCATCATTTTCCACCAACTCCAAGCAAGCCTCAAGCCCTGTAGCCTTAGCTGCCTCTGCCTCCATTGCACGGCTCTGCATGGACAGCTCTCGGAGGTCCGCAAGCCTCTCCAGTGCCCGCCTAGCGGAGTCGCTTCAGGACTTCTTGGAAGAACTCCCTGAGACAACACTGTCTGTTTCTTTCTCCCCTCTTTCCCTTACCCTTATCTGCAGCCAGTGGTGGTGGAGATGGCATTGGTGGTCTATAAGGGCATTCACAGTGCACACACGTGGCGTGTGGCAATGTTTGACCAGCTAGACAAATCGCTTACGTGGAGGAGAGAGGGCAGTGGGGACCGTTCTTTCCATTGCTTCGCGTGACCAAGTTTGGCCACGAGAACCTCCTCGCACTCGGTCAGAAAAAGGTCAGAAAAGCTGGTCATCCATGCCAGAAGAGAGAGAGAGCGTTGAGATGAAAAGGTGAAAAGGTAAAGAGAGAGAGAAGAGAGAGTGGAGTAAAGGAGACATGGTAGGCCCCGTTGGATGCAACTTGAGCTGTGGCTTGCACTGTGAAGCATGTAGCTTATACAGTTCTTGGTCTATGTGGCATGCGAAGAACGCTAAAACTTGGTGGCGCACTGTGAATGGCCTAAGCTGCTGCGAGCTGCGTCACGTCAATGGTCTACCACTGAACTGCTCCTTGCGGTGTGGCTGGTGCAGCCGCCACGATGGCCGAGTGGTTTCCGACAACGGTGCGCCTGCTGAATACCACGTGGTGAAGGTCAATGTGCTTGAGAGGATCATTTTTGAAGCTGATCACACCTTTCTTGACCGGTGACAGAAGTGGACACCAAGAAGTTACATAATGCACAGATGATATGTACTGATGCAAGCAAAGCCTTGTTACAAACAAAATGAATTATTTTCTGGATGATGACAGCAAATATATAGTGCAGCTGTGAAATACAACACCTGCTGCTGCAATTTCAGACACAATACATATTTATCTCAACACAATATGCATAGTTTCAGAGTGAAGTTACCCAGATTTTGAGTAGCAAATTTCAGCAAGGAAGCAGTCACACAAATGCACTACTTGTACTAGTGAACATAGGCAGATTATGCATGACAAAACAGGGCCAATTTGCAGAGTACAGATTGGTCAGTGGAACAAAAAATGGCACTGGACAGGGCATAACGTTCTGTTTACAGGAAGGTATAAAGGAAGAACAGAGTATGCAATCAACTCTGTTTGTTCAGAAACAACACACCCATAATCCCATGCATGAATACTTCAACAGTGTGTTTTTACTGGGAACCAGAAGAGTCCAAGTGCATTACTACTTTCTGTTTTACAATGCTAGCAGTCCAGGTGCATTACTACCATATGGACTATTAAGGCAACTTGTACTGAAGGGGAAAAATCATGCAAACATGAGTGAACCAAAACCACTTATTGTACAAGTTCAAGTCAAATCAATTTTCAATTCCAACACTCTACACCCAAAACAAAAAGGTAAGTTGTTTAAAACAGATAAAGGGGATATGAAGTGACAAGCTATGCTGAAATAGTCATCTGGACATAAACCTTGTCAACATTATCAATTAATGGTGATCAGTGAAATCGTACCAACATAATTTATCTAGATTCTGAAGAAGAAAAAGGGATCAGGTAGTAAGTCACATTTGACAAAAATCTCCATGAATATCTTACAGCCATATGTTCTAAAAAAAAGTCATGGTCCCTTTTGAAATTAAACTGTCATGATTTATGTGATTTGATGCCATACATGAAACTGCACTTGTTTGTTGATTGAAAACATTTCACATGAACAGCATGAGATTGCTGGAGACAGGTCACAACATTAAGTTTCCGATCCATATAAACATAACTAGCGTGTGCAGGTGTATTAATCTAGGGCAAACATTCATCGATGAATGTTTAAACCATAGCAGCTATGAAGTCCAAGTGCATTACTACCAAAATGCTAGCAGTCCAAGTGTATATTGCTACAAATTTTTATAATAAAGAGTACATTTTACAATGGGCCACAGATTTTGACAAAGGTACGTTGTACAATGAACTAGGGTTAAGTCAATGTAGTAACTACAAACTATAAATCTTACATAAGTTTTTACTTTCTAAACATCTACTTGTTAGAAACAAAACTTCTACTTGTTTCTAAACTATACATCTCTTTAGAAACATAACATCTACTTGTTTCTAAATATATTGTTCTTATTACTATGGCAGTAGAATTGATGATGTCAACTATGTTATCTCTGACAACTTCATTTCATGTGATCAACCCTAGTCCAAAGTGCCAACTAGTGCAAACATCTATGTTGTAAGTTAAAAGATTGCTGTGGACCTTTTAAATTGAACATCTAATACATAATGCATGGTTCAAACTACTGCCAACTAGTGCAAACACATAATACATGGTGCAATGTGAAATGCACTCAATTATAAATTGAACATGTTCCTCAACTGTCACATGTACAATATCAATTACTGATAACTTTTTGCAATCAGTGCCCATCAACTGAATTCATAGTTATGCTCGACCATTGATGAATTAAACATTTTTTAACTTACCAACTGCTCTAAATAAAAGGGAATGGCACAACTGGCTACAACATGTATGCACAGTTCTAACTATAAAGCATATATGAGCACAATGCTTCCATTACTACAGCTGGTCATTTGTTTCGACAAACACAAGGAGAGAAACTGATTTTTGTCCTGACAAACTGAAAATATAACTATATGCATATAATAAATTGCAGTTCATACCATTTTTTTTAGATAATGGATTTTCATTAATCCGGCCTCTATATCCACAAGGGATATACACAGCCAAAAGGATACAAGAGTACTTAAACTCACACCTCAACAAAGAGGAGATAACAAACCAAAAAAACAAGAAAACCTACAACCTCGGTACATCCCTGCATCCTGACATCCTCAACTGAAACGGCCAAAAACAACAAGTGGAAATCATCTAGACGCCACCACCCCTAGTGTGTTGTCTCTGCGAATCTCCATAGATGTCATCTTCATCCGCTTCAAGTGAACCGATGCCACGGCCGCCAGGAAGCCCACCCTCATCCATCGTCCTCCGGTCAAAACTAGCCGACCAGACGCTAGTTGAAAGCAATTGTGTTTGCTTCGCCGGATTCCTAAGCCTCCGCCGCCCATAGGGCTGCCGTTGACTTCAGAATCCTCCTCCGTTCTTGGACTCCCAACCCGCTGCCACCTTTGCGCCGCTGTCGCCCACCAAGTCTGCCGCTGTCGCCCACCGAGTCTGCCAGTGACGAAGGAGGGGATAGAGGATTAGCTCCATCTCCATCCAGCACAGCTACCCACCAAGTCCGCGACGCCGTCGATGACAAAGGAAGGAACGGTGTGCTAGCCCCTATCACCGCCGCCCATTGAGACCACCGGTGATGGAGAACTTGCCGCCACACAGCAACCATGCCCATCACCGGAGCGCCCCACTAACCGGCAACCTCCACCGCTGCCACCACCCCCCGGCCAACCGACGCCATAGGCGCCTGCCTTGCCGACTGCCACCGGGCGCGACCGCTACCGCCGTCGGCATCACCTCCACTGCGTCGCTCGCCGGAGCCAGGCGAGACCCACCGTGCCGCCCCCTCTCTAGGAAGGGGACTGAGGAGGAAGCCTTGCCGCCAACCCAGCGGACCTGCACCCTCCGGCGACCTGCTCCAGCGGTCATGTAGTGTACATACCGCATTCTTGCTTTCCCACCATGAATCATTAGCGACAATGGCTGAAGTAAGGGGATCACGACCCAGCCCGGTAGCCTGCGATTCTAACCACACCCACATGTGGAACCGCTTCTTACACTGCCCCCAAATGTACTCCAATTGAGCCTTGTTCACCCTCTTCCTACACTTGCTGTACATTTTTTTCGCCAGATTCTCCCATGCCTAGGGCTTGGGGGAGTTGGAGGTGATGTTGTAAGCTGCCATCTCCTCCAAGCAACTCTCAAGAAACACACGAACCTCCATATCGGTCCAGCGGTGACGCCTATCGGACATCTACTACATGCAAGTCAACCCAAATTGAATCGGAAAGAAAAAATGTAGACAAGCCACAATACCTTCGATGAGTCGTTGTCGCGGACGAGGTCCCAATCAATTGAACGGCCGACGGTGGCAGGGCTCACTCTTCGAACAAACTCGTTGACGGCTTTAGGAGACTTGGCGCAAACCTTACAAAGGGCATGCGCGATATGAACCACGTCGTCAGCTGCAGCCTTAGCGCTGCCAGCGTCGGAGGTGACAGAGTCGGAGGAACCCTCGCCGGACTCCAGATCGGCGCCACGGACAGAGATCGGCACGGCTTGAGGGGATTCAACAATCGCCCCCTCCAATGCGATCCGCAAGAGCTCCCGCTCTCGCTTCCGCTTCTTCGCTCTCATCTCTATCCGACCATGCACACACTCGGCCTCAAATAGAGGTGGCTCCTCAACTCCGCCAGCTTGGACGCCTTGATGCGACTCTTCACGCCAGCGCTGTGTCACCCGAGAGGCCGAGAGTATGAGCACAAACATGGCCAGTCTGCCAAAGCTGGGCGGCCTGACGAGCGCCGATGCGTGATGCACACATCGAGCACGCCGGCCGGCTTTTACCGCCCTCGAGGATGACGTAGACAACTCGAGAGCAGTGTGGCTTCTCCACTTCCGCCCGTTTCCGGCACATTTACCTGACCGTTGCCGCAAGATGACACGCGAGCGAGAATCGATGGGGGAGCATGGGGGCTGCAGGCGAGGGGAATCGATTCTCCGCCACAGGCCTGGGTCGCATCGACGACCGCCGAAGCACTGGGAGAGCAGCAGCGAGAGGAGGAAGAAAGGGAAAGCGCATTGGATGCGCTGCCTCCAGACGGAAAAGGTGTCTCGCAACGGCCACTTCTCACGTCAGTTAACGCAATGAGGTCCGCCTCACACCACGTCGTTAGATTACTGTGTGTGGGACCATGCTTCCAGTGCACGGAACACTGCCCGGTTCCCAATTTTTTTCCCAAAAACATCACATCGAATCTTTGACACATGCATTAAGCATTAAATATAGATCAAAAGAAAAAACTAATTGCATAGTTTGCATGGAAATCTCGAGACAAATTTTTTGAGCCTAATTAGTCCATGATTAGCCATAAGTAATATAGTATCCCATATATGTTAATGACAGATTAATTAGCCTTAATTAGTTTTTTCATTCGTGTCCGAAAACTCCTTCCGACATCCGGTGAAACGTCACCCAAAAATTTTCTTTTCGCGAAATAAACAGGGCCTGAGTATGTGATGAGTCAGGTACGTAGTACCTTGATGGCGACATGTTCTTGGCCCAAGACTTGTGGCTATTTTAAATCACAGGAATGAAAAAAAAAGAATAGAAAAAATATGGGATTCCGATAGAAATACAAGTATAAAACAAATGATTAGAACACATAGAAAAAACATATGAATGATTGTTTGATCGGGCCGCAAGAAAAACACAGAAATTTGAAAAGAGATAAAGACTCAAAGGATTCTTTCCATGAGGTTCTACCTCTTGTTAAATTTTCTCCAAAACTTACGTGGAAAGAGGCATTCCATTGGAATTTCATAGGATTCCATGAGGTTCATTCCTTTCATTCAAAGGGCTATGTAGAAAAAAAATCATATAAAAGTGAAATCCTCTAAAATTACTATGAATTTTCTTTTGAATCAAAGGGGCATCAACCATGCTGGAGCGGATGTAGAACATAGAGTTGAACAAGAATATATGTCACATGTGTCGTTGATGAGCTTATTAGGTGCTATTTCTGATCTCTTCGGATGAAGGTGAGGTGCATGTTGTTTTACTGTTACAGTAATTGAGTGACATGGCTGTACTTGTCTCCATGGGTTACATTGGGTGTGTTCGGCTGTCCAATTGCAGTGGTTGTGCGGCGCTGCTGCTGCGACTATGGTAAAAATTATATGGTGCTACTGTAGCTGCTGGCTGTTATCTAGTCACACCTAACAGGCCCATTGTTATATTATTGGTCACAAGTACACATATATCCTTGTACTAGCCAGCAGTGCACTTTGTGGAAGTCTATGTGATTTTCCAACAAGTTCATATTTGTTTCAAAAAATCCAATAAATTTATATAGCAAATAAAGGACGGTAAAGTGCATGTCCAGATCCACTAGCCTCTCGCCTCTAGGCTTGTCAAGGTATATAAAGGAGAGCCAACGCGGGGAGAGAGCAACATCAAATGAGGGGGCGCGCGATACTGGGTCTGCACCATAGTACTTCTCCATTTTTCAATATGATGTTATTGATTTTTTAAGATACGTTTAACCATTTGTCTTATTTAAAAATATGTAATTATTATTTATTTTATTGTGACTTAATTTATTATCAAATGTTCTTTAAGCACAGCTTAAATTTTTTTATGTTTGAAAAAAAATTGAATAAGATAAATGGTTAAACTTTTTTTTATCGGGAGCCAAATGATTACACGTTTATAAAAAATCAATGGTATTATATATTAGAAAATAGAGGTAATATAAAATGCAGGACCGATTGATGACTTGGTCGACCACTCAGCTGCTGCGTAATTGGGCGCCCCCAATGGGCGGGTGATCGCTCCCTACGATCAACCCGCCCCTCTCCACTATACTCCAGTCCCTTCTCTCTTTTCATCATAAATTTAAAAAAAAAACAAAGTTAGTAAAAAAAATTTTAAAAAATCTAATACTCTCATTCATGTGCATAGACTTTATACTGTAAACTTTGCACGCATAAACTTTATGTATAGAAATATTTTATGTATAGAAATATTCTATATATAAAATATTTGAATCCGAATTTGAATTTGAATCGGGTATATAAACTTTTGACTTATAAACATTCGCTCTACAAACTTTACGTGGATAAACTTTATATGTGTAACTTTAGGTGTATAAACTTACTAAAAGAGGAAAATAATGCACGTATAAACTTTATGTATAGAAATATTCTATATATAAAATATTTGAATCCGAATTCGAATTTGAATCGGGTATATAAACTTTTGACCTATAATTTTTAGGTGTGTAAACTTTAGATATATAAACTTACTCGAAAAGAAAAAAACTATATGGCGAAAAAAAAATTGATCGTCTCAGGCTATCGATCGCTAATTAGCGATCTCGTGCGTAATTACATTAATATTTCTTAGTTCTGATTCAGGAATCTAGCCCCTCAACGTAGTCAAGAAAGAAATATACAAAGGAGAGAGAGGTTGCATCGAAGATTCATGTAACAGGTTTGTATAATCGTAGGTAGGATCGATAGTCGTCCAAACCCCTCTAATACGTCTGCTTGACCATTTGAATTGTTATGCCGATTCTCCCACGAGAGGCTTGAAAACAAGTGAAGAAAATGTTTCAGCAGTCGTCAAGGTTGTTTATGGTCTTAATGTAAAACAACTGGTCTTGGTGAGCATGCTGTAGTGGAGTATGAAGGAAATCGTTTTCTTGGAGTCAGCTGCAGGAAGATGCATGAATAGTTTTTTTTCACCAACCACCTTTTTTTCTATCATTCATGCGCAGCAGTGTGCCGAGCACGGCGTCTGCACAGCCCAAAAATATACTCCCTCCGTTCAAAACTACACCCTTTTTTATATACTATATACTTTTGTTCATTTGAATATGTGATGAATAAATTCACCCTGAAATTTTTCGTAAGTTCAGCCTAATGGTAAGAGCAAATTCGGCCTGTACGTAAGCAATGTACGACGCTTCAATCCGGTCCACAAGTCTGCTTTATTTCGGCCCAACAATTTGGGTAAATTGGGTCGAACGTGCGGCTCAATTGAGACCAACAGTTTGCGTAAAGTACTCCCTCCGTTCACTCGACGCGCACGTATTTTAATATTTAACTCTTTAAATATTTGATCCATAAACAGTTTATTATAAATTAATTTATTATTATATGATTATAATTTTGTTGCTACAAATATCATAGTATATGATATATTTAAATCTTAGCGAGTAGAACGGGACGAAGGGAGCGCTTAACTTGTTCAATAGATTGAAGAGAAGCAAATGTCTATCTTTATTTAATCAGAGGTTCAGCCGTTAAGTGGGCAATTTTGTTTTGGTTTCTGTTAAAGTGAGCCCTAAAATGTTTAATTAGGGAGCTAATAAGTGCCCTTGCAAAATAGTCTATGAGAGTGAAACAGAGAACTCTTACAAAAGCATAAGTTCACATAAAAACTTTTAATAGTTTATTTATGTTTTGTGTTTCAGAACAAAGTGTTCCGATGCATGATTTAACCGTGTTTCATTATTTTAATAGTCTGAAACATGTGTTAAGTTAGTGGTGAAATATTTTTCTACAAATACCGAAACAACGTACAATTTTTAAAATCGAGTGCCTGATTTGCAGTAGCCTCCCAATAGTGCTTGTTAACTTGGCTTAGGAGGCCACATCCATTCGGTCCCAAATAAGCCTATTTTGGTCTGAAAATGTAGATCGGATAGGGGAATACTTTAAAATTCAAAATAATTAAACAAGAAATAAAAAGATTTTGTTGGAATTGTTCATTGAGAAATGTTAAGTGAGCAATTTTGTTTTATTAGTTCTGGTAAAGTGAGTCGTAAAAAGTTTAATTAGCGCGAGCTAAGTGCCCTTGCAAAATACTACCATAGTTCACAAAAGCACAAATTCATACATATATAGTAACAACTTTTACAGAAGCAGTTCGTACATAACAATGCTTGCACATTCATGCGCGCATGACATGAAACTCAGAAATAAAAATATACTCGCAAACAAGGATTACAAATTAAAAACAGGAACATGACCAGGAAATATGTGAAATAAAACAAACTTTACATGCACATAGAGAATATGCTGAACCAAGTAGCAATATCTTGATCGGATTCTTTAATTTGTTCATGGATAGGATTACGGCAACTGATTTTTGAATGCTATTATTGTGGCCGGGTAACATTATCTAACAGTAATTACACTACACAATACGTACGCTAGCACTGGCACTCCCATGCATCTGATTCAGGAGGAATGAAATTAATGGTCTGAGGTGGTAATGCATATGCTAGCCACGTGTATAGTACTTGAGAATGGCGAAGACCATGGAGGTACAAGAAAAGCTCAAGAGTAGGAATGCAGCCAGTAACGAGAGGCAAGTCAACGGGTTTTTGCAATGCCTCATGCAGCAGATCGCGAAGTACTTGCAGCAAAACCCATTCCTCCAGTACCTGTTGACATCTTCGAACATGCTAGTGTACCGGTGATTGCTCACATCCACCAACGCACACCTGCCGAGCTCGTTGAAGAAGGAGGCCACCTCGTCCTCGTTCGACAGCAGGTTGTCCAGGATGCCCTTCCTCTGGAGAACCGCGACGTCTTCTCTGGTGTTGATGAGCGCGTTCATGAGCACCACGTAGCTTGTCACAGGTCCGACAGCAGCACCGTTGTCAGCTGGTTCTCCCTTGATTTGATCGTAAGCGAAGAGGTTTGCCAGTAGGATCTTGGAGCCGAAATTTATCTGAAAACGAGGGATCCTAATGATCTTACCCTGAAATGTCGCGTCAAACATTTTGACCTGCTCACTCAATCCCCTCACTCGGAATCTCACACCGTTGTCTTGTAGCTCGCTTGCCGCTGGGATTCCTCGTGGCACAATCGTATTGGGACAGATGTTGATGCACAGGCTAAATGGACAATTACGATTATTTGGTTCAATCCCCATGTTGTTGTTGATGACAAGCTTGTACTGAAGATCAAGCAAATGACGAATCTGCTGATTCGTCGCATCTGGCAGCCTCAACTGGTCCAAATTAGCCCAGGAAAACTGACCCTGCCTGTTGTTGAAGAATTCGGTTACTAGGTCAACCAACTGGGAGTCATTGTTGAAGACAGGATTTGCACCCATGTGCCTCCTGAATTCATTGAAAAGCCTGTCGAGAACGAAGAACGGTATTTGGTTATCGACCAGGAGGAGGTCGTAGTATATGCTGTTCGACATCAACTGCATGTGATTGTCGACATGGGCATGGTCTCCCTCTCTCCACTGGAGGAGGAGCTCGACGATGAAGCACCCGTCACGCGTGAGCATGTCCGCGGTGTACAAGCCAACATTGCCGCTGTAGCACCGGAAAGCTCCTTCGATACAGTGGTCAATTGCATCTTGATGGCTCACATTGCCCAGCCGCTGCAAGAAGCTACGGCAGAATCGGTTCTTGTGAACTTCCATATTGCTGGTGCTCTTGTTGCCATGGTGATAGGGGCCGATGGAGACCACTCTAGGCTCGAACAAACCCCTATTGGCCTCCCGCATGTATGTCGGGAGCTGCACCAAGTTGTTGATCTCCATAGCAATAGCGGCAGACAAGACAATCGTAGAACTTGTGTATTTCTTGTATTTTTTTATAAACGACTGTGTATTTCTTGTATAACTTGATGGATTAATACTAGTGCATGGTGCCTTATATATATAGTTATCACATATACATGGTGATACGTGATATATGGCTAGCGGCATGTTACTTACGTAGTCATACACATCACAGCAGAAATTAAAATTGATGGCGTGCAAGTGTTGCTAAATTTAGTTTAAGTTTAAATCAGTTAAGGAAATGTTTACCCAGCTGCAGGACCTGTAGTTTTTTGTATTTATTACTACTGTTGAGGAAATACTTGATCTTAAGGTCAACGGATTTCCCTCATAGAGCAACTCCTTGCCTCCCACTTGGTGCAGTCAACTTGCACAACTTTGTATTTTAGGATTTGAATGAGAATTTGCCAGTTTTGCTTTGATTAAAAATGCTTAATGTAACTTGTCTACAGTAAGCATAGAAAGTGATTGAATTGGGCTGTGTTTAGTTCCATTCAAACTTCCAACTTTTCCGTCACATCAAATGTTTAGACACATGCATGGAGCATTAAATGTGGAAAAAAAAAGCCAATTGCACAGTTTACATATAAATTGCGAGACGAATCTTTTGAGCCTAATTACGCCATGATTTGATAATGTGGTACTACAATAAACATTTGCTAATGATGGATTAATTAGGCTTAATAGATTCATCTCGCAGTTTACATGCGGAATCTATAATTTGTTTTGTTATTAGTCTACGTTTAATATTTCAAATGTGTGTCCGTATACGTCAATTTTTTTTTCCAAAACAACTAAACATGGCCTTGAAAATAACGACAGGGCGTCACATACGATGTTACTTTCAATTGAAAAGAAGCAAAACCAGGTGTGTGTGTTTTTTTGTGTGTAAAACAAACTGATTCAAAGAGTGAAAACAGAGTGCGGTCTTTTCCTTTAAAGAAAAAACAGAGTGTGGTCATTGATCCCCTAACATATATTATTTTTATATAGTTATTACAGCGCACTACATTCTAAAACTCAAAATACAAAAATATCACACCATCATATTAAACCTCATTCTTACATGCTATATTATGAATACTTTACTATGTTTCAGAGCTTTAAAATGTAAAAATGTTGAATCATTATCCCCCATAACTTACATAGTATTTTACTATATACATATCCATTATTTTTTTATTATATCATATATCATATATATATATATATGACACTCATATGGGGCACCATGGTATCAAATGCACAAAATCACTTAAATTTTTTAAAATTTTCAAATTGTGAGTATATACCTAGTTATAAGAATTCGATTCATACCTATACCTATCAACAAATAACTCAAATTTAACTTTATTTCACAATCCATGATTACATAACTAACTAATTATATATTTGGATGCTATATACCTAGAATCAAAATCTAACAAAAACAAGTTCAAATTCAGTTCAAACTTGCTTTGAACTAGTTAGTAAAGTAGTTAATGTTAATACCTAAATATTTGAAAAAGTTTCATACTCATTTGAATTGGGTATATACTCAATTTCAACCATGGTGCCCGGGCACCATGGAGCACCAAACAAATTTAATATATATATATATATATATATATATATATATATATATATATATATATATATATATATATATATATATATATATATATATATATATATATATATATATATCCAAATAGTTCTTCCTTACTTACTTAATGTTTCTTCTGTCATTAAACCACACCACATCAATTGTTATTATTAATCCATGGGCCAAATTGTCTTGTTCATTTTTCCTTCTCTCCTAAACTCATACCACCTTATTTTTATATTTGGATCATCAATTTACATATTATTTAAATTATCATAAACCTAATGATTTATAGCATTTGAAATAATTGATTAGATAAGCAAATTATATAAGCTCATATCGTCTAGCTATTTTACACATTATTTTTTCTACTATTATCATATGAAACTCTGACAACAACGCGCGTGATTTGACCTAGTTTACTAAACCTAGAGGCTCAAGAAACATCACCCGACAACCTCTTTCACTATTTTTACTCTCTCCAGTATTTTGTATTTGACGTTGGGTAGTTCACATCACATATTCGCATCGTCTCTTTAGGACTCCTTTGGGAGCTAAGGGGAAATAAAAAAACCGAGGGAAATAGCTCCCCCACAGGGATTTTCCCTGTGACATATGAAGCCCCTCCGCTTCCAGGGAAAATCCACTGCGTCATTTGGATTGCTCGCACGACCTAGCTTCCCAGGAAACCCACTGATTTCTCGCATGATAGAAATGCCTTGTAGTATAGTAAAACAAAAATTAGAATAACTAATTAGCAGGAAAAAATCAGGTGACAAAGAAATCTGAAAGTTCATAGAAAATTCAGAATATCAACATTTTTTTCGGGATATTTAAGTGTGCATATGGAAAATACATACAGAATTCAATAAAAGTTCAGAAAATTCACAAACAATTTGGAACAGAAGAGGACAGTAGTTGAAATCGCGAGGGGGTATCAAGAAGGGAGACTTGGCAGTGGCGTCTCAGGAGAGGGAGAAGCGCGGAGGTAGCATGCATCTCACCAGAGGGGAAGGCATGGCGGCAGTAGTGGCGTCTCGCCAGAGGAGAGGCGGTGATGGCCTTGCGACTTTATGAGAGGGCAGGAGGTGGAGGAACCAACCGAGGAAGCGACGGAGAAAATATTTCCGACCCTGTGAGGCCAGGATTGTTTCCCATGGAAACGACGTTGATTGGCCCAGGTTTTCCCCTCCTCGCGGGCTTCCAAAGGCACAGTTTATCCCGTGGAAGTTTCCCCAGCAGGCTTTCTCCCTAGGGTAGTTGGGCCAGGAACCCCAAGATCCCGAGCTGCCATGCCCCGCGCTTTAGTACGGGCTATATATTAGATATTGGAGAAATGATGAAATGATTTGGATTGAAATATTTGAAAATGATGATTTAGCATGTGTGTACACTACAAAAGATCTTATGATAGCGTTTCATTTATGTCACAAAAACTACAAAATATGTCACATTTCAAATTCTATGACGATCGCGTGATCAAAAGTCAATCGTCACCTATCATGTGTCTCTAATCATGTTCTGTGACAAAATCATATCTTTTCATCATTAAACTAGTGACGATCCTTCTTTCGTCATTGAGTTATGACGCTCATGTTCGTCATTATGAAGCCGGAAAACGTCACAAATCACAAAGCCTGGATGACTATGCAGTTTCCATGTAGGACAAGAAACATCATAAAATTGTAGTACAATGCCACATGGAGCTGACATGGCATGTTAATTGTGACAACCTGAATCATCATGAAATTTCTTATGGGCTGTTAAGGTCCATGTATGGAGCAATATGTTTATGGGCTAAGCATAATTGTAGGTCCGATAAGATAGAGGAATGACCATATAAGCCCATTACAAAAGCCCATATAAGCTCGAGATGTAAAGAACCCATATATCATAATATATATAAGCCCAATTATTATTCAATATAGCACAAGTCCATTTATCATCCCAGCCGCATACAGGTAAAGCCTAGTCTCATACAATCAAAGCTCATTCACATATACAGGTGATCTCTGTATAGACCATAGCAAAATAATAAGTTTAGTACATCTTCACTAAATCCTAGATATCAAAATAAGTTCCTAGGTTAACTTACCAAATACAACCACAAGCAGTGGTGAAGCCAGGATTTGATATTAGGGGGGTGTGGGGTGAGGATAAGCTATAAGAACGAACAACCACTCCATACCCCGCTAATCTCAAAAGATAGCAAAGGAGACCAAATAGTCACCATCAATAAAAATCAATGCGTAAACTAGTCCTTTACATTTTGGAACTAGGCTCTATTGCTAAATCCTTTCAATCTAAACTACTGAATAATCACACAAATAAGTATCTTCTATTTTACTTTGAAAAAAGATGAGAAATCATAAACTAAATTTGTAATCATGTTTCTTGCTAATGTTTTTTTAGAAGTAACATTGTAAGTACAGCCATACAACAACAGGAATGAGAGGAGGGGGTGTGGGGATGGTTCGGATAGGGGGTGTTGGCCCCCTCCGGCACCCCCCACAGCTGCGCCCCTGACCACAAGAGCAAACTAGATTCACTAAGTCCACACTAGTTCCACCCACATGTAACTCAGCAAAAAATCAATGTCCAACTCAGCCAACCATACTCTGCAACAACCTCAAATGTAGTCCTCTTAGGCATCTGTGAGACAACAAAATTTAGGAATTAAGCCCCAGTTTATAGAACATAAATTTAAATTTAAACCGACACCTGTTAATTGCGCAACACACAACTTTCCTGCGTCAACAGCTCTCTTATCCCCTGAGCTTTACTAGTTTTGTACTAACGTTGAACAAAAACCATCCATATACCAATTCTACTTTAATACTATGCATAACAGAGTCGATTTTAGCAAGTAACTGCTAAGTACTCTTCTTCAAACAAAACCACAAAACTGACTTTAAATCGCATGACAAAATGACTGCTAACTACTAGACTTAAATTTCCCCTTTAATGGATAAAAATGCTATATGTTCATGTGACCAGGATTAAGAAAAAACAACACAAGAAGTTTCGGATTATTGAAGAATGAATTGCATAGGTCTCACCTAGGCCAGCTTTACCTTCACCATTCTCATCTGCTCTTACCATCACCTATTGGAGTAGACAACCAACATGGTCGGATCAACACCTACAAAGCATAAGTTGAGAATTGAAGAGAAGAGAAAGAACGTGTAGAACTAAACGAAATCAAATGCAGCATGGATCTTAAACATACATAATATATGGATCTTATAGTAGGCAATACCATGTAAGCACGACTACATATATAATACATGGATCTTAAACATAAAGTAGTAAGATTTTGGAACAGTATCATGATTTCAACAACATTCCAAGTCTATACCTTTGCGCCTTGGATCTGACCACATCTCAATTAGTGCTTGCAATAGCATATTATTCATGAAATTAACTAAGGTATAGGCATAGCAAAATTCATGAGTTAGGCACAATAAAATCATAATGTAACCCATAGCAAAACAGTAAGACTTCTACATAGCAAGATTGTTGGATTAGGCATAGAAAGTTGAGTCAGGCACTCAGGCATAGCAAAATGGATGAGACTGTTGCTCCCCATCCCTCTACAAATCATGCAATTCCAAGATCTGCTCTCAACCCAGCCAAACCAAGTACTGCTGCTGTTCATTCCTCTATGCTCAAGAACTTAGGCTCGCGAAGGATGAGACCCGATCAAAGGGGAGCAGGCTGACCATTACCTCGGTGCTCAAGAACTCAGGCTCACGAATGACGCAGCTGACGCCTCCGCCGTCGTCGCTGCACCGCTGCCACCGAGCCGTACTAGGCCTGCCGCGGCGGAGAAGGCTGGCGCTGCGCAAGCCGTCGACGCTGTGGCACGCCGTCGCCAAGCCACCCCGGGGCCGCCGCTGCAAGCCGTCGACGCAGCCGCACGCCATCGCCGAGCCACCTGGGGACCGCCGCCACGTGATCTGGCCGCCCTAGGCCCGGGAGCGCCGTCGGCGGCATATCCGCTGCTCCCAAGCCTGGCCGCGGCGAGCAGCGATGGAGGAGGAGGCCAGCGGCGCCGCACGCTGTCATAATATATATCCACGCAGCAACATTTTCGGGTGAAATTTGCACATGTTTAGGCCGAATTTAGGAGTTCGTATGGGCCAAATTTCGCAACTGCTATAGCTGGCAGTGAAGTGGCGGTAGCGGAGCTAGTCCCAAGAGGCCGAGTGGATGGAAGGAGCATGTCAAACTGCTAGGTGTGTTCGGACCTCTTGCTTCCCAACCCAACTCCCTCGTTTTCTACACGTACATTTTTCAAACTACTAAACGGTGCGTTTTTTGCAAAAAGTTTCTATATGAAAGTTGCTTAAAAAATTTAAATTAATCTATTTTTTTAAAAAAAATAGCTAATACTTAATTATCACGCGCTAATGGATCGTTTCATTTTCCGTGTGAGATAGGTTCCCAACTTCCTCTTGCAAACACACCCTAACCCTAGAATAGCCTAATATCGTTGTCGGATTAAAGGCCCAAATTACCCTGTTAATGAGTGGTTGGATTTATTAACTATACTGTTGTATGTACTATATATACCACTTGTAAAAGTTACCGTAAAAGACAAAAAAAAAACAGATACATTATATTTCTGGTAATATTTTGTAATGTACTTTACCACGCCATCCACCACCTCACAAAAATTCAATGAAACATGACTTATATATACATGGAGAAAAAATAAGGAGAATGTTAACTGAGCTTGTTTGTATTTGTAACTAGATGAATACCCCACCGCGTTGCTGCGGAAAATTAATTTGCATAATATGTACAAATAAAATGTAATTTGATTATCAAAACTAAAATAATTTGATACAATTTTGGGCCCAAAAATAATTGGGATTACATGTTTTATAAGAGAAGAAAGAAGAGACAATTTAGACCATAAATTTATCATTCAAAGGCTAGAAATAATTGGGATGATGTGGCTTAATGAGATAAGAGAGAAATAACATTAACTACACTTAGTGGGGATGAACTATATAAGTATATAGGATTTGTGTAGTGCAGTGAACCCCTCAAAAAATATTTAGGGAGATAAGTGCTCTTGCAAAACAGTACACGACAGTAACACAGATTTTATTCATGATAAAGATGGGGAACAACTTTTACACAAGTAGAAGTACAAACATGACAGGAATTAAGGCAGGAAATAAAATCCACACACAAGGATTACAAACTAAAAGAAGTAACATGATCAGGGAATGTATGAAATGAAAAAAAAAATTACATGAGAGAACAGATTAACCAAGTAGTCATCTCGATTGGATTCTTCCTATATCCACTCATGTGTACGAGTGGTTGGCCACTGATTTTTTAGATCCTTCTGTCTCCTGATGGAACGATATTTTTTGGTGACATTATACAAAATATTATAGTAATAACATAAATAGATAGCACGGTCACATATTCATTTGGTGCGAGATCATAAAATAACGTGAGAACACTGAACACGTGAGGTGTAACGCTAGTGTCTAGCGATGTTTATACTTGAGGATGGTGAAGAGCATGGAGGTGAATGAAAAGCCTAGGAGCATAAGTGCACCCACCAGAGAGAAGAAAGTCCACGGGTTGCTGAAATGCTTCCTGCGTAAGATCACTAAGTGCCTTCCAAGACTGAATGGGTTCCTACAGTACCTGTTCACATTGTTGAACATGGTAGTGTAGTGATGCTTTGTCACATCCACCAAGGCACACCTGCCGAGATTGTTGAAGAAGGATGCTACCTCTTCCTCACTTGACAGCAGGTTGTCGAGGATGCCCTCACGCTGGAGAACCATGACGTCACGTTTGGTGTTGATGAGAGCGTTCATGAGCACCACATAGCTCGTCACGAGTCCAACTGTGTTGTCCGGTTGGTCCTCAGTTTGGTCCCCTTGATGAGGTCGTACGTTGTCCCTTGATTGGTCATAAGCGAAGAGGTTTGCCAATAGTATCTTGGAGCCAAAGTTGATTTCAAAGCGAGGGATCATCATGTTTGTACCCTCAAATTTCACGTCAAACATTTTGGTGTGTTCATCCTCATCCTGGTAGAATTTAACACCATAGTCTTCGAGCTCATTTGCCCCAGGGATTCCTCGCAGGTAACTATTGTCCGTCTGGTCAATACTAATCGTCGTGTCATTGGTGCTGATGATAAGCTTGTACTGAAGGTCAAGCAAATGACGAACCTCACTTGCATTAGAAAGATCTAACAGGCCTGGAGACTTAGCCCAAGAGAATTGACCCTCGTGGTTGAAGAATTTCTTAGCAAGTGTGAGCAACTCATTCTCAACATCGGCGTTGTCGAGCTCTTCATCCCCCTTCAACTTGTGAAAAAGCCTAGAGAGAATGAAGAAAGGTATCTGGTTATCGACCAGGAGGAGGTCGTAGTATATGCTGTTCCGCATCGACCGCACGTAACTGTCATGGTTGAGTCTTCCCATGTTCCACCGGATGAGGAGCTCAATGATGAAGCACCCGTCCAGGGTGAGCATCTCCGCGGTGTAGTCGCCAACATTGCCACTATAATTCTCGAGAGCTTCTGCAAGAGAATTACGAGCAATGTCTTGAATGCATTGTTCAAGATTCATATGACCTAGAGGCGGGGCAAAACACTGCCGGAGGAAGCGCTCCTTGTAAGCTTCCATGTCGTGGGTGCTCTCGTTGCTGCGGTGATAGGGGCCAATGGAGATCACCCTAGGCTCAAAGAGGCCTTTGTTCGCCTCCCGCATGTACGCGGGCAGCCGCACGATGGTGGTGTTGGTCATCATCTCCATTGCCATAGTCTAGTAACTAGAGCTAGCTAGACGTACAGGCAGACAATTGTGTCTTTTAGGGATAGATAGACAAGCTATAGCTATAACTTTTCGCACTGCTTTAATTTGATGGATTAGTACCACTGTGTTGTGCTTTATATATACAGTGCTGCTAAGTGTTGCTGCATGTTACTTACGCATCACAGTGGAAATTAAAATTGATGGCGTGCAAGTGCATGCTGCTAAAAAAGTAAGGAATGTTTGTTCAACTGCAGCATTGGTAGTTCACGGTGTTAATATTACTACTACCCATTGGGGAAGTACTTAATCTTAGCGTGCGTTTGGCAACTTTTAGTAAGAGGACATCAACCTCAATACCAAATTATTTGATCTCTGGTGGAAAATATCAAATCCAAAAGTACCCATATATAGAAAGCAGAACTTGGAATCCCCAACTCTGGAATTTTCGCCCTCTACTTCTACTAAGGGATATGTTCGCTCCCAATCCTACTGTGTTCCCCTATGGGAGGGGGGAAGAAAAACATGTGGCGTGCGCCCATGAGAGGGGAGATGGATTTTTGTTTTTGTTGGTAGAATGAGCTCACTTTTTGTTATTAAGAGTCAGTTTTGATATATTTGTCGGAGAGAAAAATCAATTTTATCGATCTTAAAATATGATTTGGAATCCCAATATCATAATTTTGGGATGAATTTTTAGACTTCTCTTCGGCATGCTCTTAGACGAGGGAGTTGGTGGAGTGATTGGTCATCGGAGTTTTAGTTTTACTCCCCGTCATCCCTTGTCTGGTAATACAAACGAGAATTATGAAAAATTCGGGTGGGAGTTGAATTATAAGTAATAATGTATGGCTTAGATTAATTCGTCATGGAAATTCCCTGCTAACTACCACCCCTACCTAATTGAAAAGGTAGAATCTGCTCTTAAACTTCACTTCTAAATAGCTCTCAAACTTTTATTCTCTCCTCCTACCTAATTATTAAAAAGTTATACATTTGCTCTTAAACTTCACTTCTAAATACCTTCTAAAACTCCTATGCCTACTAACCAATAGATAGTAAACTTAACAGTTCCCACCTCTCAAACTTTTATTCTCTCCTAACAATTCCCTCCAACCAAACATAGGCTTAACAGATTTTCCTTAGAGTAACTCCCAGTCTCTCACTTTATGTGGCCAACCTATACCTATTTCACATTTTAGGATTTAAATGTTTTCTTTGCTGATTTTACATTTGTAGTTGATCAAAATGTTTGTTGTTAGAGCAAGTATGTAAAAGCGGACTATAAGAATTGCATATCATATTTGTGATAAGTTGAAGAGAAGAGAAACGGGCAACAAATTTGTACCTGGCTACAACACAGGCCTCGGCTGTAACACACACTTTGTGAGACAACAATGAGGTGTGCCATGTACTAATGGCGTAAGTATATATATTTATAACTATTGTATAGATGAGCTACTACATTGGTTGTAGATGATTATATATGTGCATGTCAATTATTGTAGCTAGCATTTAGCTATACTATAATTAAACCATCTAATGTGCCATGCAACTTCAATAAGAACAGTTAACTAGCATTTGATTATTATTTTTTCAAAATAACAACGGCGAAATTCGGTAGGGTATCGAATATGTTTGTTGATTCTCAGAAAAGAAGTGTTGAATAGTCCCATATTAGTTGTGGAAGGGCACAGAGGACCTGGAGTAATACATAAGTGGGGAATCCCTCATCTCATTGTTTTTCTGTAGGGAAAACTACAAGGAAAATGGAATTTCTCCATGGTCATTTTTCTACAGGTTAATAATCTCTGACGGTAAAACGTATTTTCCTGTGGGTTTCGTGCCTACATGGTAGCTGCTAAGTCTGGTAGTTATTGGCTAGCTTTTAAGGTGGGAAATACCATATTCGATCCTATAAGAAGCACAGCTAAGTAGATGCTGACAGACATCTTAGGGCCTCGACAAATATTTGCCAATTGTTTGAACAGGTTTTGTTATTCTGAAATAAGCAACAACAGGGCCTAGTCTCCAATAAAAAGTTAACAAAAACACGTGTGTTTCCCACGGGATGAACTGGACATTACATATGATTTATGAGATGGCAGAATCAAGCAGCTATCATGTAACATCACATACGCTAGTACTTCCTTCGTTTCACAATGTAAGTCATTCTAGCATTTCCCACATTCATATTGATGTTAATGAATCTAGACATATATATATATGTCTAGATTCATTAACATCAATATGAATGTGGGAAATGCTAGAATGACTTACATTGTGAAACGGAAAGAATATAAAATAATCAAATTTGCGGGCATTAGATCGAGGACGGACGAACCAGATTGATGAATCAAATTCACCCACTCTCTCCCTACCTCGCGATCGGTCACATTCCAACCTCTTCATTTCATCGTCTTTTCCGACTCTATTAGTGCCCGTGCTAACGTGACGGGAAACTAGGTTGATAACAGTCAAGTTTGTTTTTGTTGCTTCCCCTTTCATCTTGTTAATTACTAGCTTCTTGTTGATATTAAGTTAGGATCTCAAGTCTCTAAAGCTGAGGTAGCTCTTTCGTCACCTAACCACCCTACCTACCTTATATATATCCATTGTTGTCTCTATCCTCCCTCTAATTAAATTAAAATGGGGGAGATTTGCTCTTGCAGTCAACAGTCAACACACATGCACACCCTAAATCCAACTACCTCTGTTTAATATGTTTATTTTTAGCTGCTTCCATTTGTTTCAAAATAAGTTTATTTTTAGAGTAATCATTACATCAGAGTCTATGAAAGTATAGGTAATTATATTAAAAATAGATAAAGTAAAAAGTAGTTTTATTAGGATTTGGTAAAGTAGGGATTTTTTTTTATTGGCATATGTGAGATAGGTGAAAAATAAATTTATTTTTTGAGACGGATGAAGTAACCTAATATGGAGTAGTTTACTAGAGTTGGAAAGGATACGTTATTTACTAGAGTTGGAAAGGATACGTTATTGTGACCAGTCAACGCATGAACCTTATAAACTACTATTACGTCTGTTTCGAAATATAAGAAACGTGTTAGGTGATGCCAAAATCTAGCTAATTGGGTCGCCAGTCAAACCGTTTGCACTTTGTTTATCACTCTGATGGTTCGATGGCCGGGCACTTCAACAGAAGTTTGATGTTGCATGCAGTATACGGACTAGAAGCTTTTAATTGGTTGAATTTTAGACTTTACTTAAAGTTCAGAGATATAATATGCACTTCTAATTTCCTACGTTACATACTTACATTAGATTTTGGCTATTGTCCTATGTGAAAGGACCTGATTTTGGCTTTTCGCCAACGACGAAAGGGCCAAAAGTTAATTATAAAACAATTATTTCTCGCAAAATATATAAATAACCAATATAAAAAGTGTAAATTAGCATCAAACTTTCAATATTGAGACCCCGTGTCGCCCACACGTATAGATGGTCATAACGCCCGATGGCCCGGCCAAAGGCATGACTATTTGGCCCGGCCCAAGCACGGCACAACCCGATAGTTGGGCCGTGCCTGGGCCGATGCCTTGGCACGGTGGGCTGGCCTGGCACGGCATGGTCGAAGAAAAATAGTAGAGGGATCAAAGATAGACTTAATCAACCATATAAGAAAGGCCATAGACAAGAGAAATACAAAATATGCTTATTTTCAGCCATATAAAACACATCCCAAAGAGTTGAGAGATGATAAATAGACTTAATCCATGGTGGAGTCCAATGGGCTGTCGTGCCTTCGAGGCGGCCCGGCACGGTTCGAGTTTTATTAGGCCGTGCCAGGGTCGTGCCGGGCCGGGCGGCCTGTTTGGCCATTTATATCCACGCATGGGCTAATATAATATGCAGCAATATTTTCAGTGTAGTGAACAAAATTCACATTGCCAAACCGCTGGAAGAAGCCCTGGAGAAAGCGCTCCTTGTAATCTTCGATGCCAAGGGTACCCTCATTACTGCGGTGATAGGGGCCGATGCAGATCACCCTAGACTCAGATCGAAGAGATCTAATTATTGCCTCCGCATGTATTTGGAGGAGAAATTTTATGATCATTGAGAAAGCATATTAAGATATCTTAATTTTATAAAAAAAATTGGCACCTAATACCTGGAGATACCAAATTTTATAATGAAAAAGGTGGTACATCCCAGTACATACTTTTTAAAATTAGCCTTTGAAGAACCTTGACGATGGTATTGATGTGCTCCTTCACTTGGACAGCAATCTCCTCCACAGGATGCGCTTGGATACACTACTACAAAAACAATTTTTTCATACGGTCAAAATCAATTTTCGCACGCGTGCGGGTGGCCTAGGTGTACCCAGGTGTCTGCGAAAATTGGATTTTCGCATGTGGGTGCTTAAGCCAGCCAACTAAAAATATTTTTGGCAAATAAAATCAAAAAACAAAATTCGGCCGAAACTCTAGCTTCCCATCCCCCTTGACTTCGTCGATGCAGTCATCTTCGCCCCTCCCGGGTCCAAGGGCGGTGGATCCGCCCCTCCCGAGGGCGGCGGTTTCGAATCCACCGACTTCGAGGATCACCATCATTGCTCGCCGCTGTCGTCACCTCTCCCAGGGCCGAGGGTGATGGATCCACCCCTCCCGATGGATGTGGTGCTCGATCCACCACCCTCGAGCTTCACTGTCACCGCTCCCCATCATCATCGCCCCTACCGAGGCCGAGGACAATAGATCCGCCCCTCCCGATGGTGGCGGTGTTGGATCCACCACTCTCGAGGCCTGCCATTGTCGTAGTCTTCGTCATTGCCGCCTCCACCTCGGTCACCGGAGAAGATAAGGGAAGGGTGCAGACATGAGGATAGGGAGTGGGAGAGATCGAAGGAGTTATGGCATGACCGCGTGAGAAGAGAGAGAGAAAAAGGGGGAGAGAAAGATGGAGAGAAGAAAAATGGTGCGAGAAAAAGCATGGGGCCCACGTGCCTTCCATGTGCCCGCTTTGTGAAAATATATTTTCACGTACAGCCCCGTTAATTGGTCCCTCTAGCTTGTGATGATGCACTTATTATCGCTTGCCTATTTCGTATGCGTCCTTGAGCCATCTCCCGTGGAACGATTTACATAATTATGGCCTGTCTACAATGTACAGGGGTCATCGCCCGGAAAAATTATTTCTGTTGTAGTGACAGCATCATTCAGATCTTGGTCTCGATTCATCGCAATGGTGGATAACTAAAAACTTACGTACCCAGGTAGCTAGCCAAACAGGCAACATGTGCTTGGTTGATGGATTAATGTTCACTGCATGGTGCTACACGGCTAGAGCTGCATGTTACTTACATAATCGTGTGTGTCATAGAGGAAAATAGAATTTATGGCGTGATAGTGCTACAAAAGTCAGTCAAATTAAATTTGTTAAGGAATATATATTTTCCCAGCTGTAGACCCTGAAGCTCGCCACTGGATGTGTTCGGGTATTGATTAATACTCCCTCCGTATTTTAATGTATGACGCTGTTGACTTTTCGATCAACGTTTGACCATTCTTTTTATTTAAAATTTTTGTGTAAATATAAAAGTACTTATATCATACTTAAAGAATATTTAATGATAAATCAAGTCACATTAAAATAAATAATAATTATATAAATTTTTTGAATAAGACGAATGATTAAACGTTGGATAAAAAATCAACAGCGTCATACATTAAAATATGGAGGTAGTATATACCATTGGAGAAAGTACATACTCAAGCGTATGGTCAACTGATCCTTCCTCTTATCGATAAGCGGCCAAGTTGCCCCAACCGTACATGATAGGACTTGAATTGAATGAGGTTTTTCATTTTGCTAATTGTAAATTTGTATATGATTAAAATGTTTGCTAGTGAAGCATATAAGTTGCATGCATGGGGTCTGCAATTAACCATATGTTATAACTTTACCTACTTTGATTTCAATTCTGATATCCAAAATATTACACACGTGTAGATGGGAAGTGACGATCCCAAAGAAGGAGCAAGGTGGGCTTGAGCCCCTCCTACTGTTGGATAAACCCACTGTATATTCTTTACACACTTCAGTTTTGTAAATAGAATGTTTGCAAGATGGAAGAAAAAGATAAAGAAGTAAAAAAAAACCATTATTTTTCTATTCTTTTTTTCTAAACAGATACTTTCATATATTTATCTTTTTTATATTTTTCTTATATATAGTTTGCCCACCACATATATATTATGTTTGCATTGGCACCTCCTAAAAATTAATCATATTGTGTTCACTACTGCATGTGGATATACTTTTAATAGTTATTTAGTGAGATCAAGGATTTGTTCCTTTGTTGTTGTCTTTTTTCAACGTGTGTTAGGGATCGCTCCATGGATGTGTGCACGCCTTAACAGGGTTTGTATACATGTATATGTCTTACACACTTACGTGTAATTGAAAGAAGAATAAGAAATGTTGTTGTGGTGTGTCCTGTGCAATAATCGAAACAACAAGCGTTGAGTAACAACGACAACACGGCGTCGAGTACATTGTTGCTTTTGATAAAATTAAGAGGCAAAACCAGGTGCTGCAATAGTCAAATTAATACATTCGACAATAATTTGCTGACCGTACGTTCGTACTTGATACGTATAGTAAATTTGTTTGCCAGGAATGGTGCTGCAGAGCACAACATGTCAGCATGTATATATATAACGTTTTTGAATACTAAGTTTTTGTTGTTTTGTCCGAAATAAGCAACCATAGTGAGAAAAATAAAAATAAATAAGAACATGTATCCTCTCACACATTGGTGAACGATTATTAGCTGACAGAATTAAGACGCTATATCTATGTGACGTCACATATTGGTCAATTATTTTGATAAACCAACGTAAGCAAAATTTGCAGGCATTGATCATGGAACATTTGTGCCATATATGTCGAATTTGATACTCCCTTTACAAAATTGGCATGCCGCGAGTAGCTTACTATATCCATCTCAAAATATAAAAATTTAAAATCAGATGGAACATTTCTATTATGAATCTGGACAGACAGTCTGTCTAAATTCATATTACTAGATATATCCCATTTGATCGTAGGTTCTTATATTTTGGACATAGGGAGTAATTAAAATAAGCCTACTGTAATAATTAAGTCACCATTCTTACTTTTCTGATTATTTTCTATTATGAATCTAGCTAGATAGTTTGTCTGATTCATATTACTAGGATATGTCTTATTCGAACAGAAATTTTTTTATTTTTTAGACTTTTCATTTTTTAATTTTATTAACATACATTTTCAAAAATTATTTTCAAAAACTTAACCTTTTGGCCACCCCAGCCGACATGCTAGCTGCGCGTGGCGTGACAAAGCTATTTGACCACGCCAGATAGGCTGGTATGGCCAAAAAGTTCATATTTAAAAATACTTTTGGAAAATGTCTATTAATAAAATTAAAAAATAAAAAAGTCTAAAAACTAAAAAAACTATTCGAACGCAGGTTCCTATATTTTGGACAGAGGGAATAATTAAAATCAGCCTAGCATAATAATTAAGTCACTGTTCTTACTTTTTTATTTATTTATCAGATTATATACCCCCAGACTTTTAAAAATATGATTTTAGATCACTTATTTTTCATAGGGCAGATAGTATTTAATTCTTCCTTACAGTCAATAAATAAATAGATAATCCACCAATTCTCATTAATTCGAGAATGATCTTAAAAGATCGCAGCCGACCAGGCATATATATGCAGATGGGGGTGCCAAATTTTCAGGCGCTTGAAAATTTAAAGAGTTTCATTATTTTTTTCCCTGGATGATAATTTAATTTTTCTCATAACTCCCCTATTATTTATTACTTATCTCTCCCCAATGGCTTAACAATAAATACTTTAACACATAAAAAATTACAACATTACATGAAATAAACTTATAACTCATGAAAATTTACAAAATAGCATGAACAAAAATCAAACTTAGATTAAAAAATAAAGTAAAAACATATATGTATATCAATAAAATTGCACATTGCTGCAACTTAGATTTCGCAATGTGCAATTCTAGGTGACTAATAATTTACAAAATTTTAGGCATGGAAAGTAGAAAATCTCTTTTATTAATGATCCATAACTGAGCAACTTTTATACAAGCAGATAGAACATGTATACATGGCTGTAAAAACAGGAATTAAAAATACATTCTCACACATGGATTACAAATTAAAATAGGAACATGCGATGAACCAAGTAGCAATCTCGATCAAATTAATCAGCTGATTCTTCCTCCATGGCTACTGAATTTTGAGAGTTCTCCTCTGTACGTGTCGTCTCTTGATCAAACTAGCTAGACATTTAATTAACGGCAATAAATAACACAACAGGTAGGGATCGCATTGGCGTTTGGGAATGAAAATTTGAGAGAGTGACATTTGAGCACTGGTATTTTGATAGAGTGGCAAATAGTAAATTCTCCCACCATGGATGCATTGCTGCGATCATAGACACACGAAGTGCCAATCCTACTGCCGACGGTTGTAGTATTGGAGGATGGTGTAGATCATGGAGATCAATGAGATAAACAAGAGCAAAATAGCACCCATCAGCGAGAGGCAAGTCCACGGGTTCCTGCAATGCTTCATGCGAAAGGTGACAAAATGCTTGCAGCAACATCCGTACCTCCAGTACCTGTTGACATCTTCGAACATGCCAGTGTAACGGTGGTTGCTGACATCCACCAAGGCGCATCTGCCGAGCCTGTTGAAGAAGGAGGCCACCTCTTCCTCGTTCGACAGCAGGTTGTCCAGGATGCCCTCCCGCTGTAGAACCATCACGTCTTTCTTCGTGTTGATCAGCGCGTTCATGAGCGCGACGTAGCTCGTTACGGGACCTACGACGACGCCGTTATTATTTCTCCCTTGTTGGCCAGCGATTTGGTCGTAGGCGAAGAGATTTGCCAGTAGGATCTTGGAGCCGAAGTTGATCTTGAACTGAGGGATGCTCATCGTTTTATGCGAGAATGTCACGTCGAATATGTCGGTGATCCGGTGATTCTCTTTCTGATGGAATTTAACGCCGTAGTCTTGCAGCTCGTTTGCCCCAGGGATTCCTAGCGGCATAGGTGATTTATGGCAAATGTTTCTGCTGCACAAACCACACAGGCAACTATAATAATGCATCTGCTCATCATTGTTATTTCTATTATTGTTTCTGCGGATGACAAGGTTGTATTGAATCTCAAGCAAATGGCGATGGTTTGCATTAGGGAGATCCTCATTCAGCAGGTTTGAATGAACCCAGGAAAACTGGCCATCATAGTTGAAGAAATTGCTGATGAGGTTAACCAACGGGGTATTTACTAGGACGATAGGATGTTCACCGTTGTACCTCCTGAATTCTTCAAACAGCCTAGCGAGAACGAAGAAAGGTACCTGGTTATCGACTATGAGGAGGTCGTAGTATATGCTGTTGGACATCAATCGCATGTGATCATCGACATGGGCATGCTCTCCCTCTTCCCACTGGATGAGGAGCTCAAGAATGAAGCACCCGTCGTGCATGAGCTTCTCCAGGGTGTAGAGCCTGAAGTCAACATTGCCGTTGTAGCACTGCATTGCACCTTCAGTGCACTGAGCGATCAAGTCTTGATGGTTGACATGGTTGCCTAACCGCTGGAAGAAAGCATGGTGAAATCGGTCCTTGTGAGTTTCCATGTCGAGGGTGCTCCCCTGACCGTAGTGGTATGGCCCGATAGAGACCACCCTTGGCTTGAACAGGCCCTTGTTCGCCTCCTGCATGTACATGGGGAGCCGCACAATGGTGGTGTTGATCGCCTCCGGCATTTCGACGGCGATGATGATCTCCGGCGCCACTTCGACTGCGATCTCCGGCACTTCCATCGCAATGGTGGACTACAGTAAAAAGCTATACAGGCAGAGAATGCAACTAAGCAGGATTACAAACTTATAATTTTACACTAGCTAGCTAGCTGCTTTGATGGATATTAGTATCGTTTGCATGGTTCCTTTATATTTATACTATGCATGTTACTTAATACTTACGTAGTGATCATAAGCATCATAGTGGAAATTAAAATTGATGGCGTGCAAATGCTGCTAAAGTTGATTAAGTTTAAAATAGAATTCCATTATTTTAAAAAAAGAGAGAGTTGAGGAATATTTGCCCAGCTACAGCACCGGTGGTTTGCAGTGTTCATTACTACCATTGGTGGATTACTTAAGTGTAAGCTCAGCTGGTTTTCCTTGTAGTTGCATCAACGGCACATTTTAGGATTCGAATGACGATTTTTTTGCCGATTGTAAATGTTTGGAAATGCTCAGAGAAGCGTTGAAGTTTTGAAATAAAAACAAAAGGGTGTGTTGAGTATACGTTGTTGCCGTTCAAAAAAGAAGCACAAACTGGACATTGTTTTAGGGCCAGCTCGATAATTATTTGCGGATTGTACATTCGTACTTGACACAGATCATGAGCTTGCCATAGATGGCCAGCAGAGCACAGCTTGAACAGGTCTTGTTGTTTACCGGAATAAGCAACAGCATGGCATCCTGTAACAAAAATGCTGCAATGATCAAGCTGACATAATTTATCAAACCAGCTATCTCACGTGGCGCCACATATGCTATTAGTGATGAAAAACAAGAAGCTTGACTCGATCACATTGTTATAATGAACCAAGAGAAGTTGAACTTTTAACTTAACGAAAACTACCAAGTAAGCTAAGATAATCATTGAGCTCACTAGTATAGTAGGTACTACAACTCTACAAGAAAACGTACAGATTTTCTTAGCAGCCAGCTGATTTCAATGGCGGTCAAACAATAACCGCCAACTTTACCCTTTGTCTTAACTCTTAACGGCTAAAACTAGCCACCAAGTAGATACATATTTTGTTGGCGGCTATATAGAACCACCAAGGTTCGGAAGATTTCCTTGTGAGTTGTCCTAACCGACAAACAAATCTATATTTTTCTTGGTAGTTCGAACGCAAACCGCCAAGGAAAGCATCTCAGCATTCACTTCGTATTTTGAATTCTTCGCATTCACTTCCACCTCCTGCAGAATGCCATTGTTCAGACTAAAGGTTTGAATTCTCAGCATTTACTTCGTATTTTGAATTCTCCTTCAAATTTCCCCGTTGATTATGTGGGTGTTTCTTGGAATATAATGGTTCCTCTCCCCCCATCGGGACTATCTATATATTTGTCGACAAATATTGTCCTAAAAATTTATCATATAAATATAGTACAATTATAGACCGTCAAGGCCATATTTCTTGGCGCTTTGGAAAGTTCGCAATCTCTGTAGTTTTTTTTTGGTGATTTGACCACTGAGAAAACTTTTCCTCATGATTAGTAGCTAAGAAATCTGGATATCCCTGCCTCTCTAGCCTTGGTGTTTATTGCTTGGTCGGTGGCTGACAAAAATTATTACCTTGGCGGTTTTTGGCTGCCAAGAAAATTTTCTTGTAATAGGATCTTTTTTTTTTGTATTTAGTACTTCCTATTATTCGAATTTAGTGTTTTTACTAGTTAGTGTTTATTGTTATGTTAACATAAAATAAATTGATAAATTGAAAATTATAAAAGATAATATAAATGAAGTAGGAAAAAATTTACGAAAGTACCTCTTGATATCTAAATTTTACGCTAAAATTTTTAGTAGCTCAAGACACTTGTATGAGAGCGACCTCCTTAAGCTCCTCCTCGAGCTAGCCATGTCTGTCGGGGGAAAGCTACCAAAGACCAATTTACAAAGAACAGCAGCAGGTGAACTCGTGCAGTAAGACAATTTTCTTTAAAGATAGCCGCTCTTCACTAATCACCTGATTATTCGATTAATTAATAATTACTGCGGTTGCAATATTAAAAACCGGAGCTAAAACTAAATTTTAGTCGTGATTGAATTTGGCTCGCAGCTGTCATCCGGCAGGGACAAGCACACACGAGTTCGATCGACTTCGAGTTTTCCTGGGCAACGTCACCGGCGAACCGTACCTGCAGGTGCAGACCAACCTCTACGTACATTATATTGACGGCATCGGCAACCGGGAGCAAGACCGGTTCGACCCCACCGCCCACCGGCGACTTCTGCACCTCTGGTACGGTCGTCTTCCTCATCGGCGTCTACGAGAACAAGAACGACACTGCGCCTCGATCTTGATCTTATCGTGCGCGCGTCGATCGAGTTCCTACCCGTCCACGTCGTCTCCCGCGCCGTTCTTCTTGGGCGGCGCCGACGCCTTGTAACTCCGTCTTCCCGTGCGAGATCGAACTCGACGCAAACCGAGTGGCACGGTGACGAAGAGAGGCTGCCGTGTGGCGAGCCCCCACGCCACCAGGAAGCTCGCCATGGTGGCATGGTGCTACCCCTATATCCACGCGGCGCGCGCCCTGGCATCCCCGGTTGGTGAGGACAGGGAAGAGAGGCGAGCGAGGTGAGAGGAAGTCCCACGCTGATTTAGCACGGGTTGAACGAAACTGGCAACCATATTATCTTGGGATGAAAGTAGATATGGTTTTACAAGTCCAGGGACGGTCATATATTCGGAAATGCTACTGGGCGGGCGAGCGATCGATTCTCCACCCCCCCCCCCCTCTGGTTTTCGTTTTTAGCACCGCATTACTTTCCTATTTTAATAAATTTATGTATCTAAAGTTTATACACCTCAAGTTTACACATCTAAAGTTTGAGACCAAAAGTTTATAAGTCAAAAGTTTATATATCCGATTCAAATTTGAATTTGAATTCAAATATTTTTCATATATAGTATTTCTATACATCTAAAGTTTATACACCTAAAGTTTATATATCCAAAGTTTATAAGTCAAAAGTTTACATAGCCGATTTCAAATTTGAATTTGAATTCAAATTTGTTTATACATAAATTTTTCTATCTTTTTGTTTTTTAAAAAAATTTTTGTGGTGTACTATAATAGGAAAAGAAGGGGAGGAAGAAAAGGAAGAAGGCAGTGGGGGGCGGCGGGACCGATCGCTGGGCGATCGCCCTGGCGACCGATCGCCCATTAGCCCCCCCCCCCCCCCTATATTGCGGTGGAGGGATAAATTTTTAACTCGGTGACAAATTAAGAGACATAAAGTGAACTTATTGAGCCAAATTCGGCCTTCGGACGACGTTGTTCACATTTCACAATGGGCTGAAATTTGGCCTGCTTACTAATTTGAGCAGGCCGAATCCTTCAGTGTCTATTTATGGGCCTTTTAATGAGGCTTACCATATTAGGGGAAAAAGTACACCGAAGGTCCCTCAACTTGTCAGCGAGATAAAAAAACATACTCAAACCACAAAACTAGATATGCGATGTCCCTTAACTATACAAAACCGGTCATCCGAGGTCCCTTCATCCCGGTTTTTGTCCTACGTGGCGCTTTGACCACGGCCATCGATGGCTGAGTCAGCGTGAGACCCACGTGGGCCCCATGTGTCAGTCTCTTCTTCTCATCTCCTCTTCACCTCTCCCCTCTCTCTCTCTCTTCTCCACGGGCGGCGCCCGGCGCGCGCAGGCGGCGGGCGGCAGAGCGGCGCGTGGGTGGGCGCAGGCGGAGGGGCCGCAGCTGCACGGGCGGCTAGCGGGTGACGTAGCCACCATCGAAGCGGCACTTGCTGGAGGATGCGGCGGCACTCGATCTCTCCGTGGCGGACAGCGGGGACGGGAGGATGAGGCCGGCGGAGGCGGCGTGTGAGCGATGCGGAGTGGAGTGGAAGCGGAGGCGTGGCGGTGGCGGCAGGCTACGCCCCACGCGGCCGCGGCGCACCTCGGCGCCGAGCCGCTGCAGCTCGAGGTGCCCGGCTTCGTGCTGGAGCACGGCGCGGACGATGTTGCTCACCGTGAACACGATCTCGGCGACCTCCCGCCGGAGCAGCTTCCCGGTGCTCCCCGTCGTCTCCGCGAGCATCTTGATCACTTGCAGCGACCGCTTCACGGCCTTGGCGCACGACGGCGTGATCACGGCTGATCCGGCGCCGCTGGCGCCGCCGCCGATGGCGGAGAAGTCAATGATCTTGTCGAGGAGGCGTCTGTTGAGTATATATATTTCAGATTCAAGATAGATAGCCGCTTGAAACCTTCAAACGTCTGAGGCAACGCAACCATACATCTTTTCATAACAAGTGCTTCTATTCCAGTTAGTCTAACGAAGCTTGCATCATATAGTTTTTACTCCTATCTGCAACTTTTGTTTTGTCAAGTGTAACATACACATTGGACAGGTTAGGTGCATGCAGATGAAAGTCTTCAAAGGACCCTTTAACCTCTTAAACCTGTAGTGCTTGAGCTTGAATTCGGAGACGATTGATACCCTTAAAATGTTTCAAACGCAATGTGTTCAGCCGAGGGCATGAGGAGATCAGATTATTTATGTCACTGCCTGTTGAGGAGAAATATTTCAGATTCAGAACAATTAGCTGCTTAAAACCTTCAAACTCTCGAGACAAGCTGATGATGCATCTTTTCTATCTGTAGATATTCCAAATCACTGATAGAGAAGAGGCATGATGGAGTCTTTTAATAATTCCCACGGGAGAACTCAATTGTGATGGAACTTGGTTTTTTCCTTGACAGCATGTGCATCCACCTATCAAATACATCGCGTAGCCAATCTTGCTGCAGTTGTCGTGGTCGCGCGCCAGCTTCTTGATGATGAGTAGGCCTAGGAGGTTGCACTCCTCGTCGGCGATGTAGAGCAGCAACAACACCGACTCGATGGAGCCGGGGAAGCCGGCGACGCGGAGCGTGTTCCGCTTCTTGCTGGCGAGCTTGGACACGACGAGCGCGGCGGACGCCCTGGCGGCGGCCTCGGCGGCGCCGTTCCAGCTGAGCATCTCCACCAGCTGGTCCACCACCGCAGCCGACGTGCCGACCCGCCGGAGCGCGGCCTCGCCGAGCCGCGGGTTCGCCGCGACATTGACGAAGATGACGAAGGGAGGGGGAGAGAGAGATGAGGAAGGGTGAGAAGAGGGGAAAGAGGGAGAGGAGGCTGACGTGGACACATGACATGTGGGGCCCACGTAGACCAAAACTGGAATCAAAACCACCGAAGGACCTTGGGTGACCGGTTTTGTATAGTCAAGGGACCTCGCATATCTGGTTTTGCGGTTCGAGGATGTTTTTTATCCCGATGACAAGTTGAGGGACCTTCGGTGTACTTTTTCCCATATTAGGCCTGCTTCTGATATTTAACGTGCTAAATGAAATTTGGCCCACTTGAGAGGATTAACGAGCCAAAATTAGGCCTTTGTCGTATCTAGCTTCAATGGTCTAGTATACTTGTTTTAGGCTGAATGTAGGTGGATAAACAGGCTATATGGACCAAAGCCGAAATTTAGCAGAGCAAATAGCAAATCATGCCCAAATTAGGCCTCCCATTAACCTCCCATTAAAATAGTCCTTCTGTACCCACTAGACTAGTAGTAGAGATTGGAACTTGGAACTTGAGATATGGCTCGCCTGATAAATAGCAAAACCAACCGATAAAGGCTCGTCAAGAAAATTTACAGGATTTTTACAAAATTAAACACACATGTTTTAGTTTTCTTTCTATAATACAAAATCCCTCCGTTCTAAACTTTTCTCTTTTCCCCATATTCAGCCAGTATGTATCCACTGTCCCACCGATCTTTACATGTCAATTTCAACAGTAATAATAAATTTATAGTATACCAATTAATCAGCCAAATGAACATGAAAAACCTTTGATAATCTTACCAAGAAAGAATCAAACTTTCCATTCAAAATGTTGCAACAACCCAAATGCATATATATGTGAATTGATTCATTGATGGAAGATGAGATCATCACTTGGTGTGGAAGAGCTCCTCCATGTCCTCGAGGCTCCGCCCCCTGGTCTCCGGCAGGCAGGCGTAGATGAACACGAAGGAGGCGGCGGCGATGGCGGCGTAGAGGTAGAACGCCCCCGCCATGGTGATGGCGCCGTAGAGCGAGATGAACGTCATGGTGACCACGCCGCTGACGACGCGGTTCATGGCGGTGCCGACGCCGGCGCCCTGCCCGCGCAGCCGCAGCGGCAGGATCTCCGAGCTGTACACCCACGCCAGCGGCCCGATCCCGACGGAGAACGCGCACACGAACGCCACCACCACGGCGACGGCGGCGCCCGCCGCCACCGCCGCGTCGTCCCTCGCGCCGCCGAACGCGGCGAACACCGAGCCGAGAGCGAGGAGGGACGCCGTCATGCCGCCCGTGCTGGCGAGCAGCAGCGGGCGCCGCCCCACGCGGTCGGTGAGCGCCATGGCGACGAGGATGGAGCTCGCCTTGGCGACGCCGAACACCACGTTGAGCCCCAGGAGGAGGGTGTTCGACGCCACACCCGCCGCGGCGAGCACGCGCGGGCCGTACAGCACCACGGAGTCGATGCCCGACGCTTGCTGGAAGAACTGCAGCGTCAGCACGATGGCGAGCACCCGCCGCACGCCGGGCTTGGTCGCCACCTCCTTCCACGCGCCGCCGCCGCCGTTGCCGTTGCCGGCAACGGAGCCGGCGGCGGCGACGACGTCCTCGATCTCCTGCAGCCGCTGCTCGGCCTCGGCCGGCGTGTCGGACGTGCGGTCGAGCACCACCCTCGCCTCGCCGCGCCGCCCCTTCATCGCCAGCCACCGCGGCGACTCCGGCATGGTGAGCACGCCCGCCGCCAGGAACACCGTCGGCACCACGCCGGCGGCGAACATCAGCCGCCACGACAGGTGCACCGGCAACCCCGAGAAGGCGAAGTTCGACACGTAGCTCAGCATCACTCCCCCATTGATAAATATCTTCAAAAAACAAAAACAACACAAAACAATCATAAAATTCAAAACTAATTTGCCCAAATTCGATCGAAATTTAGTAACTAAATCACTCCCCCATTGATAAATATCTTCAAAAATCAAAAAAAAACAACACAAAATCATCATAAAATTCAAAACTAATTTGCCCAAATTCGATCGAAATTTAGTAATTAAATCACTCTCCCATTGATAAATATGTTCAACAAACAAAAAAACACAAAAACCATCACAAAATTCAAAGCTATTTTGCCCAAATTCGATCGAAATTTAGTAAATTAAAAGAAGTTTGGGATATGAATGGGGGTGACCTCGGGGAGGGAGGAGAGGAGGCCGCGGGAGGAGGCGGGGGAGATCTCGGCGGCGTAGACGGGGGCGATGACGAGGGCATAGCCGACGCCGATGCCGGCGACGAACCTCCCGGCCATGAGCGCGGCGTACCCGCCGGCGAGCGACATGACGAGCGGGCCGGCGAGGAAGAAGCCGTTGGTGAGCACGATGGTGAGCCGCCGCCCCAGGCGGTCGGAGGTCCACCCGGCGAGCAGCGCGCCGACGAGCGAGTAGATGTTGATGGCCCCCGAAAGCACCTCGATCTGCGCGTCGCTCACGCCCAGGTCCTCCGCCATGAAGATCTGCGCCCCGCTCGTCACCGCCACGTCTGCAAGAACCAAACAACGAACGTCAATGGCGGCGTCGGCGGCGCGCGCGCGGCGAGGCTAGCCGACGGTGTGATCGATGGTGTGCGTGCGTACTGTAGCCCATGAGGACGGACGTCATGGAGGCGAGGACGGCGCAGAAGAAGGGGTACTTGTTGCGGCGCGGCAGCGAGGCGGCGGCGGCGGTGGCCGGCTTGGAGGAGGCGGCGAGCAGCCGCGCCTCGACGTCCGGCGCCATGGCTGCGGATTACCAAGCTATAGCTTAATTAGCTACAACAGTATGCAGTATGGCTATATATATCTGGATGTTTTTTTCTTCTTCTTTTTTTCTCTTTTTTTTCTTTTGTTTTGGAGGGTTTTTTTCTTCTTCTTCTTCTTTTTTTTTCTTTTTGTTTTGGAGGTTTTTGAAAGGAGTGTAATGAGAGAGATGGAGTAGGATGTTTACGTGAAGAAATGAATTCAAAAAAAATTAAAGATGAATATTTTTGATGTGTTGATGACTAGGCAAGTGGTGTGGCGTTGATTTATACTAGACAAAATTGCTAGCAACCACATGGTCCATGAGAGGAAAAGATGTGGATTGCAATAACAAAAGGAATAGGTGATGATATCTTGTGAGAGTTTTTTTGGCTAGCGATACACCTTCAAATGTCATGGTAGTGTCACATCAGATTTTACTCCTAGTGTTCCCTCAAAAAAAAAAAATTTACTCCTAGAGGGTGTTTTAAGTTTGTCCTAACTCCTAACTTAAACTTGTTATATTTGATCAAATTAATAGGAAAACATAACATCTACAATACCAAGTTTGCTTCGTTAAATCGAACATCGAATGTATCTTAATTTTATGTTAGAAATATGACCGGTTTTTATAAGCTTGATCAAACTTAAAACAAGTTGACTCAAAGCTAAAACACCTTACAACACGGAATAGAGGAAGTATTTGTTTGGCAATATCAGTTAGATGGCATATTGCACGCACTCGCAGGTTCATAGTTTTTTCATTCTTGGACCGTAGGAGAAATGTCGTAGCAATTGTGATTGATTTTTGTTTTGGGCTTAATTTCGGGGTATAGTTGTTATTAGTCATTAATGATTGAATAACATTTTCGAAAAGAAAATTTGAAGTCCTTGTATTAGGAAAACTATAGTTTTTATTTGTTGTGATAGAGTATGGTTTATAATGTAAGTGTTGATCGGACACATATCACAAGCCATGTTCTTGTGTTGTTGTATTACAGTTGGAGTACTGTTTTGTTTGTCATTAAAACATAAAACTACTACCTCCGTCCAAAAGGAATGTATTTGTGCGTACCTGGACAATCCAGGTGCATCCGTGCATGCAGCCAGAAATGTATTCTTTTTGGACGGAGGTTGTATAACTTTTTATTTGGCATTAAGAGATAGTACTTTTGAGTGTCGCTCAAACAAAATGTCACACACCTTCACAAAATCATTTCTATGTAGATTATTAAATTGGAAAATGACGAGTTTTACTTGTCGTAGGGATATAGGAGTTTCCTATGTGCTAGGGTGGTACTTGGATTGCTTGCCACATGCTCATGATGTGTATAGTTTTGGCCTTTGAACTCAAAGCACATGGGAGAACAGGAATGGTCAGTGAATGTATTTGTTTTGTTGTTTTGTTGTATGGGAGAAATGGAATAACCACATGCTTGTTGAAGGTTCCTCTTTTCTTTAGATGCATGTTGAATTATTTGTACAACTCTGTTTGTTGATGATGATGGAAATGATTTTCGTTTGTTAATTTGTTGGATTTGGCCATTTTGGGTAGTTGTGGTTAAGTGCTAATTTGGGGGCAAGATGACTTTAATTTATATACCTTAAGCAATTGGATTATTTTGATGAATAGTCTAAGCTGCCTAACATCACCATGGATTTAATGAGTATCCATGTCTAGTGGAATAGGTAATAACTGCTAATATCTGTACTAGAATCCATCTAGCAATAGATCAAAACGAACTACTCGTTCCGTCCTAAAATAATTACAGTTTTGCACTGTTTATGTTCAACATTTGACCATTCATCTTATTTGAAAATTTTATATAATTAGTTTTTTTAGATGATAAAGCATGAATAGTAATTTATATGTGACTATTTTTAAAAAATATATTTATAATTTTTTTAAATAAGACGGACGGTCAAACGTTGGACACAGATATCGACGGCTGCACTTATTTTGAGACGCAGGTAGTACTATGTATTTTGGTTGTAGGGCTTAGTTCTCTATTTGATTGTCCATTTGACCTGATTAATGATTCCTTTTGAACTATAACGGGTGCTTTTCTGTATTTATCTGAATGTCGTTCCTGTTGCTTTTCTGTATTTTTGAATGTTTTTACTGATTATTGTGGAGCATTTTTACTTATGGTTGTCCACTTGAAGTTGAAGAGTAGCCAGGGCAAGAAACCCCATCTATTTGGAGACATAAAAGAGCCATGATTGGTCTTGTCCATTTCTTGCTGAGATCTCACCATCCATAAAATATCTTTGAAAAATTTAAGGGTGTGCTCTTGATTAAACAAAATGGTTGTGTGGAGTGTGGACCATTCACTGATGCTGATGTGTTATTATTATTGTCCTTGAAAGATTTGTAGTACTCAAACAGTGCAAACTAAGATATGTTCTTGCATGTAAGCGAGAAAAGGACTTTGTGTACAAAATGAACTCTCTATGACAAGTCAATATGGCTGCGTTCAATAGAATGGGTTGGGAATCCATCCTCTACGTACGGAAAACGGAGTAGTCCATTAGTACATGATTAATTAAGTATTAGCTAATTTTTTAAAAAAATAGATTAATTTGATTTTTTTAAGCAACTTTCGTATAAAAACTTTTAAAAAAAGCATCATTTAGCAGTTTGAAAAGCGTGCGCACGGAAAACGAGATAGAGAAGTTGGGGAGCTTCAGGTACGAACGCAGGAGCTCAATCAAATCTGGAGTATAATGTCCTGAGAACAAAACTCATTTTCCAACCTACTCCTCTGAAACGTGATTTAGCAATCTAGTCAACATAAGGATTTAATTGGTTCATAGGGTCCGTGTTAAAATACCAAGCAAGCAATTAGGCTCGTTCGGTAATGAGTTTAGGGGTGATGATGTTTTCTATACTTCTAAACAATGTGTTTTTTAAAATACATTTTATATAGAGGTTTCTTTAAAAACTTAAATAAAACCATCTTTTTAAGTTTGTAATAATTACTCCCTCCATCCAAAAGAGTTGGACATATTTTATATTTTAGTTTTTCCAAATAAGTTATTTATATTTGAAGTCTATATACATCTAAGACTTAAATGGAGAGGTAAATTAAATGTTTGATCAGAATCCGAGGAGTCATCTTAATACTCATTGGTTGAAACGTGCATACACTTTTTTGTTACCTGCAACATGAGTTAATTTCTCCTTAATCTTGGTAACAAAAGTAATAGGTAGAGTATAACTTTTGTGGAAGGAGGGAGCAATAATCAATTAAACGGATTGGGATGTTCTGACGTGAAGTTAGAGGAACGTGGTGACTGACATATGGGCCCCGCCGCTCGCAGACCCACCTATCATTGACCGTGTCAGGGGGAATTTCACATCAGAGGATCCGCTTCCCAATTAAACATATGCTAATGGCTTGCCTTATTTCGTGTGCCGTGAAAAATCGCACTCCAAGCCCACTACCGAACTTCATCAAACATTTCCGCATGTGTAGTTGTGTACCTGGCAGTAGTTATTTAGTTATGGGGGTGTTTAGATCTAGGGGTGTAAAGTTTTAGCGTGTCGCATCGGGTATTATACAAGGTGTCGCATGGGGTGTTCAAGCATTAATAAAAAAAGTAATGATAGAATCCGTCGATAAACCGCGAGACGAATTTATTAAGCCTAATTAATCCATCATTAGCAAATATTTACTGTAGCACCACATTATCGAATCATAGAGTAATTAGGCTTAAAAGATTCGTCTCGCAAATTAGTCGCAATCTATACAATTAGTTGTTTTTTAGCCTATATTTAATACTTCATACAGGTGTTCAAACGTTCGATCTGACAGGGAAAAAAAAATTTGAGGTGGGATCTAGACATGGCGTAAGCTAACTTGCATTCACAAGAATAGAATTCCTATTCTGATTTCAATGCAAGGCAATAATATCTCTAACTTCACAAGGACTGCATGGACCATTAGTTTTTGGGTGAACCTGATGAGATTGTTCACAAGAACTACGCAGAAGCATCACAGATCAGAAAGAGATTCGAGATCCATTGGAAAATTCCAGAGATTTTTGCGCCCCTGTGAAGATGATTGTGATAGAGCCATGCCCAGGAATTACAGCCTTGGAGTATCATGACATATGCTTAGAATACAAACCAGCTTATCTTTCATGCCCAAAAGACAGACACATTCACATTTCCAGATTTTAACAGCCTATGGGCATGTACGATGGTCTTTATTACTGGTCTCTCTATTATCGTGCAAGTAAATTTGATGATATGTAAGAAAGAGAAAGGAGGAATGAGAAATATGGTTATTATGCATAACAAAGAAAGGAAAGATGAGTAAGAAAATTGTTTTTGATACATTAATAGTAGAGACCATATTGTCTTCAACTGTTGTATGACATTAGACTCTAAATAGCGTAGAGCTCATACCCGTCTCTACCTTTGTACATGCCCTAACAGTTTATCTGGATCATATATAAATATTCTGGATAATTTTGTTAACAACACGTTTGCATACCAATTTTTGTTAACTATTAACTTATCAAAACTTGAGCCAACACATTTGCATACCCTATCAAACAGAGAAGGTTTGATGGCATAAACCATCATGATGTTTTGTCTAATAGCTAGTTTTTCGTATTACATATGCATTTGCTCAAGGTGCATATTGAAATGCAGAAGAGGAACTCGTAGTGATCAACTGAAAATCACTGCATAGGCTTGCGTAACTGCAGGAAAACAGAATACTACAGAAAATAACAAAGAACAATGCTAATTATTAGTCTCCAGATCAAAGTTCAATTATATCCATTTAAGTTTAAAGTCTGTAAGATTCAGGTACCAACATCTAGTTTAGATTTAGTAAAATGCAAACGGACACAACATGGACCCTCTACACGATATCATCCAGGAACAAACTTCACTACAAAGTACAGGTACAGCCTCTCTCTCAGACACAGCATAAATAACTGAATTTAGCTCCAATTTAAGCCATCCCGCCACTAGTTGCCGTCCTGATTATCTGGAACAAGGCTGCAAGACAACCAAATGTTAGAGACTGTCATTTCCATCCGTTTTTTGACAACTTTGTAAGGAACACAGAGTTGATAAATGAAGTTTGTGTTGCATATTGTACACGGATAGACAGAACAGGCACGTGTATGAAGCAAAAGTATGACAGAATTCTACTGAAACACAGAATAGGGAAACATGTAAGTGAAAAGTCACAAGAGAGAAGCAGCTTTACATTTCCTAATTTCAACTGTTATAGCATGTAGGCCAGAAAAGGACTTTGTACAAAATGAACTGTTATCAACAATCAATACATATGTTCTTTGGATATACTGTATTGGGAAATATGGGAAGTGAAAGCTGAGAATAATTGATGTATCTTAGGAGGAACTTAAGCAAAAAGCTCAATTTTCCATTATATTTTAGATGGTGGCTTGAAAAATTGCAGAGGGTATTAACAATTTAACATTTGGACCATGGCAGGAAAGGAAATAGGCATTACTCAGGAAATTAATTTGTTGAATTGACAGTTCTAACACATTGTAAATGTGATAGTAGTCACAGTTTACATTTCCTTAAGCACAGGCCACATATTTAACATATAAAAACAAACAACATCCCTGAATGAATGTACTTTCTATTCATCATGGATAATACTCCAGATTTTATGGTGGTTAACACTACAAGAAAGTTCAGAAATATGTCACTATATATGGTTCAACAACCAACATGTTTACAATGCACTATCAAATGAAAAATATCCAGCCATCTAGCGGCGAAAAGACACCTTGGCCAACCATGTTTGGAAAACCTCAACCACAAACTTATGAGTGATAAGAAATATCTTGTTCAACAAGTCAGACAGCTAACATGGACAGTGGAAAAGAGAACCTTTCCTAAGGAGGTACAAAGTCAACCTAGTGGTAAGTAAATGTTACAGGAGGCCTTCAGTGCAAAATGCTAACTCAGCAGTCATAAAGCTAGTCAGATTGATTTCATAAAGCTGAAGATGCATATATACTATTTTGTGCATGTGCATTCCTGCGAACCACACCACAAGGGATACTGAAATATCAAACAGACAGGAATAGGAAAGTGAAGGGCCAAAGCTTACATGATCCAATGACGACAAAAATGAAGAACCCAAGCACCATGGGTCCAACAGGGTAGTCATTCCCCTTCTTCACAGTAGTCTCAGGCACTGAACCCCTCTTCGTGATATTCTTCTGGAACTTTGCGCTCTTCCTGTCAGCAAGACGCCTTGAGGTAGTCTGAATGCAATGAAATAGTTTAGGATACAGTAAAAAGAAATTGCTTGAAGTGGACAAATATAACATAAGGACAGAACGTATTTGCATTCTGCTAACCATAAGGAAATAACATAAAAAGGTAGTGACATTATCCCGTAGGAGGAAACGACAACAGCTGAATGATGTCAGATCAAACTTAGTATCACTTCTATCATTACTAATGAAGTAATGATAAAACTTCAGAGTATCTGGTAAGCTACCCCTGAAAATGCTTACTAATAAAACAAAATAAATTTTATCATTTCCCTCTAACATAACTACTCAATGACCCAAAGGAGCTGTTGAAGACCACAATTGTCTTAATTAGAAACAAATATATATAAATAAGTAGTTCAACAACTACAATTCTCACCATAGAAAAAATAACTAAACCCAAGGAGAACACTGATTATTATATTATATATATCATTGTAGCACTCATCAGAAATACAGAATTCAGTAATAAGTACGAGCCCACAACTCAAGACAAGTGACCGGTGGCAACAAAGGACCCAATTATATCCAGAATTATCCCTATTTTCTTAAAACAGACTGCTCCGCATTTCTCATTTCTAACACCAAACAACATTTCCTGCTAAGATTTCAACTTTTCAAGGCTTATATGAATTTCTCATCTAAAATTGCAGGAATAAGCATGTCATGGCCGATATATGGTACTGAAATATTGCATCCGTTTCTTATAATTCATTTTTTTGGAGATGAGCACATCATAGCTTAATTGTATAAATGCCACAGCAATTCCTATTTCTTTTCAATTCATTATAATCGGTTCAGCAGTGCAATTTTTATTTCTTTTCAAAAGCTTAATCGAAATAATTTCCTACCAGATCGTATTCATTGGCTGCACAACTGCATGAGTTCAACCCACACAACTGAACTCCGCAAAAATAAAATCTACCACACTAAGCTCAGAAACATATCGACGAAACCACAGATCCACCCCCTGAATCGTGCCTATCCAGCAAAATCTACAACAGCAATCAACCAAAAGCAGGAAAAAAAATCGAAGGACAGACATCACCGCTCCTGTCTTCCCCCCTAAATCATCTCTATTCCATAATTCCATAATGTGGATGATACGAAACCCCAACGAAGCGGGAGAAATCAACAAAACCCTGGCTAAAATTCGAGGTCAGATGTCGCAGACACGCACGCAGATCCATATCCAAACCGCGGCCCAAATCCCCTCATTTCAAAACGCAACCCCCACCGATCAATTCCCCACGGATCGACCAAAATCGCTCCACCCCGGAACCACACATACGCATCCACACATCTCAGCCTCTCAGATCACACGAAATAATAAAACTAAAACTAAAAAAAAAATAGCGCGAATTGAATCGCGAAATCCTAAACAATCCGAGGGTAAAAACATTTCAGGCCTGAGAAGGGGCTCTGCCCCCCTAACCAAACTCACCATCCTCGTGAACGCCGGTGATGAACTCGCCGGAGTCGAGAGGCGTTCGCGGCGGCGGAGAAGCCGGAGGGGAGAGAGAGAGAGGCAGCAGGAGCAGTGTGGGGCGATGCGGGAGTTTTGTGGGGGAGAAAAAAAATTGCGAGGGGTTTTATACAAAATCGAACCGTTCTTTGTGGGAGTCTGGACTGTTTCCCCGGGGGAGGGTGGGATATGGCTGGACCTGGTCCATAGTCCGGAGCGATGTGAACCACCCGTTATGCCTCGAGATTCGTGGGGTGGGTGGTGGTGCGGTGGGCGGGGTCCATAGGATAGGTAGGCGTGCACGCGACCGACCGGGGATGGGGGTGGCGGGGGCGTGACGTAGAAGGCAAACGTTCTAGAAGTTTCCTTGGATGGGCCTTGATGTACTGGGCCGTGACGCAACCTCTTGAGCCGGCCCAAATTTGGCATGCCGCCTCCCGCCTGCGACGGTACTACCTCCTTTGCTGGAAAAAGTACAAGGTCGCTCAACTTCTCATCGAGTTACAAAATCATCCCCGAACCACAAAACCAAGTATCTAAGTATCTGACGTCCCTCAACTCACAAAACCGTTCATTTTAAGTCTCTTAGTGGTTTTTTTTTTTACCCCGGTTATATCCTACGCGGCGGCTGAGTCAATGCGGGACCCACGTGGGCCCCACATGTTAGGACGCCATGTAAACACACTCTCTCTTCCCCCTCCTCTCCCTTCCTCACTTTCTCTCTCTCTCTCTCACTTCTCCTCTGCAGGATCACGGCCGGTAGGGGAGGAGTGCCGGCGGCTGGCGGAGGAGGAGGTACGGTGCGGCGGGTGCGGCGGGTGCGTCCGGCGGCCAACAGGGGAGGAGGGCCAGCGCGACGGGCACGGCCGGCGGCCGGCATGGGAGGAGGCCCTGGCCCAGCGCATGCGGCGGGGGCGTCTGGCGGCCGGCGGGGGGGAGCGCAGCGGAGAGGAGGGCCGGTGCGACGGGCGGCGGGGAAGGAGTGGGGCTGGGCTAACAATTGGAGGGGAGAGGAACAAAGGTGGAGACGGACGCGGCGGCGGCGCCACCAGCGACGGCCTCTTCCTCGCCCTCGCCTTGCGTCATCTCGCTTTCCGCTCTGCTCGACGGGAGGCGACTCCAGCGGTCGCCCGCACGTCCTCCTAAACCTGGCGGCATTGTCCCTCGTTGGCGGCGGCGACGCTAGCTGGCGAAGACGAGTGGGGAGAGAAGCAGCGGCCGACGGAGAGGAGCTTGGCGTTGGCAGTGGCGGCCGTCGGCTAGACCCAGCGGGCGTCGTCCTTTGCCAGGAACGTGTAGCGGTGAGACCGGACGTCGAGCCCGGCGGGCTTGTCGGAGAGGTCGAGATCGACTCCCATGGCATGGGCGAGCTCCCCGTTGCTGTCAGAGATGAGGAGCACCTCATCACGGCGGCATCATCCGCGACTTTGCAGAATCGCCAGCCTCCCCGCTTCGCCCCGTCGGCCTCCTCCCCACCTGCCGGTTGCGGTGGCAGTGGCGGTGGCGGTGGGGCGGCGTGGAGGGAGGCCCTCCTGGTCTGGTGCTCCCGCGCCGTCGCTTCCTCTCATCTTCTTCTCCATGGCCACTATAAATACACAATACACCTTGCCATGCACACTCCCAGGCCCAGCACACAGCAAGCAGCAGTAGCAGCGGCAAGCTCGAGCTAGCTACAAGTACAAGCTAGCAGCCTAGCAAAGCTCGATCGATAGCAATGGCGGCGAAGGCGGTGCTTGTTCTGGTGGTGCTTGTTCTGGCGGTGAGCCTCCTCACCGTGGCCGTGGTGGCGAGCGCCTGTGGCTCCAACTGCCCGCTGAGGCCGACGCCGACACCCAGCACCGGGTCGTCGTCGAGCCCACGCGACGCGCTAAAGCTGCGCGTGTGCGCCAATGTGCTCGGCCTCTGCTGCTCCCTGCTCGACGGCCTTCTCCCACGTCGCAGCCGCCAACCGCCGCCTCCTGCCTCGCCCCGGCGGCCTCCTCCCAGCTGCCATCCAGCTCGCCCAGAGAAAAGAAGAGTGAGAGAGAGAGAGGAGGAGGAAGGGAGAGCCGGAGAGAAGGGGGAGAGAGAGAGGATGATGACGTGGTATACTGACACATGGGGCCCACGTGGGTCCCACGCTGACTCAACCGCCACGTCGGACAAAACCGGGGTCAAAACCATCGAAGGGCCTAATGTTACCGGTTTTGATTAGTTGAGAGATGCCGGATATCTGGTTTTGTGTTTCGGGGACGATTTTGTAACTCGATGACAAGTTGAGGGACCTTCGATGTACTTTTTTCCCTCATTTGCTTGAGAAATTGTTATAGCTTAAGACAACTTTGTAGTTTAAAATTGTTATATTTTGTGACGAATAGAGTAACAGTTTTTACATGGCCAGTAACGGTCCATCGCTCTTAAATTTACGAGTGTTTTAGCTTTCAAGTTTGCTAAAAATGCAGGAGGACAAGTTGGCATTGGGATGAAGTTATAGGGTGGGTTTGGTTCGTTAACATACTAAATATTTGATAGTATCAAATTCTTGATAAGTATTGGTATGTACTATCATTTCATTTCTTTTAAGTAGGATAGAGTTGTAGTACGAATGTTTGGATTGGCAGAGGATTACTACCAATGTGAAGTCAAATTGATTTTAGGCATTACTAATTATTTGGCTTCAAATCGAATAGCCAATATTACTATTCAAGCTATCAATAGTAGGACATATTTTGTCATCAATTCAAAATAGCCCATGGTAAGATTAAGCCATTTTTTTTAAAAAAAATAATGTTAGAGCTTCTGTAGTGAGGCCAGTATAGCTATCCATGTAGGGGCGGTTTGATCAACAACCTAAAAATCCGACCAGGTCACAAATGGGCGGTCTACAATCTGATCGGCATTGGCCACATGGTCTAACCGACAGACTTAAGTTCAAGTGCAATTATAGTACATCTCGTCTTTTAAAAACTAATTGATCTCTAAACCTACTAAACATGTAGAGACCATGGTATTACATGAAAATATCTTACTACGATCCAACATATAATTAATTAGCTACTCGAATGGTCCTTTTTCTCTACCTTTGCCGTAGTTTAGTGCTTCGTCCATCTACATTGGTTTGCTCTATAAGCAGCGTGGAGCCACCATCCACCATCCGGGCTCACTGTCAAATACACTGTTAAAATTTTATTTTATTTGAAAGAATTAAAGTTAAAAATATTATAGCAAATATTAGGTATATTTGAGTTTTCCTGTGCTTGGAAAGTTTTCTAGGTCCACCACTATCTACAAGGGCATCCTCAATGTTTGTGGTGTAGTGTAACCTTAAGGTGGGCCTTATGAATAGTGAGCCATTGTTATAGCCATACCCATAATGCTATGGTTAGAATTTAGCCACAAGATGGCCCACATAGAATGGAAAAATAATTGTTTCATCTCTTGTTCATGAAGTGAATGAGAGAGAAAATATTTTCTTTTTGCTTATGGGAGAACTTAAGCATAAGCTGCATCCTAAGCTAATGCTACTTTCCACAATGTATATGGCTCACTTTACAAGTGCAATCATTGCCTTAAGGTCACCTTTTTCATACATTGTGGTTGCCCTAAGTGTCTTTCTTAATTTACCGTGATGGTGAGGATCTATAGGTTTTTCTTGAAATATAACTATTTGTTGTAGTATGCGAAAGTTACATACTCAAATATAAACATTTGTTAAATTTTGAGTATATTAGATTAGGAGCTACTCCTTGTGTCCAAAAAAAGTCAAAACGTTGGGTTTACGTGCCAACGTTTAACTGTCTGTGTTATATAAAATTTTTTTATAATTAGTATTTTCATTGTTGTTAGATGATAAAACATGATTAATACTTTATGCGTGACTTATCTTTTTAATTTTTTTCATATTTTTTTAAAATAAGACAGATGGTCAAACGTTGGACACGGAAATCAAGGTTTGTCTTTTTTTTTTTGGACGGAGGAAGTATACGTGAAGTGGTACCAGATTTGAGACCCATTAACAGAAGGCGATTTGAGTGGACTCACGCATGCGGACGTGCCTGCCGCACTCACACGGTGTCCATCGATTGATTCACGCCGACACCAACCTTAATAGTCTTTTAAAAAAAAAGACACCAACCTTAATACGTCATTAACCAGTACTCCATATAAAAAATTTTGGTTAGATATGATACTTTTCAGTACAGTGAATCTGGACAGCTTTCATGTCTAGATTTATTGTAATAGGATATGTCACGTCCAACCAAAATTATTTATATTTAGGATGGAGGGAGGGAGTATTAAACAGGCGATTTGGTCGTCGGCAAATCTGACTTAATTATTATCATCCACAGCCATAAGCCCATAACAGTTATTACCAACGATTTAACGAACTTAATTACGTGTCAGTGAGCCAGTCTCGCTTAATTTAATTCTGAAACTACAAAGAAATTAAACTCCATCGAAGCAGCTAAACTAGCCTTGCCTACCACGTGTTCGCGCCATTGCCGGAGACGGCGCCGGCGCTGCTCTTGCGGCCGCCGCCGCCGCCGCCGTAGAGGCGGAACAGGTTGAACGCGGAGACGGCGGCGAGGAGCACGGCGGCGAGGCCCGCGGCGACGGCGGCGGCGAGGCCCTCCCCGACGCGGCGGCAGAACGCGCCGTAGAGGCCGCAGACAGGCATCCACTGCAGCTCCGGCTGCCCGCGCTTCCCCACCACCGACGACTGCAGCGCCGCCGCCGTCGCCGCCATCAGCGCGTACGCCACCGCCTGGTCGCACGAGAACACCGACCACGCCACCACCGCCGCGCCGCCATTGCTGCCGCCTTTCCACGCCGCGGCCGCGGCGCACCGCGCCAGCTGGAGCAGGCTGTACACGGCGGCGGCGCCGTGGGCGGCGACGAGGAGGACGAGTGCCTTCATGTCCGTGAACCTGGCCTTCTTCTCCAGCGAGAAGAAGGTCCTCGTCTGGCTTCCCGTGCCCACCAGCGCCGCCGCCAGCGCCGCCAGGGCGCACACCGCGCACCGCAGCGCCACCTCCGCCACCTTCGCCTTCCTCTCCAACCCCATCGCCGCCGCCATGGCTAACCTCAGCTTAGCTTTAGCTGCTCACCGGCGAGGTTGTTCAGTTGCGTTGTCGTCGACATGAGCGATAAGATGGCGCCATCGATGGGCCATTTTATAGTGGAAAAAATAGTACTCCCCCCCCCCTCCATTTTATCATTTTTAATTACAGCCATAAATTTTTGTGTTCAATGTTTAACCATTTATTTTATTTAAAAAATTATGATTAGTATTTTTATTAGATAATAAAATATAAATATTATTTTAGACGTGTCTTATTTTTAATTATTTTATAATTTTTTTAAATAAGACGGTTAAACGTTGTATATAAAAACTTAAAATGGAATGGAGAGAGTAATCAACTAAGCATGCAGTAGTGGGAATGTGGGATCTGTGGGCAGTGCCTGTAGCTTTCTTGCATCCTCTTTTTTTTTAATTCATCTAGTTATTATTGCCATCATCACTAGAAAGTGTTCTTTCCCAACAAGTGAGCAATAGTATATTTTACAGGTGCACGCCAAGACCAGCTTTAATTTGGTGGAAAATGGCTTCACACCATGGCCCTCCCAACAAACTACATCTGGCCCCATAGCTTGGTTTTTTCGTGGAATAAGTAAAACGATATATTTGCAAACGAAAAGTAATTTGTAAATAAAATTTTTATACTTTGATGAAAAAACCTAAAATCAGCTTCAAGCTTAAGGTTGAAAATTTAATTTTTAGCTGATAGGTATAAATATAAGCGAAAGGATGAGGCCACATATGTTTGTATATTATGCTTTATCTCTAGAAGGAATAGCTTTTTTTAGATGTCTGGATTTGCTATTCAAGTTGCATGAATTTTAACTACAAGCAGCATGCTTATTATTAGTGCCTAGTACTCGAAACATAAAACCTTATTTTCAAAAAAATAAAATAATAAAAGGTACTTCCTTCGTTCTAAAAATGAAATTATTTTGGAACGAATGTAGTATAAGAGTAGGGTTTTTATCAATCGCATCGACATATAAGAAATGCTGCCTTTGTTTGATTTAGATTTTTGATTGTATTGTTGCATAAATTATCTGCTTGATTATAGGAATGTTATATAATTTATAAGAAATAAACTAAATAAATAGCTCAAGTCAAGTGATCTAATAGCAATAAAGTAGAAGAAAGTTTTTTAAGAGAACGTAGTTTTCGAAGCATAGAAAATAATCCGGTGAATAATTTATTATAGAAAAAAAATAGTGCCTCATCAAGGACAAATTAACAAGAACATAAACCTCAAAAGGCAAAAACAAGTTAAAAATTGCATCCAATGTCGATTTACCGAAGCCCTATTCGGCCGAAATTTATCTTCTAAAGTAAGCAACTGAAACAGGTGCACAGGAAATCCCCTGCACGAGAACCTTCGTGCGATCATGTCGCCTTCAGATTTCGCGCTGATCCTGCGATTATGATTAGAATTTAATGGCTGATCCAACGTGTCATCACATTGAATTTCGCAAAAAAAAAGAGTAAATTTACTCACGAGTAAGAGGTGTCGCGTGCTCGCATGCTTTGCCAAGACGTGCCCTGCACTGCATGATGCTAGCTTTGAGCTACTAACTCTCCTAGGTTTGTGTTAAATGCAGCTAGCGAATGCGTGCGTTTGCAGAAGAGAGATTGAAAGGGCAATAGGAGTAGGAGCACTAGGGCACGCTCAAAACAAGGCGATAATGTGATTAATGTCACATTGATGCGTGGGCGACGTGTCATTGCCATATGCCCTACATCTTTGGACTGGCTGTGTTTAGTCACCTTTAAACTTCTAAAAATTCCGTCACATCAAATATTTGGATACATGTATAAAATATTAAATATGGACGAAAAAAATCAATTGCATAATTTACATGTAAATTGCGAGATGAATCTTTTGAGCCTAATTACGTCATGATTTGATAATATAATGCTACAGTAAATATTTGCTAATGATAGATTAATTAGTCTTAATAAATTCACTTCGCAGTTTACCAGTGGATTATGTAATTTGTTTTGTTATTATACTACATTTAATATTTCAAATGTATGTCCGTATACATCAGAAAAATTTTGGGCATGCCAAAGTGGAAATGACGCATAGATCTAGTAGTGCTTGCTTGACATGTGCCACAAAATGATTCATCCAGAAACAGCTGATTAATTTGTAGAATGGCAAATCTATATTTGATCTGTTGATATGGTTCCATTTGTTTTGTTAACTCTTGAAAAAAAAATCAATTTCAGTCCCTGAATTTGTTTGTTTTCAATTTGTCCCCTAAAAAAGATCAATTTCAGTCCCTGAATTTCAAAACAATATAGAACTTGTCAATATACTATCAATCATCAGCAGAAAACTGGTGAGTGTTGTCAAAAAGGGAGTAATGAGAGGCAGAGGAGCATGGCTGAGATAGTGGAATATTAGGTGTCACAAGGGTAGGAATATGGGGGCAGAACACAATTCTAGGTTTCACATTTGCACAAAAGCCATGTGGGTCATCATCACATGATCACATTCATGCCCACCAAGAAGAAGAGACAAATCTCACAAGTTTAGCTTCATTCACATTTCCAGGATTGTATGTATGGTGGATGCTACTCTCCTTGTACCAGCCATTTAAGAGAGTGTTTGGGAGAGAGAGGCTAAACTTTAGTCCCTGACTTATGCTTTTGTGAGAGGGACTAAAGTTTAGTCCCTAGTTCCCAAACACCCCCTAAGGACCATGCCCTGTTTAGTTCCAAAGTTTTTTTTTAAACTTCCAACTTTCCATCGCATCAAATCTTTCATACACACATAACTTTTCTATCACATCGTACCAATTTCAACCAAACTTTAGTGTGAACTAAACACAGCCCAGCCATGGAAGTTGCCAGTGCAGTGTGGTACAGACTGACACTTCTCTTGGATCACGCAGGCTTTTCCAGAAGTATGTCTCCTCATGAAGATTCACAATTTCACATTTAACCAAATAGTAAATGACAGGGTTACGTACAGAAGTTACAACACAAATTATACAAATTATTCGATCTAACAATGTCAGAAATGGTCATACATGATAGAAGTTCTTTTTTTGGCTATTACAGAGTACAGGGTGCTTCAGCTATTTCTCATCCATGCTCAACTGCAAACACCGAAGCTAAGTATATATTGGATCCTACGATAGCACACCGTTAGCTCCAATAATATTGTTACAACGACTTTTGCTAACAATTTACACCGAAGGAAATCAGCGTAGGAGTACATCAGCACAAGGACACCTAAGATTCACCAACCTGAATCGTATGCAGCTCTGCTGCTCTTTGTTTTCATTGATGCCCCTCCGTCTTCGGCGGTATGCTGCGGACGTTCTTGAGGAGGTCGTGAATCTTGGAGAGCATGGGCGTCTGCGATGAATCGCCGGCGCCGCTGCCGCTCGCCTGCATGGGCCTCTGGGTCTCCTGGTACTTTATTTTCTCGAAGAGGAACTGCTTCTCTGCTTCAGCTTCCTCCAGGCGGCGCTTCAGGTATAGGCTGGCGTAGTCCTGCTCGGCCCTCTCAGATTTGGCAAGCGCGATGCTCTGGAGCCTGTCAGCCTCCTGACGGGCCTCGTTTGCCTTCAGCTGGAACATCTCGGCCTCGGCCTGCTTCAACCGGACAATGCTCTCTAGCTCATCCACCTGCTGCTTCTTGCGCAGCCTCTCGGCCTTCAGCTCCTGAAGCTCTCTGGCCTTCTCGTCAAGCTCCCGGTCACAGGCCTCCACAGCAATGCGAGCCTTTTTGTAGAGTCGCATTTTCTCTTCAGCAACAAGCTCCATCTTTTTAACGGCTTCATGGACAACCTCTGCAATACGATTACAGGCCTCCTGAGGAGTGATCAAGCGCCCTATTTCTTCATTTTCTGTGCTCTTGGGGGAATCCAACTCGAGCTCTGTCAAAACGTAAGCATAGTTCAGTGTTAATGAATCAAATCTAAGAAACCAAAATCAGTGATGCACATAAAAATTTAGAATACCAAGTAACAAGAACTGTGCAATATAGGATTCTAGGTGTGGAGCAAGAGCAAAAGGCATGTATTGATCCATAAAGTGCTTGGCCAAAACACGCATTTCACATAGGAGTTCAACAAGCAACTAATACCCACAGTTTCCCAACATCCCATGGCAATGAACTTGAAGAATTCTAAATGCAACAACTAGTTCTTTCTGTCATCATTCAACCACAAGATAAATGTGCTCCAAATTCCAGCCCCACATCAATGGCATAATAAATAGCTTTACAATCAACTTGGAGTGCAGGTTGACTTAGTACAGACACAAATCTGAAGCATACGTGCATTCTAAACAATACAGAACATAGTTCAGGATTTTACAGTGGGCTGTTTGCCTGGATATTTGCAGTAAACAATTTCGTGAGTCATGGCCATAACAGGCTCGAGGGGAAAATAATATTAAATAGAACTAGGCCAGCCTACATGGTGTCAACACTCATTCTGAGTGCTAGCATACATATGAATACGTTGTTCTGAATCGTTTACAAAGGGATTAATCACACAAAAGACACAAATAAGATTATAAGAAATTAGCCCCAGCAAGGTAGCAACAATAACCAGACCAAGGTAGTTTATTTTGATAAACAAGCACATGTAAGTGTGAAAACAAAATCAGGAAGCAAATAACAATCAGACCCTCAGAATACATGCTCTTGTAATGTAGAGCAATAGATCTGCAAACAAGGGTGGACACATATTGCTGTATAATTTGAATAGCTAAATACATTTTGCTGACCACCTATATCACAGGAATGTATAAGCTTTCAACTGAATTAAGAGGGTGGTAATAGAAGCCTACAATAATACATGTGTACAGTACCACTAATCAATATACAGAATTAAGAAGGCTTATATGGAGAATTTAGTAAATGAAGAAGCAGATACATGCTAATAGGATACCAGCAAATCAAGTGCTAATGCAAGTCTCAGTTAAGGATAATATTCATACCTTGGAGCACCTGCAGTATCATCCGAGGATTGATAGCATCCGCGGGGCTATTCCGTAACCTTTCAATCAGATCTGCACATTTCCTGAACAACTTCCTCCCTTTTGAGTCTTCACTTAAACGGAATATCTTGCAGACAAACTCAAGCTCACGTAACAAAGCATCCCTGTCCCAACCAGGAGCACATTGTTGGAAGACATCCTTAACCCAACCTAACAGCTCCGATGTTTTCTGGCAAGCCTGGCACCTAAAAAGCATTTCAGCATGACCAGTACCACTCTTAATGGATTGACCCATCCCAATCTGGCCATCACGAATCGCGCAGTCCGTGTGAGTCCAGTGAGAGCAGAAATCACACCCAATCCAGCGGCATGTGTTGACCTCGAAATCAAACTTGTTGCAGATCACACACATGCAGAGGTTACAGAACCCATTCCTGTTAGAACAAACATTGCATCTACACTCCTCCGCAGGGAGGGCACTCTGGCAAGCGATGTTCCGGCACCTCTTGTACAAGAAGACCTCCACCAGGCGGTTCTGAGGAATGGTAACGCTGGGGTGCAAGAACGCCTGGATTCCAGTCTTGATCGCGACGAGGATCTCGAGCTGCACATGATGCGCCATCGAGAGCATGGTCTGGGTGAGATCGCCCCTACTCTGCACAAACTTCTGGAGATACAGGAACTCCTCGATATGGTGAGAACCACCCGTGCCCTCCAGAATCGACCTGAGCTCGTTCTTCATGTCCTCCAAGTGCTCCTCCGGCATCACCTTCATTTTCTCAGCAACTAGATCGACCCTCTCCCGGGCAACCTCCCGCAGCGACATCCGATCAAGGCGGGATGACCCGCGGATCACCTGCAGCTTGGGGATACCATTCCCCACCTCCTTCTCCTTGTCCACGATCCTCACACCAACACCAATTCCACCAACAACACCACCGCCGCCGCTAGCGGCGGTGGAGGCGGCCACGACGGCGGCCGCACTACCGTGGTTGGGCTCGGCGGGCCACGTCTCCCTGGAGCTAGCGCTCTCGGTGGCGGAGTCGTGCCCCTGGTCGGAATTCGAACCCGGCTCCTGCATCTCCGGCGAGCCGACCTGCTCCGAGGAGGCTAGCGACAGCGAGGTCTGCAGCCCCGTGGGCCTCCGCGGCGGCAGCATCCCCTGCGCCACCGCCGCTGCTCCTGCCGCGGCCGCGGCGGAGGACGTCGGCGGGGGCGGTTGCTGCTGGTGGAAGTTGGCTCCCGATGAGGTCCCCATCCTCCTCGCGTCGGGCAAACACAAAGCAAACCCTAATCCTGCAAAAGTAGGCGGCATCAATCGCTCATCGAATCACGAATCTCGCTCGCTCGCTCGCCGACGAGCCGGATCCATTCCAACCCCATCCGTCGGGCGGAGACCTCGTCGGAGAGAGCTTTGGCAGAAGAAGCTCACCTCGATGTGGGGCGGGGCGGCGACCTAGCTCCTCCTCCTCCTGCCGACGGCGGCGGCGGCGGCGGCGGCGGGGAGTAGCCGGAGTTGGTCCGTCCTCCTCGGCGCAGTTGGGTTGGATTTTGATTTGATTGGATTTGACTTTTCTGCGAGTAATGGAGTCCAGGTCGAGCTCCAAAACGAAATTATTTAATTACGGAGTAATTATTATTATCAAGTGGGGGAGAGTGGGGTGACCGGCTGTAGTGGGGAGGGTGACCGGTTTGACCGGTGGGCGGGGAAAACGCGGAATGGATGGATGGCTGGGCCCACGGGTGGGGCATTGGTGGTTGCGGACTTGTTGCAGTGGGCGGCTTTCGCTTTTGCAGATTTGACCGTCACGACTCCGTCTCCGAGGATGTACTACTGTTCGTTGGATTGGATGGGTTTTTCTTTTTCTTTTTTTTCTGCAAAGGGTTTTTTTTTTTTGAGAATTCTGCAAAGGGCTTGAAATTTTTTTTTCATTGCTCGTACGATAATCCGATGTTCGAATGGTCCGTTTGAAAATAATGTGGATTAACCGCGTGTTTGAATCAAATCTCGAGCGTGGCAATATAGAACCCAAACATCAAACACATTTTAACCTTAGTTTGTTGATACTTTTAACCTTACCAAGTTTTAGTCAGACAACAAACTAAACACACTTTAATCATTGCTACCTTATTAAATTTTTCTATTTCTAAAAGTTCAATCTTAAAACTCTATCAAAAATTGATAAAAGCATAAGTCCAAACAAAACCAACACTATCAAATTTCGGTAATACGATAGGCCGGCGGGAAGAACGGGCGATGGCTGTGGTGGCTAGCACGGTTGGTGGCAGGGGTCTACATAGGTGATGGCAGCAGCCGGCCAGCACAACTAGCGGCAAGAGGCCGGTGTGGGCGACGGCAGTAGTCGGCCAGAGGGAGGAGTCGTGGCGAGCGACAGCAGGCGTGGGTGATCTCGACGGCGGGAGGCAGGTGAGCACGGCGTGGAAACGGTATGCCGGCGAGCCTGCCATGGTGGGAGGGCACAGCGGTGAGGAGGCTGTCGCGGTGGAAGGACGAAGGCGACGGCGACACGGCCAGGCAGCCCGTTCGAACACGGACAGCCTGGTTGAGGCGGCAACGACGGTAGCGCCATGATGTAGGCTTTGAAGGCTGCGACAAGCTTATTTTCAGGAGTCAGTCCTTTTGCGGCGGCAGCTTGCCGCAACAAGATGGACACGTTGGACGAGTGAATGCGGGGGAGAGGGGATCCATTCTTCTCTCTAGGGGTTCACGAGAAGCTCGTGGCTCGTTAGCTCGCTCGGCTCGTGACAAGCTCGGCTCGTTTGATTTTCCTAACGAGCCGAGCTGGAAGTTTAGCTCGTTAGAGATAACGAGCCAGCTCGAGCTGGCTCGCGAGCTGCTCGTGAGCCTTAACGAGCCAGGCTGCTAGGCCACAAAGCCCATAGGCCCATTTATTTAGAAGGCCCAATAGACCAAAAACCAAAACCCTAGCTTCCCTTCCCCCTTCCCTGGTGGTGGCGGCTGAGCTCCTCGTCTCCCCCACCCCAGCACCACCGCTCTGCGCCTCCACCCCAGTGACCGATGCCGCTACCCAACCCCAGCGCCCGACGCCGTCGGCCCGCCGCTCTTCGCCTCTCCTTGCCCCCACGCCTGACTCCATCGGCGAGCTCGAGCTCGAGCTCGTCCCACGCGCCGCCGCCGCTCTCCGTCCCTCCCCCTGTGCCTAACGCCGCCGGCAAGCTCGAGCTCGTCTCCTCCATCGCCCTCCTCCCCGTGGTCGCCGGCGAGCTCGAGCTCGTCCCTCCACCGCCAAGTTCCTCCCCGTGGTCGCCGGCGAGCTCGAGCTCATCCCCTCTGCCACCAAGTTCCTCCCTGTGGTCGCCGGCGAGCTCAAGCTCGTTTCCTCCGCTGTCAAGCTCCTCCACGTGGTCGTCGGCGAGCTCAAGCTCGTTTCCTCTGCCGTCAAGCTCCTCCCCGTGGTCGCCGGCAAGCTATCAAGGTGCCGGCGAGGTTGAGTTGCTTCCGTGCCTCCATGGTCGTCGGCTGCCCCCAAAGCTCACGAGCCTAACGAGCTGGCTCGAGCTTTCAAACGAGCTGAGCCGAGCTGGGTTTCTAGCTCGTTAGGATAACGAGCCAAGCCGAGCTAGCTCGTTATCCTAACGAGCCAGACCAAGCCGAGCCGAGCCGAGCCAGCTCGACATCCAGCCCTACTTCTCTCACACCCTATCCCTCTCCAACCCAACTATGTGGATCGAATTGGAGTGCGCCGGAGGTTGAGATCCTACCCTGAAGGCTGGCCAGCAATGAGGCGTCGACGCGGTAGCTGTGCATTAAAGGGGATTAGCTAGTGGTTTCTGCTGAAACGGATATGTAACCATTGGCGCGGGAGTTGGCGGCTACGTTCACGCCGGTACAATTTCAAGTTTAGAGAAAGATTGAGCCACTAGCATGGGTTCGGTCATCTGTAACGGGCGACAAGCCTCATCTCTATCGGGTAGGGCCCACGTCACAGAGCAAAGGTCACTAATATGGTAAAATATCTCAATCGGGCATCCGGCCGTCACAGATGACACACATCTCAATCGGGCCAACACTATAGCTCGTCACGGATGACTCTCATCTCTAACGGGCCTAAACTATAGGCCGTCACGGATGACTTTCACCTCAATCGGACCTAAATTATAGCCCGTCACGGATGACTCTCATCTCAATCGGGCCTAAACTATAGGCCGTCACAGATGAGGCGCCACTTTCCCCTTGGGGCATTGCCACATTTTCTCTTATCTCTCATTGGTTTCTTTAGGTGAAAACCACATCCTGATTCTCCCCTTGGCGGCGCGCTAGCGTCATTTCCTCCTTGGAGGCATCGCTTAGAAGACCATTTTTTAGGGATGTTTTGTGCTTGTTCTGTTTTAATAGCAGGACCAGTCGTAGACACTTGGGGCGACTGTCTTTTTCTTTTTCTGACTATTGTCTTCTAAGACTATAGACTTGTATTTATATCAAGAGAAACATCGCACTAAAATTATTTTGATACGGTTGATTTGGGCAACAAATTGAGCAAGCCTATCAAACCAGGCCAACTCAGGTGAGTTTGGCTTCTTAAATAAAGATGTTTTTTAATACATGATGAATGTAGATGATCACTCAATTTAATGAATGTTTTGCTGGTTATATGACAATAAACATCTGTAGAACATCTATAGGTCCTATGCAGATACTCCCTCCGTTTCATTTTAAGCTCGGCCATAAGTTTTCATATCCAATTTTAATTTCCCGTCTTATTTAAATTTTTTTAGAATTAAAGAAAAATATAAGTCACGCTTAAAGTACTATTTATATTTATATTTTATTATTTAATTTTAATAAAAATACTAATATTTGAAATTTTTTTAAAAAATAAAAATAAGTCACGCTAAAGTGCTATTCATGTTTTATCATTTAATTTTAATAAAAATACTAATCATAAACAAATTTCAAATAAGACAAATGATCAAAGTTAGAAAAAAAAAACAAAACGATCAAAAGTCTAATGACTACGTTTAAAATGGACAGTACATACTGGATTGGAATATCTTTACTACAGTCTACAAGTGTCTTTCTTTGATGACCAATGTCAATGCTAGAAGAGCAATATGACAATACACTAAGAGACAAAGTAGAGAAAAAACAAATCTGACCATAAATCATTTTAAGAGGCGATTCCTTGCATTACTTAATAGAAATTCAAGCAATATATACCAATAAGAAATTTAGAGCAGGACGAATATTGCTTGAATTTTATACTAATACTTGATCATGTTTTACTTGCGCAGGAGATAAGTGAGCAATGGAAAAATTGGAGAGCAAAGGATTGTTTCAAAGTAATTGTTCCTAGCAAAGAAACCATTATTCCTAACATAACACAATCCTATTGGTTTAACACACAGCTCATTGCACTGGCCGCTCAACCAAACTGAAAAAAAAAAATCTCAGCGTTTCGGCAACAAAATTAAGCTACAATATTCTGGGAGGACGGCATAATCGTATGAAATGGATCCGAAAAAGAACCTAAGGTTTATAGAACTTGAGGGAAAACTCGACGATTCCCTTATTTCTTCTGGCTATCGTCCACCAACTCCGGCTCAATCACCTCGGCTTCAATCGGCTCAGAGCTGACAGGTGAGTCTCGCTGCAGGTTCATCTCAGCGGGTTGAGCGTGCGAGGCCCACTTGCTGGCCATAGCTGTGCTCATCATCTCATATATCTTCCCACTTAGCTCGGCAGGGTTGTCAGGCTGCAATATGATACCACAAATGAGATGACACAAATTGATGAAATTTAAACAGATTACGACATTCAGTATAGAAAACATGCACAACGGTAAGGCGGAATATCCTATCATATCAAATGGACCAGGGTTATTTGATGGAAAAGAAGGCAATCAGGTGTACTTACTGTAAAGCCACTAGAGATCATAGAAGTTTCAAACAGGATATCTACAGCCTTTAGAGCTTCTGGGTCATCAGGGTTGGCTCTGCAGGCAGCCTGCATTGAGGAGGAAAAAGGAACCCATAAGGACTATCAGGAAATTACAAGCGCGAAGTGCAAACAGCAGACCGAACACTTACATTCAAGCCCTTGATGATCTCATGCTCTGGGTTGATTTCAAAAACTTTCCTAGAACGCATGAAATCCAGAGATGACATGTCACCCATAGATTGCGCTCTCATCAACCTGTTAACACAACAATACTATTAAGAACTTTAAGTTACAAGAATTATGTGCTAGAAAGGTCAACATGATAGAGACTAACCTTTCCATGTTCGCAGACCAACCAAACTTAGCTGCAACTAGAACACATGGTGATGAGCTGAGACGGTTTGATATATCAACTCGAGCAACCTTTTCACCCAAGCGTTTCTTGATCCAGTCACATGTTTGGCTGTATTCCTGCTTGATCTCCTTCTCTTTTTCCTCATTCTTATCACCTAAGTTACATTATAGATGAAAATCAGAAATCAGGAAAAAAGATTTACACGACTGAAATGAGGTAATTGTCCCAATTCTGCAAGGTTAAGACATTGCCTACATTTATTATATAAACAAGACATACAGGGCTCTATTCATTATATTAAAAGGGTGAAATATAAACAAGTCTTGCCATAATGAAGGACAATAATAATTCTCATGTGGCAAAACAACTATTTTCAAACTCATCTCATTCAGCAGTAGAAGGAGGTTTCAAAGATTGTGTATGCATACCTAAGTCCAAGTCTTCCTTGCTAATATCAACGAAACGCTTATCCTTGTAGGAGTTCAGATTTGTGACAGACACTTCATCCATTGGGTCAACTAAAAATAGAACCTACAAAATATACACAAGTTAGAACCGTCACAAAAAGGAAACAAGTGATGAAGTGAATCAACTCATTTCTGGGTAAAAGCATTAATCAGTAAGACATGTAAACAAATACAGAAACTTTGTTTTTGCCATTCAGCAGTACTGCAACACTGTTTTTGCCATTGGGTTCTCCGGCTTAAGCCTTCTAGATGGCTAGATGTCAGTGAGATAGTAGCAAAAACAAGCATGTTTGTTCCAATATTTGGGAAAATATAAGGCATCTCAACTATGAAATTCAACAGGCCCTGAAGGCCAGTAAACTATATTTGCCTTTCAGGGCAAAGTTTGCATGGGCAATGAATGCATTCAATAAAGCCCAGAATCCAATAGCAAAATATAATTAAGAAATATGATCATGTGTCTGCAAACATGGTAAGCTATTCACAGTACATACCTCGTACTCTTTTTCATTGAGCTTCTCCAGGAAAGGAGCATGTTTTGCACTACTCAAACTGTCCGCAGCAATGTAGTAAATGTCCTTTTGCTCAGGTTTCATATTTTCCACGTATTCATCCAAGCTAATTAATTCTTCATTGCTTTGAGAAGAAAAGAATCGGAGCAAAGGAGCAATTCTCTTGTGATTTTCCTTGTCTTCCATGCAACCCAGCTTTAAGAACTTGCCATAGTTTTCCCAGAACCTTTCATAGTCCTACAGTAAATTTCAGGTGAGAACTGAACTACTGAAGGATAAGGGAGAGAACAGAGGCATCATGCACAAAAGGAAAGTAAACAACTTACATCTCTGTTTTCGCTACAAGAGATGCCAAGTATCATATCAAAGGCCTTTCGCACCAACCTCTTTCTCATTATACGCACCTGTAACAAACAAGAAGGAAAAAAAAAGGAAAGATAAATCAATGTTAGAAGATCATGATAGAAATGTACAAGACATAGACAGAAAACCATTCATTAACACTTACAATTCGGCTTTCTTGCAGGATCTCACGAGAAACATTTAATGGAAGGTCATTTGAGTCAACAACACCCCTCACAAAGCTCAGGTATCTTGGGAACTGATCAATAACATTTTTTTATTGTCAGATTTCCATGGTTATCTAAAACTTGACAAAGAATCATGAAGAGCTGCTGTGTATTAAGCATACCAGTTCCCCATCAAAGTCGTCTGATATAAACACGCGCTTAACATAAAGCCTGATATTTTTGGTCTTCCTATCAGTTATATCCTCCTTCTTTGTAGCAGGCACATAGAGAATAGATCTGAATTCTACTTCCCCCTGCATGAATAAAATCAAACACAGCCAAGTGAGCCTGTGAAGTGCAATCAGGCACAGTTTTACCGTGAGATAGACAGATGTGCTATATTGGTGCCAATCCATGAAGATAAATGAACTATCACATGGAGATCGGTGCAATTCTAACCAAAAAGATGAACCAGTTTGGCATCTTTGCCGCACTGATCACAATATCATTTTCACTGAATAATGCAATACAATGTTACAAAACCAAACATTCGCATGCTTGTGGATATCCAAAAAAATATTTGAATAGAACCACCATAATTGAAATGAAGAGTCGCATATGCAGCAATAGACATGTATTACATAACTTTACCAGCTGAGTTAGTGTTAACGAAGGATGAACTATTATCTGTTCCTGTATATAAATATGTTTGCCTGATGAATAGCACTCGTGTGTCTTTGACTCTTTGTGAAAGAATAGTATGAAGATATTAATTTGGTCACAGCAGTTACAGAATACTGTGATATCGCAAGTTTGGTTAAATTTGTCAAATGTATAAGCATGAAAAAAAACTTGTCTTCATAGAATAGTCATGCACAATGAACATATCATCAAAATAACTGCACTGCTACCTATATCAACCTTGATTCTGGTTCAATTGACAAAAAGAAAGAATCAACTGATAACTAATCAAATGCAATCAGACATACCTCTGTAGTAAAGTGTGAGGATGCTAAGGGATCCATGTACTCATTGAATGTCTTCTTGTAAAACTCATTGTACTCCTCAGTTGATACCTCTCTAGGGTTCCGAAGCTACCATAAACAGAGAATGAAAAAAAAAGCTTCAGTTTTTTTTTGGAACCTTCATATTTTCAATAAGTGATGGGTGCATTCATTAATAAAAACATATTAGCACACTGAACAGATCAAATCTCACCCATATAGGTTGTGTTTCATTTGTAAGCTCCCAATCCCAGTACTTCTCAACAACTGTTTTTGTCTTTTTCTTAACCTGTTAATATCATGGTAATACAATTATGCACAAGTATTAAGTATAACAGATTTATCTTGGCAGAAAAGCATATCACAGTTACCTCTGTTTTAGTCTCATCGTCGCCTTCTTTAGCTTCAACAGGTTCATCGACCTCAACCTAAAAGAGCAAAATATGCCACAATTAAATTGATGCATTGGTCCAATAAAAAATAATTAACAAAGGAAGAGCATTCACCTCTTTTGTGTAACCTTTCTCTTGCCAAGTATAAATAGGGAAGGAAACAAACTGTGAGTAATTCTTCACAAGTTTCTGAATCTTCTCAGGGTGTGCGAAACCCTTGTCCTCACGCTGAAACAATACCAAGAATTGTAGTTAGAAACAGGTCATGTATAAAATGAGTTGGATGATATCAAAATAAGCAAATAGACCTTAAGGTACAGAGTAAGGCGAGTTCCCCTAGGAAGGAGCTTCTCTGGGTCTGTCTCCTCTCTAATGGTGTAAGAACTAGATTCTGCCTCGCCTTCCCAAACATATTGCTTGTCAGATTTTGGGCTCTTAGTTGACACTGCAACCTATTAGACAAAATAAATAATATTCATGAAATATTAACATGTCAGCCAAGGACAATGGGAAATAAACACTAGGTCATTAACAGCCAGCTATTAACCTTCTAATTAAAGACAATCACGATAGCATCTTACCTTATCAGAAACAAGAAACGCAGAATAGAATCCAACACCAAATTGACCAATCAAGTTGCTGTCAACACCAGCCTCTTGGCTCTCCTATTATATAATAATACTTAAGATTAGTAATATGACAGGATAAGAAACAAAGAAAAATAAGGACATGAAGGTAACATCAGCAAAGTGCAAATGGAACACACCTTTAGTGCCTTAAGGAATTTGGCAGTTCCACTGCTCGCTATAGTTCCAAGAGAATCAACAAGTTCTTGCCTCGTCATACCAATCCCAGTATCACTAAAGATAAAAAGGAGCAAATGCAGGCATGAGTTTGCAAGAAAGGAGCCACATAATTGATCAAGTAACTAATACTTACGTGATTGTTATTATTCCATTCTCCTTATCTGTTTGGATGCGAATGTCAAGACCAGCACCATCCTTTATAAGATCAGGATCAGTGACACTAAGATACCGCAACTTATCAAGTGCATCACTTGCATTGCTGCAAACAGATACACGATGAAGAAATTAAAAAAAATTAAACCATAGAGATCAAACTAAACGCACAAGAGTAAACCAAGATGATGATTAGTACAAACTTCAATTAGTGAACAACTTATGTTCTTGAATGACACCCACCTGACAAGCTCTCGAAGAAACACCTCCTTGTTGCTATACAAGCTGTGAACAATCAAGTCCATGAGCCTATTGACCTGCCATGCACATTGGACAATATCATGACACCGTTGGTAACACGAGATTGATTAAGAAAAATAAAACATTAGCCATTGCTCCAGTAGTTACCTCTGCCTGGTACTCATGCTTCTCCACAGGTGGCGTATCAGAAGAATCAACTGCTGCAGCACTCGATTCATATCGCCTGCCAACAAGGGAACCCTCCCTCAGCTTGAGGGAGGCAGCATTGTCGGTCCCGGTAAGCTTGGGCGCAGCAAGCACAGAGAGCAACCTCTTCTGAAGCTGAGGGACACCAGGCTCCCCATTAATCACCTGAGAATCGGACGATACATGTGGGTTGTGAGTATCACATACAGAAGCTCAAAGGCTCGACTCAATTCAAACAATCAATCAGACAGTAAAAATCTAATGATTCCCCCAATCGACTATTAAATATCACAATCAACAAGATGAACTTAAACCAACGAATTAGCTTGAATTAACACACACCGCAAAATTAACTCAAATTGATACCACGTAATGGGCGAACAAGAGTACTATACAGATTAAGCACCACTCAATTTCCGCTAATTTGCGATCACGACCAGCCCCCACATTTTCCCTCTGAACCCGCAACCAGCCCGAAACAGCCGCAGCCGTAGAGAAAGTCAAGGCCGGAGATGGCACGTACCGAGCGTGGGGGCGCCGAGGAAGACGAGACGGAGGAATCCCCGGAAACGGCGGAGGCGACGCCGGCGGCGGCGCGGCGGCGTGACCCGGCCGCCGCCGCCGCCGCGGCGGTGCAGACGGAACGCCTCGAGGCCCCGAGCATCTCCTCCGCTACTCCTACCACCGAGGAGGGGGAGCGGGAGAGCTACCGTGGATTCGCCGAGGGGAGACAGCAACGGCGGCGGCGGCGGCGACGGCGAGGCGAGGGTTTTGGGGGCGGCGGTAGGGTTTTTGTGGGGGCGGCGCGACGGAGGACGGAGGCGTATAAATGGCGTGCGCCTTGCGGAGCAAGAAGATGGGGGGTTACTACGGGTCACTGACCTTGTGGCCCCACCGCGTGGGCCCCACTGTCAGTGAGAGGGCGGACGAGTGGCCGAGGGTTTTTGGGGGGAGAAGGTTCTGGATTGGCTCGTCGCGGAGATGCTAGGTGCACCTGCGGTAAAGTCCAGCGTAACTGTTTTGAGACGATGACATGTGGGGTCCACCCCGTGGGAGAAGGTTCCAGAATCCAGAAGGCTAGCAAGAGGAGGATTACGGCTGACAAGTGGGCCTGCTTTTAATGCGGCCCACCTGTCAGTCACTGCACACCTCTTGCTTGGATACGGCAGAAGGTTCTGGATACACGTGTACTCCTGCTACATTGTACAGATACAATGTACACGCCCAAGGGCCAGGTCTAGATACATATAACCACCAGGGATATCTTTTTCATAACAAAGACATCAGTAAAATTTATACAAATGATAAATTTTACAGAAGTATTCCTAATGGAAGTTTTAGTGATGCGGTTCTCCCTTGTTCATGTAAATTGAAAAGTATCAATGATGCAAAGTTTTTGAGTGATTGACCAGACAGATTCTAATTCTACAATGTCATCAAATAAAAGAAATGTTGGAAGTAGTAGTGTTTTTTTTTTTACCAACACCAAATAAAACATCTGCATTTTCTGCAGATTGATCAAGATCTCTAGGGGGATCAATCTTTCACAAGATAAAAATACCTACTAGAACAAGCTCAGACTGACTTGCAAGCAGCAGAAACTTTTAAGGGGAACCATCTGCACAATATATGTATCTTGTTTGTCTACACCAAGGTTACTATTCCAAACCCTATATATCATGATTAAAACAGATCAAGAAAAAAAAGGATAAGAGGACCGGTTGAACATAGTAGAGCAGCATACTTCTGCTCTTCACAGCAAAAGACCTTTCATATCACTGGGAACTAGCACACCAACGGTGTGCGGTTGCAGTGCCGCCTCCACCAAGAGGAGCTGGAAGGCGGGGTAGAACGGCGAATGCGCAAAGATTTGAGGCGGTGGATGGGTACTAGGGCTCCAGCTTCAGGGAGACGACTCGGGACTGCCGGTTCCGCTTGGCCGCCCTCACGAACACCACCGATAGGCATGACGGCGCCCACCATGGCCTGCGGACTTCTTGCTCCCCTTTCAGGCAGGCCACTGGAGATTAGATTTTGCAGGCGTCAGGTAAATAAACATTCAGTGCCAAAACACCAACCAATTGAGCAGTTAGAAGTACATATCAATATCTGTGTGCAATCATGGCATCTTAAACTGTCTACAAGAACCAAAAGAGAAAGAAAGAACTCTTCAAAGAATGCCGAAAGTTTGCAGACTTGTATGGCAAGTTCATTAATCCATCAGACAAGTTCAATGGTGTAACAAGGGTGTATTTCTAGATTCAGTCTTACATATTGGTCTACAATACCCATCAGTGCCATGCTAGAATCCAAAAGTAGATCGAAGTGATGGTAAGGATGGGACCAGATCCAATCACAATCACCTTTTGCTAATTTGCCAGTATCCCAATTATCCCCAAGTGCTTGTGCAACGATGTTGTTCGACATAATCAACCAACATTCCAAAGATATCCATTCATAATTAGCAAAACATGCAGCATAATTCAAAGTACTATTGACGCGGACCAGATCCAATCACAATCACCTTTTGCTAGTATCCTCATCCCCATTATTCCTAAAGTGCTTGCACAATAATACTATTCGGCATAATCATCCATTCAGCCAACATTCCGAAGATATGTATTCATAATTAACCAGGCACACAGCATGTTTTGAGGTAATATTGATGCTTAGTCAAAGTTGACTTTTGAATAATGCAATATATGTTGATAATTGGATCATGGTTTTTTATCTATTTGTGCTTCATATTTACATCAAAACAAAATAAAAGGAATCAATTTGCATAGCACCATCAAAAACTTTTGAGGGGTAAAAGTTAAAACAGTGACCTTCAACCACTTCAATCAACTAGTATTTTGATTGGTTTCGAATTTGACATAAAGCATGGCATTAGTGAAAGGAAAAGAGAATTTGATTATGACGACTGCTTGGCACATCATAAAATCAAATGAGAAACAAAAGGTAAAATATGTAGCAGCAAAATGCTTTTAGAGTAGTAGAAATGTGTTATGGTTATTCCTTCGTACTAAAGGCTAAGGCACAGAAATATACAAACCTTTGATGCGCCTCAACTCTTTGCACAATGTAATGAAATCTCCCCATTTCATATGGCACCTCCTGATAAACCGCAGAATCTGTTCTGTAGTAAACATCGACAGGCTTTCAAGATACTCTCCATTGACACCGTTTTCCTCAAAAACTTGCCTGTAGCTGCCAAGGTTTATCTCTTCAAGCCATAATCCAACATCCTGAAAGAGAATTGATAATCTTAGGTAAATATTAAGCACCTTGAGGTAACATGCCCTTTCGATCATGCACATGACACTAACTGCTATATGTTCAAAACTGCGAATAGGTAAATATCAAGTTAGTCAGTTAGAACAAAAACAGATTGCCAAAACATAAGGATCAAATGAAAACACTATTTCAGAGTAAATATCACCGCGTGATGAGATCCTTAAAATGATTAAATGAAACTAAGATGCCCTTTTCAATTTTACAGGAACCAAAACCCACATAGATATGAATGACAAAAAGAACAAAGAGCGAAAAGAGAAAGCATAGGCACATGAAAATTAAAAGGCATGGTAGATATGGTTTAAACATTATGCTAAACCTGCTTGTGTTAGATAACACATGCAACCCTTATGAAAAGTTGTACTACCTCCGTTTCAGGTTATAAGACTTTCTAGCATTGCCCACATTCATATAGATGTTAATGAATCTAGGCACACATATATGTCTAGATTCATTAACATATATATGAATGTAGGCAATGCTAGAAAGTCTTATAATATGAAACGGAGGAAGTATTCCATTGTAATGAAAGGAACATTTCAATTGATGCACATGAAAATTCAAGTATTATTCACCACCGTCAATGTGCCTCGAAACAGATCCATTTCAATTCAAACCAATCAGCCCGTCTTTTATTTATTATAATGCATTTGGATGAATCTTGGAAAACTTTGGATAGGCTGTACAGTGCATGTACCTACATATGCATGTGAAGATACATTGTTCATGATTGAGCACAGCTGTCCTCAACTTTAAATGATAAATAATACTCCCTCCGTTCCCAAATATAAGCATCTCTAAGTTTCAATTATTGTACACGATATAAGCATTTCTAGGATACTGATTCCAATGCATGGGAATCTAGCCATTTTTCAACCAATCAGGTGCTTAGAAAGGTAATCCAAGCAATTCAAATCTGACACTGATGTGACTGAAAGGGAATCTTTTACCTCAACCTTAGTATTTGCTAAACAAACTTGAAATGCTAATATTTAGGAACAGAGGGATTAATACTTTAGATGGTTAGTGACAAAGATATTTATGGAGAACCAGCTCACCACATGAGTTAGCTGCTTGTAAATCTCTCTCTTGTTTAAAGTTGAGCGCAATTTCAGCCAACAGAGCAATACTCAACCAAGTAATACTAAACATATCTTGAGTTCGACAAGAGTTAAAATCTGGTCTGGGCTGCTCCTCATCATGAATTAAACTTGGGCTAGCCTTCTAGGTTAGTCCTTAATCAAACTTTGTCTTAGCAGGGGCTATGTTGGAGGTTCAGGTTGCTACAAATTTAGCAGGGCTTGAACTGAATTGCACATAGGCCCAATTTCTAACAAGATAAAATCCGAACTATTGCACTGCAATATTTACAATCAAACTAGTTATCCTTTGTTTAGGCGTTCTAGCTCAAGATAAGAGGTAATATATGCAGTCAGACAGTATATAGATGTCTAAAAGGTTGCATTTATGCCCATTGCAACACAAATCAGTATCATACAATGGATGTATTATCCCATATTGTGCCAAAAAAGTATATTATATTCGCGATTGTAATACAAAGCAAAAGAGCGCCCCAGTTAACTGAACTTAATGTAACAGCATTCACTAGGCCAACGAAAAGCTCGCAAACAAATGCATGAAACACATGTATCTTGTATGGTCTGATGGTTTTCCTTGCACCCCAGCACAATGGCATCAACACAATAGAACCCATCACAAGCTTTATAAAGCTAAACGATCAATGATTTACTGAATGACAAGTGCAAAACAAGTGAAACCTCGAACAAAAGCATAAGATATGCAGGAAGTACAGGGAACTTTATTACAAAATCACATAAAAGATTTATACTAACCGCAGTAACCGCTTATGAACTGCCTACGAAAAAGTCTGGCAATTAACAGCATATAAAAAATGTACCTCCAAATTTGGCCCCCACGAGTCCACCCTCAAATCCGAACAAGCAATCTACTAAAGCTAAGAACTGACTGAACAACTGCAAACTGAAAGACCAATCATATCAAATGTTCCCCCCCAATCCCCTACCAAAAAATTCCCCCGAACTAAAGCCCCACCTAGCTGAAATGCGGCGACGAGAGAGCCCCTAAATTTCCGCGAAATCAGCATCCAAAACACAAATTAGTCGGTGGAGAAAATCAGAAAAAGAAGAAGAAGAAGAAGAAGAAGACGGGAGGGAGTCCACAGGTGAGCGTACCTCGACTGTCCAGATGAAGAAATCCAGCGGCTCCGGCGACCGCCCCCGGCTCATCTCCCTACTCGGCTCCTCCCCGCCAGCAAATCCCCCTCCCCTGCACACACACACACACAGATCAGCCAACTCACTCCCCAACCGAAAGATTCCCCCAAAAACAAGAACCAACCCCCGAAAGCTACCGTTTCTTGGATCCAACCAGCGACCCCGATCTCCCCGGAAGGAGGAGCACTGCCGCCGCTCCCCGCAGCCGCTCCGGTGGCAGAGCTACCTCCTCTCACTCTCTCTCCTCTTGATGGGAGCGCGCGGGGGGGAGTGGAGGAGGGGATCGCGGGGAGGTGGAGACGAGTGGGGAGCTCGGGAGGGTGACAGATGCAAGCCACTGTGAAAAAAGGAGGAAGAAAAAAGCACAGAAAAAATGAAAAAAAGAAAAAGGATTTTGTGGTGGGGCCTGCTGGATGGGAGGGTACTTGTGCAGATGGGACCCTGAGGTTTTGGAGTTTTACGTGACAGGGCCTCGTCTCACCTCTCAAAAGGTTTGCGTCGCCACCGAGAGTCCCATCGGTTTGACCTAATAGTCGAAGAAAAAAAAGCTAAATTTTAATATTTTTTTAACTTGATTTCAAAGTTAACTTTTAGATATTTTCAACGTATTTTTTAACATTGACTTTTAAGTTGGCACGAGCAAATATATAAAAGTTTTACCTACAAATTAATTTTTATTTCTTAAGTCGTTTTGGCTTATTAGGAAATATAGATAACATATGATGCTATAATTTCTTTCACATGTCGCCTTTCGTTTTTAAAGAATCAAAACACATCACGCGGTATCGATGTGATTAGATTAAGATAATCATGATTGAATCTATGAAGAATTTACATCATCAAATTTCCAGTTAAAAAGTCTGAAAATCAGTGTACAGTGTGATTATATATGGCTTAAGTTTAATCATTTTAGAATTTAAAGGATTATAATTCTATAAGAAAATTTTCTACAAAAACATTTGAAATAAAAGATTAAATCCTATCATACCTTTCAAATTTAAATGAAATAGACAATCTTATAAAGATTTTATAAAGGAAAGTTATCAAGAGCTCCAATATTTTATAAAATTTTCTTTGAGTTTATTTCTCTTATTTTATTTCTGTGTTTTTCATACAACCTAATCAAACGAATATTTATGTGTCTTGCAATCCTCTGATTCATACTTATATTTCTACTAAAATCTTTTTTTATATTGTTCTATTTTTTTTTTCAAATCATCTATTTGAAAGAGCCTAAAAGATCCGGTGGCATTAGGCGGATGGATATATGGTTAGACAAAATAAACAAACTGACATATCATCCGATTCGTACTTTGGGGACCTATCATTTTGGTTGTACCCTAGGGACTTTATCTTGCCGACACGATGCTAATTAATAGCTCATTTGATAGTTGTTTGATATGTTGTCATTATGCTTCTGTAGTAACAGCGTGACGCAATTCTTTCGATGATCAGTTGGTTAAGGACTTATAAAAATGTTATTCAACAAATGTGATACATATTTCACTATCAATAATATAAAGCACGCTTTTAGGAGATATCATACCATCATAGTATATATATTTGCTAAAGCTAGCTAGTACTGTAGCTAGCTTGGGAAATTTCTCTCACGGCTTTATTGGCTTTTTAGCCATATTGCAAGTATGATTAGGACATCTGTGAGTTTTCGTAGATGAAATTATGTCATTCTTGCCGTTAGGATTCTACATCGCATCAGCTTTATGAGTTTTTTTTTAAGAAGGGTATCAGCTTTATGAGATATATATTCGATTCTTATCGTCCTATCTTGTCCATGTCACCAATATGTTTGAAATCTTACATATAAACTCCCTATTTACGGACCAGTATTTTTCAGCACTACTATTCATCAATTTTCTAGCTATTGATCATCCCTCACATCCTCTTTTTCCTACACAATAAACTTTTAGCAAACTCGTTCACTCGTTTATTATCCACAACTAAATTTCGAATTTTAAAAGTTGATTTTGGAGTAGATTTGTTTTTTCACAGTAGTCTATTTTTCAGTATTAGCATTCAAACCGCTAACAGATATGTAAAAATATTATACATAAATATTTGATGGTTGCTTCGTTAGTTTTCTAGGGCTTATCGGTCCACAATTAAAGCCAATATATGTAAAGTACAAATCAATAGGCAAAATTTGCCAAAAGATATCGTGACTTTAACGGTGCATATCCTGCAAGTAAAGCTGCGAAATCATGATTTTCGTAGCAAAATTCGCCAAATCAATATGGACTCTCAAGGCTTCAAACACATAGCTAAGTATTGGTTGCTCTGTCATAGATCAGAACTAGCATCCCATGGTATTAAATTTGTGACATGTTTTTCCGAGATATTCCAACATTTATCGATTACAAATTATGTTTGAAATATACATGAATACTCTGATGTTTTCTACTGGATATAAATTAATTCCACTAAATCATGTACTTCCTCCTTAACCCTATGTGGTTTGATCATGAAAATGTTACGTTTTTTTTTTATCGAGAACACCATCCCAACTAGTCCAGATCAAACACACAAGAATCCCACTTGTTTTATCCATCGAGAAACATGTCCAACATGCTTGGAACAGTTCACATCTTTTCAAGAGCACAAACAGGCGCTATCTACACACAAAAAAGGAGTATGTGAAAAATATTTTAGGATTTGCAATCTGCTCATCAGCATGCTGCATGCAGCCCTGCACCGATGTTCGGGAGAGTAGGTCTCCGAAACCATCAACTTCTACATCATGCATCTGGAGAGGGAGAATTTTGTCAATTATGTTTGATATGTCCATGTACTCCATGTGTAGAATATACTTACATGATATGATTGTGATAGTTGATCTTCACGTCGTCATGATTTATTTATTAAATAAAACAAATCCATATGAGCTTACATTACATTTCCAACATATAAATTATTGAGGACTTAAGGCGTCGAAAGATAGCCGAGTATTGGTTCTTATGGTTATCAGCCGCAAATCACAATTACTTCCTCCGTTTCACAATGTAAGACTTTCTAGCATTGCCCACATATATATATATATATATATATATATATATATATATATATATATATATATATATATATATATATATATATATATATATATATATATATATATATATATATATATATATATATATATATATATATATATATATATATATATATATATATATGTTTAGATTCATTAACACATATATGTATGTGGGCAATGCTAGAAAGTCTTACATTGTGAAACGGAGGAAGTACATCTTATGGTATAGCTACATGCTCCTTAAATATATTCCAATATCAATCGGTGACATTTGAAATTATCTTTGAAACATACGTCTAACTTATTTTTTGGGTTTCTCTTCAAAATTAACTCGAGTATATATCATACATTCTCCTTATCCCTATGTGTGATTTGCTAATTAAAAAAAGCACCACAGTATGTTTTTCTCCTAGAGAACACCAACCCAGCTAGTAACTAGTTCCAAATCAAATAGTAGATGATAACCCCCACTTGTGTTATCCATCGAGAAACATGTCCAACTTGCTCGGAAGAAGAACGGTTCACATCTTTTCAACAACACAAAAGGGCAAGGCAACAGTGCAACACTCGCCAAAAACGGTTTTTAATTAAAAAGTAATAAAAAACATTTTTAACCGAAGAGCCGCCACCGAATAGCGCCGTACTCCACCCGGCCGCAGAGAATCCCCGCCGACCCAGTCCCGGGCCCACCTGCAGTCACAGCCACCCCCCTCACTTGGATTTACCAGAAAATTTTACCCCATGGATCATCCGTATTCCCTGATATGCCAAGATACTGTTTGTTTCAGTTTAAGATTATTGTAATCTAGATTATTAAATCAGATTACTCTAAGCTAGATTATAATAAGCTGACATAGAATAAGTTGTGAGTTGTTTGTTTCTTTGGATTATTAGATGCATCTAAGGGTAGTGGGTCTTCAGCCACTCAATAATCTGAAAAAAACCTCCTCTAGAGGAGATTATTGGATTATACTAATCTGGCTATAGATTATAATAATCTAGCATAATAATCTACTTGTTTGTTTCAGTTACTCCTTGTCAGGGTTACAGGTTCGGCATACCCTTTACCCTTCGATATACGTTACATATCGATATAGCATACTCACGCGCACGCGGATATTTCCTGTAAGGAAACCTTTCACGAAATCTACAGATGGGAAGAATCCTACTCGGACAGAACTGGGTCGTTGACGTATCGTATAGGGTCTGATACCTCCGAGTTCTACTTAGAGACCTCTAGATCTGCGATATAAAAGGGACCCCCGGGGAGGGCATAGGACATTGAATCTCAGAGCCAACACAACCCACACAGCCTACGAAGCCGGAGTCTACGAAGAGCCAAGTCATCGAGAGTAAGTCGAACCAACTCGACTACAATCTCGCCGGATCTGATAAGTTCCATCGTTCCCTTTGTAACCTGTGTTTTCCACCATATAATCCCATACCAACTGGATTAGGGCTATTACCTATCAAGGGGCCTGAACTAGTATAATTCTTGTCTTTTGGTTGCTTGATGTCGTACTACGTAGATCCTTGTACCAACGTACCCCAATACCCTCTATACCCGGTCTACGGGTATCACCCGTCGATAGTGGCGCGCCAGGTAGGGACACTTGGTACTCAAGGTTCTACTACTATGTCATCCAGCTTCGTCGACAACAACGTCAACACCAGCCTCAGCCAAGTACTCCCTGCTTCAACAATGCTGGTATGGACTCAAGTTGGCGAAATCGTCTTCCCGGTTTACACCACGACGCTGATCTCAACCGGTCCCCCAATGACCGGAAACGAGAACGCAGTGGCTACGAACCAAGGCGACTCCATGTCGAAAAATCCTCCCGTTGAAACGAAGAACGGAACATCGACAACATCCAAGCTCGAGAAGGATTCTGATACGGTCAAACCTTGTCTTTCCGACATGAACCGCGAGCCGACAAAGATGACTTCCGAAGCCACAAGGTCTTGGTGTCCTATCCACAAAACCAAGAAACACACTCTGCAAGATTGCTGGGTTTTCCTCAACGTCTGTGCTGAAATTCGCGCCTGCAAAGAACGTGGAATTCAGCGCACTTCTCCAACTCGGGATGTCTATTGTCCTATTCACAAGACAAAGAATCACGACCTCTCGAGCTGCAAAGTCTTCCTCGGCGCCATGAAAGCTCCATCTCCTAAGTCATATGCCCCCATCAGGGATAACGGCAAGGAACAAGGAGCAACTCCAACCTCAGATCGATTCGTTGGGGTAATCGATATCGATCCTCACAAACCATCGGTCTTACATCTTCTCGAGGACTATGGGTCATCGATAACGAGCGCACCGCGGGAGGTATTGGCTATCGATGACGTTGGCACGTCAGCGCACGCCAACGCAGAAGCGGCAAATCAATCGACTACACCAGCCCAACACATCAGGGCCGTTCAAGCTATACTGAGGGAAACTCCTTACGATCCCGTTCTGAACGATGACCTCGAGTGTTGGACAGAACGACTACGGGAATCTGTGACTAACCTCAGCAATGCGTTTGAAGAAGCCGCTACCGCAGCACACCAGGAGCAGCCACCAACTGGCGATGCCAATGGTGAAGATCCGTAACAGAGGGAATCCCCTCAACGAGCTACCCCTCCACCTCGCGGCACTGGCGATCTTCGAGATCAAATCAACGGCCGCCGAGAAGCACGACTCACACGAGACAACGTGGATCGCTCTCGGCGTCATGTCTCCTCACGGCGCCATGATAACGGAAATCGAGGAGACCGCTCAAACGAGGACCGGGACCACGACAACCACCACGATCGCAACGATCGCGAACGACGGGGGCCAGACAATACTGGTCATGGCCGCGCCGTAACGACGATGATGATGGAGATCGGTGCCGAGACAACAGCGGGAGACGACGACAGGATTCCCGAGATCCAGGCCGTCATCCTCATAATCGTACGTCGGAACCAAGTGACCCATCGTCATCGTCATCATCAGCGTCCTCCTCATCGTCAGACAGACATCCACGAAAGACACACGACCGCCGACAACCCACCGCCCCCAACGCTGGGTGTAGGGCTTTCGGTCGTTCCCTACGTGATGTCCGATGGCCTGAGAGATTCCGACCCGGAGCAATAGAAAAGTATGATGGGAGCACCGACCCAGAGGAGTTCCTTCAAGTCTACTCCACAGTACTTTATGCTGCCGGAGCAGACGACAACGCGTTAGCGAACTATTTACCAACCGCATTGAAGGGTTCTGCACGTTCATGGCTGATGCATATTCCTCCCTACTCAATCTCTTCGTGGGCAGACCTGTGGCAACAATTCGTCGCCAATTTCCAAGGAACATACAAGCGCCACGCGATCGAAGACGACCTACACGCGTTGACACAAAACTCGGGTGAATCATTGAGGGAATATGTTCGACGTTTCAACGAGTGCAGAAACACAATTCCTGAAATCACCGACGCTTCTGTAATTCGTGCCTTCAAATCCGGTGTCAGAGATCGCTACACTACCTAGGAGTTGGCGACAAGACGCATCACAACCACTCGGAGATTATTCGAGATCGTCGAGCGATGCGCCCACGCGGATGATGCGCTAAGGCGCAAGAACGACATGCCGAAGACCGGGGGGAGTGAAGAAACCAGCCACAGACGCATCTGAGTCAAGCAAGAAGAAAAATCGCAAAAATGGGAAAAGGAAAGCTCAAGCGGAAGTCCTCGCAGCAGAATACGCGAACCCTCCCAAGCGCCCAGACCCACAAGGCAGCGACACAAAGAAATCATGGTGCCCCATACACAAGACGGACAGACATTCTCTAGAAGATTGCCTTGTTTTTAAAAAGTCGCTCGAGAAGCACATGGCATTTGAAAAAGGCAAGCGAGTACGTGTTGTCGAGAAGAACGAAGAGACGGCTCCTAATGAATCGGATTCAGCGTATCCAGACTCCGACCTCCACGTCTCACACATCTTCGGCAGTTCTACAACGTACTCCTCCAAACGAGAATACAAGAAAGTGGAACGTGAAGTCTGCTCCACATGGCAGGGGGCTGCACCCAAGATGAAGTGGTCTGAGCAGAAGATAGAGTTCTCGGAAGAAGACCACCCCAAGACCGCCGTTATCCCAGGACGATATCCAATCATGGTCGAACCCACCATTCGGAACATCAAGGTAGCGCGAGTTCTCATCGACGGGGGCAGCTCAATCAATCTTCTCTTCGCCAGCACTTTGGACGCAACGGGAATTCCGCAAAGCGAGTTGACACCAACTGATCAACCCTTCCATGGAATTACTCCCCAATCATCGTCCAGACCTTTGGGCAAGATTACGTTGCCCGTGACTTTCGGCCAAGCCAACAATTTCCGAACAGAGCAGATTACCTTCGATGTCGTTGAATTCGATACAGCTTGCAACGCCATCATCGGGAGAACTGCACTTGTGAAGTTCATGGCCGCATTTCACTACGTGTATCAAGTGCTCAAGATGCCGGGACCGAAGGGAACAATCACTATTCGGGGGAACGCAAAGCTAGCGGTGCAGTGTGACAAGCGGAGCCTCGACATGGTCGAGCAAACGCCCAGCCCATCCGCCACGACTGAGCCACCCAAGAAAGTGAGCAAGACAAACAAGACGCCGAAGCCGGACGGCGCCATCAAGGTCGTTCCACTCTCCAGTGCCAACCCCGACAAAACCGTTAAGATCGGGGCGACACTAAACGAGAAATAGAAACTCGCGCTCATCACCTTCCTCCGCGATAATGCCGACGTGTTCGCTTGGCAGCCGTCCGACATGCCGGGGGTCCCCAGGAAGGTGATTGAGCACAAACTCATGGTACGACCCGATGCCAAGCTAGTAAAGCAAAGACTGCGGAGATTTGCACCAGACCGAAAACAAGCCATACGAGAAGAGCTTGACAAACTTCTCAAAGCTGGCTTCATCAGAGAAGTACTTCATCCAAAGTGGCTAGCCAATCCAGTCATGGTGCGGAAGGCCAACGGAAAATGGAGAATGTGTGTCGACTTCACCGACCTCAACAAGGCGTGCCCCAAGGATCACTTTCCTCTCCCTCGAATAGATCAACTGGTGGATTCAACAGCCGGTTGCGAGCTATTGAGCTTCCTCAACGCTTACTCTGGCTACCACCAAATCAGCATGGCAAAAGAGGACGAAGAGAAGACAGCATTCATCACGCCGTTCGGAGTATTTTGCTATGTTAAGATGCCGTTCGGACTGATAACCGCCGGGAATACTTTCCAGCGCACGATCCAGGGCGCACTTAGCGACCAGCTTGGCAACAATGTCAAGGCTTACGTCGACGACATCGTTGTCAAAACCAAGACAGGCGACTCATTGATTGACGATCTATGGGAAACGTTCGACAACCTTCGACGATATCGCCTCATGCTCAATCCTGAGAAGTGCACGTTCGGAGTACCGTCGGGCAAGCTACTCGGATTCCTTGTCTCTGGCAGAGGAATAGAAGCAAATCCCGAGAAGATCAAAGCAATTGAGAACATGAAGTCGCCCACAAGACTCAAGGAGGTACAAAAGCTAACCGGATGCATGGCAGCGCTAAGCAGGTTTGTCGCCAGGATGGGAGAACGAGGATAACCTTTCTTCGCCTTGCTGAAGAAACAAGACAAATTTGTATGGACACGGGAAGCCGAAGAGGCATTCATTGCACTCAAGCGCTACCTATCAAACCCCCCTGTACTTGTTGCTCCCCAACCTAATGAAGAATTATTCCTCTATATTGCCGCCACGCCATATTCCGTTAGCACTGTCATTGTTGTCGAGAGAGAGAAGTACAGCGACCAGTTTATTACATCAGCGAAGCTCTCCATGATGCAAAGACAAGATACCCACAGATCCAAAAGCTGCTTTATGCAGTCATTATGACATCAAGGAAGCTGCGCCACTACTTTCAAGCCCACAGTGTCACAGTTGTCTCCTCTTGCCCCCTTGGCGAAGTTGTGAGAAACAAAGACGTTGTCGGCCGCATTGCGAAATGGGTAGTCGAGCTGAGCCAGTTTGATGTCCACTTTGTACCACAAACAGCCATCAAGTCCCAGGTACTCGCCGACTTCGTCGCCGATTGGACTATGCCAGATAACAAATCAGATAACCAAGGCGACAACGAAACATGGACAATGGCGTTCGATGGCGCACTCAACAGCCAAGGAGCAGGGGCAGGATTTATCTTGACGTCTCCCTTCGGAGATCAATTCAAACACGCAATCCACCTCAACTTCAGGGCAACCAATAACACTGCAGAATACGAAGGATTACTCGCCGGGATACGAGCCGCAACTGCACTTGGGGCCAAGCGACTAATCGTCAAAGGGGACTCCGAGCTAGTCGCGAACCAGGTGCACAAAGATTATAAATGCTCTAACCCCGAGTTATCCAAGTATCTCGCAGAAGTCAGGAAGCTAGAGAAAAGGTTCGATGGGATCGAGGTCCGACACATCTACCGCAAGGACAATGTCGAGCCAGACGACCTAGCACGACGCGCGTCCAGACGAGAACCGCTCGAGCCCGGTACTTTTCTCGATATCCTGACGAAGCCATCGGTGGAAAAGGTTAGCGACGAAGATAGCCCGAACACCCCCGACATTGGCTCGGAGGTCACCGAGGCAGAACACGCCGTTGCCGACATCGAAACCACAGACGACTGGCGCATCCCACTAATCAAATTCATTAGCAGCGAGGAGTTGCCCGAGGACGATACAGAGGCCGAGAAAATAACCCGTAAAGCAAAGATCTACTGTATGATCGGCAACGATCTATACAAAAAAGCGCCAAACGGGGTACTTCTCAAATGCGTCTCTACCGACGACGGCAGACACCTCCTCCTCGACATACATGAAGGCATATGTGGGTCACACGCCGCTGGTCGGACATTGGTCGGCAAAGCTTTTCGACAAGGCTTTTTCTGGCCAACCGCCCTTAAAGATGCATGCGACATGGTCCAGCGATGCGAAGCCTGTCAATTCCACAGTAAACACACAAAGATACCCGCACAAGCGCTCCAGACTATCCCTCTGACTTGGCAGTTCTCATGCTGGGGGCTAGATATACTCGGGCCATTCCCACGAGGACAGGGCGGCTACAAATTCCTATTCGTGGCGATCGACAAATTCACAAAATGGATCGAAGCAGTACCCACGGGGGAAATCAAGGCCGACAACGCCATCAAATTCATCAAAGGGATATTCTGCAGATACGGACTACCGCACCGCATCATAACCGACAACGGCTCCCAGTTCATCAGCGCTGATTTCCAGGATTACTGCATCGCCCTGGGGGTCAAAATATGCTTCGCCTCGGTCTCTCACCCTCAAAGCAACGGACAAGTCGAGAGCGCAAACGACATAGTACTACAAGGGATGAAAACCCGCGTCTACGACAGGCTCATGTCACACGACAAAAAGTGGGTTGAAGAACTCCCGTCAGTACTATGGGCCGTACGCACCACACCGACAACGTCCAATAAGGAAACACCCTTCTTCCTCGTGTACGGCTCTGAGGCCATGCTCCCCGGCGAGCTACGACACCAGAGTACACGAGTATAGAAGTACTCCGACGAGAACCAGGAGGAGCAGCGAGACATCGATGTAAATCTTCTCGAGGAGCATCGTGAACGAGTTGCCGTTCGAGCAGCCAGCTATCAACAGGCCCTCCGCCGTTATCACGAGAAGCGTATCCGAGCACGCATACTTTCGATCGACGACTATGTCCTCAGACGAGTTCAAACCCAAGCAGGGCGAAACAAACTCTCACCAAAATGGGAAGGACCTTACATGATCACACAAGTCTTGCGGCCAGGCGCATTCCAAATCGCAGACGGCGACGGTCGCGAATTAGCAAATTCTTGGAACATTGACCAACTATGTAAATTCTATGTATGAGTCAATACCACCGTACCTGTAAGTACCCTTATAGTATCAATAAAGCCTATATCTAGGCCCATATCACAATCAATGTGTTTTCGCCTGATGATCCCTTACTCTGATGACACCTAGCGTTGAAACCTGCCCTTATGTCCCTTTATGCCGTCTCGACAAGGCCTGCGAGGAACCTAAGGGATCTTCGGCTGGGGACGCCCAGAGCCGATAAGGCCTTGTCAGATCCTGTAGAGACGAAAGACCATGTAAGATCTGGTCGTGTAAGAGTTCTCGCCGTGCGTATTAACCAAGCCGTGAAATCGGAAATCAATTTTCCAACTTTACGACTGGGGGCTAGGATCAGAGCTTATTCAACCAAGGCAGGTCAAGGGTCCAAGAGCCTTATCCTCCGAGAAAATTCCCCCGACGACAAGGCTGGGGGCTAGGGAGAGTGTACGACTCAAACGGCTGACTAAAGTCGTTAACTGAGAACACACTGTTACACACGACATCTAGAGTAAGAAACATTTGTTAAAGATAGATTTCTTTATTCACAAAGTACTTCTTACAGTTTTTACATAAATCTCTCGCTGCATTACATCTTTCCCTAAGATATTTGTCGCAGGGTACGAGTACTACCAAGAAGGCCAACGCCAGTTCATAAACTGGAAGATCTTCTCGGCCAATGGCGACATCGACCTCACCAGATGGTCTATCTCCGCCAGAGTTCTCTGAGAACGAGCAAAACCTTCGCGGAGAAATTCGAGGTCCAGGCGCGGGCGGTGATCTCGTAGGCAAGCCAGCACGTGTCCTCCGGCGTATCAGCTCGCTCGACGACACTCATGTTTCAAGGCCTCGTCGATACGCTTGCCGATGCCATCGAGTTGGGCACAAGCCCCGTTCAGCCACGAGATGTACCCGGCCGCCGACTCCTCGGGATCACCGCGGACTACTCGAAGTTCCCTGCATACTCTGGCCATGGAGGTGCAGCAACTCTTCAAGTACGAGTTAAACCACACCTCGCGACCTCGGAGCGTTTCCACAGCCTGCTCTTTCTTCACGGCCAGCATGGTTCTCTCGAGTTCCGCCACTTCAAACTTCGTCTTCCAGTATTGGATACGACGATCTTGGCTTTCAAGGGCATCCTCGAGATCTGCTAAACGTGACAACCACTAAGACAAGCTGGATACCTCTTTTGGAACATGGATGACCTAATCAGGAGGTCACTAAGAGGTGAAGGGGCTACTCACTTGAGGTAGTCGTCGCTATCCCGGCCTCCGCACCAAGGGTTTGATCCACATTGTCAGGCGAGATGTGTGGTTCAAGCTCGAGTACCGGAATTATCGCCAGTGACTCGGGCTGCCCGCGCTGCTGGACATCCTCGTCATCAGCATCTCTACAATGGACAAAAGCTTCCGAGATCAACATACAAAACTAAACAAGGATGGTAATTGCACGCACGAAGGCGGTCAGAGTTCAATTTTTACACATTATCTAACAAATACAAGAAGTCCTACTCTTCAAAAAGGGGGAGAACAGACTCCCCCAGATCACCGACTTCTTCCATCACCTCCTTACGCGTGTTGCTTGCCGCCCCCTGATCCAAGATCTCGCGCAGATCGAGTTCAGGATGCGACAGCCTTACACACGCGAGGACATGACACGCCCCGGTGTAGATCCCGTTCGACGTCTCCTCCGCGATCCTGGCTGCATGCTTGGAGGGGATCTCCCCCATCGCCGTCGCCAGTTCCGCAAGGGAGGAGGTCAGAGAGAACTCATCGGGATTCACTGGGATTGTGGACTCGATGCCGCACTCCCCGGCGAGCTAGTGGAGTCCAGTGTAGGTGACCCGCAACGAGCCCCGGATCTTGGACAGGTTGTTCCCGAGTTCCGACATGCGGTCCTCGAGCCCCTTCCGTTGTCGCTCGTTGCCGGCCACCAGCTCCCTCATTTTCGTGAGGTCTTCATGGGCTTCAGCCAACTTGCGCACCAGTCGATCAGCACGCGCGTTCACCGTCGCCGCCTCCGACCTCGCCTCCGCAATCTCGCGGTCGATGCCGCGAGCACCAGCTTCGAGGAGGCGCCCCATCTCGACTTGGAGCTCCTCCCAGGTGAGGACGGCAGCTGGCAGACCACGACCTCCCGCAGGATCGCTGACGGGGCCGCTAGGCGTCGCTTCCCGGCTCCCGGCTGCGGGCACGACATCTGTCGAGGCCGCGGCAGGTGATGTGCTGGAAGCTCCTCCAGACTTAGCTCGTGCAGCCTTCGCCCGCGCTTCCCTACGAACAACCACGGGTCAAACACCGCTCGAATGAGAAGCACGGAAATTCAGGAATCTATCTACTTACTTCTCGCCGATCATCACAATGCGTTGTCGTCGTGGAGGTGGAGGAGACGCGTCCGAGGCCTGAAAGACAATCAATACAGAGTAAGGAAAAACCCTCCTTGCCGCATGATCTAATGACAAGATTAAATTACCGAGGGGGTCGCTGCCTTGCGACGATGTCCGAGTATAGACGAGAATTTCCTCGGCTTGGTCGGGACATTGCCACCGCTAGTGGTGGCCGCGTCAGACGCCTCCTTGACAACCTTCTCCTTCAGAGATGTCGCCACCTGATGGTTCGCGAGCGGCCCGATGATGTCAGTCAAAGGAAGGGCCTATGCTTAATCAAGTCATAAGGTGATTTCGAAAGGAGGAATGCAAGATGCTTATCGAATACACTTACGTTGATGGCTTCATCGCGTTCCGTCGCCCCCTTTTCACAAAGGGGCACGGGGATGTCACTCGCCGTGGTCGGGCCGCTGATCATCACTTGGCCGACGCGCCGCTCCACGACTTCGCTGCTCAGACCTGTTAATCGAGAACCAACCTTCGATAAGTCAAGCGGAATGCGAACGCAAGCACGTCAAGATGAATGCGAGAAAGATACCCCGAGGAGAAACCTGGGTCGCGTCTTCCGGCCCGGAATAGTTATAGGCTGGATGGGCCCGAGCCTGGAGCGGCTGGATCCGCCTACCGACGAAGTCTGCAACGACTTCATATCCCGACAAGCCCCGTTCTTGGAGATCATCGATGATGTCGATAAACGACTGAAGAGAGGGGGTCAAGGGAGGCTTGGCAGTCCAGGCTGGAATCTTGTCCGGTTGATCCTCGGGAACAACGAAGACAGGGTTCGAGTCCTTGATCTCAAGATAGAACCACCTGTTCCGCCACTTGCTGCGGGAAAAAGGACACTGGAAGGGGACATAACGCGACTTCATGCCATCACGAAGTCGGAACCCGACGCAACCAGACACTCTATTGGGTTCCATCCAACGCAGCTCATAATAGAAGCGGAAGAGATCAAGAATAAGGCTCTACCCCAATGTAGGCCTCACAGAGATGAACAAAGATACTAAGAAAGGCGATGGAATTAGGATTCAAATGAAGAAGAGAAAGACCATAGAACTTCAAGACCAGGAGAAGAAACTCGGAAGGCGGAGGGAGAAAACCGCAGAGAACGTAATCTTCGATCGCAACCATGTGACCCAAGATGGGCTGAGGATTAGTACCTCCTGCTTCTCTCTCCATGCTTCCACGGCCGGGAAGGGCGCCGTCCTCCTGAAGGTTCTTCAACGTCGCGCTGGTGGAAGCCGATTTGCCGAGATCCATTGCTGTTTGGAGATCGCCGGAAAATGGGCCAAAGTTAGTGAACTAGGGTTTCTTGCGGCGGTGGAGAAGGCAAAGAGCGCTGGTAGGCGGTGTGTGTTCAACAGGGTTGGCGGACTTCAAAATGGGCTCCCAAAATTCCTTTAAATAGACACACTACCGACGGTGCGAATTATACTAATCTGGCTATAGAGGAGATTATTGGATTATACTAATCTGGCTATAGATTATAATAATCTAGCATAATAATCTACTTGTTTGTTTCAGTTACTCCTTGTCAGGGTTACGGGTTCGGCATACCCTTTACCCTTCGATATACGTTACATATCGATATGGCATACCCACGCGCACGCGGATATTTCCTGCATATTCTAAGGAAACCTTTCACGAAATCTACAGATGGGAAGAATCCTACTCGGACAGAACTGGGTCGTTGATGTATCGTATAGGGTCTGATACCTCCGAGTTCTACTTGGAAACCTCCAGGTCTGCGATATAAAAGGGACCCCCGGGGAGGGCATAGGACATCGAATCTCAGAGCCAATACAACCCACACAGCCTACGAAGCCGAAGTCTACGAGGAGCCAAGTCATCGAGAGTAAGTCGAACCAACTCGACTACAATCTCGCCAGATCTGACAAGTTCCATCGTTCCCTTTGTAACCTGTATTTTCCACCATATAATCCCATACCAACTGGATTAGGGCTATTACCTATCAAGGGGCTTGAACCAGTATAATTCTTGTCTTTTGGTTGCTTGATGTCGTACTACGTAGATCCTTGTACCAACGTACCCCAATACCCTCTATATCCGGTCTACGGGTATCACCCGTCGATACTCCTAATAATCTAGATTATAATAATCCTATGCTGAACCAAACAGGGCCTAAAAGAATCTATTGGTAAATTTTTTATATATATGTTTGTAGTGGCTCAAAAGCTAATAATAAAAAATATACGTTAAAAATATATTTAAATAACTTTAAAATCAAGTTCAAAAAGTTTAAATTTTGGTTATTATTTGACTTATTAGATCAACCGAGGAGGCTATTTACCACTCCCTGCCACTGCAGCACACCGACACGTGACACGTACACCCTCCCGTGACGCCGCCGCGCGTGTGCTACGGCCACACGCGCGCGCGTACACGCGAGAGAGAGAGAGAGAGAGAGAGAGAGAGAGAGAGAGAGGAGAAGCGGCGATGGCGAGCGGCGGCGGCGACGCGAGGAGGAGGAAGGAGGAAGGGGAGGAGGACGGGTTCTCGTCGGACGGCGGGGACACCACCGACGCTGAGTCGTCGGACGAGAGGGCGGGGGCGGGGGCGGGGAGGAGGGCGGTGCCGGGCGCGAACCCCATCCTGAGCCGCCTCGCGGTGTCGCGGAACCCGAGCCCGCTCGCGGCGGCCACCGCGGCGCCCGGGGTCTGCCTCCTGCGGTTCGCGTGGGAGTCCGCCGCTGGGTCCCTCGTCGGCGCCGTCGTCGGATATGGTAACGACACCCTTGTACCCTTCCCTGTTCCCGTTCCGGTTAGGTTAGGGTTCTTGCGACCTGTGAGACGGGAGTGGTTAGTAGTATTAGATTCCTTCAATTCAATACTCCAATTCGGTGTGATTGCTGTAAGTTGGCTGTGCATTGCACTATTGCGCTTTGCGGGCGTGCGGCCGGAACAATTTGGTATCTGGTGGTATAATAGTGGTGTTATCTGCAATATTGCATGGTTGTGCTCGTAGTCTAGTAGAGATATACTGTATGTACTATGTAATTGTGCCAATCAGACCATCCTTGAAAGAAATTCCTTTAGTTGGATTAGTTTCGCGGTATATGGGTTTTGAGAGGCTTCCAGGAACATTTGGTTCGAGTGGGAGACGTTTAGTTTAGCTTAGGGTCTGTATATAGGAATGTACCAGCGCTGAAATTGTGTTTTTATTAAATTTGATTGATACTAAGTGGTGTACAGGGTGGAATGCATGCATATGTGTTCTTTTTTATAGAGCCCATCTTTTTGGCCCTTGATTTTGCTCGATGTCTATTTCTCACCGGTTGCTTTTACCCCATACTTACAAAACCAGACAAATAACACCCCGGAAGATATTTTTGTTGTTGTTTTGTTTGAAATGAAGGTGGTTCTCCTTGTGCATTCTCTTATTGTACATATTTTGCTGATGTACATATTACTTAATTATGTCCACAACCATAAAACTCATCTAACTGAACATATCAGTTTTGTTCCTTCAACTCCTGCTACAGTACAGTTTCCACCCTGAACTTCAAGTTTAATCTTCATCCCTTATATGTTAAAACCTTTGCAGATTACACCAAAAAATTGTTCTCTTGAGTTATATTGCCATATGACAAGCCTTTTTCAACACATGACATCCACAGCATCTCATTTTGAAAAAGGTCGACATATTTTTTTTTCTTGTAAATCAAGTCAGGTTGGTCCATGCTCTATGCTGTGTTGTTTTACTGGAAGCACCTTTAAAACCATCCTTGGAGAAATGATAAGGTTCCATTTTTCATAGTTGGAGGACATTTCAACAGTACTGCTATTCTTTTTTGGGGTAGGGGAAAGCTGGAGCTTTGTTGACTAAAACTGAATATGAAGTAAAGGGTGATCTACACGATGAAATGATGAGTTGATGACACATTTATTTCCTACTTAACTGCCAGTGCTAACTTATTATCATGGCTTGATGCAACCAAAAGGTTCAATTGCTTGGGCCATGTGCATGCTGGTGTTTGACTGTTTAATTGTCCAAAATAAGTTGCGGTTGCACACACTCTATCCAATCTGTTTCTACTTTCCTCCTAGATGCATATATTTAGTTGGTGATGCTCCCAGCATGTATGTTTCCTTGTTAAGTTTCTTACCATGGATTAAGAATATCAAAGTGGATTAAGGTGCATCAGAAGGTCCTGTTATATGCACTCTACTAAAACCAGCTTGCTACCCATCATGTCAAATCGATCATCTGTTCAACTCAGCCAACATAACTGAATACATCTAACCAAACAAAACCACTTTTGTGCTCTCTTGTTTAGACAATCTTGGGCCACATTGACTTGTGTAAGAAAAACAATGTTTAAAATGTCCTTCCAGCCTTAATTTGCTGGAAAATTTGATTATTTTATCTTAACTAGAAAAGATGCCCGTACGTTGCAACGGGTAAATACTTTTTTCAGTGATACATTAAGAGCTAAGTAATAAATTGAAATATTGGGATCACTATACACTATAATTGAAAATGTTAATAAAAATCTTAACATTGGGATTGCTATAGATTATAATTAAAAAAAAGTTAATGAAAATATTTCTTGGGTTTTTGGCCGAAAGCCTTCCTTCCTTTTCAGCGGCTAGTCCGCTACCTCCCTCCATTTGGTCTGCTTCTCTTCGACCCTACCATCTTAAATTTCCCGAATATGACTACCATCTTCAACCTCTCGAAGATAATCCTGTGCCCCCGAAGATAATCCCGTGCCCGTACGTTTGCCGGAGCAAATCTACCCATCAAATCCGGCCGAATCTTTATTGGTCAACCAAAATTGGTCGAGGGTTTTTGATCCACTCGATCTACTCTTTCCGTTTTCCCCAAAATTAGAGCGTAAAACTCGGGATAAAACTGACTGGGGAAGATTGCCGTCATCATCGGCAAGTGTAGAACATAGATTAAATCTGGCAATTAAAGCCCAATCGTAGGGAAAATCATGGATAAAATGATGAGAGAGGAGTGGGGAATCGATTTTTTCAATCAAATTGGAGGAGAAAACACACGATCGATATGGCGGCGGCGCGGCGCTAAGGTTCACCACAGAAGGCGTGCGGCGAACAGATGGGATTATAAAACCGGATGAGAAAAACAAAAAGCACATGGGAGAAAAAACTGGCGACAAAAAAGATTGACGAAAAAAAGCTAAAAGCACCCAAGAGGCGCACGGTGAACAGATCGGATTAAAAAAGGGACAAAAAACCAAAAGACTTAGCATGTGCGCGTAAAAAAGTCTTTTGCGTGCAAAGAAAAAAGGGAAAAAAAATACCGGTGCCAAAAAAACCAAACGGACTTTTTTTTACTGGGAGATTTTTTTTTCCTTTTTCTACAGGAGTCGGACAAGAGATGTTTTTTTACTGACGACGAAGAAGTTTTTTTTAATCGCTCGTTATGTCGGACTTTCTTTTCTTTCTTTATTTACCTTTTTTGAGTCGGACTTTTTCTTTCTTTCTTTTATACAGAAGACGGGAATTTCTTGTAGAGATATAGATTAAAACCGAAATATAAAATTAAAACCGTTTCAAACACGGATGACGTACCAAAATTCTGGCAAAAACACCTTTAACTTTTATAATAGGTAAAGATTACTTGAATACTGTTTTAACTAGTATAAATTGACATGGCTTCCTTGCATGCTCCATATAAGAATGTTGTGGATAGCCAGAAGGCTTAGATAAACTTTAAGTAAACTCTTAATGCCTTGACCTACAATCACATTCATTACCATTTACCTCTTGGGTTAATGCTTTCAATGGAACTTATATGGAAGTGGATCATAGACTTTCATTGTAAGGTCAACGTTCCTCCTTGTTTCATGTACTCTGTTAGCCATCCTGTTGCCTGTTGTCCTTTGGGCCAAAGCACAAAATATTTTTTTCCAACTCGCCTTTTCTGATAACTTGACAGGAAAAGGTTTGGTCACCACTAAAGGGTTTAAAGGCTCGTTTGCTGATGCTGCATCTTCTGCTAAGGTAATGATTCACATTACACATGTTCATTTTGCAGCAGATGTTTCATTGTTCACAGCTCATGCCATTATTTTGTCTTTTGCTCTAGATATTTGCTGTTCTTGCTGGTGTTCAAAGTTTGGTTGCCTGCACTTTGAGACAACTACGTGGGAAAGATGATGGTCAGTCTTGATATCTATTGTGCTCATTTCTTTCTCTAGGAAACCATGTCCCAATCCTTAGGATGTACTACAATCAAATGTCAAGTACAATCATTAACTTGTGAATCCTTTTATATCTGCAGTTCTCAATGCTGGAATTGCAGGCTGTTGCACTGGCCTTGCCCTGAGTTTTCCAGGTAACGTTACAACACACAATGTAGCTGTGAGTGTGAACTGTTTAAATTTACAACTTGTTCCTGGATGTCCTGGCTAGGACTGGTATTAATATCAACAAGAGCAATTTTCATTATGCTGAGTTATGGAATAGGTGATCTCAAACGGTCCTGACATTGTTCATTAAGAATGCATGCAGCCCTTTTGGGAGTTATTAATCTCTGGCATCCGTTTCAAGTTTGATGATTCAATCTCTACAATTTTTTCATTTTCATGTTCCCTTAGTTTGTTCATATAGGCATTTGTATCTTTATCTCCTATCTTGTTGATAATGCGTCCTAAACTAATTTGGTTTGGATGCACCTGAAATATTTGTTTATTTTCACTACAGTTGTTATTATTTTTGTTCTATATTTCATTTTTCTTGTCTTTTGCTGTATTGGTGTGCACACAGTTTTGCATTTAGAGTTGTCCATTTATGTCTTCATTTTTGCACTGGTAAAATGAAGCACTACAAAATCGACAATTTCTTGTGAGATCATGAGTGTTTCTTATCATTATTGAGAACACACTTTTGTCCTGTGACAAAATAGCTCCTTATTCGCATGATGATAACATTACTATTAACAGTGATATCGGATTATCGGTTCTTCCTATATAGGAAAATGTTAACAAAAAGATCATAGTTTCGTACCTATTCATTAACTGATGGTCCTTTTTCTTCTTTTGGTTCCAGGTGCACCACAAACAATGATTCAGAGCTGCCTGACCTTCGGAACTTTCTCATACATCATAGAGATGCTCAATAAACAGGAACCTGCACTTGCTCGTCCATCTATCACTGGCACGAAGGATCTCAAGGCTGGACACAGAGTTCTTCCTCCCTTCACGCTCCCTCTTCCGCAAGAGGCAATGGAGGGTTTTTCCTCGTTTCAAAACTTTTTGTCGAAGTTCCAAGGGAAGTGAACCAAGTGAATAACCTCAAGAGGGATGGTGGGTAGCTTCACCTCTTTCCTCCGTTGGATTTTGTCCGTGTAAATGCCTCGTCTTGAGTTTCTCTTTTGTTCCACGAGTGTAATGTTCTAGGGAGTGACGGATTATGTGAATGTTGATGTCATTCTTACTCTTTTGAATAACAGCTCTGTGAATCCTTATCGTGCTTCAGCTAGTGTTAATTTGCCACTTGCTTCAAACGGTTTCTTTACTGACTCGTTGAGTACATGATTTGATTATTCGTGGTTTGTTCGCAGTAGATGTTGTCGACACTGTCAGCGAGTTTTTGGGAAAACATTTTGTGAAAGTTGAATTACGGCATAGCCGAAGGAATAACAGAATCGTTTCACACTTTCGTAACAAAGGTCTTCTTATCATGTTTCAGACGATGGAGGCAAGGCTGATCAAAGTGATCAAGCACATAAACGCATTTTTTTACCATGTTTCACTCCATAAGCGTCTGAGATTATCACAAGTCACGTCTAGTAGTTTGATGGTACACTAGTGACAATCAGTTCGTGCAGACAGAGCTCATACTTGACTACTTGAGCGATTACAGGCGAAAGTGTGAAACGCATGTGATGTGGGCTGGGAGGAGGAGAATATATACTAATGGGCCGTATCCTGATTTGGGCTGCGTCGGAAGGTGCAGCCCACGCGCGCCGTACCGCGCGGGTGGCGCTGCTACCCACTTTAGTCCGTTGGATGGGGATCCGATGGTTTGCGCGGTGGCGTTGCGGGGGATGTTTAGTACCACATCGGAAACCGAAAGACGATGGAACCAGCTTATAAACCCGCGCGCTGTAGTCAGCTTGTCTCTTCGGAGACATCCGATAAAATTGGAACGATACAGAGAAGATTAGCATGGCCCCTGCGCAAGGATGACACGCACAAATCGAGAAATGGTCCAAATTTTTTTGCGAATTCTGGCCAGGTCCTTGCGCGTTCGGTATTTTGTTCGTTATTTTCGTTGCACATATGCCCCTGGGCTCTGATTTCTTACATCCAGGTCCTTCAAGCTTTGCACTTTTTCCCTCAAAGTTTCCAGATATCGAATTATGGCCAGGTCCTTGCGTTCTTCATTTTCGTTGCACATATGCCCCTGGGCTCTGATTTCTTACATCCAGGTCCTTCCAGCTTTGCACTTTTTCCCTCAGTTTCCAGATACCTTACAGATACGCCTCTCCTTTTGCACCCTCATCTTTTTGCAACATCCTACAGGCAGGTCCATGTCGGTTCTTGATGCGATCTTCAGGCTTCTTACTGTTGTACACAATTCACTATTTCTTTGCAACAAGATATATACGGCTGTGCCTTTTGTAACCCCTTCTAGTTTTTTTAAACAAGTCCTTGTGGGAATATGGAGTTTTCACTTGTAACTTTCTGGTTTTTCGTTCTCCATGATTGAACAATTTGTTCGTTTATGTTTGCCAGAAGTACTGGCAAATCTCCATTCAAGTGTGCAATCATGTGATTGGGGTGATTTTTCCTCCTAAGTTTTTGTTTATTTCCATCGGAGCATAACGCCATTTTTCCTTGTTGGATACTCTCAATTGAAATCCTCTACTGTTCTTATGGGAGAGTGACTATCCTAGTTCCATTTTATTCTTTATCATTTATCAATTTATAACAAACAACATCTCTAGAACATATTTTACCTGTTTTTTAGAGGCATTTAACTTTTTGCCACTTTTAAGATGTGGCTATTAAGGATTTGCCACTCGTAGCTTAGTGGCAAATCCTTAATTGTTACTGGTAAGTGACAAATAGTTAATTATTACCCTTTTCTATACTAAGATATAAAAAGGAAGAATTTACCCTTCCAATCCAACATGTGTAATCTCTGCCGTCCATCTGCATCTGTATTGCCCTGATCTGATCCCTACCGTCCACCGCGATTTAACCCTCTCCATCTCCACCGCACGAATACTACGCCTCCGTGCGAACACCGCACGAAGATGTTCGCACGAAGACTGCACCTTTGCAGTACTCGCTCCTCCTCTCACCTCCTCCTCCTCGCGTGTATTGCTGCCGTCGGAGTGAGTTCTTCTCTAGCCGCCGCCATACCCACACTCCACCGCTGCCCCCACCGGAGCTGAGGTCTTCCCCAGCTGCCACTGGAGCTGTGGCTGACCCTTTCCGCCACCGCCGGAGCCGTGGTCGTCCCTTCCGCCGCTGCCGAAGCCGAGGTCATCCCCAGCCGTCGACGGAGCTATGACTCCACCACTGCACTTTCCCCACGCTATGATTCTGCCGCCGCGCTACTTGCCGTTGCACGTCCTTGCTCCGTCCGACTCCTCGCTTGTCCCCGCCACCGCTGCGCTACACCGCATCCTGCCCTCGCCGACGTCGTGGTCATTCCTGACGGCAAGGTCCTTCCCCACCACCGACGCACTTCACCGCAGGCGCCGTGGTGGTTCCTGACGGCGAGGTCCTTCCCCACCGCCGATGCAATCCAGCACAACATGCCCCCGCCGACGTCGTGGTGGTTCCCGACAGCGACTTACTTCCCCACCACCACCGCACTCTACCGTAGCCTGCCCCACCAGCGTCGTGGTGGTTCCCCCTTCTACCGGAGTCCCATTTGGGACTGCCCCTGATGGCACCGTGGTGGAATGCCCTTCCGTCGGACCCGCTGTGGAATTCCTCGTTCGTGGGTGCGCAATCGTCGGCCTCAAAGCCACTTCTTTTTAGTACTCATAAAAGGAGAGAAAACCTGAAAAGTAGAATGCAAGTTCTTGCGCCAAATTCATCTGTGTGCTCTTCGTTCTACTTTCGTGCGATTGTGTATTCGCTAGGGAAATTTCACTCCAGGGCACCGGGATCAAGGATCCTTGGTTACACTCAGGAGATCACAGGTTTGTAAGATCGCCAGCAAGAACTAAGCCACCAAAGGGGAGTGAATGGTTGAGGTACTCACAAATCAAAACTTTTAGCGGAATTAAAAGTTACTCTCGAAACGATGAAGGTCGGTCTGACCAAAGTAGATGCACCGGTTTGACCGCACGGAGACCTCCGGTCTGATTGGCGAAGTAGCTTCGGTCTACCCGCACATCGCGCTGATGTCGCTTGTCGTTGCCGCCATTCTAACCGCCTTAAAGCCACCGGTCTGACTGCCGCAATGCTGTCGGTGTGACCGCCGAACCCAAGCATATACAAATTGAAGATATTTCAAAAGTAGATTGAACTTACTTCTACTCATGTTTACAAAGTGCAACAACAACACTCCTCTCACAAATCTCGACTAAACTCAAAATACTAACTTTTTTCTAAACTCAACTTGCACAAAATCGATGCCGGGAAGTCTCAACCCCCTCTCTATTTATACTCGAAGTAAGCAGTCTAAAACCACAAACCCAACTTGTACAAGAAGTCCTAATCTCCTAGGAAACCTTCCCATACAATAAACAAACTTTATAAACTACAATCATACCAAATTTGGACTCCGCATCCATACGCACACAATATCTTCATGGTATACCATATGGAATCTTCACCAACCATGATATCCTGATCGTCTGGACATCATCTTCTTCCAAGTTGACTCCCGATCAATCACTAGTAACACTCTCCCCAGGCATTAAGAGACACCTACATATGAATCAAACAAGATACAATATCTGAGCACAAGTCCTCTCCAACTTGACTTAACATTAGTTCACAACAGCATTACATATGCTGTCGGTGTGACCGCCGAACCCAAGCATATACAAATTGAAGATATTTCAAAAGTAGATTGAACTTACTTCTACTCATGTTTACAAAGTGCAACAACAACACTCCTCTCACAAATCTCGACTAAACTCAAAATACTAACTTTTTTCTAAACTCAACTTGCACAAAATCGATGCCGGGAAGTCTCAACCCCCTCTCTATTTATACTCGAAGTAAGCAGTCTAAAACCACAAACCCAACTTGTACAAGAAGTCCTAATCTCCTAGGAAACCTTCCCATACAATAAACAAACTTTATAAACTACAATCATACCAAATTTGGACTCCGCATCCATACGCACACAATATCTTCATGGTATACCATATGGAATCTTCACCAACCATGATATCCTGATCGTCTGGACATCATCTTCTTCCAAGTTGACTCCCGATCAATCACTAGTAACACTCTCCCCAGGCATTAAGAGACACCTACATATGAATCAAACAAGATACAATATCTGAGCACAAGTCCTCTCCAACTTGACTTAACATTAGTTCACAACAGCATTACATATGCTGTCGGTGTGACCGCCGAACCCAAGCATATACAAATTGAAGATATTTCAAAAGTAGATTGAACTTACTTCTACTCATGTTTACAAAGTGCAACAACAACACTCCTCTCACAAATCTCGACTAAACTCAAAATACTAACTTTTTTCTAAACTCAACTTGCACAAAATCGATGCCGGGAAGTCTCAACCCCCTCTCTATTTATACTCGAAGTAAGCAGTCTAAAACCACAAACCCAACTTGTACAAGAAGTCCTAATCTCCTAGGAAACCTTCCCATACAATAAACAAACTTTATAAACTACAATCATACCAAATTTGGACTCCGCATCCATACGCACACAATATCTTCATGGTATACCATATGGAATCTTCACCAACCATGATATCCTGATCGTCTGGACATCATCTTCTTCCAAGTTGACTCCCGATCAATCACTAGTAACACTCTCCCCAGGCATTAAGAGACACCTACATATGAATCAAACAAGATACAATATCTGAGCACAAGTCCTCTCCAACTTGACTTAACATTAGTTCACAACAGCATTACATATGCATAATATTCATCTAGAATTCATAAACATAAATTAATCACAAGTATAAAAAAACAATCCGAAACCAGAACCGACACAGAGCCGTCCGATCAGACCATCGGGCTGGCCGATTTGACTGCACAACACACGTCGGTCTGACCAGACCCAAACTAACAAAACTCATTGTTCATCGTCAGGTCAATTCATCATCAGAAAATCTTCAAAACCAATTATCTTCAAAATCAATTGTTCATCTCTTCTCTATTATTATAAAAATTGAAAATGTTTCCGCCAATACTTTGTACGTTGTCCGTATTTGAGTTGGTTATTAAATTCGTTCACTTTTGAAAATGCACCAGGAGTCGTATAAGAAATCCTTTTAAAACACTCACAGCTAACTTGGAACGAGTACCGCTAATTGCTTTAGAATTCTTGTCAGGCCCTAAGAAAGCAACGTACAGTATATGACCATAATCCCAACAAAGGTTCTAAATTAGATATCAATACTATCAAAATAGAAATCTCATATACTTTTTAGATAAAAAAAATAACAATAATACGATTAAAATAGCCTTCACCCGTTTCAACGCACGAGCCTTTTTTTCTAATCACAAAATAATAATCAAAGGTCATCTTCGCAAATGGTGATGGATGCACACTCCGCTTTCATGAGAGAGAGAGAGAGAGAGAGAGAGAGAGAGAGAGAGAGAGAGAGAGAGAGAGAGAGAGAGAGCGCGTGTGCCAGCACCAAGAATAACACCACGACGACCAGCGTCAGCAGGCGGTATAGTGTAGTACTCGTACATCACCGGCGACTATGTTGGGCGAGTACCAGTTCCAGGACAAACTCGTGTTGCTGTAATGCTGCCCACACGACCGGGGACGGGAAGATGCCCATGATGCAAAAGGAGCAGTTGTAAGCACTGACAATGGAGGATAGAAGAAGTAACACGTGGGGCTGAACAAACTAGACATAATTTTAACCCTCATTTTATAAGAAACTCAGTGAGGGCTTACATAGTTCTAACGATGCTTGTGGGGGCTTGAGCCCCTCCGTGCCCATAGTAGATCCGCCCTTGGCGTCGGGGTTCGCCTGGCCATCTGGATCGTTCGAGAGGAGGTGGGGAGAGGTCGATGTGTGCAAGCCGGGATGGGTTCGAATGGAACAAGCAAGTCAGAGGGAGCCGATCGAGAGGAGCGATGCTGATTCGCAACTACAGATGACCAAATGAGCCACCCGGCCCGTGCACGACCAGGCCTAGGCCCGATATAAGTTGGGCAAGCACAACCCGCTTAATGACCGGGTCAGGTTGTGCCCGCCCACGGGCACAACCTACGGCCTAGGCACAGTCCTATAAGAATCGGACCATGCTGGGCCGGCACGTAGGCACGACCAACACACTGTGCTCGTCCTTAGAATAGGTTTATTTTGCATTCCTCCTCTTTGGGTTGTGCCCTATATATGGCTTGAATAAGTCTAGATTGCCTCCCTCCTCTTTGGACTGCCTTATACACATCTGAATAAGTCTATTCGCCTCCCTCGTGTGTCGTGCCATGCGAAGCCAGCCCACTGTGCCAAGGTAGCGCCCCCAGGCTCAGCCCAACTGTCAGGCCGGGCCGGCATAGGCTTGACACCAATTAGGCCATGTCGTGCCTGGCCGGACCAAAAGGTCGTGCCATGGGACGGGATGTCGGGCCCTGGACCTTTTGGCCATTATATTCGCAACTGCGTCAAGTCAAGCGGAGCGAGGAATCCTATCTCACACAGACGCACGAGCAAACTAACTCGCACGTGATTTGGATCCACTAGGCCCCACTCTAGCCTACAGCTCTACACTGCAGTAGCACATTTCTTTTTTTCCTTTCTTTCGCGTGATTTTTTTTCACACGTGCTTATCTCCCTCTCCGTCCTTCGTTTTTGCGTGCAATTTTTTTTCTCATGTGATTTTTCCTTTTTCTCACGCGATTTTTTCTCTTTTTTTCGCAAGATAGCTAGGTAAGTTTCAACCTCATTTTATTTTGAAAATTTTTGACTCAAAATTTAAAAACTTCTAACACAAAATTGAAAACTTTCAATTAGAAATTTGAAACTCTTAACTGAAAATTTAAAACTTTTGATCAAGATTTGAAAACTTTCAACTAAGATTTAAAATATTCAACTCATGATTTGAAAACTTTCAGCTTAAACTTTAAAATTTATTAACTTGAAATTTAAATATGAAAGATAAATTTTGAAAATTTTCAACTCATATTTGAAAAGTTTCAACTTGATATTTGAAAACTTTCAATCCGAGAATTGAAAACTTTTAACTCGAGATTTGAAAATTTTCAAGTCAAGATTTAAAAATTTTCAACACAAAACATTTGAAAACCATGTGTTGAAGATTAAAAAAATCGTGAAAGGAAAGAAAAGAAAAAAAAATCGTGAAAAGAAAGAAAAGGAAAAAAATCACTTGGGGGGAGGGGGCCAGCTGGCGCACGCGTTGCCGCGCCAATTTGCCACACCCGAGCGGAGCACCCCGTCGGATCCGTACGTAATACACGCGTCGTCCATCGAGAGCGGTGCTGCAGAGGTGGCGTGCTGCCGCTGGGATGCATCAATTTTTTTTATTTACATTTTGAGGCTTTTCTTTTCATCGTCCGCTCTGTTCCATTCGCCGCCGTCCTCCATTCCGTTCTTCCTCAGCTCCCGTCGGTGGTGCTTGAAAGAGTCCGTTTTGGTGCTGGCCTTCTTCAGGTCGTCAAGTTCGCCTTGGCGCGCGGTGCTTCTCTTCTTCATCGTCAGGTGGTTCCCTGCGCTCTCTTCATGTCGTCAAATTCGTGTCGGTGTCTCGTGCTGCTCTCCAACTTGCTCAGATAGAGATAGTTCGGTGCTGGTTTTCTTCAGGTCGTCAAGTTCATCTTTGTGGTACGTGTTTCTCTTCTTCAGGCCGTCAAGTGTGTCTTAGTGGAAGTTCAAGTTCGTCTTGGTGGTTCTCTGCTCTTTTCCGGTCATCTTGGTGTCTCGGTGCTGCCCTTCAACTTCATTGCCAGGTTCGGTGCTGGTCTTCTTGAGGTCGTTAAGAGTTAAGTTCATCTTGGTTGTGCTCTTTTTCAGTTCCGAGAGTTCTCGGTGGTCGTGTGTCGTGAAGCGTCAGGTCCCATTGTTGGAACTTGGAAGCTCCTTGAAGAAGAACGTGTCCCGGTTTTGAGGTAGAAGAAACAAAAGCTAAGCCTGCAAAACATGGCGGCGAGGGTGAGCTGGGAAATGGCCGCCCGGCGTCGGCGTGTGGCGGAGGATATTGCTCCGCCCTACGCCGTGCTGTTGTTCGTCTTGCTGTTGGCGTGCTGCGTGCGGCGCCGCCGCCTCCTCCTCATGCCGGAGGATTTATTCCGGATCGGTAACCAATTTACTGGTATAATAAAACATCCGGATTAGTTCCACAACTCTTAACTAGTGGATTGATTCTCGGTCTATTATTGTCCATATCATGCGGTCCGGAATAAATCCCGATCTCTCGTTGTATCTATAATAAATTTCTTACTATTCTTGTCACTCCTAGCCAGGATTGAATCATCATGTAACCGAACAAGTCCTAAGGTGGTCGTCTCCTTTTTAGGCGGAGAGGGATGACACATATCTGGTTTTGCCACAAAGTGCCTCAGTTTTGTAAGTTGAGGGATGACACATATTTTTTCGGTTCTGGATAATTTTGTAATTTGGAAACAAGATGAGGGACCTTATGTATACTTTTTACACTTTTATGTCGGGTTTTGTAGGCCTCCTCTCTCTTTTCTGGTCGAAGCCAAATTCAGGGAGATGGGCCTCACAGCCCACGTTCACGTTTATTTTCTTCTCAAATTGTTTTTTTTTATCTATATGTACTAACTTTATTTTCTTCTCAAATCCGGCCTCTACACCAACAAGGCTGTACACAAACACAGGAGGTCCTTCAGTACAAGTTTGAACTTTACCCAAGATCACAACTGAAAGGGAACACTAAGGCTCTAACCCGAAACAAAACAACAACGAAGTGCATCGACCAAAGGACATACACGGCTGCAAACAAGAAAAGCCAGCAAACTATACCCCTCAATTATTTTCCTCATGTTCCAACCCTTAGCAAAGAAGTGCACAACGGTAGTCTCCAACAGTTTGCAACCTTCTTTCATCAAGATGCTTTCTCCCTCTTTTAATAAAACAGACTACTGTCTCATTCAATATATTTTCCTGAAAATGACATTTAATTAACGAAGTTGATTTTTATGCCATTGAGACAATGCCATTTCTAGAGATCCACATCGCCCAACATATAGCTGCAATCCAAATAAAGAGATTTAGTATTTTAGCCTAGATTAATCCAAACCTTTGAACTAAACTCCAAACAAGTTAGCAACCTTATGAGGCGGTTTGAACCAGAAAGGTAATGAAAATGACACATTTGAAACACATCTAACCACATATATGGCAATCAATGAAAAGATGTTGTATCGTTTCATCTTGATTACAAAAGAGCACCCAACATCGTCGCCATTCCATCTCCGTTTTGCTAGGTTATCCTTTGTTAAATACCACTAGAGGATTTTAATTTTTAACGGAATTCTCAGCTTCCAAAAGTGGATTGATGATAAAAATGGGATCTTCAGTTGACTGCTTCTTGTTTCTCTTGTTGCATCTGGCGCTCCATCACATTTGGCTTCTTTTATAGTAACAGAGAAGGGAAGGACCAGAACAGAAAAATGAAAAAAAAAAGCATTGCAATGTTATACTTTGCCATACCTTTTATCTAAAAACTCTGGCTACAAAACATCGCGTGGTTCGCTGATGGGCCGGTCTGTGTTGCTTCAGCGATCAGCACCGCAAGTAAATAAAGAGAGCCGCCGGAATGGCTCAACGACTGATACAACACGAGCTGCATGAATGCACGGCGTAACTAATTTGGAGCCAAATTAGTCATGGGATTAGCTTTCCGGCCGGATAGAACATAGTACAGAAACGAGGGTAAGCCTCACTACACCGGATTAGGTCACCTGTGATGGGTCCTAACCATCACCTTTGAAGGGCCGGTTTGGGCCTAGTCAGAGACTAATGGTCACTGTTGAGTCTCAGTCACCTTTGATGGTGCCCGTTAGAGGTATCAATCACCTCTGATGGGCATGTATTTCATGCCCGTTAGAGGTATCAGTCACCTCTGATGGGCATGTATTTCCGAGCCCGTCACAGGTGATGATGACCACACCGCAGTCCGTGGTTGCAACCCCACAGGTGACTTATCTTTGAGGCTGTGACGGGTGCATTATATTCGGCCTGTCATAGGTATATCATCTTTGACGGGGTATAGTATCAAAGCTGTCACAGATGAGGTCACCTGTGATGGATTTTGTTATGACCCATCAGTGATGAGGTGAAATTCGAAAAAAAAAACAAATTCAGAATATTAGCTAGCCTCAGGATTTACTAGCCACGCCCTCTGAAAAACAGAAACATCACAAATATATGCCAGGCACCCCAAATATCACATATTCCCCATTTTAGCACATATGCATCTTAAAATTTACATCATTCACATATGCAGTTCAAATGCCACATATTTGCACAACACATTCATACCACATTAAAGCCACAAACTTGCACAATTTCTTGCCTTGCACATGAAACCGCAAACTTACCAAAGTTTCTTGTATCCTATTCCTTTTGAACCTCCACAATGACCTGTCATTAAAAAAAAGGAGAAAACAATTGAACGGTACAAAGTAATTCGTAGTAGATCAATGGAACACTGGAGAAATCGTCGGAGCTTCTTGAAGAAGATTGCGTGGCTTGAGCGGTGAAAATGGAAGTAACGGTGTGAAATTTTTTAGGGTGGTGGTTGTTATTTGTAAACATGTGCTTAATAGTCGAAAGGATAACACTAGCAAGTTGCGGACTGAAAGAGATAATTCCACTGTGTTATATAACACATCGGAATTGGGGGAGCATGTGTTAACAGTGAAATTTGGCAAGATAGACTCGGATTTGGAGTTGGATATCGAAACGGAATCAAAGGAGATTGATTTTTGCCAAAACAGACTACGCATCGACTTGAAACAGAGTCGGAATCTGGTTGAGCCGATCTGGTGGGAAGCCGATACAGCCTAACTTGGGCTCGGTTTGGGCCTCAATTGAGATAACTATCATTGCCGTTTAGAGATAGATCTCATCTAAGGCAATTGTATCTATTAATTAGGATATTTATCTTGGTTTGGGCCTCAATTGAGATAACTCTTTTCTTTTACTTTCCAACGAGTTCTTGCTTCAAGTCGGGGTATCGGCTGCGATCTCTCGACAAGTGGTAACTTGTCTTGAAGGCTTGCGCTATCGGGGCTATTATATCATTTTAATGTATCAATCATTTTATTGTGGTCATTTTTATCACATATCTTAGTTAATATAGTCTTAGTATCTCAATTTAGTCATATCAGTTGATTCTCGTTTTAGGGTTTTTGTCGGTATTGGCTTAAATCGTCTTACTAGATTAGATTAGCTAAGGTTCTACCATCCCGAAAAGTTGTTAACTCCTTGATTGTTTTGACTTTATGTTTCTCTGCGTATTTTGTGATGCATCATCCCTAGCCGTGCTTAGAATCATAGAAACTAATCCGGAGTTAATCATAATTAAGGATAGTATCGGAGTTTCAGCCGATCTTACCTAATATACATGACAATGCATGTTTCATGATCTGTTTATGAATATTTGCCACTTATATAGATAGATTGATTTATATAAATGCATCAAGTTAGATTGATCTCTCTTAAACTTTATATCTGGTGATCGATTGTTATTTGGTACGTTTATATAGATTGATTTCTTTATATAAGTCTGTATTAGAGTATTAGTCAATACATTATTTGTTTTTGCTCTAAGTACTGGTCTATTGACTATTTTTTATAATACTGTCTTAAAATGATTGACAAAAACCAAAGAGATGGTATTACAACCGTTAGGGCATATTTAGGGTTTGCACTTTATCTATTCATCTAAAAGCCACAACCGATTTGGTTTAACTGCATCGGCTGGGTCCTGACGATACGTCATCGGCTCTATCGGCCGATCGGCTATCGTTCATCTAATTATGTTTTCTGTTTTATCTTGCTGCTTGCCGATCTCCTGCAAAAGGGCGTGATCGATAGTCACTCGGTTCATCCTTTTTGCGCCCAGGAGCTTGAAACGACGAACCATATCCTCCTACACTGTGTGTTCATACGTCAAGTCTGGCGCCTCGTCCTGTCTTCTGGTTGGCGTTGGCTCGCCCCTTCCCATGGCTGCTCTCTTTAGGTCTGGTGGCCGTCTTCTAGGGCCTGTCTACCAAAGTGTCTTCGCAAGGGCTTTGACACTCTGGTCCTCCTGGTATCCTGGCAGCTGTGGAAGGAGCGGAAAGCCAGTGTTTTTGATTCGTCCCTTTCGCCGGTCTCGGTGGTTCTGGAGTCCATCCTTTAGAAGAATCGTCTTTGGTCTCTTGCTAGTGCCGCTTCATTTGGGGACCTGTTGGGAACATAGGGCAGCAGTTACTCCACCACCTCTCTCCCTCTTTATAGGAGCAGCATTTTCAGCTTGTTTTTCCTCCCTTCGCGGTCCTTTACCTTGCATGCGGCAAGGGTCTATCTGATTTATTGCGTTGTGAAACTAAAACTCTATTTTCTTCTAATATACTGACGCATAGTATTTTTGTGCATTCATGAAAAGAAATCTGTTTTAAGGAGCGATGCAATATTGCAATGGTGTGTCAAGATTATGTTCCGATTAACATTTGATTAGAAGTAATCATCTGAAACCTAATCACATTGGGCATTCAGGCATGCAAATTCTCAAATTTGTTAAGTGTGGGCACTATATATTTTAACTTTCGTTCAATTCATAGCGAACGAAAATCGCGCGCACTTCCGATGGAAAATCCCGTGAGAAAAAAAAATCAACGCTTCTACATTGATACGGTACCATGCAAAAATCGTGCAAAAAATCAGCGTTCCCCAACCTTTGGACGCACAAAAAATCATCGTTTAAATGGGGAAAAAAAGGGCAGGGTTCCACGCCTAGAGAGAGATCAAATAATATGGCAGTAGGGGTAGCTCTTCTAGCGCTTGTTCCTCTCTACCTTTTTGATGAAGTTTCTGGTGCGGTCCAGTGTGATAGCCTGGCCAATTAGGGCAAGTATTATAATGTTTCATATGCTGCCCCTAAATGTGCCATATTGGATTGAGTGATGAGGTAGAGGAGATAAGTGAGGAGAGAAATGGTAAACCACCCCTAAATGAAGAGGCAACCTCCACACAAATTTTAAGAGGGGTGTGAGAGTATAAGAGACATTGGTATTTGTGTACTAGAGGTGACATAGTGTATAGATTGCCTCTTAATTTATGAGTAAATGATGTGGATAAATTTAGATGTGGTAGTCACATCTACCATAACACTTGCCCTTAGGATAAGGTCAGTATAGCTCATGAAGGTGTGTGCATATGTTTAGTACCACCTTATTAGTTTAGTAAGGGTAAAATCAACTTATAAGTGCTCTTCCTTTCAAACATATCACTTCCGGGTTAACCCTTTTACACGAAGCGAGGACGAAAGTGTATTTGATCCAGAATAGGATATGCATATCCCATTCCAAAATGATCTATTAAAAATTATATAAAGAGCTATTAAAAATCAAGCAGACCAGGTACTACTGTCTACTACTATACCAAGCAGACCGATGCAAAAACATACTACTACCACCAAGCAGATCGATGCAGCTACGGAAGGGGATTTGCGTGTCAAACATACGACGACTGCTACCAAGCACCGTGTCATTTTCAATGTCTAGATGGTGTTTGAATCTCCTGAAGATAAAAATTATGTATTTTACGTAAAATAAGGTGATAATAACGTGTGATTAATTGAGTTTTAATTATTACAAACTTAGAAAATAGATTAATCTGATATTTTAGAGCAACTTTCATATAGAAAGTTTTTTATGAAACATACAGTTTAGCAGTTTAAAAAGCGTGCCACAAATATCCAAAATTTCATCCACTTCTTGCAGTGGAAACGAACAGGATTTTCCTTGGAAAAAATACTACTAGCATTACCTAGTTGGGGGGAACCATTTTTCATTGCAAAAAATATGGTGGTAGGGGAGGCTGTTATGGCGCTCGTTCCGCTCTACGCCGAGCTGCTGCTCGGCTACGCGGTGGCGCGCCGGAGCGGCCGGGTCACGCCGGAGCTGCGCGACTTGGCGGTCTGGCTGGTGGGCAACGTCGCCAACCCCTTGTCCATCTTGCACCTCACCGTGAGGGCCGTCTACAGAAATTTAAGGCCTCGGAGCGAAATACAAATCAAAGCTCTAAATTTTAAAAAAATTCATATATCTAATTTAATATAGAGGGCATAATTTCAGTTTTAGTATGTATTATTTCGTGCAATGTTTAAAAATATATCAAATATTAATGCTAAAAGAGTAGGTATCACTGCTGTTCTACCGAAAATCATCATCTGTATAGTGTTGTTTAAATAAAATCTTTAATTGTTCATAATTAATAATGTTGAAGACATATTTTCAGCACCCGAATCATACTTTATCTTTCTAGAAGGCATGATGAGGTGATTGACGAAACAAATCTATTATTTTTTTATCAACAAAAGCAAAGACATGTGTTTGATTCAATCAGGAATCCATTCAATTGTTTGTTCACTCACAATACTGTAACAGTAGTTCGTCAAATTAGTAAATTACCTGATGAAGTGATTAGTGAAGCCGGCAAGCGCCCGCTAGAAGTTGCTTTAGGCTCGGCCTCCACGCTCGCCTCCGGCTGTCCTCCTCGCTGATGGTTGCCACGATTTGCACCACCACCGCCGCCCGCTCGATCGACGCTCTGCCAGCTGCGCGGCGCCTCGCGCCCTCGCCGTCTCGATGCACGCACGCACAATACCTGGGAATTATAGGATGGACTGCTCCTTCATTGACCTGCGACACCTCGATCTAACTGACGCATGCGATCTCCAATCGTTTGACGCTTGCGATGCCTTGGCTTTGCTTCTACCCTAGCTCTCATTAGCTGATCGCCAGGCATGTGGCCCACCCTAGATGGTGGTGTGGGGCCCCCAAAAGTTGGGGGCCCTGTGCGGTCGTCGTTTTCGCACTCCCCCGTCGACGGCCCTGCCCACCATGAGTATCGTCCACCTCTCCGACCTCGACTACCATGTCCTCCAATGCTCAACTCATCCGGTCCACGAGTATCACTCGTCGACATATACTTTTATCGTATATATAAATTACTTTTTGATTTAACTAAATTATCTCATATACATACATAATGCTCTGAGTTAATTACTTTTATTATTATTTTTAGTCAATTCCATTATTTGTATTGATTAAATTTCATTTCTGACAAACCCATCACTGGTGGAGAAGTGGTTTTAAACCACGGTTCACAACCCCTAGTAGTCCTGTTTTGTAACCGGGACTACTAATCCGAGACTAAAGATGCATTTCTTTAGTCCCGAGTGAAATAACGGGAACTAAAGATGGATCTTTAGTCCCGCTTAGTGTTACCACTAATCGGGAGTAGATATTTTTTTTTTCCTTTTTTTCATTAATTTTAACTGCTTGCATATTGATTTCACTCCATCCCCAAATCACGAAAACCCCAAATCACCTCCGAATCATAGATCAAATGCATCACAAATTCTAAAAGAAACATCACACATACATCACATATTCACATCAAAAATTCCCAAAAACAAATTCAACAAAAATATACAAAAACAAATTGTAAATCCGCCCATCCGCCATCGCTCCACCACCGCCCGCCGCCTCCCCAGCCCAGCACGTGCCCCCCAACCCCGCCCCCGCCCCCGCGCGCGTGCCGCTTTCGCTCGCTCCTCGCTGCTGCTTCAAGAAAAGGAGAGGATAAGAGAGAGAGAGAGACAGGAGGAAAGGGAGGAGGAGGAAGTTAAAGATGAGGAGGAGTTTGCGATCGAGGAGGAGAGGATAAGTGTGAGGGATTATATACGACGCGTTAATTTTTAGTCCCAGTTGATAATATCAACCGGGTCTAAAGATAATAGGGGACTTGGCTAGTTCATGTAAGAAATACTGGGAAGCTGCAACCTACGTCTTGGACGAGCAAGTAAGACGGCTCCCAATGGAGGTCAAGTTCATCATCCAAGTTCTTCGAAACGTAAACATACTGGCTGCTCTTGTTGGTATTGTATTGGCTGTTTTCAAATCCACTACTAACCAGAGGTACGTACGTTCGAATGCATGCATTCATGAAGAACATCTATCATAATGAATTAATTAATGATAGGATCTATCACTGTCTGTGCCTCTCTCTGAATTCAATTATAACAATTAGAGCACCCGCAATGGTAAAGTAAGGTGCTATCTATAAAATATGTACATCTCAGCAATAGACTAGATTAATATTAACCATCTCAGTAGTATGTCTATATGGGTATCTATAGCTCTCTAATACATTGCCTCGTTTTTCTCTATAGACTATCTCCAGGTTAGTAGATAGCTTTGCTCTCTCTTTTTATTTAATCTCTTTCAAGTAGGAAAATATGCTGACATGGATCTCTTATAGAGAGCCTATAGATAACCATTGTGGGTGCCCTTAGTCGCTGAAGTTGAATGAGATTAACAATTTTATTATTTTGTTCGGATAAGGCGTTCAGGTTAATTCAAGATTTCAAGTAGTTGAGAGAAACCATATATACGTATGTTTTCCCCTCGCATATGGATTCATCTATGTACGAGTTATTCAGCCGTAGTATCTGACGACTATTGTATCTCCCTCCCCCCCCCCCCCTTTTTTTTTAAAAAGTCTTTTTCACGTATAATTAGCATTAATCAGTTAAGCTGGCGAGATTTGTCGGTCCCCAAATTTTTGTCGTTTGTTGAGGTTGAATTTGTAGACGGTCCACGAAGACCAAAACTCGAGAAGCCAAACCCTATCCCCTCACATAGGCTCGATCAGCCCGGAGGACAGGATTCTCCTGGATTTTACTTATCTTTATGATCATCGATCTATTTTTGGTAGAATTATTCAAACTGAATTTTGAATTTTCATTCAAATTCGGTGAAATTCCGCTGTTTGTCTTCTTCTTCTTCTTCTTTCCTTTTTTAAGCTGGAACCTTGCTCCACAGCAGGGTTCAAAATTTTGGATTTGTTCTATCGGACCTCCCGATGTGATATTATTTCGGCCGAAATTTTTATTTTTTTTCATTTTTTCGTGAATTTAGTAATATTTTGATCAAATTTTATTCAATAATTCATATAATTTCAGACCAAAAATTCGGTATTTCGGCCACCCCGATACAAATGACCAAACCGAAAGATTAAACCCTGCTTCGTAGTGATTCCAAAGGAGGGCAGCCGCACGGACCCTAAATCAATAATAAAACTATAATATGAGTGGTGAGATGGCACTAAATATCAAGTGCCAAAATGAAATATGTGCTGACTGATTTGTACTCCCTTGTGTCTTTTTTACTTGTCTAGTACAACTGAGAGAGTATCAAATGCACATGTTGTTACCATTCTCTTTGTCTAATCATATATCTATAAGAATTAGTAGAAATATAACTAAAATGCCAAATTTAACAAACTCATTTCCACATATCAAATCTTATTATTTTTTTCGATATTTTAGCTGGTAAAGATTTTTGAGGTTTGCATGTATTCTAATACAACACCGAAAAAGAACAGAGGGGTTATGCATTGTAAAAGTTGTGCCTTGAATGGTTTACGCTGTTCTACACGGTACATGTGACATGTTCAAGAGCTTGGGAGTGCAACTCTTGCAGTGTGGATGGCCTCATGGCAATCCAGTAGGTCTGAACAGAATCAAGCAATATTTTCATTGTCATTAATTAAGCAATAGATGCCATTGTTTCCATGAAAAGTAGCTGCACTGGTCTGTCACTGTCATTGTTAAGTTGTCCGTTAGCATAATTCACCTCTCAAGAAAACCCCTACATTTTGATCCTGAATTCATTGCTGACATGTCATTGTCCTGATTGACAGGCTAAATATTATACTAGGCTACTTGGAGTCTTTGATCCACTGGTGGAGAAACCATCTTTCGTCGGTCGGCCAAATTCCACAATAGTCCCGGATGCAATAAAAACCGAGGCTAAAGATGATTTTTAGTCCCGGTTCAAAAGGGTAATGGGCATATTTGATCTTTAGTCCCGGTTGGTCACCATCTTTAGTCCCGGTTCAAATGCTGTCAGGGCCTGTCAGGCCCCCCGGGATCTTTAGTGATCGTAACTTTAGTCCCGGTTGGTAGATCTCGGGGATCTTTAGCCCCGGTTGGTAACACCAACCGGAATTAAAGTCCCACCCCTATATATATATGTCTTCTTCCTCCTCCAGCTGCCCGAGCAAGCTTCAAAATTTCTTCAAAAAAGAGGGTAGGTCATGCCAAAATTTCTAGTGAATTTATTTTGGTAATTACATACAAATCGGAGGTGCCTAAAAAGTTTGCAACTTCATCCTCCAATGTTTTTTTTGTCATATTACATTTGCAGTTATGTTTTGCACACTTTTTTGTCTCTAAAATTTAGTTGTAAGTTGATGAGAGAGAAAATTTGTGTGGGTTAGAAAGAATATATACAAATTTAGTTGATTTGATAAAGAAGGTTTTATAAAATAGTTGAGAAGGAAAACTATAGTGAAAGTTAATCTTGAATACTAGAAAACAAACTAAAATGAAAATTAAAAGAAGTAAAACACATTAAAATTAGTTTAAAACTTTAGAAATAGTAAATAAGAATTATTTGGTGTAATATTTTATGATTTTTGTATGAATAAAGATGTGTCATTATTGTATGACTGTTGAAACAGTTTGTAATTATCTTATAATTATTGTATGACTGTCATTATTGTAAGAATAATTATTTGTGTACGATTTTTTTCGACTCATGTAGATGGATCGGCAATGGATGTACGCTGACCGGCGGTCCAAAGAGTTTATTGACGGCGTGCACTATTTTTTGAGAGTGGCCGAAGCTAATAGGCAAAGGGGTTTTATTTGTTGTCCATGCAATAAGTGTAAGAATCAGAAGGAGTATTCTGCATCCAGGACTATTCATTTCCACTTGTTTGAGTCGGGGTTTATGCCAAGCTATAATTGTTGGACATCCCACGGAGAGCAAGGTATTGAAATGGAAGAAGATGAAGTGGAAGACGACAATATTCCGGACTTTGCTCAGTACGTTGGATTTGAAGGAAATCAAACGGGCGAGGAGGAAAGGGATGCTGATGGTAACGACGTTGCGGATGATCTTGGTCAGATGTTGCAGGATGCCAAGGAGGACTGCGAAAGTGAAAAGGGGGCCCATAAATTGGACAAGATGTTAGAGGACCACAGAACTTCGTTATACCCAGGTTGCGAGCAGGGGCACAAAAAGTTGGATACCACTCTGGAGTTCTTGCAATGGAAGGCAAAAAATGGGGTTAGTGACAAGGCATTTGGCGATTTATTGAAACTCGTCAAGAACATTCTTCCGGAGGGAAACAAATTGCCCCAGACAACGTACGAGGCTAAGAAGATAGTCTGCCCGCTAGGACTGGAAGTTCAGAAGATTCACGCATGTCCGAATGATTGTATCCTATATCGCGGTGAGGAGTATGAGAACCTAGAAGCATGCCCTGTTTGCAAAGCACTACGATACAAGATTAGACGAGACGATCCAGGAGAAGTTGACGGGCAGCTAACAAAGAAGAGAATTCCTGCTAAGGTGATGTGGTATTTCCCTATAATACCACGGCTAAGGTGTTTGTTCAGGAATAAGGGGAATGCTAGAATGATGCGATGGCACGCTGAAGAGCGTCAACAGGACGGGATGCTGAGACACCCCGCCGATGGTTCGCAGTGGCGAAACATCGACAGAAAATTTAAAGAATTTGGAAAGGACGCACGAAACATACGGTTTGATTTGAGTACGGATGGCATGAATCCTTTTGGAGAGATGAGCAGCGGCCATAGCACTTGGCCCGTTACGATGTGTATCTATAACCTTCCCCCCTGGCTATGCATGAAGAGGAAGTACATAATGATGCCGATTATTATTCAAGGCCCCAAGCAACCTGGTAACGACATCGATGTGTACCTAAGACCACTGGTCGAAGATCTTAAACTGTTGTGGAAGAAGGAAGGTGTCCCCGTGTGGGACAACGACAAACAGGAGGAGTTTAACCTACGAGCGCTGCTGTTCGTAACCAGCAACGATTGGCCTGCACTTAGCAACCTATCCGGACAGTCCAACAAGGGGTACAAGGCTTGCACTCACTGTATGGATGAAACAGAAAGTACGTATCTTAAGCACTGTAGGAAGGTTGTTTACATGGGTCATCGTCGATTCCTTGTAGCAAACCATCCGGTACGGAAGAAAGGCAAGCACTTCGAACATAAGGCTAACCACCGTACGAAGCCTAAACATCGCAGCGGGAAAACAGTGTTTGCTATGGTTAAAGATCTTAAAGTAGTGTTCGGAAAGGGGCCTGGAAGCCAGCCTATAGAGAGCGAAGATGGTCACGCGGCGATGTGGAAAAAGAACTCTATATTTTGGGAGTTACCCAATTGGGAATTCTTGGACGTACGCCACGCAATCGACGTGATGCACCTCACTAAGAACCTTTGCGTAAACCTTCTTGGCTTCCTAGGTGTACACGGAAAGTCGAAAGATACACTGGAAGCACGTAATGATCTGAAGCATATGGAAGAACGCGGCGACCTTCAGCCGGAACCAAAGGAGAAAGGAAGCCATTACTTGAGTCCAGCCAGCTACACTCTTAGTATGGCAGAGAAGGAAAGTATGTTTGAATGCTTGGAGAGCATAAAGGTACCGTCTGGATACCCCACGAATATCAAGCGAATAATAAGCACGAAGGAAAAGAAGTTCACAAACCTAAAGTCTCATGACTGTCACGTGTTGATGACACAACTGCTACCAGTTGTAATAAGGGGTATCCTTCCAGACAATGTCCGGGCAACGATAACAAAGATATGTGCATTCATGAACGCAATTTCGCAGAAGGTCATCGATCCGGATAGATTAGAAGCCCTTCAGAATGATGTGGTGCAATGTCTCGTCAGTTTTGAGTTGATATTTCCACCTTCATTTTTCAATATAATGACGCATCTGCTTTGTCACCTTGTGAAAGAGATCAGTATTCTCGGGCCTGTGTACCTACACAACATGTCCTTTCGAGAGGTACATGGGCATTCTGAAGAAGTATGTTCGTAACCGTGCTCGTCCAGAGGCAAGCATCGCCAAGGGTTATGGAACAGAGGAGGTCATCGAATTTTGCGTAGAATTTATCGAAGATCTTCGCTCAATCGGGGTACCTGAATCACGCCATGAAGGAAGACTACGGGGAAAGGGAACTCTCGGAAGGAAAGCAATAATGACGGTAGACAACGATTTATTCCGTAAAGCCCATTTCACGGTTCTGCAACAATCTTCATTGGTAGCTCCTTATGTCGAGGAGCACTTGGCTCTAGTTCGCGCCAGGAACATCGGTAAGTCCGATGCATGGATTACATGGCATCACATTGATACTTTCCCCGCGTGGCTACGACAACATCTCATGGGTAACGAGTCGATCAACCAACAACTTGCCTTCCTGGCGAGGGGACCGTCTGGGTCGATCGCGACATTCCAGGGATATGAGATCAATGGGTATACATTCTACACGAGAGCCCAAGACATGAAGAGCACGAACCAAAACAGCGCTGTTCGTGTCGATGCCATGGGACACGATGGAACAACTGGCACGTATTACGGTGCCATCGAGGACATATGGGAACTTGACTATGGTCCTCTCAAGGTCCCTCTGTTCCGGTACCAATGGGTTAGGTTGACTGGTGGAGGCGTAATGATTGATGACAGTGGGATGACAACGGTTGACCTTAACAAGGTTGGATACTCGGACGAACCTTTTGTCCTTGCCAATGATGTAACGCAAGTCTTTTTCGTGAAGGACATGTCTAGCAAAGGAAAGAAGGGCAGATGGCCTAACGAGCCTAAGTGTCATGTGGTTCTCCCAAGCAAAAGAAAAATCGTCGGAGTTGAGGACAAGACTGACGAGGATTACGATCAGTTGGATGGGCAACCCCCTTTCACGGTGACGATTGACCCTAGCATCCTCCTATCAAATGAAGACACCCCTTACTCACGTAGCGATCACAAGAAGGGAACAATAGTGAGGAGAAAGTACGTGCGGTCAACCGTCACCGCCGATGTATTGCCGTAATTATTGTGTACACGATGTAAACTATTTTGGATGTATTGATTATCCATATAAATCAATTGATGTATGGCATATGTTAATTACGCACGATTATTAGAGGTTTTAACAAGTTTAAATCATGTATATGCTAGTTATATGCGATACTTACAATTTTTAAAAGTTTTAAATCACGCAGGTGGCAATTTCATATGTTAATTAGAGTTTTTAACATTTAATTTACTATCATTCATATGCATGTGGCATTTACATATGCTAATTATAATTGACTAGAGAATTTTTAAAAGTTTCAAATCATGCATGTGGCATTTACATATGTTAATTAGAGTTTTTCACAATTTAATTTACTATCATTCATATGCTAATTATATATGACTATTCGAATTTTTAAAATTTTTAAATCATGCATGTGGTATTTACATATGTTAATTAGAGTTTTTAACAATTAATTTAATATAATTCCTATGCTAAGTATATATGATGATTACAATTTTTATTAATTTTAAATCATGCCGTATGTATATACATATGTTAATTAGAGTTTTTACGAATTTAATAATATCATTCATATGCTAAGTATATATGATTATTAGAATTTTTATTAATTTTAAATCATATATTTGCTTATTACGATTTATCCACTTAATTTATTACAGACAACAGTAATTTTTCGAAGTAATTGTCATTAATCTTTGTACTTTAAATAATTGTAATGCATTATCTTCTATTTTAGAAACACATATGTAATGGAAAATAATATTCAGTGCGCTTATCAGTAGTCCCGGTTCTTAACCCTAACCGGGTTTAAAAAGAATTTGAAAATAGCGGGAAAAGATCTTTAGTCTCGGTTGATGAGAACAACCGGGACTAAACAACCGGGACTAAATCTTTAGTCCCGGTTGTTCTCATCAACCGGGACTAAAGATCTAGGGGTATATATATTCCCGATGCGCGCCCTCGTCTTCTCCACTAACACTTAGAAGTTTTTGCCCGATCAATCTCTCTCGGCTTCTCCTTCGCCGCCACTGCCTAGGGCATCCCCGCGCCGACGCCGCCGCCGTATCTCGCCGTCGTCTCGCGCTCGTCGTCGTCGCCGCCGCCTCCGCCTCCTCCGCCGCCGCCGCATCTCTGGGGTGAGAGCCGCCGCCGTGCAGCGCCCGTTCCGTCATGGCGCCTAGCGGGAAAACTATCTCTTAAAAACCCTAATTGCGAAATCTGTTTCTTTGCTTGTTGTCTAGTGTCTGTGCCATCTCAGATCTCGAATCCCCGATCTATCGTCAAGTTCAATCCCGAATCCAAATCCTTCCCAAATCAATTCCCTCTGCAAAAGTCTATTTTGCCTCCCTCGGGTTCGATGGGCCGAATTCCTCTCGGCCCATCTCTCCCTCCCTCCCCATCTCTCTCTCCCTCTCTCTCTCTCTCTCCCCGCTCTGCCCGTGAGCCGCGCCGAGCCCTCCCTCTCCACTCTCGCTGCCGTTCCCGCCGACGCCGCCAAATCGTCGCCGCGCGCCGTTGCTTCCCGCGCGCACGCGCCATGGTGGCCGACCGGCCAGTCGCCGCCGCCGTCAGATACAACATTAAGCAACACTTGACAGATGATGGGATCAGCCAGGCCTGGGTGGCCGTTTGAAAGCTGTTGGCCGGATGTCAACCTTGATCAATTCAAAAGACTGATACCTTGCACATACTCCGACCGGACGAGACGCACTGTCTCATCCGTGTCGTTTGAGAAGCACTCACTTAGTTGTTTCAGAAAAGAGTTTAAATAAAATCAATTGCAAAAACAACAGCCTTTCCGTTGAAGCCTGCATTAAACACTTATTTCCCACGGCTTGCTGAGTACTCCTGTACTCACCCTTGCTCTATATAAATAATCCCCCCCAGTTGCTGAAGAAGATGAAGCGGATCCCGCTGACGAGGAGTTCTTCCAGGAGCAAGTCGGCTACGATGAGTTTTCGGGTTTCGGCCTAGTTCCCAAGTCGCGCCTGTGATGTTTGGTCCAAGTCTTGGCTTCCGCTTCCCTTTTGTAATGCAGTTGTGAGCTCGGGATCTGTCCGCAGCCCAATATGACTGTACTCCTACTCTATAATAAAGAGACCTCTGTTGCTGTGATATTCTGTCTTCCTGTGATACCAGCACTGTTTCCTGGGACTGGTATCGATTAACAGGTTAATTTGGAGCGTCACGGTCTAGTCCCGCTCGGGGCTAGTTCGGGGCGTGACACGCCGCCTCCCTCGATCTCTCTCTCCGATCCTCGCGCCGCCACACCGCCGCCGCGCAACGCCGCCGCCGTGCAACGCCGCCACCGGGCGTACCGCCCCGACGGCACCGCGCCGCGCGCAGCACGCCGCCGCCGCACCACGCCGATGCTGCGCGCGGCGCCACGCCGCCGCGCCATGCGTCGGCCCGATGCCGCGCGCGGCGCCACGCCGCCGCCGCGCCGCCGCTCCGCTGCCGCCACACCGCCGTCCCACTGCCGCCACACCGAGAACGTGAACGAGCGAACGAACATGAACGAGAACAAGGTGAATGAACGTGAACGAGAACGAGCGAACTAACGTGAACGAGCCAACGAACGTGAATGAGAACGAGCGAACGAACGTGAACGATAACGTGAACGAGCGAACGAACGTGAACGTGAAATGCAATTATAGGCAGATGAATGAACGTGAACGAACAAACGTAGGTGAATGAAACGTGACCTTAACGAGAACGCGAACGTGAACGATATCGTGAACGAAACGTGAACGTCAAATGCAATATATGTTACTTCGCGTTTATCCTAATACATCTTTTTGTATCTTGCAGAAAAGACGTTGTCAGAGTCATCTCTCAAGCCGGAGTGGTAGAGCTAGCCCTCGAAGGAATTCGCGCAGGCAAGTGACGTAATTATATATATGATTGTTATATTTGTAATGCAATTAAGATTATTAGATTTGTAATTAGACTTAGCATATAAGATTGTGTAGTGTTCTAATATACGACAGTTACACTTAGCATACATGACTATTTGAGTTTTAGTATAAGATTATTTAAGTTTTAATACAAGATTATTATATTTGTAATTAGACTTAGTATATAATTATTGACTAGCTAGGGTCCTATAATATATGTCACCTAGACTTAGCATATATCACTATTTGAGTTTTAGTATAAGATTATTAGATTTGTAATTAGACTTAGCATGTAAGATTGTGTAGGGTTCTAATATACGACAGTTACACTTAGCATACATGACTATTTTAGTCTTAGCATATAAGATTATTTGAGTTTTAATATAAGATTATTATATTTGTAATTAGACTTAGTATATAATTATTGACTAGCTAGGGTCCTATAATATACGTCACCTAGACTTAGCATATATCACTATTTGAGTTTTAGTATAAGATTATTAGATTTGTAATTAGACTTAGCATGTAAGATTGTGTAGGGTTCTAATATACGACAGTTACACTTAGCATACATGACTATTTTAGTCTTAGCATATAAAATTATTTGAGTTTTGATATAAGATTATTATATTTGTAATTAGACTTAGTATATAATTATTGACTAGCTAGGGTCCTATAATATACGTCATCTAGACTTAGCATATATCACTATTTGAGTTTTAGTATAAGATTATTAGATTTGTAATTAGACTTAGCATGTAAGATTGTGTAGGGTTCTAATATACGACAGTTACACTTAGCATACATGACTATTTTAGTCTTAGCATATAAGATTATTTGAGTTTTAATATAAGATTGTTAAAACATAAATGTCTCATGACTTAGCAGATGTTTCCTGTATGAACAGATGGCTAATCGCGATGAGGAACAAATATTGTACGATACAATCGCGGAGGGAAGTAGCCAGTACTGGAACGAAGAAGAGGGGAACGAGGATCCAAACCAGTATTTGAACGAGGAAGGGAACGTGGAGAGGGATGCAGAGGGGAACCAGGAGGGGCACGTGGAAAGGGATGTGGAGGGGAACCAGGAGGAGAAGGCTAGTGGAAGTCAACCCTCCGTTGGACAGAAGAGGGCACGCGGGTAACGAGGTACCACGAAGAAGCTTGAGGGTCGGCACATCATAACGGAAGTGGAAGAAGATGGACGACCTAGTGCCCCGGCAGAAGCCGCCAAGAACTATGTATGTCACAGTGGTTGGGTTGTGCGGGATAACGTGCCTGTCAGTACGGTGTACTGGCAAAGAACAAGGGCACGCAGAGATCATGAGAGCTTTGTCCCAGATTCGAAGAAAGAGATGCTGTGGACCACAATGCTCGAGACATTCACCCTTCCCGCGGGTAGAGAGGACAAAGTGAAAAGGTGGACTCTGAAGAAAATGGCAGAACAGTTTCAGAGCTTCAAGGGAGATCTGTACCAGAAATATATCCTGAAGGGGCAGACACCGAACTTCGACACATTCCCAAAGCTAAGGGATCACTGGGACGAGTTCGTTGCATATAAGACAGGTGAACAAGGGCAGGCGATAATGGAAAGAAACAAAGAAAATGCCGCCAAGAAGAAGTACCATCACCACTTGGGGTCAGGCGGCTATAGCGTTGCGATGCCGAAGTGGGAGGAGATGGAGGCAAGCTTGCTTGAGAGGGGTATCGAACCGGCCACCGCTAATTAGCCGGAACGATCGAAGTTCTGGTACTATGCTCACGGTGGAACGCTCAACCCAGCTGATGGCCCACTGGTCTTCGGCGATCAGATACAAGAGGCTGCGCGTTGACTAGCAGACGCAGTGGAAGCCTCTTCTTAGGGCACGTTCCGACCGGACAGAGAGAGGGACGAGCTGTCACTCGCCCTGCAGACTCCAGAGCATCCAGGACGAACACGAGCGAAAGGGGTGATTCCTTGGAAGATTAGGTTCAAGGAGGACATCCACACGTACAGGAGTCGGATGAGGAGCAAGAGAGATACCAAGGTGAAGATTGCAGATCTAGAGTTCAGGGTATCGAGCTACGAGCGCAGCATGCAAGAGGAGGTGGCAAGGAAGGTTGATGAACGCATGGCCGCACATCGGTCCCATGATCCCCAGCCGACCATTCCTCCTGCAATGGTGAGCCCGTCAGGAAACCGTAGCAGCTGCGCCTCAATGGGGCAGGTAGGATCACAGAGTATGGACGCCATACAAACCCAGGACGAATCCACTTGCCCCGTTGATGACATCATTCAGTGGACACCATGTGAGCTGCATATTCCTTTCAAGAACTTATCAATAAAGGTAAGCTCGTAGTTTATATATTTTAGATTTGGCCATTCCGCTAGTTGCTGCTTATATATGTTGATTACTAATAAATAACCTCTCACCACATGAAGGTGGCGTCGGGCATGGCCATCCCAATGGACCTTTCAGGTACTTACCACTGCAGGCCGATTCCAGCAGGATACTCCAAGGTCGAAGTTGAGTTGGTCGAAGGCGCGTACGAGGACCTCGCGCTGGATTACCCTGGAGGAGACGGTGAGACGCATCTACGAGACACAAGCCATGCCATTATTCTATGGCGCAGGCGGTACATCATCCTCCCTGGGCGACAAGCGGCGTCTCATGCACCATCTCCTCCGGCTCTGCCATCTCCTCCTCAGGCTTCAGCACCGTCTCCACCTCAGGCTCCTACACCGACTCCTCCTCAGGCTCCTGCACCGTCTCCACCTTAGGCTCCTGCACCGACTCCTCCTCATGCTCCAGCACCGTCTCCACCTTAGGCTCCTGCACCGACTCCTCCGCAAGCTCCTCTTCCGGCACCTTCAAAGTCAAGGGCCCCCCAAGCTCCACCGCTTGCCCACACAAGGGCAACGAAGAAGGCGAAAGTTGACGCCGCCAAGAACAAAGACCTAATTAATTAAAGGATGACATTCTCTGGATCAATTTCAAGGGAATCTACGAACTATACCAGCTGGATGCCCTCGACGTCTCTATTATGAGTTGCTGGATTTTGTAAGTATATCGTTCAGTTAGATTTCTTACTACGTCTCCTTTAATTAATTAGGTCCTTGTATATAAGTAGACTATAGAAAATAATATACTCCCTTTTATCATTGTAGAATGGAGATTCAAAGGGCCCGACGGCGGGGGGTTTTCGATACTGGATTCATCGACCCTCGGAAAGTAAACGTCGCAATGCTCGACCAATATCCGCAAGCCACAGAGGACAATCTCGTCCATCTCCTAAAGGCGCAGCATTACAAGACGTTCATACTGTTGCCGTACAACACAGAGTTAGTTTAATTTTACTGTCTTCCTATACCAAATTTCATTCCCGTATGAACTTGCTAAGTGTTTCATATGTAATGCATCCCACGCACATTGTAGATTCCACTGGGTGCTTTTACTCTTCGACCTGTCGGCCTGCACCGTCAATGTATATGACTCAATGGATAAAAAAGAGTCTACGTTTGACAAGGTTTTCGAACTTATAGACAGGTACTGTCATAAGTTCCTCTGTTAATTAAGAAAATCTTGTTATGTTAATTGCTACTACGAATCATAGCTTTAAACTCCATGTAGGGCTTGGTATCGGTTCCGTCATTTGGTCCGCGGCAACTGGAGAGAAAGACTTAGGCGGAAGTTCAAATTTTCTGTGAGTACACATGCTCTACATTTATATTTCTCCGATTCAAATACATACAAGTGTATATTAATTAGATCTCTCGTCGTTTGTCATTTATTTGTAGTGCGCAAAGCAAAAGCAGTTCAAAGCACTTAGGTATTAACATTAACCACTTTACTAACTAGTTCAAAGCAAGTTTGAACTGAATTTGAACTTGTTTTTGTTAGATTTTGATTCTAGGTATATAGCATCCATACATATAATTAGTTAGGTATGTAATCATGGATTGTGAAATAAAGTTAAATTTGAGTTGTTTTGTTGATAGGTATAGGTATGAATCGAATTATTATAACTAGGTATATACTCACAATTTGAAAATTTTGAAAAATTTGAGTGATTTTGTGCATTTGATACCATGGTGCCGGGCACCATGGTGCCCTATATGAGTGTCTATATATATATATATATATATATATATATATATATATATATATATATATATATATATATATATATATATATATATATATATATATATATATATATATATATATATATATATATATATATATATATATATATATATATATATATATATATAGACACACACACACATACATACATATGCATTTGCAAAACATATATATGTATAAATACATATATATTATGCATGTACATATGTATTGAAACATATATAAATATAATATATATATATATATATATATATATATATATATATATATATATGCATATATTATATATGCATATATATGTATTGAAACATATATATGCATGGTTTATATATATATATATATATATATATATAAACCATACAGTAATAGGGCCATACAAAAAAAAAGGTTAGCTCGATCTTTAGTCCCGGTTGATGTTATCAACCGGGACTAAAGATCGATCTTTAGTCCCGATTATTTCACCCGGGACTAAAGATAGCGATCTTTAGTTTCGGATTGGTAGTCCCAGTTTAGAAACCAGGACTAAAGAGAAGTTACGAACCGGGACTACAAAGGGTTTCTCCACCAGTGAATATCGCGTCCTTGTCACTGGGCATAGGAGCGCTGCCTATGATCAGCACGGGTAAGTACAAATTTATACTCGCATTAAAACATTGACATGTGCTCATACATGCATAAATATAAATTGTTCTGCCTATGTATATATCATAGGAGTATATGATACACCAGGTACAGGGGATATACATTATTTTTCCTTTTTAAATTTCCCACTAACAGTAACAGATTGTCTTTTATTTTCCTTTGTAACAAATATGCATGTCTTGGACACTTGTTTTTGGGGCGGGGTCATGCTCATTTTATCTGCAGGTTTGTCCATGGGAAGTCAGGAAAGTATCATAGCTTGTGATCTGTGCGGCTGCATCCTGGGACAGGTTTTGAAGTTTGCTCTTGGACCCATTGCGATGACCATTGCATCCAAAATTGTTGGCCTTCACGGCAACAAACTCCGGGCTGCCATCATACAGGTATCTAATTACAATGTTATTTGTAGTCAGACGTTTAGAGACCAAACGCAACTTTCTCACGACACATTTCCATATTACCTTCCAACTACGCTCTTTAATCTTTTTCTTTTCTTGCTTCGATGATGGAAATCCAACCCTTCTTAATTACCTGCTTGAATATTCAGAAAGCGAGCGCGGTTGATAATGGTTGAAAGTAGCTTTTCTTTACCATGGCAAGACGATTGATAATTGTTAATCTTTTTTTCCCTGAGATTGATAACTTTTAATCTTGATCACTTCCTAGCTTAGATTTACTCAAATAGTTAAGTTCACAATGGTCAGATTTTTAAAAGAACATAATGGCCAGTTTTTTCTGTGTTCAAACATAATGGTCAGAGACTCAGAGTTAATCTTAGCTTTACCCAAATTGGAACGTTTCGGACTCTCCTATGTTAGCTCGCCATTGTAATCCTGTTCTACGCAAGGAAAACTGATGATCTCTTGATCTGTGCAAACATTTTGCAGGCTGCTGTACCACAAGCCATTTCATCATTCATATTTGCAAAAGAATACGGGCTGCATCCTGAGATTATTATCACCGCGTAAGATCTTCCAACTGATTTACTAATTAAGTGAGAAAGTATATACTCCCTCTGTTTCTAAATATTTGACGCCGTTGACTTTTTTAAATATGTTTGATCATTCGTCTTATTTAAAAAAATTAAGCAATTATTAATTTTTTTTCATATCATTTGATTCATGGTTAAATATACTTTCACGTATACATATAGTTTTACATATTGCATAATTCTTTTTAATAAGACGAATGGTCAAACATATGCTAAAAAGACAACGGTATCAAACATTTAGAAACGGAGAGAGTCCTCGTTTCGACGTTACCATCCTAACTGCTTAATTAATTCAATCTGCAGGGTGATTATCGGGATGCTTCTCGCTGTGCTGTTCCTACCTCTATACTACGTAATCTTACGGCTTACTACATAAGGCAAAATCTCCTGCCTTTCCTTAAAAAAATTCTTATGGCTTACTCTATCTAGACATTCAGATGACAGCAGGGAGTATAGATACAGAAGGAAAAGAGAGATACCATGTAGTGGGTGAAATGCGTAGACAGTGTATACGTACTGTATGATTGTAATTTGTAAGAAAAATAGAGCTACTTCCTCCGTCCCTAAAAAACGAATCTAATACATGTGACATATTCTAGTACAATGAATTTGGACGGATGTATGTACAGATTCGTAATATTAGGATATGTCACATTCAGTACTAGGTTGATTTTTTATAGGATAGAGGGAGTACGTGTGAAATGTGTGGACAGCGAATAAGTACGGAATGATTGTTGTAACGGTTTGCTTTAAGCGAATATACAGATTTGAATGATTTTTTCCTCAATTTTGATGCAAGCCATTTGCGAGCGCGCGCACACACAGATAGCGTTGGCTCTGTGATGAATTCTCGAATAATACTCCCTAGCTCAGTTTTATGATATAAGTCAAACTGTTTTAAGTTTGTCTAAGTTTATAGTCAAATATAGTAATATTTATAATACTAAATTAGTTTCATCAAATCAATAATTAAATATATTTTTATAATAAATTTGTCTTGGGTTGAAAATGTTACTATTTTTTTTAGAAACTTAGTTAAATTTAAAATAGTAAAAGTCAAAAAGTCAAAACGTTTTATAACCTAAAACGGAGGGAATAATACATTTTGTGTTGTCCATGCAATCGATTAGTGTTAAGTACCAGCAGTACCTGATCAACAATTAAGCTTCAGCTTGAGCGGTTTTCAGCTCTGAACAACTGTTCGTCGTGTTCTGTTCCATCTTTTCTCTATGTCTCTTGCAGGGTTTACATTACCGTCGGTAATCACGCGGTTACCAGTTTTATCGTGGGGTACGGTAAAAAAACCACGGTAACCACCTTAAATTTAAATAAATTTAGAAAATAATTTAAATTTTAAATTAGAAAATAATTTAAATTTTACCGTGGTTACCGTGCCTACCGTCGGGGAAACCCTGGTCTCCGGTGATGAAGGAAAAGGGACTCGATCTGCAATTTTTCAGCCCCATCTGTCACTATCTGAAAACTGAAGCAGCACTGAACTGCATCAGAGAAGGCTGGGCCTAAAGTGGGCTCTGGCCCGCATGAAGGCCTGCTATGAATCTTGCTGTTGGTGGAATGGACTCAATTAGTTAGCGATCCAAGAGAGCGTCCTCCTTGTAATTAAGCCATTTGGGCCATTACTATCAGTTTCAAACCCAATACACACTTGGGCTCAGAAACGAGGTAAGGCTACATTTAGAACAGGAATAATTCTGACCTAAAATTTCAGCTGCATCGCACACAAGTCAGGAAGAAAGATTCATTCTTGCACATTCTGATTCTGGAGTTGGCACCTTTAATTTCTAAGTTTTGTTGCACATGAAACTCTTTCATTATTCCTTCAAAAAAAAACTCTATCAGTATTTTCTCTCAATTGAGTGCCAGGTTGTATGAAAACCAATTCATCTCCTTTATTTTATTCAGAAGAAAGGGAAGAAAACGTTCTTTCAGAAAAAAAAAGGGGAAGAAACTAACGAAGTCAGAAGCAGACTAATTAATTAATTTAATTCCACACTGCAATCAGTGGGAAGTACTGAAGAAAGCTATAGCTTGCTACAAAATAATTAAGTGGTACTATTTTTTGCCTGGTGGATACAACATTAAGCAACACTTGACAAATGATTAACTAAAGTTTCAAGAATTAATCAAGACTGGCTGCACGTGACTAATTTATACAGCTCCAATTTAAGGTTGTTAGTTAGGGCACGATTAATGTCGTAATGAAGGCATACTTAATGTAGTCTCTCCCTGCAAAAAAAATAGGTACTAATTTTAATATTCTAATTACATGCAGGGACTTGCTGCAAAAATAGGATAACAGCATAGGTTATATTGATTCCTGTTTTTCAACGAAATGGTATACCCTTTTTTAGCCAAAAAAAACCTATAGAGTTAATAATGGAAATCCCCTAGAAATTAATTATGATCACTAGCTAGCTGGTATCTCTGCTAGCTAGCTAAGCCACTCTCTAAGCTTAATTAATTAGTTGGTTCAGTACCAGTACTATGCCCCGATGCAAAATAGTTAAGGCATCGCTTGGACTGCAAGGATTTTTCACAGGAAATTTGAACAAAATCTCATAGCAAATATGAACATTTCTCGAGATCAAGACATGCCTAGCTGGCTAATTATTTATTGATTTATGGGATGTCTTCACTATTTCCTATAGTAAAAGGAAGCATGACCAAACTTTAAGCTCTACAAGAAAACCATGATTTCTCAGGTCGAGGTTCCATCTAGAAAGTGACTTTTTGAAAACAAAGATGCATTATGCATGGTCCATAGTCTTTTCGCGAATGAAACAAACAAGAAAGAAAAGCAAATAATCAAAGAAAGAAAGCCCTGGCTACTGGAAAAGTACTAGCTGGTTAATTACAGATGAGATCTAAATTAAAGCATCAGCCCCTGCCCATATAGATCATGAAAAATGAAGTGGGACACACATATGCTACCCTTTTTTTACAAATCATATTATGAGATCAGTGTTGGTTTTCAACAGGTAATTATTTATATTGATTTATATAAAAGAGATAATCTATCATATTCAGACCACAACAGCACTAATTTTCATATTGCTAATGATTGAATTTGACATCTCGATATTATAATCTTGCTAGCATTGTGCAATGTTAGGTTGATCATGTGTGTGGCTGGTTTCATATATATGCATTAAACTCATCCTAGCTAGAAAAGCTTTTAAAAGGATTTCTCATCCAGAATATATATATATAGGTTTTTAGCAGGTCAATGTATGGGCAAATGAAATACTTATGATAAAACTTTTAGGTGTTGAAAGAATACATGAGACTAATATAAGTGCAAAGGTCAATGTGCAAATGAGAATTACAATCCATGCAAAAGAGGATTCTTCTTCCACACAGAAAACAATATGCATCATTGGTTCTGTAAAGGTCACGACAACTAGCCGATTGGATGAATTAATGGGACTAATAAGCTTTAGTTTCACCAGCTCTCTCATCAAAGAGAGAAAGCTAAAAAGGTGCTTAGACTTGCAGGGCGAAGGCTCCCATTTGAGCATATCTTTTTGCAAAAAGCACGCAAGAAATGAAGCAAAGGTGTTGAAGAACATGGAAACTGGGTACCAAATTGAGCATGAGTTAGTTAGGCCTTTTCTTGCACAATTTCTTGAATTAGCACACAAAGGTGGAGTGAAGATCAATTAGTACTAATTAATTAGTATAATTGTGCAATGATATTTAATTACCATGAATTTAATTATAAGAGAGATGATATTATAATGTATCCCTTTTCATCTTATTTGTGTCTAACAATGCAAAAGGCATCAACATGCATTCCAAACCACTGGCTTCTGCTCCATCATGAGTGCTTCACTTGGCAGTTCCTATTCCTTGTGCTAATGATGTGAACAGTACATATACTTCTATTATAGAGTTGTATTGGGATCTTGCTTTGTGCTAACAACCAAAGGTGGTGATGGCCAAATCCTAGGGGGCAAGATTTCATACTTCAACTGTCCAACACTTGCTTGAAGGATTGCAAAGCTATCGGGCCCTTCTATATATCAACAAGCCATGTCTCCATTTCCTTTTTTGACACTTAAAAAGGGATTAATTATTTGTGGTAGAAAAATGCTAGATATTGTTGAAGACAGTTGTATCTAAAGCAGGGATATTTAGATATACCTAATGTGGTATTTAATAAGTCATTTTTGGCATGTCAAAAAATCTATGCAAACTTTGAAGTATCATTCACAAGCTATAGCAAGTTTGGCATATATTAGTTTTACCAAAATATGTGAATTTCAAGGCCAGTGAGTGATTCTATTCATATGTCTACATATAGTATATATGTTCAGGAACTCAAACTCGGGATTTGAAGTGTCATAAATTATTTATTTTATTCAATTTCCACATATTCTTTTAGCTTGGATATACTAAGTTCAAAACATAAAACTTGTTCTATTCAATACAAATATATATGACTGCAAACCTAGCTAGCTAGAAGTTAATCCAATACTGAAAATGCAGATGTGAATCCATCAATGCAGCACACGATTAAAATTTTCATATATATATGCGTGCGTGGTTAGGGATGTTGCATGCATGATTGCAACTGCTACGCTGAACTTGAAAGCTTAAATGAGAAAGCATTGTCCTTAGATTGTTGGCCCAGGTTGGAAAACACTCCTTTTGTTTTCTTCCGTCTTACCATGACCTATATATGGGGACACTCGATCTCTCGGAAAAAATAGCTATCAATGGCAAGCAGTCTGTTGGTAAAGAGTTTTACCGACACTCAACCTGCCACGAGCATCTGCCAGGGGTTCAACAGTCAAGAAAAATATTTACCAACAGACTTCTTATTTATTGGCAGATGGGTGCTGATAATTTTATAGTTTTTTCCGACAGATATTGTATTTCGGTAGATGGGGATCTCCACCATGTCGTCCTCCCGGTGGCTACACCCTCGTCCATGTCCACCTTGTAGCAGCTCCGTTGCACCTCTACCCACTCGCTCGGCTGGCTTGCTTCGCCGCCTCCTCGTGCCAAAACCCTAGAGGCTACGCCTTGCCTAGCAGTGTGGTGAGGGAGACAGGTGTTTTTTCTTGTCACAGGAACCTTATCCTATCCACCCCAATATCTGACACGCCCTAGTGATATAGCAACAGACAGCTCGTCGGTCCAAGATCTTTACCGAGTACCTACAGATAGTCCGTCACTTTCTTTTACTGACAGATTGTTTGACATAGTTATCTTTTTACCGATAGATTGTTTTGCCAGGATATTTACCGGCAGACTGACTTGTACCAATAGTCCATTTTTCCCAACAAACTATTGCCTTCTATTTGGTGTTGCGGTGTAGTGTATATACTGATCACCAGATGATCAATGCTATAGTATGAATATATTTAATAATTACAGCAAATAGAAATTTTACCGTTCACTAATTCAATTTTAGTGTGTCACATCACTAGGGGAGGGGTAAGAATAAAAGCTCTAAAAACTCGCGGCTCAGCTCGAATCAAGCTCATAGTCCTAACGAGGCAAGTCAAGCTGCGCTTTTATCTCTTTAGTTTAGCGAGCTAGCTCACGAGCATCATATCTTCTTTTTATACTTGCTTCTTAACCAATACTTAGTCCTTTATTTATTTTAAAACTATTTGTATTTAGTTTTTTTATTAGTTAATATTTTATTATTATATTATGAATCGGTAAATTTAAAACTATAGAGCCAGTAATATTAATATAAATTAGATAAAATTTATTGACAAACCTAACAATCTTAATGAACCAGTTTGCAAACCGAGGCAAGCTAGCACGTTTATTAAGGTATCGAGCCTAATAAGTCGAGCCTTAATGAATCGAGCTGGCTCATTACCCACACTTACACATCATAGGGTTTGGGTCAACAACATGAGCATATGCTGTTAAAATTAAAACTTAGAGAATAATTATGTCAGGGTTATGGATACCTAATAGTAGTTGACTAAATCTCGGCAGGACCCACCACATACCATGTTTTATACGGAAACAACCTTCGGGTATAGAAGGAGTTCCGGATAAAGAAAGATAAATAGAGTTCTACATGGACAACATAGACGCCACAAAGCCACAAGCCAATACAAGCCAACATACGCCAAGTCAAACTGCCAGATATCGACATCAGAGATAAGTCTAGGAAAACCCCATATGGTACCTACGGGAACCAAAGAGAGGAATCTAGCGCTGTCTCTGACCTCGCCGGATGTGGATTCGAGGAGGAAGGCTACCCTGTTGTTGACTACGAGTCAGAACTTCAGACCACCATGTCGACAACAGATAGATAAGCTACCCCAAATATTGTACTGGTGTGATTATGGTGAATAAGAGCAACGACCGGCTTCGGTCAACAGGAGTAGGGTTATTACCTGACAATTCAGGGGCCCGAACCTGTATAAAAATCCCCGTCTCCATCTTTTTTACTACAATCTCGTATATACCCTGGTATCAACAATCCCCACACTATACAAATATCGGAATCGCGACATCAAACATCGACAAATTATATATGTTATTGTGTCAAATGCAAGAGGACAAGTTGCACGGTTTATTATACATTCAAACTCCGATCAAATTAATTAGTGGTTTGATAAACAATTTTCTACATGCAGTTTGCATAGTGTCAAATAGTCATTCAGACAGGGCTCATTAGTTATACATGTACTCCCTCCATTCCATATAAACCACTTTTCTTAGATGTTCCATAATACTCCATAAGGCATGCATGCATATAGGCAATTAACTATGACCCCTTCTCCATTAAATTATTACTTTTTTAATCCTCCACTCTCATGTTCTTTAATTCTATTGGATGCATGCATTGTATTTATTAGGATGATCCAAACTACAAGATGATAATAATTATTTCTTAGTCTTTGTGTTAGGGGTGGTTATGCCTTATATTTTGGAATGGAGGGAGTATTTATCTCGTGACAGTTTCGCATGAAACAAAGAATTAAATTTTAATTACCAGAACTCTCATAATCTTTATTTTCAATTGGAACCTATATATATTTCTCTAATTTCAAGATAAACCCAATGGAGCCTGCTTTATTAAATTTCTTACAAATTATTTTTATATTTATTAAATTTCAGGAGAAGCTATCAAAGCTAGCTGGAATATCCTATTAAATTGTCTCAATGTGCTAGATGACAGCATGATATTAGGGGTAGAGAAAGAGAGAGATGTGATGGCAAAGATAGTACATGGAGTACTCACTTTCCTGCCTCCCCTTCCTATCTTTCTGGACCCTAGCAGCTAATTGCATCTGCTAACGACCTGTAATTGCAACCAACCTACATATATTTTGACCAGTGACAGTGACTGTTCCTCCTACTTCATTCATGCATGCACATGATACTCATCATCTCTCTCCAACACCACACTGATCACTAGTCACTCAGGCAAGTACTAGCTGCATGCACCTTTCAGACACTTCAATATATTTATTCATAAGCTCATCAATGTGACTTCATGTGCAAGGGAAGCAGTTGGTGCATGAAAGGAAAGAGGAAGCAAAGAAACAAAACAGGGGAAACTTTACCCTGAAGAAAATTTTTATAAAAAGGTGAAGCATTATCTACAGTGTTTAGCCCTAATTCTAAACTAACTTCTAAACATGAACACCCACATAATTAAGGCATCTAACTATATATTTAATTATGATATCGCTATATATGCAAGGCTGTCGATATTCTGATCCGTATCCTAGTATCTTATGGTGCTGCGATCCTACCAAATCAAAATGATACCGATCTCATCTAGTATCTTAATTTTTTATAGTATCTTGATCTTACTATTTATTTCCAGACGATTCTATGAAATCTTAGGTAGTATCTCGATTCTACGATCCATACAATCCTACAAAATATTATTTAAAATAAGGTGGATTGAAAATAATTTGAATAAATACGCTCAAGTTTACATAAAACCAATTAAATTGATCAAAATCAATATTATATGCTTTAATTTATACAACATACTTTATACTTTATATTAAATTATGTACTTTCTAAAATCTGGTAGTATTTCGATCCTGTGATACTACAAATAAAAAAAACGATCTTACCTAGTATCTTGATACTGAGTATATATACAACTCAAGTTCTTTTAGTTATTTGCATGACTACATAACTCTATAATTTTGTGTACAAGGATGAATTTCAAGATATTTATATATATGCAAGATCAAAAGTGGAGTTGGTGTGAGAAATCTTGTACATTTGGAAGAGAGAATATATGTGTCAATGGAAAAAAATACTACCTTCAATGTGTATGTATGTATATATATGTATAATTGTATATATATGCAATGTACTCCTTTGGCAGCTATAGATGGGGCCCCTCCCTCTCAATCATTCAACTTGGAAATCAAGGAAAGGCAAGGATGACACATCTTTCATCAGCTCCTCCAAGTCCCACTCTCCCATGACATTCCTGCTCATGTGCTGCTGCTGCTGCTGCAGCATCTGATGCTGCTGCTGCTGTTGTTGGTGGTGACCCTCCCAATAGATCATGTTGCTGCTGCTGTTCATTAGGCTAATGCAGCAGCTGCTGCTGATGTTGTTGTTATTATCACTGTTGTTCTTGTTGCTGTTGCTGTTGTCTGTGATGTTGCTGCTCAGTGTGGCCGCGGTCGTGTTGCTGCCGGTTTTGTTAGGGTGGTCGTCGTCGTCGTCGAGAATGGTTTGGTGGTCTAGGAGAGGTGGCACTGATGCGCCGCCAAAGAGGATGCTGCTGCTGTGATGGTGATGATCTCCTATTAAGCTTGATCCGTCCATGGTGGCGATCGCGTGGTGGTGGTGGTGGGCGCCGGTTGATCCGTAGTATGCTTGCTTGATGGAGATGGAGTGGTCGTGGAAGAACGGCGGTGGCGGCGAGGTGTCGACGCCGCAGACCTGGTCGGGGAGTGGGAGGAGGCCGCCGTAGCTCCTCCCCGCCGCCGCCGCCGCCATTATCGACGGCCGGCTCTGCATCGACGAGGAAGACGACGACGACGACGACGAGGAATCCACCCACATGCTCTTCATGGCAGCATTAGCTGTCCCGACAACGACGTCGTCCGTGGCGCCGCCGCCGCCGGCGAGGTCGACGACGGCGCCGAGCTTGTGCTCCGGCGGGGAGGCGCAGTCGGTGGTGGTGGCCGGAGACGCCGAGGAGGAGGAGATCTTGAGGCGCTTCTTGATGGTGGAGTTCCAGAAGTTCTTGATCTCGTTGTCGGTGCGCCCCGGTAGCCGGGCAGCGATCTGAGACCACCTGCAATAATTCCATGCGTCGTAGTACGGTAGATTTTTCATCAGTGAGCAAACGAGATGTTTCTGTCAAGAATTATTATCCAAGCTTAGCTATAGCTATGGTTGTAGTACAAAAGATTAATTAAATAAAAAGGTTAATTAGCTGCATGCACATATATGTCAATGCGCCTTAATTAATCTTCTTTTTATGCATGCATGCATGCATGCATAAGCGCATAAGCATGATTAATCTAGTATTTACTTCCAAAAAAAAATAAAGATAAAATATATATGATTTTCTCCGTTTCAAATTACTTGTTGTTTTACTTAAAAAAATTACTTGTCGTTATAACTTTGCAGTAAGTCAAACATTTCTAACCTTCATCATCAATTCTCTAGAAATTTATACAGTTATTACCATAATAAGATTTATTTTCTAAATTCATTATATATGAGAAATATTTTCATAATATATAATTCACATGTTAAACTGTATACGAATTTTTGAAAATTTATGATGAATATTTGACTTTATACAAAGCTAAAATGAAAAGGTTTTTTTAGGTAAAACGAAAAGCATATATATATATATATATATATATATATATATATATATATATATATATATATATATATATATATATATATATAGGTTAGTTTTACATGTGAGAAAGTACGTAGAGGTAATTAGTCGATGTCATAATCTCATTTCTGGTAAGACAAGGATTAATCAATAATTATGGATGATTGGATCCGACAAATTTGCATATGTCTTTCAGGGTTAATTAGAACGTATACAAGTATGAAGTATCCCTTTCGGTGTCTTTTCAGGCAACTTTTAGTTTCTACGTTACATATATATCAGTTTTGTAATTATGCATGGTGTACGACATTTCATGCAAAATTAAGCAGAAGAAAAAAAAGAATTAATCAAGAAATATTTTGATTGATATATCCAGGACTCATGTTGTTCTCATAGCCCTTTGAGACTTGAGACACATGTCTGTATATATATTAATATTCTAATAATCAAATTTTTTTAACTTATGTCACATATTATAAATGTATATGCATGCATGAGTATATGCACGTCAACGTTTTGCTGTACGTGATCTGTAATGCTTCAGCTGTAGAATACGGAAATTGTACGCTCACGGTAGATCTACCTAAGACAGTTGTGAACTAGGACAGTGTACATGGGAAAAAAATATCGTACGACGTATTGTGTCAAATTCACGTAATCTCTTATATACTTTTTTTTTGGAGAAATGCATGTGTAGATCAGAGCACCACAGAGAATTATAAACAAAATCAACACCATCTCAAAAAAAAAAGAGAAACCAGAGGAAAACAATTAATACACACCCAGAGAGAGATTTTTTTTTAAAAAAAGAACAGTATATATATCTTTTAATTGCGAGGGAAATTCATTGAAAGATTATGCTACATTACTTGCTAGCCCTATCAACACAATATAACAACATTCCAAACGAGAAAACAAAACAAATTAAACACACACAGAAAAAGCTAGCACTTTGTGAAAAACAAGAAACAAATTAATGTAGGAAGAAGACAAGCAAACTACTTAAGAAAAACCGATGAGAAACGAACGAACAAAGAAGAACACACAATATGAACCCCCACATTACAAAGACAATGAAGTAATTAATGAATCAATCTCCTAATATATTAAAGCTTAATTAATCATGGTAATTAATTAATTAGGTACTACTTAGTCGTAGGAGCTTATAGTTAACTGATTAGCTGCACCTGTTGCCGAGGATGGCGTGGAGGTTGACGATGAGGTCCTCCTCCTGCGGCGAGAAGGCGCCGCGCTTGAGGTCGGGGCGGAGGTAGTTGATCCACCGGAGGCGGCAGCTCTTGCCGCAGCGCTGCAGCCCGGCGTTCCTCGCCACGTCGCTCCACGACCCCTGCCCGCTCCGCAGCATGTACGCCACCAGCTTCTCGTCCTCCTCCGGCGACCACAGCCCCTTCCGAACCTTCCCCCCCACCACCGCCGCATTGTTCCCTCCCGCCACACCCAGAACGCCGCCGCCCTTCGCCGCCCCTCCCCCGCCGCCGCAATCCGGCTTCCTCATTGCCGATCTTGCTGTGATTTTGATCAAGTATGTAGATAGATATGATGGATATAAGTAGCTAGGGAGAAATGGACATGAGTGTGTGTGAGGTATATATATCAAGTGTGTTGTGTTCTTGTTGTTTGTATGGAGTGATGAGGAGCTAGCAATGGAGAGAGATGAGAGGGAGGAAGAAGGAGAGGAGGAGAGGGGATGATATGATGGTGATGGCGATGGGTGCGTGTGTGTGCTTTGCTTAGAAACTGGACAAGTAGATGGAGAGCAAACAAGAGAGGAAATAAAAGAAGGGTTGTAAAATGCTAGGTTCACACGCATAGGTCATCTAGGCATGTGGCTTCTATATATGTAGCTTAATTATAGGATGCCCCTTTATGTGTAAGCCATTGCGTTTTTATTTCTTTGTTCTCGAATGTGTGATTCGTGGATTTTCTATATGAGAAAGTTAATGTTTTTAGCAAGAGGAATTTTATAGTACTTGACATAGGGAGTCGATACCAAGAGGTATATATTTTCTTGTGGACGAGGAACCAAAATTTACACTATAATTTAGCAATACACCATCCTAAGGAAGCGCTTAAGGCAACTGAGTATATCTGTTGCATTGAAACTAATGCACTAAAAGGTTGTATGTAGTGACATGCTTGGATCAATAAATAAATGTGGCCATTGGTTTGTGTTCATATAAATCATGAGAATAGGCGTCTACGCATAAATTCTACATATTGAAAGCAACTACTTATACATACAAATTATTCGCTGCTACAGTTTGTACGGCTTCAATGTACGTATAATAACCCCACAATTTAGTATATACATCATTGTACTACGGTGTAGCTGGTATGTGTGAACCAACCATTTTCCATGCTCTTTCAAGGAGAGATATGAGAGAGAGATAGAGCTCTAGTCTTCTTGTCTTTGACTCCAGCTCTTGTTGTCCTTTTCCATTTCTCACTTCCCTTGAGCCAGAAGGTTATCATGGCCACCTGAGGGGCAGGGAGATCAGTTGAGGGGACAGAGATATGTGCATATACATACATGCCCCTGTGGGGTTGTTTTGCAATGAAGCATAGACAATAGAGAGAGCTATTAGCTATAGGTCACATAATTGCTTGGAGTTCACATAATCCTGGCCCATCATCTAGCTATAAATCTCTCTCTCTCCTTTAATTTTTCTTCTCTCTCTTTTCATGTCCCTCTCACACAGCTTCCAAATGCCATCAAAAATCATCATCATCATCATTCATCCACACACACAGAGAGAGCTAGCCAGGGGCACATATCAAAACAGTCCCTATTGTATGCTGCATGCAATAACAGATCGATCGATGGATGGAAGCTGCTGCAGTAAGCTGCAAAACTTGCATGCGTGGAAGCCTTTGCATGGAGTGTACGTCTGGCATGCTGGCCCCTCTCTCTATCTCCTCTCTCTCTCCTCTACTCTACTCTCTCTCATGGAGAAAAGAATTTAGTTAAAATCGTTGAAATTAGAAAGCAAAAGATGATAAAGCTATACATGCATGCATATGGATTATGTAGAGCTAGCTTGCAACTTTACAAGTAGGTGTAGATAGTACTAGCTAGTATACATGTATGGTTGTGATTCTCCAAAGATTTTGTTGTCCACTTGTCATGCGTGAGATGGAAGTACACGTACTACAGTGTACAACGTGAATTATGGGGCCCAACGACTGTCAATTGTCACTTAAAAGAAGTATGGTTACAGCTATGATCAAATTGAGGGACTCGTGCCAACAATTTGGTCATAATATATAGTGGAGATGGGCGTGTGTAGTCAGGTTTCGCCATACCGTGCGCAAGGGTTTATTTTACCACCACACGAAGTTACGAAGGTTATCGCATAAAATTTATCTTTAAATTTTCGAATTCAAGATTTTCAACCTCCCTCAGTCGGTCGAGGTAACCGCGCCGTGGTATGCTTTTTAGAAAAAATAAAAAAATTGCAAAAAGGTTGAGGAAACTTGTAAAACATTTTATATAATATTTTGTGTAGGGAGAGATTAAATGAGGGAGAAAGAAAATATTTTTTTCCCTTTGCTGGGATTAAATGGGCTTTGTGATCTTCTTTTCCCTGTTCTCTGTTTCAACTTCAGTTTGACTCGAAAAAAATGAATTTAACTTTGTTTTTTTTCTTTCACACAAGGTTTTCACTAGATATCACTAGAAATTATGTATTACTTGTAAGATTTTTTTTTAATATTTTCATTGCTTCTATAAATTATATTTCAATTCAAACAAATTTCCCCAAACCATTCTGGTAATTACACCTACCATAGCTCTGCGGTAAAAGTGGTAACTATAACTGCAAAGGCCAAAGGAGGAAAACCCTTATAACCGCCAAGAAGAAAAAAAACCCTTGGCGGACCTATGGATACTTAGTTGATTTACATTGTTAAAAAAAATATGATCAGTTCATTTAGTTGATCCAGCTAAAGTGAGTCAAGTGTTACCGGCGATAGGTCCACGCCGGTCTCTAACAATGCTACATGGAGGAAACTAGACTTATATATTTTTTAGTACTAAATTTATACTCCATCTGTCCCAAAATATAATAATTTTTAACCTTTAGAATTTGTCCTAAAATATAACTTCTCTACCGACATTCTCTTCCCAACCAATCATAACCCTTCACAATTCAAATTTTTCTCTACCTCTATTTCTCATCCAATCATAATATTCATCCATTTAATTTTACCTACTTTCTTAATAACCACGTTAATCTCTAAAACTCCTTATATTCTATGATGGAGGAAGTTCTTTTTTTCATTAACAAATCGGCGTGGATGCTTTGGGTGATTAGTTTGGTATTTTGTTCATCATGTTTGATCTATCATCACAAGTTTATTTTTCATGCATTTAACTCCGGTTGAAAATGATTTAAAGGCATGCATGCCTCAAACCGAAGCATTTCTGTTTCCTCGTGAGAGAACACAATTATTCTTATCCAGCAATTTTCCACTAAAAACGGAGGCTTGTCAGTTTATCTGGAAAAACAATGGGACCAGAAATGAGAGTGAAACCCAATATTAGATTGTGACACAATATAGTAAGTGATTAAAAAGGTTTTCAAAGCACGTGATCCACACAGATCGAGTTGTCTAGCCTGGTGAAGCACATGGGTATAATTTTAACTCTTAATTATCATTCAAACAATGATTTATCCTCTGAAATATAGCAGTATCACGCAATATATGTGCGTGTTATGATGTTACTTATATTTATTTTAATTTGCAGATTGGTTATGATCTCTAGACCATTGCAATGCATGATGTTGTCATCAGGCATGTAGCTAATCCTGTCCACAAACATGATTACAATATCACAAGGTATATTATATATATATATATATATATATATACCAGCTAATCGCATTTGATTTTCTATCTTCACCTAAATAATGCTTTCATGTGCACAAGTATCGCAAACACTACATAAATAATAATTTTAATGAAATATTAGACTCCATGAATTGAGGGATCAAAGAGTCTAGACATTTTTCCCCATGTTTCCAGAGTGCATGGACAAAACTGAAGCACATCTTTCAAATTCATTTTTCCTTTTGCATATTTCATTTTAATGGCAAATCGGGTTCAAATGTTCAGTTGTTTACGTTGGGCCTAATGCAACCAGCCCAAATCTATCATTCCTCTTCCCTAATTTCTCAGCCCAGGCCCAAACTCCATGGCCTGGATATGATTTGTCGATCTGATCGAATTAATTCCTCCCTTGTAGATCCAGTCTTTCTTTCTTTTTTTTTCTTTTTTTTTTTGTGCGAGGTCTTGTAGGTCAAATGATTGATCAATGTAAAATAATAGTAAAAAAAAGAACTAAAATTCTTCGAGAAAGTAGTACTCCGTAGATGAAAAGGAGGAGAATAGAAAGAAGCAATAACTAGGCTCTGTACAGAATAATACGATTAGTAAAAAAAAAGAAGAAATCAGAATTAATAATTCTTGTTTCAGCACACCCATAGAAATCAGATTATGTCAGAAGTAATCTGCAGTTTGTTCCATCTTCTTCTTGCTTCTTAATACTATATATGATCTTTCTTACATCTAGCTAGAAGATTTTTGTTGCATATTTTATGATTGGAAATGAGTAGGCATGCATACAAAAGTATCTTCTCATGCTCCCACAGAACATTATTTGCCATCTGAATTCTGAATCAGTTTAACAGTTTTACAAACATTAATTGCAGTTTAGCTACCGTTGTATAGAAAAATTGCCGAAGAACAAATGTACAATGATAAGAAAAGAAAGGTTACTCCTCACGGAGTTTCTAGTAGTGATCGAATTAGCCTCTGCTTGAGATGCAGTGACAAGGTTGTGTGATTTTAACCAGGTCTCTTGTTCAATCTCTAATATGCTCACAATTCATTCTTAAAAATAGTTTGAAAGGACGTCTCTCTTTTTTTTTAATTAGCCTCTGCTTTGTTTTGTCAGCAACAGTGTTTTGATAATTCAATTGGTGTAGAGATATATTGTGTTTAATTTCTGCACTGCATCAATTGTATTTGCTGCTAATGCATAATATCAGATATAGTTGCTCAACAATCAACCTTGCAAGCTTGCGTTTATCCCGTTGTCTGTTTTGGCCAACTGTCTGGATTCTATACCAACACCATTTTCAGGCAGGCCAAGGCTGTGATTAGTTCACGCCAAAATTGAAAGTTTGGTTAAAATTGAAACGATGTGACGGAAAAGTTGAAAGTTTGTGTGTAGCGAAGTTTTGATGTGATGAAAAATTTAGAAGTTTTGAAGAAAAACTTTAAAACTAAACACGGCCCAATTTAGTTAGCACCACAAAATTGATGAAACAAATGCCGAATTGAGCAGGCAAAAAATATACCCTTCCAAAAAGTAGAAATCTATGACTAATATAAATATTTATATTTTTCCGATCGTCACATCTAATTTTCGTCCGTTTTTCGTCCATACACAATCTGATTCGGTTAGCAATAGCCATCGAAAAAAATTGCAAAAAAAAAAAATCGGCGGCCACCGCCACCTCCACCGCCGCCGGAGGGAGAAGAGAGGCGGCGGAGGGAGCGCCGCTGCCGGATCCACCCGCGGTGGCCACCACTGCCGACGGATCCACCCTCGGACGAAGCCGACGTCGTCGACGCCGCCGTTGAGAGGGCGCCGTCGCCATCGAGGCCAACGGGGAGAGGGAGAGGGAGAGGGGGAGGGACGGTCGCCGCCGCCGTCTCCACCGCACCCCGCCGCCGCTGCACCGTGCCGGCGAGACGGGAAGGAGAGCCACCGCCACCACCGCCGCTAGCGTGGGGAAGGGTGCCGCCGCCGCTCGCCGTGGGGGAAGCCGCCGCCGCCGCCACAGCTAGCGTGGGGGAAGGGCGCCGTCTCCGCCGTGCCGGCGAGAAGGGAGGGAGAAGGGAAGGGAAGCGGCGCCGGTGGTGGGAGAGGCGGCTGGCTAGGGGGAGGGGGAGAGGCGGGAGATGGGGAGAGGGAGCGGCGCCGCCTGAGGGGAGGGGAGGAGAAGCGGCGCCGATAGAGAGAGGGGGAGGGGGAGAGGCGGCGTCGGGAGTGGGGGAGGCGGCCGACTCGGCTATGGGGGGTTGGGGGATGGAGGGGGAGGGTTAGGGTTAAGGTTTTCATAAGGCCATGGGCCGACCGGGATGGGACGGAAATAAGTCTATTTTACATCCCTCGGGCCAAAAAAAAAAGAGAAGAGGTTCATTTTTAGTATTTCGTTTTTTCAGAAGCATTACAATTATAGTTATTGAATGTGTTTATTTCTAAGCAAACCTAAAAAGAAGTATTTTCTTTCTTTTTCTAATTAAATAATTGTTAAATGTTGTTTGTATTATTAAAATTAATAATTAAGCTCTGAAAATTCCAATAAAACTTCAAAGAGCGTAACTAATCATGGAGAATTTAATAAAATTAGATTTAACCATGTCATTTTATTTCTCATACTTGCTTTACTTATAAATTTATTTAATTATACACATACCTACTTAAAAATACCAAATATTTCAGCGAATTTGTATTTTAATTAATTGCATGTTTTTCTAATCTGTACGCTTCCCGTTGCAACGCACGGGCAGTTTTGCTAAACCAAACAATACTTTTGGTCAATATACACACTCCGTAATCACCTGGTGTAACGCACGGGCACTTTTGCTAGTTAAGAAAAGAAAATGCATCTTTATCGACCAAATTAAGTAAACAACAATCAATCACGCGCGCGTTCGCGAAAAAAAATGCGTTAGCGAAAAAAAACAATCAATCACAAGCTAGCTCCATCCATGTCGCTGCTCTTCTATTATATACTACATGTTCAGACTTCAGACTTTCAGATCCTAATAACAGCATGCAGAGGTATTATCTTTTCAAGCTGCCCAACAAAAATGGTCAGAGGCAATGCAACTTCGGACTATTCCCATTTCCCCAAGTTAGACATTCAATGGCTTAATTAGGGTGGCCACATCCTTCAGTTAATCTGGTTCAGTGTGCGATTGTGACAAAATTTGTCTGTAGTACGAATTTTTGTAATATGAATGTTCTGGCAGGTTCTTGAGAGGATCGTGGACTAAAGAACAAAATCAATTTATTCTTGGAGTCGAGATTCAGATCTGTCCAGCTAAGCATGTCCATTTGTTAAACAGACCCTTGATGGTAAATTATACAGCAATAACAAGAACACATATTTGCTCCATGCATGCGTATGCAAGACCAATAGACTATCAAATACGGTATCATCTTACAAAATATACTAGTTGTTGTTGTAATAGTAGTAGTAGTTAGGGTTTCCAAAACCGCCGGGGCCAGGTTACCGCGTCCCGGCGGTAAGCACGGTTACCGTACGGTAACCGCGGTAAAAAACTGTACGAAACCGTGCAAAATTTATCAAAAATTAAAATTATTTTTTAAATTTATTTGAATTTAAGGAGGTTACCGTGGTTTTTCTATTACCGTACCCCGTGGTAAGACTGGTAACCACGGTTACCGACAGTAATGTAAACCTTGTAGTAGTAGTACAATTTTGTTAAGCACATTTAGCCATCTGCTACTACTTCCTAAACCAATACAGAATGCCATGTAATCAAACGTATAAAATCTCCAAATTACTAAAAACAATTGCACCAATTTCATCATCAACTCCTGTACGGCCCCTGTAACAAGGGACTATAGCTTCTGGGAAGCAATCAAGCAAAGTCCGAATGTATTCCATTATTAAAGCAGCTCTTTTCCAGTCTCATTTCAGTTTATGAATTCCATCGCTACAAAACAACTGAATCCAAACAACATACTACATACTACCTCCGTCTTATTTTAAATGCAACAATAAGTTTTCGCGCTCAACTTTTATCGTCCATCTTATTTAAATTTTTTTATAATTAGTATATTTGTTGTTATGAAATGATAAAATATAAATAGTACTTTACTCGTGACTTATGTTTTTAATTTTTTTAAAAAAAATTAAATAAGATGAACGATTAAAGTTGGATGTGGAAAACTATGGCTGCATTTAAAATGGAATGGAGGGAGTATTACATTTCTTCAGAAACAGACACGTCTCACTCGCCAACTCTGAAGATTTCCCTCCTCTGCTTTTCTTTTGTTCTGAGAGTTGAGAGGGAGAACGGACGGCCAGGAGGCGTCGGTGCCCAATCCTGTCCCCACAGGGGTGGATCTCCACCGCTCGTCAGTCTCGTCTCAGCCACAATCACAAGGACGCACACATGGCCACTACTGCAATGTCAAGGCTACACGTATGGGGGACCCAACCTCTTGTAGTTTTTTGGCTGGACCCGGTCTGTAGGCTAGGCAGCTGTTGTTTTCTTCTCTCTCAATGTTGAACACTTGGGACATTCTCAATGTTGAATATGATATAACACATTACTGTATAGTATTTCGAATCTAAACAATTATTATTCTAAATTTATAGTATTAGAATATATTACATCATGTTCTAGGTTTTATTTTTTAGATGGAGGAAGTACTTGCTACTTTGATGCTCATACTAGTGAGAAAAGTTTTTAGGCATTGTTTAGATAATGAGATAGGAAAATGATTCCCACCCATCAAAAGGTATCCTAACTATTTATTCTCCCTCTTTCATTTAATTCTAACCCTTCATTCATTTCCTAATCCCAATCCCACCCTTCATTTCTCATTATCCAAACACATCCTTAGTGTTTATGTACTCAATAAAGGCGAGATGGTATTAGTAATCGATGCATGTAATTGGTGGAGAACATGTATATAAAAGGATAGAGTTGTACTACCTCCATATTTTAATGTATGACGCCATTAACTTTTTTCCAACGTTTGATCATTCGTCTTATTCAAAAAAATTTATGTAATTATCATTTATTTTATTATGATTTGATTCATCATCGAATATTCTTTAAGCATGACATAAATATTTTCATATTTACACAAAAATTTTGAATAAAACAAATGGTCAAACGTTGGTCGAAAAGTTAACGGCGTCATACATTAAAATATGGAATTAAAATATGGAGGAAGTAATAAGTAACTGAGCCAGTGACACTGTGAAGCATGGACAACACATAGCGTTCTCTGGTCACTAACTAATTTCTATGTGCATTATCGATAATTAACAGCGGCGACACCACCAGCGAAGCCCTATCTCCGCCGCTGGCGGTAAGATTTGTATTGTCCATGCGATGATGAAAATATCATAGGCATAGCCATGTAATGTAAGAGCTATTGTAATGCACTTATTAATATTGTAGCAAAGTATATAGGAAAATGTTTAAAACCATGTAAAAACAATGTATGAGATGTGGTCACGTGGATTGCCTTTGTTTTTTCCAAGTTTATAACTGGTTGTAGGGAATCCTAATCAAATTTTATACATTAAATTAACATCAAGGGAAATCACATTAAAATTAACATCAAGGGAAATCGTGTTTACCTATTAAAGTGCGATTCCAGTATCCTCCTTTCACGAAATGAAACAAACTTGGTTTTTTTTTCTAGCTGCAGGAAAGTGGTCGTCTTTACATGCATTGTTGGTAATTAACAATGGCGATAATTGCATGTAGAAATAGCATTTTCGCTCTAGTTATTTTATCTGGAAAGTGGAAAGGGTTGTCTAAATTATCTGGTATCACTGTGACCATGTTTCATCCTATCGTATAATATTATTGACTTTGGCATGTTTCATCCTATCGTATAATATTTCGTTCTTAAATTAGAAAAAAAAAGGACTAACTCTCTTGCTACCATAGGTCCTTTTGGCACATCTCCATATATCCAAGATTTCTTGAAGTTGAGTATTCCTAGCTTTACAAATCTATATTTTTTAGATAATGGATTTTCATTAATCCGGCCTCTATATCCACGAAGGATATACGCGGCCAAAAGGATACAAGAGTAATTTAGACTCACATCTCAACAAGAAGGAGAACACAACCAAAAAAGAAAATAAACCCAAACGACCTCAGCACATCCTGGTTCTCTGTCTCCCACCATATTCTCCTGAAACAGCCATATTTGACGAGTGGAAGTCTACTAGTCGCTGCCGCCCCTAGTGCGCCATTGATGCAAACCTCCATTTGTGCCATCTTCATCAGTTTCAGATGAGCTGACGTCACGCGTCGCTTCTAAGCCCACTCTCAACCGTCGTCATTCGTCGTATAGTCGGAACTAGCCAACTAGACACGAACCGACAGGATCGGCTTCCACTTTGCCAGATTCCTAGGCATCTACTATCCAAAGTGCTCAGACCGCCACCGTTTCAAGCCACCGCAACCCCTAGGGCCCTGTGCCGACGGGGGCGCCGCCGTCCTGGGCCGCCGCAGCCCCTAGTGCCGCCGGTGTCAACGGAAGCCGCCGTCGTCCTCCATCGCAACCCCTAGGGCTGCCGGCGCCGACGAGAGCCACTGTAGCCCCTAGGGCCACCAACACCAACGGGAGCCGTCGCCGCCGTCTGCCGCAGCCTCTAGGGCCGCCGGCGCCGATGGAAGCTGCCGCCGTCCTCCACCACATCCTCTAGGGCAGCCGGCGCCGATGGGAACCACCGCCGCCGGCCGCAGCGCCGACGGGAGCCACTGTTGTCCTCCGTCGCAGCCCCAGGGCCATCGACGCCGACGGAAGCCACCGCCTTCTTAGGCCGCCTCCACCGACGGGAGCCGTCGAGCCGCCGCCCCCACCGCCGTCCAAAGAGATTCCGTCGCCGATGCCTTGCCACTTCCTCGCCACCGCCGTCCTAGCCGTCGGTCAGCTCTCGCGATAGGCCAGATCTAGGAGCTGGGGGGAGAGGAAGAGACGAGCTAGAGGGAGAGGAAGCTAGGATCTGGGCAGAGGCCCCGCCGCCGCTGTCCTCGTCGCTGCACGGACGTGCGGGAGCTGGCTCTAGCGGCGGCGAGGCAGTGGAGGGGAGGGAGGAAACCGGCGGTGGCGCGGGATGGGGTCGCCACCTGTGTCGCCCGTGAGAGCGACGCGGGGGCTGAGTCAAAGCGCTCACTTCGAACGGTTCCCTTCACTTCAAAGCTTTACAAATCTATATATATCTAGATTTTGACTATGTTGATAACATTTTAGATAAATAATCTTGTTAATGTTTTAGATGAAATTTACCACTTTAATTAACTTACAAACTTCAACTACCATGGATTTGGATCCGGAGCTATATCAAAACACATCCCCATTGTTTCGCTTACAACATATTTGTAAATGAAAAATAATTTATGAATAAAGTTTTTATATATGTGTTCTTATCTATCTAAAAGCAAAGGCTGAAAAATAAACTTTAATAAAAAAACCCAAGATCAGCTCCAAATTTAAGGTTGAAAATTTAAATTTTAGCTAATAAGATAACGAAAAGACGAGGGTAATAATGTGGGCATGGGAGTGAGTGGACTAGTGCCACTATGGTCCAGGAACACCGGGTGCACGCAGCCGCTGTTCCGATTCCGATACGCCCAATGCCAATGCCATCCTCACCGTCCATCCACTTTAACACCCCCACCTCCTCTCTCCCATCTCCATTTCCGCCCCCCCTCTCGCCGCCGCCGCCGCCGCCATGGCCACCTCCACCTCCGCCGCCACCGCCCCCCTCACCTGCCACCACCTCGGCCTCCGCCTCCGCCCTCGCCTCCCCTCCCTCCCCCTCCGCCCCCTCTCCCCCTCCCCCTCCCTCTCCCTCTCCCGCCCCACCCCACTCACCCCTTCTCCTCCTCCTCGCCACCGCGCCCTTCATGCCTCCGCCTCCGCTGCTCCAGCGGCGCCGCCGTCGCAGCCGCCGAAGCCGGTGCTTCAGGGGGCGGCAATCAAGCCGCTGGTGGCAACCATCGGGACCGGGGTGCTGATATGGCTGGTCCCGCCGCCCGCGGGCGTGGCGCGCAACGCGTGGCAGCTGCTGTCCATCTTCCTCGCCACCATCGTCGGGATCATCACCCAGCCTCTCCCGCTCGGCGCCGTCGCGCTGCTCGGCCTCGGCGCCGCCGTGCTCACGCGGACGCTCACGTTCGCCGCCGCGTTCTCCGCGTTCGGCGACCCGATCCCGTGGCTCATCGCGCTCGCCTTCTTCTTCGCCCGCGGCTTCATCAAGACCGGCCTCGGAAGCCGCGTCGCCTACGCCTTCGTCTCCGCCTTCGGCGGCTCGTCGCTCGGGCTCGGCTACGCGCTCGTGTTCGCCGAGGCGCTGCTGGCGCCGGCCATCCCGTCGGTGTCGGCGCGCGCGGGGGGCATCTTCCTGCCGCTCGTCAAGTCGCTGTGCGAGGCGTGCGGCTCGCGCGCCGGCGACGGCACGGAGAGGAGGCTCGGGTCGTGGCTGATGCTCACGTGCTTCCAGACGTCGGTGATCTCGTCGGCGATGTTCCTCACCGCCATGGCAGCGAACCCGCTGGCGGCGAACCTGACGGCGGGGACGATCGGGCAGGGGATCGGGTGGACGCTGTGGGCGAAGGCCGCCATTGTGCCGGGCTTGCTGTCGCTGGTGTTTGTGCCGTTGATTCTGTACCTGATCTACCCGCCGGAGGTGAAGACCAGCCCCGACGCGCCGCGGCTGGCGAAGGAGCGGTTGGAGAAGATGGGGCCTATGAGCAAGGAGGAGAAGATCATGGCTGGAACGCTGTTCCTCACGGTATTTGATGGGATTATTAGCAATTTCCTTTCGTTCTACCATTTTTGTTGAGGAATTAACAATTGCTAGTATTATATTATTGTTATGCTGCTTTTGGGGTATTAGGGTGGGCTCCAACTCCTAAATTTAACTCCACTAGTTGGATCTGAAGTTGAATTGTAGAGCAACCTAAACCCAGCTCCACATCTTTAGTTCATTTTGTGAGAGTGATCCAGCCTACTCCACTCTCTTTCTGGGTAGAGCTGAAACTGTTTGGCTGCGCTCTAGTTCCAGAAGAGGTGGAGCTGGAGCTCTACCAAATAGGCCCTCAATATCAGTACTCTAGCGAAGTGTACTATATGTGTAGTAGGTGTTTATGATTTTCAGTACAAAGATGTTGCCTGTGGGGTACTAGGATTCTTATAAGTGATTGATATTAAAGGAGTGGGCTGTTCGGAAATGGAGATTTCCATGAATCTGGTGTTTGTGCCCTCATTTTAGCAGGGGTCTTGTCTGGGATTAGTACATAGAGGTAGGGACCGGTAATTGTTATTTAGGTATCCGTGAGATTTGGATCATTATTGTGCTCTGACTAGCCTATGTAGAATTACTATGTGATTTCACTTAAAAGACTTTCACTAATTTACATTATCAGTGAATGAATAGCAAAGGTACCGTTTTGTGGTTTCTTTTGCGAAGCTTCAAGCCATCTTTTAGGAGAACCCTACAGTGGTTTGTGATTGGGTCACCTTATTACTGTGAAACATGTTATTTTGTAAAAGATAAGAAGTGGTAAACCCAATAACGACCTGTTTATATACCTCTACATTCTTGCATCATCTTGATTGCCTCCAACTTGAATAAAAACTGAGCCTTTTCCTCACTATACATTGTCATCTTGCCAACAGGTAGGTCTTTGGATCTTTGGTGGAATGCTGAATGTGGATGCAGTGTCTGCTGCAATTCTTGGCCTATCCGTCCTCCTGATTTCTGGAGTTGTTACATGGAAAGAGTGTTTGGGGGAGGCTGTAGCGTGGGATACCCTTACATGGTTTGCTGCTCTTATTGCAATGGCTGGATACCTCAACAAATACGGGTTGATCTCTTGGTTCAGTGAGACTGTTGTGAAGGTATGTCCCTCCCCCCTCCTGTAACAATATCTCTTGACTTATCAGGTCAAATCGTATCACATGATCTGCTTTATGCTTGTAAGGATTTTATGATCAGTAAGCTTTGTGACTATAACTAACTGGTAAGCATATTATAAACATTGAGCATGGTGACTTAATTTTCCACAATATGTTAGTTCCTAGCAGTTTGAAATCAAAGCAATTTATTTTTCATTACATCAGATATTAAATTTCTTGAATAATCTTTCTAGCTTATCCTTCTATAGAAATGAGAAGCAACTTATACTGCTGTTTGTTCATACTGAAACAATAACACTGTCAATAGTATGGATAGGCTGGCAATTATGCTATGTTAGGGAGGTGTTTAAAATTGTTAAATTTGAAGATATCTTAAAATGAATGGTCCTCGTGGTTATCATTGTTAAGCTTGAAACAAATGGCACTAGCTGGAGATGAGCAGTTTAAATGTTTAATATTATTCTCACCTGATATTCTGCTATTTTTGTTTCTTCTAACTCGAGCTCTGCAAATATATTAAAATAGAAGTGTTCTCTCAATGTCTTTGCTGATTTCCTATACTGACCATTGTTGTGTTTTATGCTCAGTTTGTTGGTGGCCTTGGTCTCTCATGGCAACTATCGTTTGGTGTCTTGGTGCTGCTGTACTTCTACTCCCACTATTTCTTTGCCAGTGGCGCAGCGCACATTGGAGCAATGTTCACTGCATTTTTGTCAGTGTCCAGCGCCTTGGGCACTCCTCCTCTAATTGCTGCCATGGTTCTTTCATTCCTCTCAAACATCATGGGTGGACTCACGCACTATGGAATTGGGTCTGCTCCTGTCTTCTACGGTGCTGGCTATGTTCCACTGGCTCAGTGGTGGGGGTATGGATTTGTCATTTCCATCGTTAACATCATCATCTGGCTTGGTGCTGGAGGCTTCTGGTGGAAGATGCTCGGCTTGTGGTGAGGAGCAAAGTAAATGCGGGTTTTTCCGTTTCTGTTTCGGTAGAAGACTGAAAGAAACCTAGCTGAAATTGCGGTAGCACAGGTACAGCCATCCGCAAATTTTGTCGACATGATTTTGCAACCAGCAACCCATTCTTTTAGTTTGTACCAATACATTTGTTTCATCCTTGGGTTCTAACTGTTAATTGCAAAGCCTGGGCACAGTTTTACTGGCAACAATTGGTATGTTGAATGGATCTTGGTGATCTTAACCTGCAGATTGTGACCCTTGTGCCTCTATATTATGATCAGAATTGGTTGCATTTATGTTCCTAAGCTTTATTGCTGTTCTCATTGTGCACTATACAGTGCATTTACTAACTTGCATTTGCAGATTGCTGAGTTGGTCGTTGTGCTTTCACAAAATACGGTTTGTTTTTCCAAAAATCATACAGAAACATGTTGAGCTTTGGTTACAGTTTCACAGAAGCCATGTTATTCATTGCAGCTAAACAATTTGTTCTGAATTTATTTTGGAGAAGCCTTTGTTCTTGTTCTTTGCCATCTTTTTCAGAAATTCAAGTTCAAAATGGCGAATTTCGCTCAAGTTTTGTACCTGACGTTTACTGGCGTAGCTTGCCTGAACATGGGCAGCTTGTGCTTGACTTTCTCCGGTGTCTGAACTCTGTAGATGCCAACCGAGTGCTCCTTCCAACTGAAAACAAACATCTAGTTGACCGTCGTTTTGTGTTAGTCATAGATAACATCGAAAGCCACTTTAGAAGCAAAACTTGCACAAGGTCGGCACGAGTCGCTGTCTGTGGGCCCTCTAGAAATGCTGCCGGCCCCACCCGCAGCGACACAAGTCCCAAAGTTGGCACAGTACCCTTAGAAAAGTTGTCCAATAGCAAATTTTGCGCCGGGGGGGGGGGGGGGGGAGTAAAATAAACAACACTACCTCATTGGCTCCTTGACTTGTATGATATGAAACCTCTGATGAAAAAAAAAGAAAGATTTTACTATACATCAAGCACGTGATTTTAGAGGAAACTGTGTGAATTTCTAACCTTCAAATCTGCTTCAATAGCTATGTTTCGGCTTCATCTTTGATGAATCCGGCAGAGGACCTATGGATTAGGTTTTTAGGGTTGAGGTAGGGAGAGGAAGGAGATTTTGGAGTGGGGAAGTGGGAGGTGTTCTCGAGCTTAGAGGGATGGCTAGGACGAAGGTGATGGCGACGCAACGGCGCCGTCTCAGCCATGGAAGAAAATGAGAAAAGGTGTATTGGTGTTGGCGGGTGAAACTCTTCTCGTTAGAGTACATAGGAGGTGGGGCGCTGTGGGAGCCAAAGACAAGGAAGAAGACGAGAATAGGGCCATTGCTGTCACTTGGAGAGAGGAGGGGTAGGGAGAGGACAGGAAGGGAGGAGGCCAGTCTGTTGGGCCTCACTGGTGCCATTGACGACAGGACGCCGACGGGGTTAGGGGTCGCTCATCAGGGGTAGAGAGGCGGTGGTAATGGAGAAGGCGAGAAGATTCGGTGTTGAGCGGCAATGGCAAGAGGAAGGCGGGATTAGGGTTAGAGGGACATACAAGAATCTTGAAGCAATGCAATGAAAAAAAAACACGTGATAGGAAGTAAGAAATCACTCGGATAATGAATGATAGTCAACAAGATTACCTTCTCTACAAATTACAAACAAATTAAGTTCTCATATATAGCGGATGTGGCTTCTTGGGATAGGGAGACGGTGGCAATGGAGGAGGCGAGGAGATTGGGACAGAACAGCAACATTATGAGTAGGAAGACAGTGTTCGGGTACGGGATGTATACATGATTTTTAAAGTAATCTAACGGTTAGAAAACATCATAACAGGGAGGAAGAAATCATTTAGTGGTGAATAGATAATTAAAAAGGACTAAAAAAACCTTGTCAACAAAATACAAACGAATTAAGTTCTCACATTTTGTTTTTGTCGTTACCCGCATCTTCTCTTCTATGCGAACTATGCCTTGCAAATTCCGCCAAGATCACTCTGCCACTACAAAGCGGTGGTGCGATACAAAGACGACGATGGAAAACCATGATAGGTCAGTGTGTTGGTACGTACGTAAGGTGAACGACGACGATGTGGGCAGGTTGTTGGACCTCGACTCAAAGCTGTCGTATAAGTGTGTTGGGCAACACCTCAAATCGAGATGACTCGTCTTTTTTACGAGTCGTGTAATTAAGGTACTTGTTAAGGGTAAGTGAGTAACACATGAATTTTAAACTAATAATATTTCATGAATGATATTATTGTGAGCATGATTTTGCGATGCTGGAGAAGGTTTAGAACATATTGCACTTTCTAGTCTTAATTTATGGGAAACATATCTATACACAGAAATTTTCCGTGCACACCAACTAGCAAATGTCACAGAAAATTCTAGAAAAAATTTGACACATACTTTCAATAATGTTACATCTACATGTGAAATCTTATTTTTCAACTAGTATATATATATTTTCCCATCATACAGCGGTTGGCTTTCTCTCCACCGTCTATATATAAGCTCTGTTTAGATCACGCTCTAAAATTTTTCACCCTGTCACATTGAACATTTGAACACATGTATGAAGTATTAAATATAGGCTATAAAAATAACTAATTGCACAGATTGCGGCTAATTTGTAAGACGAATCTTTTAAGCCTAATTGCTCCATGATTTAACAATATGGTGCTACAGTAAATATTTGCTAATAACAGATTAATTAGGCTTAATAAATTCATCTCATGGTTTACTAATGGATTCTATAATTAGTTTTTTTATTAGTGCCCGAACACTCCATGCGACACCCTATATAATGCCCGATGTGACACGTCAAAACTTTACACTCCTGAATCTAAACACCCCCTAAATTCTTTTACTACTAGTGTATCTCCGATACTATAATATGACCCGAGTCATTATCTCCTCCAACAATTGCTCTAAGTTAAAATTCTTCATGGGAAAGCTTTATTGCTCATGGTTGCCGTTCCAGAAAAAAAGTAGATCGCAATCTGTAGCCCTACCCTCTAACATATAATAAACTCTCCTAGGTGACAACATCGCACGTACGTCTTGAAAAAGTACAAAAAGAAAGGAGATAAGCACGAGAAAATGACCGGCACTAATTGGTCATCAAAGTTAAGTGGACGATGCATGGATGGTACTACCTCCGTCCCATATTACTTGTCTTTTTGAGTTTTTATTTGTCAATGTTTAATCATTTGTCTTATTAAAAAAAATGAATTATTATTTATTTTGTTTGTCAATTGCTTTATTATCAAAAGTACTTTACATATGACTTATCTTTTTTTATATTTGCATTAATTTTTTAAATAAAACGAATGGTCAAACGTTACAAATAAAAAGTCAAAAACGTTAATTATGGGACGGAGGGAGTAGTACTCAATGCAAGTACTGTACCCTGTACCCAAATTGCATCATGTTTTCTCAGTCTCTATTCCAATTGTAATTACCGTACCACTAGTACGTCGTGACAGGATTAGTACAACAAATAAATTAGCTCTACATATCGATCTTCTGTTTTCTTTTTCGTTCTGACAGAGGTAAATTGTAAGGGATGTCTGAGAAAGTAGGATTTCACTGTCAACAGAATAAGGAGCAAATTGCTCCGTAGCACTTCAAATATTTATGTGTTTTTTTATTGTTCCACTTATGTATGGGACCCAGGGCCCACATATGTGTGGATGACGCATCAGAATGTCATTTTGCATTTTATGCGCATGTTTGCATTTATGTGACAAGTGACAAATTCTGGAACTCATTTCAATTTAGGAGTTGGCTTCGTTCCAGGCCTGACCTATTTGAAACATGTGATCGGTGCTTCCCAATAAAAATAGAGCATGCTTAGTTTGTTACCATTTTCAATCATACTAAATTTGGGCATGCCAAAATTTGACAAGCGGAAATCCAAACATGTCTTAGGCCCCGATAGTTTCCTCCATATAACATCAGCAGCCGCCAAAATTTGATTTTTCAAACTAATTTTTGAAGGGTTTTCATCGAAGTTTATTTTTCAGTATTATCATTTAAATCGCTAAGAATACATATGTAAAACTTTTACCTATAAATTATTAGTAGTTTGCTATTATCCGTATTTGGCCAAACGATGGGGGCCTTATATATATAAACTCTGGTAATTTGCTGGAAACTTTTTGACATAACTTCATGCAAAAATATCTCGTAAGGTTAAAACTAAAAAACACCGACTTACCTATCTTATCTTACCCAATTTTGGCATTGTTAAGCTTTACAAGTTTTGTAATATTTTTTCCATTTTGTAGAATCTAAGACTCACTTTCGTTAAATTCATGTGTTCATGAGTTAAATTACTGGACAATTGGAGAGAAAAAACATTCACATTTGAAAGGCTTAATTTTGGCCCAAAACCAAAAGCACTCCAAATCTTGTAATAATATTAAATAGCTCCATCGTTTGCTCTTTAGTTTATCGATCACTGTCGAAACGTGAATTTTAAATCTTAATTTTAGAATCATTTTGATTTTTTTTATTTTAGTTTATTTTAGTATTGGTTTTTAAGTCATTGAAATATATACATAAAAAAATATTTTTTTAAGTTGCTATAAGTATTACCGTTTATAATTAGGTTAGTTGCTATAAGTATTACCGTTTATAATTAGGTGTAGGTGAAACTATGGAACTGTGGTGGCAAAAACTATATTAGTAAGCTTTGGCCATGACAATTTGTAACCTATATCATGTTAAAGGAACCATATGCGAGTTGTACACGTGTTATGACTAGAGAAAAGGAATAAGAAAAACAGAGTAGCTAGGAGAGGACAAATGGCATCCAAGTACCACATCACCCTGATTTTCCAAATCTACAAATCGTCAATATCGTCATTTCTGCGCTCTAGATCTGATGCAAGACCTCAGGCCTTAGGGTGACATCTCGACAGTAACCTTTAAGCCAATAATTCTTTTCAAAACCTTTAAGCCAATAATAATCTAACAGTAAGAAAAAATAAAAATAAAAACAAGACAAAATTGATGATTCATATCCATAGAATCAAAGCTTTTTGGGGCATCTTGTGAAGTGGATGGCAACATGAAAGGGACCTCCATTTCATCCTAGAGATCAGATAAAGTGAACTGGGAATTGTGATCAAAATCTTACTGAAGATATGTGAATAAACAAACAAATCAATAAGTGTCACATGTTTGGTCTAGATGCTAGGATCAGAATTTCTAGCAAAAAAAGCAGGATATATGTAAAAATTCAGTTGATGCACTGCTAAAGTGCTACTAATATACTATGATTTGTTCTTGATGCTTTATTCTGGAAGTGGTGTCAAGTGAACTGTGCACCTTGCACACTTTATGTAGACCAGTCATCAGTTTTTCAATCCTGTCACTGGTCATATATATAGCTGAAGATAATAACATATGTCAGTTCTGCCTGTGGCAACATTGGCCTTCTCTGATTGGCCTGTACTTGATGATATTGTGATCTTAATTGGATGACTCTACTAATGCAACGAGTTTCCCTCAAAAGAATACTCGTAGCATTTTAATCACTTTAAGTGTGACATTTACAATTTCCGAAGAATTAATCTTCACCTTGCGCTGCCATTGTGCATTTGATTTGAAATAGTGTAGTAATAAATTTACCATTTATTTTACGGTAATGCTAAACAACGTATTTCGCTCTACCTATTAAGTACCATGCCTTGCAGCCACCCATCCATCCCGCTCCCCTCCCTCCTCTCCTCATTCCCCTCCCGATGTTAAAACAAAAAAAAAAAGTTACTCTCAATTTTACCCAAACGTTGGTTCTGTCGTTAGGGCTTTACTCTCTCCTCCTGATGTAAAAAAAATACTATCTATTTGGTGTAGAAAAAACTATCCCGTCCCGTCCCCTTCCCTCCCCTCCCCACACCCTCTCTCTTTTCTTGATGTAAACAAGTTACTCTTGATGGAAATATGGTATATGTTTTGGTAACTCTTATCCCCTCTACCCCCTTTCCTTCTAATGAAAAAAAAAACACTCCAGGGGTATTAGACAAAAAAAATCTTGGAAATTTATTTCACTAGAACATTTATTCTATGCTTTCCCACTTCCCTCCCGATGCAACAAGAATTATTCTCACCCCTTCGGAAAAGGGTACGAGCAATTTATTTTACATTGTAAGAAGAGAGTGGGGGAGGGGATAGATGAAGAGCCTAGCATAACAAGGTGTAAGTAACTGTACATGTGGGAGGCGGGAGGCGTGAGGTGCACTATTGAAGCTAAACAATGTGCTACACTCTGTATATTAGTTCTAGTATATTTCGTGCATAAATATTCATAATGTCTTATCTAGGCTCAAGGCCATTTGAAGGGAAAGCATATGAATTTGATAGGATTTCATTGTCATAGGATTTTTTTTTTCTAAATGGATCTGAAACAAAGAAAGGACACAATACCTCTATACATGCAAATTTTGGAGAAAATTTAATGAGTTTCAACCTCATAAAATGTGTCCTTTCAATCTCTATCTTTTCGTAAACTCCTATGTTTTTCGTGCGATCTAACCAAACATATACTCATGTATTTTTTCCATTTCGTAGAATCTAAGACTCACTTTCGTTAAATTCATGTGTTCATGAGTTTAATTACTGGACAATTGGAGAGAAACAACATTCACATTGATTTACTGTACTACTGTAGGTCCCACACAAAGCACAATAACTATAATAAAAATATACTCCATCCGTCCTAAAATATAATAACTTTTAGCATTCAAAATTTGTCGCAAAATATAAATAACTTCACCAACCATATTTCCTTCTCGACAAACCATAAACCTCCACTATTCAAATTCTTCACCAACTTTTATTTCCTCGAAAAATCGAAAACTTCTTCCATTTAATTCTACTAAGTATTCTTGTGTAAGGTGGTGTTTGGATTCAGGGACTTAACTTTAGTCCCTGTATTTAGACACTAATTTAGAGTATTAAATATAGACTACTTACAAAACTAATTACATAAATGAAAGCTAATTTGTGAGACAAATTTTTTAAGCCTAATTAATCCATAATTAGAGAATGTTTACTGTAGCATCACATAGGCTAATCATGGATTAATTAGGCTCAATAGATTCGTCTCGCGAATTAGTCCAAGATTATGGATGGGTTTTATTAATAGTCTACGTTTAATATTTATAATTAATATCTAAACATCCGATATGATAGGAACTTAAATCTAGTTTTAGTCCCATCTAAACAGAGTCTAAGTCTAATACTTCTTGTATTGTACAGCGGGATGTAGCCACCCACAACTAGTACTAATTATAATTAGTATTTTTTATTTGTGATGATGTCATAAATACAAGTGGCGCCACGCTGCAGGTGGAATACAAACGGAACAGCACGTGCCACGCGTCCCCGCTGCCAACTCGACTCGACTCGAGTCCGACCGAGCGAGCGAGCCCGACTCGCCGCGCGTCGCCGACGCCGGACCCGACCCACCCCACGAGCCGAGCCGGATTTATTCCCGTTTCCCGAGAAGCCCATTTGCTACTCCACCTCCCGGATTCGCTGGCGGCCCACAACCCACCAGCCCTGCTGACGAGGCGCCCACCTGTCAGTTACTCGCAGAGAGGGAGCCAGCGGATCGGGTCGGGTCGGGTGGTGGGTCCAGGCCCGGATCGCGAGGCAGGAGGAGGGGTGGCCCACCGCAGCAGCGCAGAGCCAAGGCACAGCACGCACGCACGCACGCGCGCGGGAGGCCCGGTCGGTCGTCGCGGCCCACCGGCTGCGGCCGGTCGCTTTGCCTGGCTTTCCGGTTTTACCCCCCGTAAAAAGGAAAAATGTTCAGAAGATCGATATGCACGAAATCACCCTGGATTTTCGTGAATTCTTACTTTCTTCTATTGCAAATGTACGATCAACTACACGGTAGGAGTATAGTGCCGATCAAATTTAGTATGGAACATGTTTTTCTTTTTTTTTTACCATCCTTCTTTTGGGATAGTTACATATGACGAGGTAAAAATCGATCTCAAAAGAAACAGCTTATGAACCAAGAATAGGGTGTGATTATGTTTGATCATTTTTCCTGTTTAAAAAATTTAGTCCAAATATAAAAATGAATAAATCATATTTAAAGTTCCTTTAATGATAAAAAGTCGCAATGAAATAAATAGTGCTAAAATATTATAGTTTTTTCAATAACTGATGGTCAAACTTGAGAAGTTAACACCATCACATGTTATAATTATAATTAAATAAGTAGAATTAATAAATATGATTAAACATGTGGATCGGATAAATTTTAAGGAATTTTAGAGGGATATAAATAATTATATGAAAATCCTATAAAATTAAAATTCATGAATCCCAAGGGAGACTTTAGAGCTACTCCTTGCAGTGAACAAAGCTTCTACTGTATGCCTACTAGCATGTCTTGTGCGCATTTACTTTTTTGCGTGGAGGTTTGTTTACTTATCATGGAGATGAGCTGGTAATTCCATTTACTCCCTAATTAAAATCTGATTTCATAATTTTACTGCCTTTAGACTATTCCCAACCAAGACACTAGACATAGTTTTCATAAACTCTACATCATCAAAAAACTAGTACTATACATTAATCTTTCAATGCAAACACCACTATTCCATACTTAAATTTAATGTTGCTTATCTCACATGATGTTCTTGGATGTTATGTAGAAACAATGTCTCTTTTCTCACGCAAAGACATGGTTTCCTTCTCTTTTCTCATTTATTTACTTGTCACATCAATTTTTATCCTATGTGGCAGCTTATTTAATGTTATGGACACCATTCTAATCATTGGGTTGGGAATAGCCATAATACTACTTTGCATGTTTATATTCTTAATTGCATGCATGCTTCAATTCATTTGTTCCTCTGTGTGGAGCTGCACTTTCAGGAAAAAGTCATCACTAGATCATCTCAGTTGAAAATCTTGTTCCATCAACGTATCGTCTGACAGTTTGGAAAAAATGTAGTAGCAGCTTACTAGCTAGATTTGGTCAAAAGACTTTAACGTCACAAAAACAAATTAAGTCATACAAACAGATAATTAATTCCACTCTCCTCCATATCAGTTAATCAATGACATTTGACACTTTCCAGACCATATTCTTTACCTAAAACATCTAACAGTTTTTTTTTTCATCGAGCAATAGAAATCTATCCACCAGAGTGGTTTCTTAGCTTCATCTCGATCCTACAAAACCAAACTTAATCTTCTTTTAGCACGCATTCCAAACTACTAAACGATACGTTCTGTGTAAAAAATTTTATATGTAAAAGTTGTTTTTTGAAATATCAAATATATCCCTTTGTCAACTTTGTAATAATTAAAACTTAATTAATCATGTGTTAATAACTTTCTCGTTTTACGTGTGCCAACTTAATCTTCATATTCGTCCGTTCCAAACACCACCTTAAAGCCATGAAGATATATAGCATGGAAGAAATAGTTTACTTATAGAAATCGAGGATGCTGCTAGCGCTTTTTAAGACAAAATATATATACCATTTATTGTTTATTATCATCTACTAGGCTGTGTTTAGATCCAAACTTTAGATCCAAACTTGTAACTTTTTTCATCACATCAACCTTTCATACACACATAACTTTTCAGTCACATTGTATCAATTTCAACCTAAACTTCCAACTTTGGAATGAACTAAACACAACCCTAGTTTTCTGTCTGTATTTCTTTTCAGATGAAGTATACCGATCATTTCCATAGTCATCTACCGCTATGTACTAATGAACATGTGCTTTAAAAAGTTTAGAAAGTCAAAAGAAAGAAGCTGGAGTAGTCTTGTTTTCTCATGAAACCAGCTAAAATTCAATGCACCACCCAAACTTGACCACTTTCTCCCATCTCATCCAATAAGCATCAAAACCTTTTCACCTCCATCAAAAATAAAACCCACCCTTCTCACCTCTTTGGTTCAAGCAAAATTGTGACAAGCCTCAACAAAAAATTACCTTCTCTCAAGGTGCAAAGCTGTAAAAAAAAACTGAGTAAAAACCCCATTTTACCCTTGTTCCCATAAAGCAAAGAGAAGGGGAAAAAAATGTTGTGTGTGTAAGTAAAGCCAAGAGCTCACTAAACCTAGTTTTGCCCAAAAACCCAGAGAGAGGAGGCTCCAAAGCAAAAGCCTCACTCCCTTTCCCCATCTCCTCCCTCCTCTTCGCCATTTCGTCGAACACCTTCTCCGATCGCGCGCCGCCGCCGCCGATGGGGGAGCCTGGGGGCGCCGAGGCGGCCGTCTCCGCGAGGCTGCTCGAGCTGGCGGCCGACGACAACGCGGCGGGGCTCGGGGAGCTCCTCGCGGCGTGGCCCTCCCTCGCCGACGAGCCCGCGCCGTGGTACACCCCGGCGCGGGGCGCGGAGCCGCTGACCCCGCTCATGGTCGCCGCCGTGTACGGCTCGGTGGGCTGCCTCGACGCGCTCCTCTCGCCGCCCTACCTCGTGGACCCCAACCGCGCCTCGGCGTCGTCGCTCTCCACCCCGCTCCACCTCGCCGCCGCGGGCGGGTCCGCCTCCGCCCCCGCGGCGGTCTCCCGCCTCCTCGCCGCCGGCGCCGACCCGGCCCTCCTCGACCACCTCCAGCGCCGGGCGTCCGACCTCGTCGCGCTCCCGCCCAACTCGCTCCCGCTCAAGAACCACCTCCTCTCCCTCCTCGGCGCCCGCAAGGAGTGGCCTCCCGACCCCTCCCTCCCCGACATCAAGAACGGCGCCTACGCCTCCGACGACTTCAGGATGTACTCGTTCAAGGTGCGCGCGTGCTCGCGGGCCTACTCCCATGACTGGACGGAGTGCCCCTTCGTCCACCCCGGCGAGAACGCGCGGCGGCGCGACCCGAGGAAGTACCACTACAGCTGCGTGCCGTGCCCGGAGTTCAAGAAGGGGGCCGGGTGCAGGAGAGGGGACATGTGCGAGTACGCGCACGGGGTGTTCGAGAGCTGGCTCCACCCGGCGCAGTACCGGACGCGCCTCTGCAAGGACGGCGTCGGCTGCGCCCGCCGCGTCTGCTTCTTCGCCCACACGCCCGACGAGCTCCGCCCGCTCTACGTCTCCACGGGCTCCGCCGTGCCGTCGCCGCGCGGGGCGTTGGAGATGGCGGCGGCGGCGGCGGCGATGGGGATGGGGCTGTCGTCGCCGGGGTCGTCGTCGTTCACGCCGCCGCTATCGCCGTCGGCCGGCGGGGGCGGGGGCGGGGGCGGGGGCAGCGGCGGCGGCGGCGCGTGGCCGCAGCAGCCGAGCGTGCCGGCGCTCTGCCTGCCCGGGAGCGCCGGGAACCTCCACCTGAGCCGGCTGCGCACGTCGCTGAGCGCGCGCGACATGGCCGTCGACGAGCTGCTCGCCGCGGCGGCGGCGGCGGCGGACTACGACGGCCTCGTCGCCTCCCCCGCCTCCATCCGGTCCGCGAGGGGGAAGGCGCTTGTGCCGTCAAATCTCGACGAGCTCTTCTCCGCTGAGCTCGCCGCCGCCGCGGCGTCGCGCTCGCCGCGCTACGCCGACCAAGGCGGCGCCGCGTTCTCCCCGACCCGCAAGGCCACCGTGCTCAACCAATTCCAGCTGCAGCAGCAGCATAGCTTGCTCTCGCCGCGGGCGGCCGCGGTGACACCAGAGCCGGTCTCCCCAATGAGCTCCCGCCTCCTCGCCGCGCTGGCGCAGCGGGAGAAGATGCAGCAGCAGACGCTGCGGAGCATGAGCTCACGGGACCTCGGCAACGCCGCGTCGCTGCTGGTCGGCTCGCCGGTGAGCTCGAGCATGTCCAAATGGGGGTTCCCCTCCGGCAACCCGGACTGGGGCGCCGACGACGAGGAGCTCGGCCGCCTCAAGCGTTGCTCCTCGTTCGAGCTCCGGTCCGGAGCCGCCAATGGCAACCATGAGCCTGACCTCTCATGGGTCAACACCCTAGTGAAGGAGCCGACACCGGAGAAGATGATGACGACGACATCGGCAATGGATTCCATTGGCATCTTGGGACAGAACACAAGCCGTGATCACATCGTCGGAGGCGAGGATGACACTGCCGGAGTCATCAGCAGCTGGCTTGAACAGCTCCAGCTCGATGAGATGGTTGTCTAGAAACACAAAACACAAACACAAACTGAACAAGAAATGCGCCATTCTTTTAGATGTGCTTCGCCGATTGCTACTACTACTCACTACTTGTTGCTACTTGCTAGCATCAATCTTGCTATTGATTACCGGTGATACATTCTTTTGGGGGTGATGAGAATTATTTAGCGGAGAAGGTGATGAGGAAATTCTTCTACCATTTAGCATTGCCCGTATGTAAAAGAATCGGAGGAATCGGAGCCTAGTCAAATTGTATCAAATTGCCGGCTTGCCTAGGTGAAAGATTTCTCCTTTGTGTTTCTTTTCGATTTATCCTTGTATTAATCTTTTTAATCTCTTTTCGCTGTTTTTCTTTTCTAAAATGTGACTGAGGATCATGAATTATGTTATCTATTTGCCCCCATCCTTTGGTTGTGAAGGAGTTGGAGGGGAGGGTATTTACATCAAATGTTGCTTAGTCCTAACAAAGCTCATCATTGATGTAATGCCCTACAAATTGTACCCATGATTCATGATTGATGTAAAATTCCTATTGTAGTACCAAGATTGATTAATCTCCCCTGTTTCCTGCATTTCTTTTCTTTTCTTCAGAAAGCATCATATACATGTGCCCTTTATCCTGTGAGAATTACATTATCGCATACTCCCTCCGTCCCAAAATATAAGAAGTTTTGGTTGGATGTGACACATTCTAGCACTACGAAGCTGGACATGCTGCCTGTCCAGATTGTCCAGATTTATAGTACTATTAGGATATGTTATATCCAACCAAAACTCTTAATATTTTGGGAGGGAGGGAGTATCATTTCACCTGAGATGGCATTAGTTTTAAAATCACATGGATTGTGTTCAGTTGCTGTTCTGATGGTTGCCTGATGACAACAGCTGTTGGCATGGGCTTAGTTTGTGCAGTGCTTGACTCTGTGGATGTGGTCATGATCACAGGTCGGCAGATCGGCATTGAAAAAGATTGGCTTGGCCTGGATTGCTTCCCTTCTCCTGGAGGCATTTTGAAAGGGATTTGGATATTAAGATGGTTAACATCATCGATCAATGCGAGGTTAATGTTTAATGTGTTCTAGATGACCTGGTCCCTCACTGATGCACCCTGTCAGAATAAAACAACTTGGGGACGGTGGCTCGGTAAGCTCGCCTCTTGTCTTTGTTCACAGTGCTGACTTGTACTGTGACCTGGAAGAAACATGGGTTGGCTACTATTTTCATGTATATTGTGTAGCGTAAAATTTCCACGAAATTGCTATGGTCTAAGTAAAATTCAGATTGTTGCATATTTTTATTCTAGTGAAGTGTGAATGCTTGATGCTATTGTGATCCTGGTTAAGGTAGCTCTTTTAATAGTATAACACTGAGTTTCTTGGTCTTTCTGTTTCTTTTTTTAGCCATTCTTAGTTCCTAATTTCTACAAAAAAGGAAGTTGTCTTAGATGTTACAGGGTAGTTTCTGGATGTTTAATGATGCATTCAGATGGTGACAGTATTGAAACTGGATGGAATATTGCAATGGATGTTTGGTTTGCATTTCATCTACTTTTGATATATTTGGATACAAGGCCAGATATGTGGCTTTATTATTCATCATGTGAGTTGTTATTAAATGATGTAAATATTTTTTTTAAGAAACAGTTAGGTCCATAATGGCTATGATTAGAATATGGGTTGGGTTAGGGAACCTACCTCTCTCTGCTGACATTCAGGTGCATCTACTTAAGCTAGGTCCCAACAATTAATACTCTTTTTTGTAAAATTGTCATCTCAAGCATAAATTGGTGCATAGTAATTGCATCGCACCATCCCTACTCTTGATCTATTAAATTTGCCATATGATTAGATATGTCTGGAGGCAATTGATATCGGCACATGCCTGTCAAGCTATAATAGTACATCAATATAAAATGGTAAAATAATTAATTTGTCTTTGAAGAAATGTTTCATGGGGCCCTTGAGCAAGTGGATCTCGTTCTATTTTCCACAATAAAATTTAGTGAGCAAGCTAATAGGCATTATGCATATATAGAAAATTATCCAATGAAATGCAGCCTTCCTTTCTCTTTTTCAAATGTGGTTTGGTTGGGACTTGGAGAATGGGGATTGGAGGGTGGTACACAAGTGACCTCATTCAGATGTTGATTTCTCCATTCTGAGATAACTAATGTTGCTATTTAGAGTTGATGTGACATCAATATAATGTATTATTAAAAACTAAAGGGGCACCAATCTATTGGTGCAAAATTGACGGGTAGGAGGGTCTGCATCAGATTTTGCATCTCCTTTGCCTACATAGTTTGTATCTATACATGATGGTGATGTGCTCTTCTGTATATAAAATGTTTTTTTCTCACAGGTATATAATAGCATTCTTTGTCCTACTAGCACTGGTAGAAATTTGTTCTGAATTGCTATTGTAAATCTATTCAATATTTATGTTGGACAATATCATCTTCGGCGAAAAACATTTCAGGTGGCTAGAACTAATTTCTGCACCAAGGAATGTAGTATTTCTATTTCCGATTTTGCCTTTTGATTAAGACTTTCTAGGGGATAACAAAAGAAAATAAGATAAAAACAAATGTCATGTATCATGTGTGTCATGGTGTTGGCTTCTTTTTTGACATTTGTTCGTCTTGTGCGGAATGCTTTTTCGCAAGTTGCGTCCTTTTGGTTTTGGGGTTGTGGATGTGGAATTTGTCGTTATGCGGTGTCTAATTTATTTCTTTGTTTTAGGTATTGAATCATAGGTTCATTAAAGAACTATATACATAGCATAAGTAGCAAAGTCTAATTGTATGATGCATGAATGCAACAAAAAAAATGTCTACATAAATTATCCTATGCCACTAAAAATTTTACACAATTCCTTATTTTCAGACTAGTTTTTGGGTGACTAAATATATTATAAGTGGCAAAATTTGCTGCAAGACATTCAAAAAACTTGTAGGGGACACTGCAAGAATACGTATCTATTGTGGGGACACCGTAAAAAACTAGTAATGATACATGGTGTCGGAGCTATATGCGAGCCGCACATGGCAGGCATGAGCAAAATTGTACTTTCACGATTATTTCTCTCTCTATTTGCGCTAGATATAATAAAATAAAGTCGTGGGTGTCCAATAACTAATTACCATTTTTTGTGGTGTCCCAAGATGAAGGGATAGACGAGTAGCTCGTCATGCCACTATCACTGGTAAACCCTCGTTTCCACATTCCCCTCTCTTCTTGCCTTCCCCGGTTTCCTCTCTAATGGACAGGGGGTAGGCGACTCAATCTAATGGACAGGGAGTAGGTGATTGCGATTTGCCGCCTAAAATCTAGAGCCCCATCGGTTGCCCTAATAAGCCGAAGACAAAAATTTAAATTTTCAAACTTAAAATTTGAAAATTAATTTTAAGATATTTTAATGTAGTTTCTTTTTTAGCATTGACTTTTAAATCGTTAGGAACACATATATAAATTATTTTTACTTATAAGTTAATTTTTATTTCCTAATAAGCCAAAATATGAGCAACTGATGACTCCCCTAGTAGCATTTTTCCATTTACCATTCATTTCACTGAAATATGCGCTTGAGCCCACATAATTGAGGCTGTTGCTGAAGGTTTCTGTGATTCATCAAGGTTTCTGTGATTGCAGACTGGATGGCACAGCAAGTCAGGAACAGAGTAGCTTGGCCCCTGGCTCCTGGCTGGCCTGATCAATCTTGCAGGGATCCGATGGCCACGTGGCAGAATCCTGACCCTCAACACGTACGGGCATGAGCTCGATCTGCACCACTATACTCCAAACATCTGCACGCGTTGCTGCAGGCAATAACTTCTTTGTCTCGATGGAATTTACTACCGTCAGAGGAATTCAGTAAATGAACAGTAAATTCACATTTTTCTCATTGGCATTTTTATTGCAGTAGAAACCAAAAGGTTCAGATAAGTTTGTTGGGTTAAACAAGAAGAGAGATGTCCATAAGCTTATTGATGTTTTTAAATAAAAAAACTAGTAGTGTTATCTTGAGCTTTATCATGGCCAAAATGATGGTGAATCTTGACCTTTTTTTGCAGCTGAAAAGTTGAAATAAATTTATTGGATTAAACAAGAAGGGAGTGTACTTTTGTTCCTTCTTTAATTAAACTATTTCAGTGACCTTGAGCTTTAACATGATAAGAAGAGAAGGATAGTCCATATTGATATGTGGGTCCAAATGTCCAATACATGCCACAAGTCGGTCAATTAGCTTCTAGATGCATTACAAATGTCTTACAAATTCCTATTTGTAAGACTAGAATACTAGACCTTCAAGTCTATGAATGACAAACAGTTCATTCTACAGTATTTTTTTCTTAAAAAAAAATCATTCAGTTTGAAACTAGCAGTTGATGAAATTTCCATACAATAGAATATGCTAGAGGTGCCAACAACACATGATCCACAAAATTCTTCACCCAAACAGTATGAGAGGCAGGACCACTACATGAGAAAATGTTTCTGCAGTTCAGTCCAACCAGTAGACAGGCTACTGAAATGCTGCCAAAATTGAATGGCAGCTTTTAGCCTTTTATGGTTTGTTTGGGATGCAAAAAATTCATATAATACCAGAGAGGAAACCTTGCTGCAAATATTTTGATAAGACCCATAAATCTACAGTATATCAGTATGCTTTGAATTATCAGTAGAAATTAGTATCAGTATTAATTAACTGGAGAAGAAAATGATTGCCGGTGGAATACAATTTCGCGCATATTTTCTAGGAAAAGCTTGGGATTGCTTGCAACACTGGAAAGAGTACAGTGGTGAGACCAGGAGATAGTACAATCCTATTTTCTTTAGATTGATCACTTCCCCATCTCAATCTATCATGTTCAGTGAGAAAACCAATCATTTTCATCTGATATAGAGTATCATGCTTAGTGAGAAAATCAGCATGGCAGCACCATTTCCTTCATCTGTCATTTTCAGTTGGAAAAACCAGTCAGTTAGAGGCACCAACCCATGTGCATACAATCACTCTCTGAAAATCTAGACAAGGTATATTTTCCCTCTCAGCTGATCAATCAACTGAAGAAAATTCAGAACACAGCCATTGTCACCAGGTAGCAAGTGCATCACAGAATTAACCCCATGTATGAGGATCTAGTCAAGTAGGTTTAGAAATTAATCTTCGTGTGAATGAATCAGCAGGCAACTAAGCAGGAAACAATGCAATGAATAGGAGCAGATGAGCAGGAAGATTCAGAGATTGCAGCGTAGGGTGACTGAACCTGAAAGGAGTAATGTGTCTGAATCACTGATTTTTCAGAAAACACAGGGATGCTCTTGAAGAAGGGTTCATGCTTGGCTTGTGTCATTTTCCATGAGAACAGACACATGGCTTTGTAGTTCTGTTGGATATGGACATTGAGAAGGACTACTCTCTGGATTTTGAGCTGGATGCAGCCATGCTTTCTAGGATAGGTTAACAATCTGCTTTGCTTTGAGGCTTGGATCGAAAGGAGTTTGTTCTAATAGGGACTAAACTTTAGGAAGGATAAATGCTTCATGGAAGATATGGAGGCAAGTTGGCTGTAACTGTGATCTAGATTACTGTGTTCTTGATAAGTCATGCAAAAGCAGATAGCATCTCTCTCTCCCTCCCTCTTGAAGAGAAGAACAAAAATAAAATAGAATCCATTTACAGTGTTTATGCTGTTGGAGAATGACTCCATCCTCGTAGCTTGAAAGGCCCACAATAGTCTCAAAGAAACAAGAACAAAAATAAATGCCTGAAATACACTGTTCCAGGCCCTGTTCTATTATTCCTCAACTAGTACAAAAGTTTCGGGTTCCCTCAAGTTGGATATATTTATCATCTGCACTCTGCAGGACATATCATTAGCAAAACTTATTCAGACAAAAGGAGAACCGCATCCTATCTTACCATAAAGTTATCCCCCACTAACTTCTTAAATTTAACATGCAAAGATACCACATCATCATCCACTAACAAGATGCCACATCATCATCCACTAATTAACAAGATACCACATCATCATCCACTAACAATCATCACATTTAAACATCATGCAAACATGCTATATCTTTATAGTTTTATAATTTAAGAGCTTATCAAATACAAACATGTTAAATTATCATCCAACATAATTCACATAATGTTTCAATGTATATCTTTCAATGTAATTCAAAGTATGAATTACCCCCCACCCGAATTATCGCGGTCGTCTGAGTTACCCCCCTGAACCACAAAACCGGACATTCTTCACCCCCAACTATACAAACCAGACGAATTACCCCCCTCGACCCAATCCACGGTGGTTTTGGTATATGTGGCGTACACGTGGTAGTCCAGTCAGCGTTGTTTTAATTAAAAAATTGTGGGACCCACATGTCATACACTAATACTCTCTCTCTCACCCTTTTCTCTCCCGCGCAACGCGCACGGTGAGGACGAGCGCGGGGGGCGAAGCGTGGAAGCGGAGCGCGGCGGCGCGGACGTCGGCGCTCAGGACTTCGGCGCGGAGGCGGCGGAGAAGTGTGGCGGCGAAGGCGGGCGGAGGAGCGTGGCGGCGGAGCGCGGGGAACTGAGCCAGTTGTGGGTGGCGGAGGCGGCGGAGGAGTGTGGCGCGCCACCGCCGAGGAGGAGCCCGCCGCCCACCGTGCGTTCCCGTGAGCCCACGACGAGGATGAGGAGCCCGCCGCCCACCGCGCGTCCCTGCGTGCCCGGTTGGCCTCCGCCTCCATCGCCGGCCGTCATCGTCCTCGGGCCCCCTCCGCCACCCACAACTGGCTCCGCTCGTCCGCTACGCTCCGCCGCCTTTGCTCCTCCACCACGCTCCGCTGCCACGCTCCTCCGCCGCCTCCGCTCGTCCGCCGCCTCCGCTGCCACGCTCCTCCGCCGCCTCCGCTCGTCCGCCGCCTCCGCTGCCACGCTCCTCCGCCGTCTCCGCTCCTCTGCTGCCTTCGCTCCTCCGCCACGCTCCTCCGCCGCGCTTTGCCGCCACGCTCCTTGGCCGCCTCCACCGCCTCCGCTCGTCCGCCGCCTCCGCTCTGGCGCCACGCTCCTCCGCCGTGCTCCGCCGCCACGCTCCGCCCCCCGCGCTTGTCCTCGCCGTGCGCGCTGCGCGAGAGAAAAGGGTGAGAGAGAGAATAGAGAGAGAGTATTTAGTGTATGACATGCGGGTCCCACAATTTTTTAATTAAAAAAACGCTGATTGGACTGCCACGTGTACGCCACGTAGACCAAAACCACCGTGGATTGGGTCAAGGGGGGTAATTCGTCCGGTTTGCATAATTGGGGGTGAAGAATGTCCGGTTTTGTGGTTCAGGGGGGGTAATTCAGACGATCGCGATGGTTCGTTGGGGGGGGGTTAATTCATACTTTTTCCTTTATGATATCCTATATACTTATATAGTTCATCCTCACTTAGTGCTTAAATGATTAATCTATGGTCCAAATTATCTTTCTCCTTTTTTCCTCTAATTAAGTCATATCACATCGCTGTAAAAAAAAGTCATATCACATCAATTGTTTTTAGCCTTTAGATGATTAATCTACGGTCCAAACTATCTCCCTACTTTTCTTCTTCTATAAAGTCATACCACATTACTTTTTACGAATCACCATTCTACATACTATTTAAATTTAAATTATCATAAACCACATTAATTTACTTAATTTGATGTTATCTAGCTATCTTACACGTTATATTTTTATTGTTATCATACTAAATTCCCGCAGCAATGCGTGAGGTTTCACCTAATTAGTTTAGTTTTTGGGCTCTCTGAGACTAGTGAAATCGTCATTAAAACAGACAAAATGGCATAGATTGTGTTGAGATTATGATCACACTCTGCTACAAAATATAAATATTGCTGCACGTTTCCGAAATAAAATGTTTATATTTTAAAACGGAAATATAAGTATTTCTGCACGTTTTCCGAAATAAAAATGCTTATATATTTTAAAACAGAAACGGAAGGAGTACTATAACAGAAGCCAGTTAAAAGAGCGATAGAGTTTAAGAAAAAGATGGGCGATTCATTTGGTGTGAGCCAAACATTGATATACTAACAATTTGCTTGTATTAGCTTACCGATTACTAATAGACAATTAGCTTGAGAATCAGGATGGACGCACAGCATAATCCAGCAAATGGATTAACTATTAATGTTTATAGGACTACATGAATTCTTTTACTTCACTGATAAAGGAGCCCTCATTGTACTCCGTTCAACGAACAAAAAAACCTCTCAAGAACAATGAAGCAAACAATTCCTCAATGATACGGTACAATTCCTCACTATGATTTCACCTAGTTCAGGTATGATGAACCTAGTAGCTGATGCCTCTCCGGCAAACAAATAACAAATGGAAATGAATTCCATGTTTTTTTTATTTCCTTTGTCCTAGGGTGTTTCTGAATCTGTTATCTCAAGCAGGTTGATCAAAAGTTTCTCGTCAGTGCTTCTGCAATGCCATCAGCAACAATGTTTTGAGTTATCTAGTTAACCGGGGATATCTTGAGGCCCCTTGTTCGTCCAGGAGCACCTCCTGAGAGAGACAAGTCGAGCGATAACCTGTAGGAATACAAATAGAGAGGATCGTGGAATCAACTATCATTAGCTTGAAAATAAGGTGAATCAGCTATCATTACCATACATAAAATTAGGGGGAAATGGCTTACAAGTTTGTGGTTCCTTTCTCTGCTTCGTTAGTCTCAGATTGCAACAAAATTTCTGAGTTTGTTTTGGACAGGATTGAGTAACATGCAGTTTCTTTCCCGTCCTTGATGACTGATCCCATAATGAAAGTTACTATCAGATTTATGATGAAACACTAATAATAATAAAATGGAAGGAAAAATGTAAAAGCTCATGTTTCTTACAAGAATCATTTGAATCTTCGTGGTCATCATCCAAAGAAAGCAACTTCTGCAGGTCACAGGTAAAAATTAAGGAACAGAACAGCGTATTGCAATAAGCATCTCTCACAAGGAAAGTTTATGCAGCCAAGGCACAAGGTTAATTACCTTCAAATTTTCATAACAAGCTTCAAGGTCATCATTTACCAAAAGATGATCGAAAAGACCTGGTGAATTGGACTGGTCAAGCTCTGCACGAGCATTCCTCAGTCGCTTCTGGATTTGCTCCTCTGTTTCAGTTCCCCTACATAGCCAGTGCATAAATCAAAAAGTTTATTTCATATGGTCAGGAATTGAATAATCAAGTACATGAGCTTAGGCTATCACTGCATTTTGTAAACTACAAATATACCGTGCCCGAAGGCGCTTCTCTAGTTCCTCGAACGATGGAGGGCATACAAAGATGAATATTGCTTCAAGAGAAGAAGCCCTCACAGAACGAGCTCCTTGGACATCAATGTCGAGAATACACCTCTTCAATGAAAAAGCAATGGAAAGATGTAGCAATTCACCTTTCAGAAGTTTTCATGAAAAAAGAGTAATAACTTTACCTTCCCCTCATCAGTAACAGATTCAACTGCTTCAACGCTAGTGCCATAGACATTTCCATGAACATGAGCAAACTCAAGAAATTTGCCCTCACTTATCTCTTCCTCAATCTTGCTTCGTTCTGTGAAGTGGTAATGAACTCCATCTATTTCTTTCTCCCTTGGAGCTCTTGTGGTGTGGCTAACAGAAAATCCAAACTTTGATGGATATTCTTTCATTAATTTTGCAATTAATGTCCCTTTACCAACACCAGAAGGCCCGCTAATCACAATTGGCTTTTGGCCCTCACCAATTACTCCCTTGCTCCATGCAACAACAACTGTGCCCTTAATTTTGCTCTGCTGCTTAACAAAAGGAGTGTCTACCTAAAATAAACAAAGCAGAAGAAACCATGCCATCTCAGTAAGGTGAATATTGGAAAAGCAAAAGAAAAGGAGATAAGTATACTGATCAAGTGCACTGAGAATACAATATACTCCTAGGCCTCTAGACAGAAAGCACACAGAAAACATGAAACACAAATAGACCCTTGTGCTGGCATCTAGTGAAAGAGAAACCATGCTTTCAGGTCAATGCAGAAAATATGAAACACAAAAAGACCCCTGAGCTAGCATCTTGTGAACGAAAAATATACACTTTCAGATTAACAAACTGGCATAATGCACCACACCAGCAGATTAACATAATAATGTTATGACATGAATAAAAGAATAGACTTCTAGCTTACAAGTAATACAAGAGACGGAAGTAGCATTATTATATACCATATATTATATAACTATAGAACAATCAATATGCATGAGAGTCTACAGGAACAGCAAGAAAATTATTTTCTTGTTAAGTTTGTATGAAAGGAAACCATAAGAGTATGCAGTTTCCTTGGTGCTAACTAAAAACTAATTACTTTCCGTAAATTAAAAGAGAACAGAAGTAAAGAAAAGAAGAGCGCTTGCATCAATTTTCCAGCTTTACCTCAAGGAACCAGATAGAATCATTCAAGGGAACACCCTTCTCAATAATCAGTATCTTCTCATTGTTTACGAGAACCGCTGAGTGTGAGCTGGTTGGATTTGGAGGTGCCCCAAGTACTGTAGGTACAACCCTGCATAAACACAATGGGAGTGACTAACTACCAAAATGAAAGCACAGTAAATAGAGATCGCAAACCAAAATGACAGAACACGTACCAAGTCTGAGTTAGTTTGTCCAAAATTTTGATGGTAATCGATGACTTGGGGTCATCTGATCTGCTGATAACATACTGCAAAAAGCAAGAACATGCTGTTACAATATAAATTTAGAGTACTCCCTAGTAAGATTAACACCGATTGACAATACACAGGGGAGTATGCTTTACTTACGTTAAATACTGTCAATAGTACTAGCTGGTCCAACTAAGAATGAGCAAAGACAGATATAAACTTGACTTGATATTAGGAACATTATCAGTCATGTTCAAAAGAAAAGGCAACACTATCAGCATAGTTAATTTTAATGAATAGTGGCGCTATTTATCAGTGGTGACAGATTGCTACGAACACGTTTTCTTAAACTCAAGCAACATAACACAAAGTGACAGCACACAGCCTAGCATCTCAAACAAGGAGGACAACCATCATGGGTATGTAAAATCAAACCAAAGTTACAGTACATAAATGAACCTATTAATTCAACTTACCGTCTTATCGCCTATATCTATGGCATTCTGCAGGCAGTCCTTGGATTCCAAGGCGACGCTCTCGACACGAAACTCCGGAGCCTCTTCACCCTGTGGCCAAATCAAAACCAGAGCAAGTTAAGCATGCGGGTCCCCTTAACAAACTCTTCTTGGCATCCACACATAATAAGCAGCACATTGGCAAGCCCCTGAAATATCCACCACAGCTAAACTCACCATAAAATGCGCCGTGATCAGGGCAGACGCGCCTCCAATCCTATATACAGAAATAAAACAACCGAACAATTAGAACATAATACAAGAATACACATTCTGGTTACTAATACAAGGAGACTGAATTGAAGACACCATTCCCACACACATCTATCCATAGTAAGCATTCAAGAACTACCACCACCATACCATACCAAAACAAGAACCCAAACACCCCCCAACCACTAAACCAAGCCCCTGAACCCCCCACATTTCAAGACCAAACCAATCCACAGAGAGCACAAACTAAACCACAAACCAATCCACACTAAACCAACATGACTCATCACCATTCCAAAAGCTAGATCCACACAAGAACAAAAACAAGCACTAATAGTAATATATCCGGCAATAGTTGGTCAAACAACAGAAGCACACACCCCCCAACCCCCACAACCATCCCAAGAACGGTCAGGGAGAGCCCTAAAGAGAGATCCCAAAGGAGAGATCGGAGCGGCTGCAAACCTCGTTGCCCCACCGCGATCCTCAGCTTCTTGATCCCCTCTCGGTGGCCGCTACGACGACGACCCCAAGAAACCGAAACCCGCCCAAGAATGCTGACGCCGAGCAGGAGGGGGTCGGAGGCGGGCGGCGGGCGTCGGCGGCGGCGATGGAGGAGAGGAGAGGATCGAATCGGAGGAGGAATTTGGTGGGGAGGAGGAGGCGACGGCGTCGACGTCGACGCCGCGGCGGCTTTATACGACTTTTTCTTCTCTTCTCTCTCTCTTTTTTTTTCTTTTTTTTTTGTGGGCTTTTTTTTATTTTGTTTTTTTTAATTACGGATTCGGTGGATCTGGTCGTCGTTTGTAAGAGGGAGGGGGGAGGATGCGGAATTGCCGACTCCACTCCAAAAGCGGCTTTTTCCCTGTTTGCACATCACTCCAAACCTAAAACGTAAAACGTAAAGTGGCTTTTCTTTATGGAATAAATAGTTGACCTATCTCGTTTATTATGGGTATTTAGAAAAATTTGTAAAGGTTGGCTTGTGTTGTTATTAGTGTTACTGGTATAGTTTTCGGTGATTCTTTAAAGTCATTTGATTGTAAATTTTATCAGAAAATGCTTCTAACAAAAGGTAAAAAATCGAGCGTTGCACTTAATGCCCTCGCTCCACTTGCTCCTCGAGGCAAGTGATGTAGGTGTGGTAGAGCCACTACTAGATCTCATGCTTCTCTAGCATAGTGAGGTTCTTGTTACGTGACCGAGACGCTCTGGAAAGGTGCTCGTAGGAGAGGGGATGCCGAGAAAGGGCCTATCTACCAGTATGAGTTTTGGATAAGGATGGGTCCTATTAGGTGATGGAGAGACCAGAGCAGGAGACTATGATGGTGACAGGTGGCCGTCGTGAAGGGTAAGCAGAGCTCGAGGATCAGTACCTGGAGGAGGCGGTGGGGTGGGATCCACATGGATTTAAAGGTGGACACAATTCATCTTTGATCGACTGGAACAACTTGACTGCTAATTTTATTTTGTCGGATTAGACGCACAATGTTAGTCACGCCTACTTTGTTCGATAGCTAAGCTATTATAGATCGAGTCATATATGTTTATGAGTGCCAATTGGTCTATTTCATGAGTTTTTCTTATATATAATATAAAAAGATTGAAACCTGAATACAAATTACATCATGATGATGAAAGTGCCAAGGCTAAAAATTACCCTAATTAAATAGGTAGTGATGTGACAAAACAAGTGTTGAAGATGTATGTGTATGTGTCATGTGTGAGGGTGTGTTTAGTTCACGCTAAAATTGAAATTGAAACAATATGACGAAAATGTTGGAAGTTTGTGTGTAGAAAAGTTTTGATGTGATGGAAAAGTTGAAAGTTTGAAGAAAAAGTTGGGAACTAAATCAAGGTTGAGTGACTTGCAAGATATGTTTACCTCGCTAGCACAACTTCCTCACACATCTACACCTAACTGACGAACAAAAAGATTTTACAAAATTCCATGCCACACATGCATATGGCTGGAACCACACACTTACAGCTCAACCCAACTAAACAATTCGAAGATGGTGATTTCTTTTTCTATCACATTAAAAGTTCGGACAAATACTAGTGTGTTGTTTGGAAGTATTGTATCATGGTCACACATCATAGTGTAAAGTAGACTTCTACTCCACAACGTAGAATGATCATTCGAAAGAGAAAAGGGAAATGATTTGGTCAATGAAGATGACGTAGAGGCAAATCTTGAGTCGTTTCTCCGAAGGTGCCACACAACTACACAAGACTAATTAGTTAATTAGGCATCAATGAAGATGTCTTAATCATCTTCTCTAACATGTAGTTACGTGTGCATACGTACGAAGGTATGATGACACTTTCCTTCTTTTCTTAAAAAAAATAAAAACGAGCCACGTAAGAGATTGCGTGATTTTATATGATATAGCAGGAAAAAAAATCATAAGACCATATCCCTGGTCTTTCAGAGTGGGCAGCCAAATGGAAGAAAACAAAACATGATTATTTGGGAATAAAAACGTAACAATGATGGAGTTGTTCTAGATTAATTGGATCGTACAAAACAAAAGAACAAAAAAAAACCCACCAATCACTGGTGGAGAAACCATCTTTGATCGGTCGGCCAAATTTCACAATAGTCCCGGTTCTAATAAAAACCGGGACTAAAAAGCATCTTTAGACCCGGTTGGTGTTACCAACCGAGACTAAAGTTCATTTTTAGTCCCGGTTCAAGAAGTTGAGGGGTTCAAGACAGATCCCGATTATTTTTACTCTCGGTTGGTATAAACAACCAGGACTAAAAACAGATCTTTAGTCCCGGTTATTTATACCAAACAGGAGTAAAGAGTACCCCGAACCGCGCGCCAGATATTATCCGCGCGCCACAAAAATAATTGTTTATACCAATTATTTTTACTCCCGGTTGGTATAAACAACCGGGACTAAAGATATCTTTAGTCCCGGTTGTTTATACCAACCGGGAGTAAAGAGTACCCCGAACCGCGCGCCACTCATTTATTATCCACGCACTCCTCTCGATCTCCTCCCCTCTCATTACTCCTTCTCCATCCCTTCCTCTCCCCCTTCATCCCCTTCCTCTCCCCTTTCCCCTCCCGTTCCTCCCCTTCCCCTCTTTGAGCGGCGGCCGAGCGGGAGTAGCGGCGCCCGGCGGGAGCGGCGGCGGCCGGCCGTCTGGGTGCGGCAGAAGGGCGGGCGGGCGCGGCAGCTGGCCGGGCGAGCTCGCGCGGAGGCCGCAAGGACGGTGGCCGGGAGGCCGGCAGCGCCCTCCTCTCTGCTACCGATTTTTTTTGAATTTTTGATTCATTGGATTTGATCTGTGATGTATGTGATATTGGATCTAATCTGGGAATTGTGATGTATTTCTTTTAGGATTTGTGATGTATTTTTTGTTTGAGATTTTGTGATGTGATGTATTGTGATTTGTGATGCATTTCTTTCCAATATGTGATGTATTTCTTTCCAGATCTGTGATGCTACTTTGATTTGGGGATGATTTGGGAATATGATCGGGGATATTTAGGGAGCAGATCGATTTGAGAAAAAAAAAATAACCGGGACTGCTCGTACCAACTGGGACTAAAGATAGATTTTTAGTCCCGGTTATTTTACCCAGGACTAAAGATGGGTATCTTTAGTCCCGGATTCGTAGTCCCGGTTGTATAACCGGGACTATAGGGGGGTTTTCAACCGGGAGTAAAGCCCCTTTCTTCATCAGTGAATAATATATAAGCACCGTAGAAGTGTTGGTCCATTGGAATTTCTTTGAACTTTGAGGGAATAAATGATCAGTTGCAATGTGGAGCCACAGGTTCATTGCATGAAGGCAATATATAGATTCATTGATTCTGATGTCGGCATCAATTTTTTTCTGTTTCTGCTACATGTAACACTCATGGAAGCAAGGCCAACCTTTACCAACATTTGTCTCTGGCCAAGAAATTGCCTCTTAGATTCTCAAGTATTTTTTTTTTAAAAAAAACTGAACAGTTTGATAGGCATGAGTGATGAAGAAGGCAAAGAAAGTGACCTACAAGGCAACTGCAACCACTACATATATAACTGATAGTGACATCTATTTAATTATATAGTATACTTTTGTAAATAGCTTTGATTTTATTTTTCCAAGCCAATATATGTAACTAACTTATTTCTAGAAACAGACATTCATGGAATTCCAAGGTTTATTTTTTGCAAGGCTGGAATGTATGCTCATGGTTGTCTGCATCGCAACAATATTCATTTGGCAATAAGGTTACATTGTTACGAATAACGGTTATTATGCATGTTTATTTTTGAAGATAAAATGCCTCTTCGATTTGTATGAAAAATATAGTAGTTTTAGAGGATTTCAATCCTATGAAAAAGTTTCCTGTAAAAGCCTTAACAAAGGATTGAATCATATCCTATCCTTTAATATTCTTATAGAATGGGTAATTATAGATTGTAGAGAAAAGTTGGCAAGAGGTCCAACCTATTGAAAAAATTTCTTTGGATACATCTCTCTCATCCGATTCATATGTTTTTCCTGTGGTCCAATCAAATGGTCACTTATGTGTTTTTTTACTATGTTTTGTAATTCTCTATTTTACACTAGTATTCATGTTGGAATTACATGGTTTAGAGAAACGCTTGGGGTCTTCCGGCTAGCTCCACAAGGTGGTGGGCTAGACGATCTGGGTTCGAAGTCTCACCCTTTCTAATTATTTGATATTAGGTTCTTTTCTAATATTCGTGTCTTTTATAATTACTTGGTTTCCCTTTTCTCGTGCAATATGTTTGATACGGGACAATTTCCAGTTGCCAACTAGTCCATATTCTCTGCTAGCCAGAGCCGTGCTGCATCAAAAATCTGATCTGATCAGAGAGAATTTGGTTCAAATTCAAGTTCATTGCAGCCACTCTTAATGCATACCCAGATTCCATTCCAGTCAACATTTATTGCATAAAAAGATTCACCTATCACTTTGCCATATATGTATGTATGTGTGTGTATATATATATATAGGTAAATTATTGCTACATGGAGTATGGGCTCCAAGATTCAAATTGTATATACCCAATTTGAATGAGTATGAAATTTTTTTAAATGTTTATATATGAACATTAACTTCTTTACTAACAAGTTCAAATAAGTTTAAACTGAGTTTGAACATTTTTTTGTTAGATTTTGGTTCTAGGTATATAACACTCAAACATATAATTCGTTAGGTATGTAATAATGAATTGTGAAATAAAGTTGAGTTTGAGTTGTTTCGTTGTTAGGTATATGTATGAATTAAATTCATATACCTAGGTATATACTCACAATTTGAAAATTTTTCAAAATTTGAGAGAATTTGTGTGTTTTATACCTTGGAGCCCGGGCAACATGGAGTCCCATATGGATATCATATATATATATATGTATATATATATATATGTATATATATATATATATATATATATATATATATATATTCTTGTCTAATTACTTATTTCAGAGCTCAGGATACTATTTTAGCCTAGGAAATTATTTTCCTAAGGATTTGTTTGGTTAATTCCTCCTCATAGGAATGGAAGTCTATGCGGAGAGACGTGAAATCAAACGTCCCTTCCCCTAAAAATAAATTCCTTCCTGTAGGAATTTACTGAACAAGCCCTAAGGGATGCCCATGAAAGAATTATCCATGAGTCATATCAAATAACTCACATTGTATTAACTATATAACCAGGTTAAATTATTATCTAGTGTAAATGTTACTCCCTCCGTCCCGTCCCAAAATATAAGCATTTTTAGCATAGTGTGAAATCAAACATTTTTAACATTAACTATTAGTAGAAAAAAAATTAAAAAGAACAATAATGTAAAATTAATGTTACTAGATTTATCATTAAACAAACTATCATAATATACAACTCTTTTTTATTTAAAACATCTTACTTTCATAGATTTTGTTGGTCAAAATAGTATCTCAAAGACCATGTCGAAGTCTAAAATGCTTATATTTTGGGACAAATGGAGTACTAATTAAACAAGACCCACGAGACTATGATGCATATGCTAGCTAGTTGATCATAGGAACAAATTAGCACACATCTGTGAAAGATATGGGTACCGGGGTACTGATACATGGGTACCGGGGTACTGATACAGCCTACATATCCAACTACAGATAGGCCATGGGGGCTACATCCATGTAATAAAACATAGAGTAGCACTCAGTTGCCATGTTGTCTTATGTTGCGAGGCAGGGTATAGAGTCTCGGCTGAATACTACTTTATATAGATTAGGAAACAGAAGCCGTATCTGGTTAGGTTTCTCTTCTCGCAATCCTGCTTCCCAACCTATATAAGGTGAGCATGAAGCCCCCTCAAGGGAACCAGATTGACCAGACAAAAGATCCATGAGGACAACACAACCAAGATCACCATGATCAATACAATATAGCTGATCCAATCCACCAAACAAGAGTTTGATGTTATCTCTCATCAAGGAGGCTTGAAACATGTCTAAACTCTTGTCTACTTGCATCCATCCACTTTAGGTCTCATATGCTACCCCCTTTATTATCGTTGATAAATACATCGATAGCTGGTGCAGCAGGTAGGGGTGACGCTGAGTTTCCCGTCGAGAAGTGCGATTGAATCAATCTTAGGAATCGTTGGATTCATCTTCGCCCCAAGGCAAACCTTCGCTTTGGAAGTTTCGTCTTCTTTAACGATGACTTTGGAAATCACTTCCTCTCCGACTCGGATTCAAACCAGTCTGGAAGGCTCAGACCACTTTGATCTCATTTGGTCTCCCAAACACCGCGAAGGCCTGTTCCAAGCTTGTTCTCTCCGACACAGGCTCAATCTCGTCAGGGAGATCAACCTTGGCGAGTTTGATGATTAAATCTCCGATGTCGCTGCGTTTTTTTCCCTTCCAATTTATCATTGTTTATTAGATTGATTTCTAATCATGGATGAATCTATTGGTGTTTTTTTTATTGTTCATATATAATTCCACGGCACTACTGATGTGAGTGCTAGCGATTGTCGACTCGTGGTGTCACTATGTAGTCAACCGGCCATGGGGTCTTCCCTGGCATGCGTACTCTGTTTGACCTCGCTTTCACGGCTGCTCGACTCCGCCGCTACTGATGGACAACCTCGTATTCACCGCTGGCTTCCTTCACTACCACAGACCGCTAACCTCACACCTTCACGGTTGGCCTACTAAATCACCATTGATGGGCGACCTCGTCTTCACCGCTGGCTGCCTCCACAGCCGTCAATTGGTAACCTCACCTTCACGGTTGGCCTACTACGCCGCCATTGACGGGTGACCTCATCTTCACCATTAGCCACCTCCTGCCGTCAACGGGTGATATCGCTTCCATGGCTGACCAGCTTCGCTGTTGCTGATAGACGACCTTGTTTTCACCGCCGGTTGTGTCCACTGTCGTCGACCGGTGACCTTGCCTTCACAGTTGTCCTATTACCCCAATGCTGATGGGCAACCTCATCTTCACCGCCGGTTGACTCTGTCGTCGCCGACTTGTGACCTCGCCTTCACGGCTGGCCAACTTTGCCGCTGCTGATGGGCGACCTCATCATCATCGCCTATTGATGCCTCGCCCCTACGCCGGTTGACTTCGCTACACACTGATGGGCAACTTTGTCTTTACCATTGGCCGCCTTCGCTACCTCCACTTTGCCGACCCTGGCATCTCCTAGAATTCCGACATCCCTACATGCGCCGCCAGACACGATGCCGTACTAATCTACTACAACAGGTGGTGCCCTAATCTTTTAGCTTTACACTCAGACATGGCCTTGAGGCTATCGAGTTTGAATCTAGGGAGGTTGGTTGGCATTTTCAATATGCATCTCCACTCAAGCGATGGCTTGATAATAAGTTGTTGTTCTTGACTCTATGTTTAGTTGTTTTTCAACTAACAATTGAGTCGGAGGCTGAACAAATACAAGATTGAAATTCGACGGGCGTTTTGTTGGGATAAAGCTATCAACTAACTAGTCAACAAGTGCTATGTAATCAACTTTTGCAAACTCTTCTTCTCGGTGTCCAATTTTCTCATCGACAACTTTGGCAAACTCTTCTTCTCCGACCTGGGTTTGAATCAGTTAGAGGAAACAACAATCAACCAGATCCCATTCGGTCTATCGAACACTACATAGTCTACTCTAAGTTTCTCAAGTGTCAAGTTTGAGATCTAGTCTACAGGTCCAGGTCAAACTCGGCTCTGCTCTCTATAGTTTGACTTAGTATGGGTTTGAGCTTACCGAGTTCGGGCCTAGGGAGGTTGGAGTCATCAACCAATCAATTTAGTTCGATTACTAGGACGGCAACTACTCTCCTCCACGTGAAACATCATTAATCGCTACAACACCAAGTTCTACTGCCACCGATATGAAGAAAGATGCGATGCATCAATCTTCGTAACCCGCGCGCTAGAATCAAGAAAATTACTCGAGCTTGGACATCTTCTCAATAGTTCATTGGACTATTGTCACTGATGTCACCGCAGGCACCTTTCCCATTGGTACAACCTTCATCTCTGGCCAACTATTGCCAACCATGTTCTTTGCTTCGGGATGAGTGACTTCGTCTTCACCACCGGCTGCCTGCTGCCACCAACTTGTGACCTCGCCTTCACGGTTGGCCTACTCCACGCCGCTTATGGGAGACTTCGTCTCCACCACCAATTGACTCTATTGCCCCACTGACTGGTGGCTTTGCCTCCACGCCGGTTGACTCCATCGCTCCACTAATGGGTGACCTCGCCTTCGCCACACAAGGTCAACCTCAACCGTGACAGAAGGACAAGCGACATGCTCTGGGGCTCACCAGCTCAAACATGAGGATCACACATTCAATCTTGACTTGTTCTAGATACGTGCAATAGTAATTCATACCCATGAGCCTATTTCCTATGCTTAAGGTATGGACCAGTCATTACACCCCACGAGGGCCACCGACTGAGTACTTGTGCCAGTTGAGACTCAGATACCACCTTTATTTCACTATGCCCCATGAGAGATAAAGATAAACCATTCGGATCAGAAGACACTCAGATGAGATGCACTTGGTCCATATCACCGAAGAGATATGTCATTCGAGAGCTGACGAAAGGAGCGATACACGTGTCATTTTATCTTGATTTTATCGGGCATGGTGGGCCTAGAGGCTAGTGTGTTCGTGACCCAATAACTACCATGCATTGTGAATTAAGCATGTCCTACTATTCATTAGGTGGTGTTGTTCCAACAACCCACGTGCTATTTACCGCTTTTTATAAAACTCAGATGTTGATTGGAAAAGACCCGATTATATAATCAATATATCACTCGAGTCATGTTACTCTAGTATTCACATCGTATATACTGCATCAAGGTTTAAGCCACTCGGCTAGCGGGGGTATTACATAGTCGGGAGCTACACCTTTTAGGTTCATCTATTCGATGCACTTGTTTATTCATTTATCGACGGAGCCCTCCACAGTCTCTTTGCAAGATATCAAAAAAGAGAACTCAAGAAAGAAGCACTTAAGAAGCCTTCATAGCAAATATGCAGTACTCAGTATTGGTCATAAACCATGGAAAAACTACAATTCGACTGTGAAGGTCTCGGGGACAACCGTAGAAGATATGGGTACTAGGTACCCACACAGCCTGTATATCCGACTACAGATAAGAAGTGAACTGCATCCATGTAATAAGATATAGAATAGGACTCAATCGTCATGCTACCTTATGCCATAAGGCAGGGTATAGAATCCCATCTGAATACTACCTTATATAGATTAGGAAACTGAAGACTTGTCTGGCTAGGTTTTCCTCTTTGTAACCCTAGCCTCCAACTTAAATAAGGTGGGCAGGGAGCCCCCTCAGGGGTTGACCAGACAAAAGATCCATGAGATCAACACAACCAAGATCACCATGATCAATACAATCCGAAATATCCAATCCATCAAACATAAATAAAGTATTATCTCTCATTGAGGGGGTTAATTTGAACGTGTCTAAACTCTCGTGTGCTACCCCTTTATTCTCCACAACATCGATCTTTCTCCACAAGCATATATATCGGGTTAAACATATTCTCCAAAGAAGAAAATAAAGCCATATAATCTTATATATATATATATATCTTCAGGACATATTCTCTACACCATAGTGATAGACTAGTTTCCACACTATAAAAGCACGGCAAATATCACCACCATGAACTCAAAGAGCCAATAGCGCCACCAACAAATTATTGACACTACATTTGAGACAAAAAAAAACACTTAGACACATAATTAACCATGTCTACCAATGGGAGCAGCGTGATGATCAGCCCTGTGGTGCAAGGAAAGATGCAGCAGGGCGTCATGAACGGCATGCAGGTAATCACTTAAATTAAACCCGGTTAATATCTAGAGAGAAAGATTGCATTTGACATTTCGTATATTTGCCGTAATTTAATAAACCTAAGAGATTAACGAACCATACATGTTTTTCTTCTCAAATTAGAACTCTAACATCGGCAACAGCACGAGTGTCCCTGTGTCTGGCTCCAGCTTCAATGGCACTGCCTTCCTCAGTGGCAACTATGCTAATGCACCTGCACCGGCTCGGCAGGTAAAAGAAAATACAGAGCGAATTCGTTCATTTGGGCCAATAATTTTCCATAAATTACTGCTGTTTGTTTCATTTTTAACCGATTATTAACTAATTAAGTAGTGATGTTATTTCATTCAGGTTCCAAGTTTTTCTATTACTGGCATAGGAGGGAACGCAACCTTCTAAGCAGCTAGCCTCAGATGGCAAAAGGACCAGCATGCATAATTAAGCTTGAACGAACGAATGAATTATGTGTGCTGCAACCAAATAAAAAACCGCTTAATAGCGTGTTTGTAATATAATCCTATATATGTATGATTAAATAAAATCATGGGCCTAGCTGGGACTAAGCTAAAAAGGCATTTTAATTGATACATATGGATTAATGGATTAATGGATGTCTCAGTGTATGACTCAGAAGATATACCTTGTTTACATACTCCAAATATGTTGTTATTTCGTTGTTAAATATACAAGTCATTTCAGATTGTGCGGATGAATAAGTTGTACTAGCTAACTTTTCAATGACCTTTAGTTATACTAAACGAATGTGTGAGTGTGAACAATCTAAGACAGATTACAGAACAGATAACTCCTGGATATAAATGAAGTAACTTCAAACAAACCATACTGTCCATACATAAAGGAAAAGGCACTAAAAATATGAAATAACTAGGGGAGAGGTGACATTTCGGATAACATATTTTATTTGACTGTAAGTCGATAAAGAAAAACTACAATGATTATACTTGTTTTCTTCCCATAACAACCACAAACTGATCAGCCTTTGTATTCTAAGGAGAAAAGTTAAAAAAAAAACTCATCAAACAAATACTTAAGAGCCTCACTATGGTGCTCTCTACTGGTAGTAGAAACCATTGATTTCATTTCATTGATTTCATTTGATCAAAGGGTTTAGATCTATTTATACTACTACCCTAATTAGCGGTAATAGAAATGTGGAGGGGCATTATTATAAAAAAAATAGGTGCAGAGGGTATAATCGTCAAGCAGTGACTATACCTTTTTTTTCCTTTTTTTTTGGATTTTTTGATGATATATGAGCGATGCTAACGCAATGAATGATCATATATCAATTTAGTCGGGAAAGAACATAAATAACAAAGTAACTCCTCATTATTGTAATAATAAATTATTAATTTACCGCTAATAATACTGGTAGTATAATACGACCAGTAGAGAACTCTGGAGCATCGCTCAATACTTAACGTATGAAACACATGTTGCAACAAAGGTCGACAGAAGTGCCTTTTAAGTGGATTATAAAAATCATGTCACCATTATCATATTTCACTTCCTTAGGAAGATAACTGAGAGAGGTAGACAATTTTTAAAGTATTTTTCTATTATCTCTAAGTATAGGTAGTATAAATTAAACTAGGAAATATAGTAACTTTCTTGAAAAAAAATAGTACTACTACCTCCGAGTACCTACTCAAAAATACCGTGAAATTACAAATTTTCAGAAGAAAAAATTCAATACATAGCTCATAAAACAATGCGGTACAAGAAAAAAAAGCACAAAAAATTTCCGTTTTCGACTAGAAGCACATATGCCACTGATTTTTCTTCGATTCCGTCGTGGTTGCAGTTATGTAGTCGAGTGTTTAGCCATGAGTTGACACTTACAAATACCAATTTGCCCTTGTTCTATCCCTATAGCATAGGGAACTTGGTTGGCTGCTCTAGCTCCTTTTCTTAATTATTAGTTCGGTCGTGCTTGCAAGTTGCGAGGTGATCTCCGAAAGAAAGGGTGATGACGGCGGCTGCTTCTAAGAGCAAGTTTAATAGTCAATGTAATAGCCAATTCATATAATAGTTGCTTACTATAATATTAATACCTTGTCTCACATATCATACACACATTATATCTTGGAGTCTGTGCTACAGTTGGCTACAGATCTATCGCTAGCTGCTCTTATCTCTCCCTTTATCTATTTAAAATATGTTTATATAGCTAGATTATATCCTGCTATTGTATCTGCTCTGAGGCGTCACGCGCCGATCGAGGAAAAGGGCGACGATGGTGGCTGCTTGCGAGGCGCCGCGGGGTGGGGCGACGACGGGTCGACGACGTCCGACAGTGGCGCGCGGCCGACGGCGGTGGCCTCCGTCTCGAACGTACGGCGGCGGCGACGCCACCCGGAGACGAAGGACAAATTAGTGCGAGCATAAATTTATCTACTCTGATCTAAACGACGTCTAGCGTTCGTTTGCTCAAAATAGGAATGGTGTGTTAGGTATCGAAGGAAAATCGATGGCTGGTGTTTCTAGTCGAAAGCGAAAACTTTTTATGCTATTTTTTGGTACTAGGTTATTTTTTATGTTATGGATCAATTTTTCTTTTTCCACAAAGTTGCGGTAGAAATTAACTTATAGAACATCAATGCAAGAGTCTGATGGTAATTCAAAATTAGAATGCTAAATTTATTACCGTGAGACTCTTGCATAAGTCTTAAGTCTTATGCAAGACTTAAGAAGAGATACAAGAAATTTTAAGACTTAAGTTATAATAAGTGTTTAGAAGGATTAAGTGTGTCCACTATGTATGAATGGCAATTGCCTAGTATTGTGCTATAGAAACTAATAAGTTATTATTATAATCTAGTGTGCATGTTACTAAACGAGATCCACAAATAATTAAGACTTCAAGGTACGTGTACGCTAGCTGATCCTAGGAACAAATGCACACACCATTCACTACAAGCATATATATCAAGATCAACATATTCGATCTCCCAAGAAGAAAAAATGAAAGTCATATATGCAATCTTATCCAGGACAAATTCTCTCCACAGTAACGATAGATGAGTTTTTCGCACTATAAAAGCACACACAAATATTACCACCGTGAACTCAGAGAGCCAAGAGCGCCACCACCAAATTAACACACCTACAAACACTCATACAAAAAAAAAAACACTTTAAACACATAATTAACCATGTCTCGCAACGGGAGCAGTGTTATGATCAGTCCTGTGGTGCAAGGCAAGTTCCAGCAGGGCATCATGAACGGCATGCAGGTAATCAATTGATTAAACATGGTAAATAACTAGAGTATATATATCAGTGAATTTGATAGTAATTTAATTAATCCAAGGTTAATGGAGCATATTTTTCTTCTTAATTTTGTTAATGTTAGAACCGTGACATTGGCAACAGTACAAGTGTCCCTGTGTCTGGCTCCAGCTTCAATGGCACTTCCTTCCTCAGTGGTAACTCCGTAAATGCACCACCAGCTCCAGAGGTAAAAATAAAATACATATCATTTTCATTCATTTAGGCCAATAATTTTTCCATAACTTACTTATGTTCGTTTTATTTTATTTGAGGATATTAATTAATTAAGTATCGCAATTATTTTATTCAGGTTCCAAGTTACTCTATTACAGGCATCGGAGGAGATGCGACCTTTTAAGTGCTGGCATACAACGCCAGGAGGGCTACACCAAAATAAAACCGCTTAACAGCGTGTTGTAATAATCCTATATCCATGAGATTGAATAAATCATGGGCCTAGCTGGTAGTAAGCTTAAATGGCCTGCTAATCTTCTATCTTCTATCTATCTATCTTCTATCTATCTATTATCTATTATATATACTAAAAGTCCATTAAACTTTCTATAAACGCTCTCAAGCCGCCACGTGAGACTCCTACCAACGCTCCTAGGCCGCCACGTGGCTCTATCTAATCTAACCGTTGATTTTCACTTAAATTGGTGGACCCAATATTTTAGACCATTAGATTATATTTTCACTTAAATCGGTGGACCCGATATTTTAGGCCATTAGATTAGATGTATTTTATTTTAAAGAAACTAATTTCTTACTATAATTCGTACGTATACAGGAGAAACATCATACGTACGTACAACGAGGGAACCAATGAAGCTTACCAATTGTTGGCGTCAGAAGAAAAAAAAAACTACGCACAAAATTACTATAAAATCAATAAGAAAAAAAAACATACGTAGTTAGTACCATGCGAAAAAATTGATGATATTTAAAATAGGATTTTCTATTATTTAAAGATATAAAACATTTTACTCTATAAATTTACGTAAATATCACCATTGATTTTCATTTAAATTGGCAGACCCTATCGATGTTTTAGAATACTAGATTAGATGTACCCATTATAAACTAAAAGTTCATTAAACTTTTTAAAAATAATCCTCCATATGACATCCTACAAACGTTCCTAAGTTGGCACGTGATGCTCTAATAAATTAGTGAATTTTTTAAAATTTCTAAAACAATTTGGTGAACACATTATTTACAACCATTAGATTAATTTTCAAGAAAACATTTCTCTCCTATACCCAGGCCCACCTAAGCCTGTATGTATAAGTTAATTTTTTTAGAAAAAAAACAAGCAGACGTATGTACGCCTCCTCTTCCTTCAATTCATATCTCCACACTTTTACCTATTCCTTCTCCTTTTTTCATGCTTTATTAGTTAGATAAGTAATAATTTTGTGTTAAACAATTAATCTTCTAAATCATACAACTAATGATCCACGTAAATCTCTAGATTATTTATAACTAAATTTATGGTTGAAGACCATATTTCACTATTATTTAGCTTAAAAAAAATATCATTTTGGTTTATATTTTCTGACTTTTGCGTACCATTCAAGCAACTAAAAAAATATATAATAATAATAATACAGATTTTTTCATCATACATAACTTCGTAATAATTAAAATAGGTCGACAATCGTAAAAGAAAAATGAATATATTATGAGTAATATCTCCAAAGTATGTTAGTTAGGTAGTAAAACTTATGTAAAAAATAAGCAACTATAACATCTAAATCAAACAACTAGTATTTGATCAACTTATGTCTTTAGATTGTTTTACATTTAAAGACCCATATCCACTGTAATATCAACTTTGAGAAGAAATATGTCACTTTGGGGCTATATTTTCTAATTTTTGTGTGCTTTTCGAACAATTATAAAATTATAGAAAGATAATTACATAGAATTTATCACCATATATGACTTCGGAATAATTAAATTTGATCTATATGGAAAAAAGTATGTTTTAAAAACTACTCCCCCAGTATAACATTAGAATAAGTCAAAAAAACATTATTACAATATAACATTATTAGATTGTAGTGTTCGTATTTTTAATATCTACTGTGAATATACTGGAAAAGACAAGCAAAAAAGATATATTTTAATCAATCAATAGAAACTAAGACACTACAACCCCGTAAAAGGAAATATTACAATTATATGCACGCGTAATCTCTTCCCTTAAACTCTCTCTTCCTCTCATCTCTCATTTAATTCCTTTATCTCCTAATTTTTAACTAAGTAAAAAAAGATCAATAATTAGAAAGCTAAATGATTATAATTATTAAGTTCAATAATAATTTTCACTTATTTGAATTTTTGTTTTATTTATAATTAAATAGATAATTTAAAATCCATGTTACCCATATTTCACTCTATAAAAATGAAAATACATCATTTAACATAGACACCGTTCCTTTGCATCGTAGCCAAATAGAAAAAAGACAACATAATACAAAATGAAAATAAGTATTATATTACCATAAATCATTGTACATCCTCTGAGCGCACTTAAGACGTCACGTGTTACGCCTTAAATAAAAATAAAACTTTACGAATTGGAAGAAAAACCATCTGACCATCAGTTTCCACTCAAATAGGTAGATCCATCAGATATACTTTTAGGAAAATCTTAAGCCGCCATGTGTTACGTCTTAATCATTAGATAAAATAGAAAAAACCACCCCTCCACTTCACCCTCCCCTACACATACTCACAACACGACACTACTCGTCCCATCCCTTCTCGGCTTGAGCTCTCCACTCTATCCCTTCCTGTTTATACAGCGAGAAATAATCAAAAATATTAAAACATGCATAAATTTAAAGCTACACATCTTATTTCTAATCTAAATATTGTTGTATTTATAATTAAACCAATGATTTAAAGATCCATAAAACCTATATTTTGAACTGGTATAAAATATAAAATAAAGCAAGCAATAGAATATGTCAATAGGGAGTCAATTGAACTATTTAGAGAAAACGTAATAAGTTCGTAAAAAATTGGTTCTTCCATTCACTAAAATTAGACCAACCATTGCATGTTCCATTTTCATAATAATTTTAAAATGCTTAGACATTAATGGCCTTACATCTATCCTATATCATAGCATTATGAGTTTCTCCACATATTATTACACATATAAACCACACAAAGGTTCGCAATATATAGTTCATTGAAAACTTATATTTGTTACTATTAGATTTAAAATTTTGGATTCATGTTAACTAGGTATTTTCTTTTGAAAAATATAGTATAGGTCACACAAATCACGAGGAAGCGAGGTATATGACATGCCTTTATTAATTTATATATAAGTATGTAACAACTTGCATCATCTTAAACCAACTAGAAGGAGAACTACTTGATGGTACCGATAAAACATATTTATTAACAATAATAGTTCTTTAGAATTTGTTAAGAAAGCAAGTAGACATTCAATTAAAAAAATGACAAAACACCTTATTTCTAATTTACACTTGATTTGTTAGACACGTTTTCCAAACAAACTGAATCGATCATCTTTCTATATAATAATAAGATCATAGATGATTATTTATACATATGTATTAAATAATATATATTTTAAAACATAACAAATATATAGGAAAAATTATCAAAGCAAAATACCGATGAACAGCGGAGGCCTCACCTGATGTGTCTTAAAAATAGTATTTGTGTGTGTGTGTGTGTCTATATATATATATATATAATATATTTTTCAAACAGAATGTACAATACTTGCCCGCGCGAATGCGCGGGCTACCTTCCTAGTTGATATAAATGGATTAATGGATGTCTCAGAGTACAACTCAGATGATATACTCCTTCCATATCTAAATGTATTGTATTGTTTCTTTTTTCAGTTAAACTTTTACAATTTTAACCATCAATAGTTCTCAAAACATTTAGTTTGAAAACATAAAATGTTGTATGTTTAGATATTTCTTTTGAGTGCTTTTACAAAATTACAATTTGTTAGATATCATCATTATATTGCAATAGAAAATGTAACACCTTGTCTCCGAAATCCGCATTAGTCATTCTCATATAGTGCGAGCTCAAATTTCTTAGTACCATGTGTACAATTTTATTTTCACTTCGCGTATTAACCCACGATAGTATGGTTGGAGTGTCATGGCTTACAAGCTAACTCTCACCCACACGAGGGATCCTTTGGAATAAGAGAAAAATAGAGGAATTTCAAAGGGTTTGAGTCCTATAGGAAAATTTCCTATGAGGCCCTTTGGGACAAATGATTGGGTCTTTGGAATTCCTTTGAAATTCCTATTGGAATGGCATGTTTCATGGGAATCGTGGAGGACTCCTAGCATGAGCTCCAAGCTCTTGGAATTTTTTTCTCAATGTCTACCTCTCTCTTCTGAATCCTATGTTTTTCCTATGCTCCATCCAAAGCGGTTTTATTGTGTAGTTTTCTCATGTTTTTCATTCCTTAGCTACGATGACATTTAAATCCTGCATTTTCCTATTCCCGTGTTTAGAGAATCCTATGTTTCAAAGGAGCCCTAAATTGAATTTCAAATATTCTAAACCTTAGGAATTTTTCCTACATGTGTTGTTAGGAACAAAGGATTTGAGCATGCAAAATTCCTATGGATTGCTATCCAATGCACCAATTCCATAGGAAATTTTACCGTGAGTTCATCATTCTTAAATCCGTGTCATTCAACTGTGCATATGAATTAATTGTAGCTTAATGACTTTTCAATAACTTTCATTTATAGGAGAGGGGGGGGGGTTGATGTACTACATACTAGTTCAAATGTGTGAAGCTCTACATTGATTAGTGTAAACAATCCGAGATAAATTTCATAACCCTAACAACTAATGGCCCCTTTGAATCAAATGATTGAGAAAATGGAGGAATATAAAAAACATAGAATTCTGATTGAATTCTACTGCAAAACAGAGGAATGTTAAATGCAGAAAAAAATACAGGAATGATTATTTGATTGAGACACAGGAAAAACTTAGGAATTAAATGAGAAAGATAGGCTCATAGGAAACTTTCTATGAGGGTAGATCTCATGTTAAAAATCCTCCAAAACTTGTATGGATTGAGGCATTTCTTAGGAATTTCATAGGATTCAATAATTTTTAATCCTTTGTTACAAACGGCTATATAGGAAAAAATTAAATAGGATCAGAATCCTACAAAATTTCTATGTTTTTCCTTTAAAGCGAAGGCCCTAACTCTTGTATATATATGTAAACAAAGAGACTTCAAACACACCATACATTTAGGAAAAGGCAGTTAGTCCTAAAACTATATATATATAGACTACGGGAGATTTGACAGTGAAATAACATACATATATTTTATTTGACTTAAGTCAGTCAAAATAAAGTAGAAACAGTAATATCTTTTCCATAGCAACTTAGGCCCTGTTTGTTTCAGCTTAAGATTATTGTAATCTAAATTATTAAGCCAGATTAATATAAGCTGGATTATAAAAAGCCGACATAGAATAAGTTGTTAACTGTTTGTTTCTCTAGATTATTAGTTGTATGTTAGCCGTTAGCCACCCAATATTCTAGAAAATGCACCTTTACAGTGGATTACCAGATTATATTAATCTGACTTATAGATTGTAATAATTTAGCATAATAAGCTATCTGTTTGTTTCAGCTTACTCATAATAATCCAGATTATAATAATTCTAAGCTGAATCAAATAGGTCCTTAAAAGGTGAGCACAACACACCATAAAATATATCTCGATAGCGTATTATTTCATATTTTAAATGTCCACATATCTTTCTACAAACTTAATCAAAGTTTTGAAAAAAAAACATGACTTATTTCTATAAATTTAGACAAAGTTTAGAAATTTGGCTTATGACAAAAATTAAAACACCTTAGAATATAGAACGGAAGGGTGTACATGTTGCTAAATGAGACCGGTAAGACTTCGACAGTTACACTATAGCTAATCACGCACACCATTCACTACAAGCATATATATATATATATATATATATATATATATATATATATATATATATATATATATATATATATATATATATATATATATATATATATATATATATATATATATATATATATATATATATATATATATATATATATATATATATATATATATATCCGGTTCAACATATTCTCCCAATAAGAATATAAGCCATATAACCCTATCCAGGACAAATTCTCTAGTACAAACGTAGTATAATAGATGAGTTTTCAACGCTATATATAAAAGCACGGCCAATATCACACAACCATGAACTAAAAGAACCTAGAGTGGGAACAAAATTGACGCGTAATTAACCATGTCTGGCAACGTGAGTATCGTGATGATGCACAACGTTGCAAGGCCAATACCAGCAGCGCGTCATCGATCATGAGAGACATGCAGATAATCAATCAATGAAAACCCTGGTAAATATATATCTAGAGGGGGGAGAAAGACAGATAGAATTTAACACGTGTATCTGTAGTACTAATTTAATTAATCTATAAAATCCGCATTAGTCAGATTGTCCCTAACTCCTTATATGTCCGTCACATGCTTCCACAGCACTTTCTTGTTCAGTGGCAACTCTGTCAATACTCCAATATACACCACTGGCTCGGGAGGTAAAAGAAATACATTTATTTAGGCCTCAAGTTACTGCTGTTTGTTGTTTTATTTTATTTTAACCGAAGTTATTAATAACCAATGCAACTAGTGTCCAAACGTTTCATTGAAAGCTATGTCCTCTCCCTTGCTGAGATTAAGCAACACCCCCAAGCAAGTCCTGAGAAGGGGAAACATGTTGTGGATGTGGTTCAAAAGAAGTCGCACAGCATCAAACGGAGTCGAGAACCTGTTCCTGACAAATGGTCGAAGCCACTCCCAGGAAGCATGAAACTGAATGTTGATGGCTCATTCCAGGAGAGTGACGGCAAGGGTGGTATAGGCGCTGTGTTGCGCAATTGCACAGGAGAGGTTATTTTTGCTGCTTGTGGACATGTTGATCGCTGTAGCAGTGCTTTGGAAACGGAACTCCTTGCCTGCAGGGATGGTCTTGCCCTCGCCCTACAATGGACCCTGCTACCAATAGTGATTGAGACAGACTGCTTGGCGATGATCCATCTTTTCCGCGATGCAACAGGTGCTAAATCGGAGCTGGCGTTTTTAGTCAGGGAGATAGATTCTCTCTTGGTGGGAAATAGGGATATTAGCTTCAGTAAGTGTCTTAGAAGTCAAAATCATATTAGCCACTATTTAGCAAATAAGGGCCGTTGTGACAAGATCACACAGTTTTGGCCGGACAATAAGTGTACTTTTATCTCGCAGTTTATCTGTGAGGAGGCTAATGAGTAATTATCCCTTTCCCCTGAAAAAAAAAACTACTCCCTCCGTTACATAATATAAATGATTTTGGATGGATGTGAACTAGGATCTATAATATTATATTTATAGGACAGAGAGAGTAATCAAGTACTGCTATTATTACATTTAGGTTCGAAGTTACTATTCTATATATAACTGGCAACGGAGGAAACGAGCTGTCAAATGCAGAATGATGAATGAGCTTAGACAGACGAACGAATTGATGAACTATTAGTGGCTACACCCAAATAAAATCGCTAAACAGCATGTTTGTAATAATCATGTATGCCTGTAATTGAATAAAATCACAGGCCTGTTGATTAATTGATTCATTATGGATTAATGGACGCCTAAGTGTATGACTCTAAAGAAATATATTCATCGCATATATACTTGAAGGTCCCGTTCTTTTTTTTAACAAGAGTTAGATGAAGATTATGATTTTTTGGCACGCTTTTTAAATTGCTAAACGGTGCATTTCGTGCGAAAACTTTCTATATAAAAGTTGCTCTAAAATATCATATTAATCTATTTTTCAAGTTTGTAATAATTAAAACTCAATCAATCATACGTTAATACCACCTCGTTTTGCGTAAAAAAAACTTAATCTTCATCTTTAGAAGAAAAGAACACCACCCAAATACACACACAGGCAAAAGTGCCCGTGCGTTGCACCGGGTGATTACAAAGTGTACAGTGAACAAAAAGTGTTGTTTGGTTTAGACATCTAATCTGGTAAAAAATTGTTTGTTTTTAGATAAATAATCTGCTTTATATTTGCGGAATATACATTATGTTTAGTTTGGATGATTTGTAGCATGGGAGAAAATGGATGGATGAACAATGCACGTGCAGAAAAAATAGATTATTTATTTGGAGTTAGTACATTTTTTTTAAGAAAAAATTCATGTGCGTTGCAACGGGAAAGATTTAAAAGAACAAATGAAATTTGGAATTAAAAATATAAAGAATATTGAAAGATGGGTTTAGAGTTCATATAGAAATAATATTTAGAAATAATAGAAAGGAATTAAAAATATAAGGAATATTGAAAGATGGGTTTAGAGTTCATATAGAAATAATATTTAGAAATAATAGAAATTATAATTTACATTGGATGAGAAGTCTAGAATATTCTCAAAAGAAGGTAGAGTGCATATAGGAATACAATTTAGAAAAAGAATTGAAATTCGAAATAAAAAAGAATATTTTTTGAAAATAAACAGTCATAAACAATTAAAATGGTATTAATGCTATTTCTGAAAATTACAAAAATACTTAAAATCAATAAGAGAGAAAACTTATTTAAGCTCGGCCCAATAGAGCGGCCTTCTGTGCTTCGCACGTGCGGTCGGCCCATAGGATGGCCCAAAAGCACGGCGGCCTAAAACGTCGCCCGGCCTGACGTGGGAGAAGCATGGACCGTCCGATCTGATGGATAGTCTCGATTAGTCCTGACCTAGATAAATACCATACTCTCTCGTAAAGCAACGGTGGCGGCGGCGACTATTCCAACGGGCGACGACGGCAGCGGCCTTCCCCACCGAGCAGCGACGACGACATCCTTCTCCCCCGCAAGCGGGCAGCGGTGCCCTGCCCTCCTGCAAGTGGCGGTGGTGGTGGCGCCGTTCCATCTCCCCACTGCAGGCTCCTTCTCTCCTCGTCAAGCGGTGGCCGCCGCCTCGCTCCTCGCCAGATCCGGCGGGTCGACGGCTCTCCAATGGCGTGGCGCTCGGGATTTGGCTCCTCCCTCTCCCTCTCGGCATCCAGCGCAACGATGGATTGGCAGCTTCTTAGCAGCGCGATGGCACAGCGGATCCCTAGCGCAGCGTCGGTCATCGGTTCAGAATCTAGCCCCCCGAGTTTGCGACCTCCACTGCAGCGAGGTGGCGAGAATCAGCACGCGACGGCCTCATCTTGTGTTAATATTTTTTTATGTTCTTTGATTTCGATTTATATTTGGACTGTAATTTTGTTTTTATTTGGGTTGTGATGATTTGACTTTTCAAACAATATTTTACTATTCATTTTATTCAATTGTGTAAATAAGCAAAAGCATAAGTCATACTAAAAATATCTTTAATGATAAAATCCTAATAATTGAGCTGAGTCAGCCGAGCGGGTGGGGCCCACGCGAGTAGATAAGGATCGATCTCGATCCATCCAGTCGCCGCCCCCTCCCCATCTCTCCCAGCCCTCCGCCCCTCAGCCCCCTCTCCCCACTTCCCTCCTGCTCCGTCCCCCTCTCTGAGCCGGCCGGCCGGCAACTTCCCTCCCCCTCCACCCCCTCTCCTAGTCGGCCGGCCGTTTCCCTCCGGCGAGCAGCGACGCATGCGGCTTCTCCCCTTCTCTCAGCTTCCCCACTTCTCCCCCCACTATCTCTCCACTTCTCCCCCCTCTCTCTCTCTCTGCGGCGGCGGCAAGAGGGGCGGCGATGCCCTCCCCTCCGCTAGATCGGGGAGAGGGGAGGTGCGGCGGCGGTGGCGGCGGACGTCATGGAGGGGGCGGGTTGGACGGCGTGGAGGCGGCCGGCTGGGCCTCGCCTCCGCCAGATCCAGCGGCGTGGAGGCGGCTGCGGCCCGGCGGGGGCGGGAGGGGCGGCGGGCCAGCGGACCGGACCTTGCCTCCGCCAGATCCGACGGGGACGGGAGAGGCGGCGTCGTCATCTCTTTCTCTCTCTCTCTCTCTCTCTCTCTGCATGGTGGGGAGGTGCGGCGGCGGTGGCGGCGGATGTCATGGAGGCCGCGGGTCGGACGGCGTGGAGGCGGCTGGCCGGGCCTCGCCTCCGCCAGAACCGGCGGCATGGAGGCGGCGGCATGGAGGCGGGAGGGGCGGCGGCATGGAGGCGGAGATGTCGTCTCTTTCTCTATCTCTGTGCATGGTACCGGTGGAGGTTCATGTGTTCTTGGTTGAAAGTTTGTTATGTGTGTTATTGATGGAATGTTTCATGTGTGTTCTTGATGAATTTCGACTGGAATTTTTCCTTTGGGGAGGGGGGCGGACTAAAAATCCCCGCATTTGGTTGTGCCGATTTTGGGAATTGTTTCCCTTGTATCCGATTGTGAGAGGGATTGGGGATTTTGGGAATTGTTTCCCTTGCATCCGATTGTGAGAGGGATTGGAGGGATTGGGAATCGGGGGCTGCGGGCGAAGGTGCACCGCGAGGGACGAAGGCGCCCTTCGTCCGACTTGTGACGACCGGAAAAATCCGAATAGTTATATTATATATATATATATATATATTTCATCTTCAATGATATAGGATATTAAGCTCTAATTGTAGCCAAGTTACTTTTCAATAACCTTCATTTTTACTACTTGGATATGGATTGATGGTTTTCGTTGGATTAAAGCCTCCCACGACCTCCATTTTACCGAAATAACATGTTATGGAGAGATTTTTGAAAGTTACATACAAGTTACACTATAGTTACAGTGTAATTACATGCAAGTTACAGTGTAATTACACTACGATTGTACTGTAATTACATCTGTCAAATTTTTGGGGAAAAATTTGTCGACAAATATATAGCAAAATCGTTTTCTCTTTACCAAATCGTTTTCGGAGGAGTTTGAACCAGTTCGCACAAAAAATCATACATTTGTGTGTTCGAAAGGAGCCCTATTCTTGGATGAAATATTTTATTAAGTAAATTTCAGAAATCTAAATGTACTTTGATCAAATTATTAGAAAGCTACCGATTTAACACTAAATCTATCATACAACTACATATTTAAGGTGAAATACCACAAAACTATATATTTAGTAACAAAATTATCACAAAATTAAAGGTTTATCGATAAATTAATAAAAAAATTGAACAATTATAAGTCCAACATAACATTAGTGCTAAGGATTTAAACCGCAAAATCTATAGATTTGTGATAATTTTATTATTAAATCAGTAGTTTTGTGATAATTAGCCTTAAACTTGTAGTTTTGTGATAAATTTATTATTAAATTTATAGTTATGTGATACATCACTTTAAATATATAGTTTTGTGATAATTTGATCCAAGTATCCGTAATTTTGTGAAATTTACTCTATTTTATTTCTTCCCTAGAAGAATCCATTGGCTTGTTTAGCCGAAATGCTAATGGTTAAACGTTTGAGGGTAGCGAATGTTCCCTCCAATCTAGATATGTTGTACGCGATGACGATGACATGTTTCCCCTTGGCCAAACGAGTTTTTCCCCTTTGTCCCTCTGCCAATTGAAAATAGGGATCTATATTGTCAAAAACTCGCTGTCTGTATAAAAACACGATTCATAGCTTATTCGCCATTTGTTAGTACAAAATAAATTAACTAATAAAATTGTTACAAGCGGAAAAAAAACCTTCTTGCCCTAGCCCACTTGCATCTCTAAATTAAACCCGTTGCAACGCACAAGCGTCTCACTAGTGCTTGTAAAAATTGAAGCGATTGTACACACATCATGCGGAGAAAGATGCACGAGGGAACCGAAGGGTGATAAGGTTTGTGTTTGGATGGTGCCCTTGTCTGAATGCTCTAGCTGAGGCTAGAAATTAAACGGCTGAGAACGATGCCTAAGGTGGTGTTTGGATCCAGGGACTTAACTTTAGTCCCTCTATTTAGACACTAATTTAGATTATTAAATATAGACTACTTACAAAACTAATTACATAAATGAAAGCTAATTCGCGTGACAAATTTTTTAAGCCTAATTAATCCATAATTAGAGAATGTTTACTGTAGCATCACATAGGCTAATCATGGATTAATTAGGCTCAATAGATTCGTCTCGCGAATTAGTCCAAGATTTAATAGTCTACGTTTAATATTTATAATTAATTTTCAAACATCCGATGTGATAGGGACTTAAAAGTTTTAGTCCCATCTAAACAGGGTCTAAATTAAGCGAGATTCTCAGAGCATATGATCCAAAGAGGTGCTGAATCTTTGACATTTAAGAAACTGTGTGTATTACAGCTAGTGCAAAACAATAATTGAGTTGAATTTCAATATTTCATCTATAATTTTTTTTCAAATTTCTGGTTTGTTTTTTATTTGACATGATTAGAATCATTAATTTTGACAATAATATATATAATTAGTGTACAGATGGCTACTTTTCCATGTGTTTCCATTAACAGGTCTTAGCAGCTTGGCCCCTGATAGATTTTATTGAATCACACACATATAGGATTACATATACACGCCATTAAGCGGTTTTTATTTGGGTATATTATATAGTACATGTAATCGATTCATTCGTTTGTAATTTGTTCTTTGAAGCTCTTGTCGGTATTCTCTTGCCCTCGCTGGGTTAAAAGGTTGCGTTTCCTCTTATGCCAGTAATGGAATAAGTTGGCATCTGCATGTAATAACATCAGTAATCTTTTGTTAATAACCTCGATTAAAATTAAAAAGAAATACAGTCTATCTCCGTTTTTTAATATATGACGCCGTGTTGACTTTTTAACAAACGTTTAACCATTCGTCTAATTCAAAATTTTTGTGCAAATATAAAAAAAGTTTAAGTCATACTTAAAGAACATTTGACGATAAATCAAGTTATAATAAAATAAATAATAATTACTAAGATGAATGATCAAACATATTTTAAAAGATAAACGGCGTCATATATTAAGAAATGGAGGGAGTAGTAATTAACTTGCAGAAAAATTATTGGCCTAAGTAAAAGGTATATGGACCTTTTTTCTTTACCTGCGGCGGCGTTGGCGCATTAACAGAGTTGCCACTGAGAAATGAGGTCCCATTGAAGCATGAGCCACTCACAGGGACACTGGTACTGTTGCCTATGTTGTGGTTCTAGCAAACATAGTTGAGGAGGACACATCATGATCCACTAATATCATATATTAATTTAACTACGTACTGTAAGTATATATGCCAAATACTTTCTCTGTCTCGTAATAAGAGATTTTAGAGGGATGTAATATATCATAGTCCAATCTGGACGGGCTCTCCATCCAGATTTAGAGCCCCTTTGAATCGTAGGAATGAAAAAACAGAGGAATAGGAAAAACACAGGATTCTGGTAGGAATACAATTGTAAAACAGAGGATTGCAAAACACAGGAAAAACACAGAAATGGCCATTTGATTGGACCACAGAAAAAACACAGGAATCAGATGAGAGAGATAGACTCAGAGGAAATGTTCCAAGAGGTTAGACCTCTTGCTAACTTTCCTCCAAAATGTGCATAGGATTACCCATTCCTTAGGAATTTTGAAGGATTGGATAGGATTCAATCCTTTATTTCAAAGGCCTTCATAGGATTTTTTTCCATAGGATTGAAATCCACCAAAATTCCTACATTTTTTTCTACAAATCAAAGGGGCCCTTATAATATTAGGATGTGTCACATTCTTTCAAAACCCTTTATTTTATGTGACAGAGGGAGTAGTATTAGTCATATATGCAACATTTAATATATATGTTGATTACCTGCATGTTGTTCATGATGTCCGTCTGCTCCTTGCCTTGCACCACTGGGCTGATCATCACACTGCTCCCATTGTAAGACATGGTTAATTATGTGTCAAGTGTTCTCTTTTGGTCTCTTCTATCTGTAGTGTTTAATTTGCAGGTGTGGCACTCTTGGTTCTTTGAGTTTACAGTGGTAACATTGGCCATGCTTTTATAGTGTGGAAAAAAAAAGCATATATCATAGTGGTGGTAGAGAATTTATCCTGGATAACATTATGTGGCTCTATTTTCTTCGTGGGAGAATAAACCTGTAGATATATATGCTTATAGTGAATAATATATGCTATATGTCAGCATGCGTGTCGAAATTATGAAGGTCTCCTAATTTAGCACGCAGAGAAGATACAGAATATAGCAAGTTAGCTTTAGAGCTTGCTCGGTTTGGAGGAAAAACAGATGATTTGGAGGAAACATTTGGGGAAGTCATCGTCTGAAATTTTTTGACTAATAGTTTAATTAAAAACATATGTGAGTTTTATTATATTTGTATTTTAAAATATTTATATATCATGTTAATTTTGCAGTTAGTAATAATATATTAAGAAATAAATCAATACTCAAAATATAATGTTGGCGACAATATAGAAATCTAGTATGGTCTCTATATTTTAGAACGAAGTAGTATTTAGAAATTAATGGAGGTAGCATTATAGAAGTCACTTCTTGTGTATCCAACAGTTAGCTGTCAGTGTCATGTAATTTGTCTTGGAATGTTTACAGTAAAGAGCAAAGGAGGAGCTGCTGCAATGGGAGGAGCTGTTTTGACCATGGCTCGTAGGCCTGATTCTATGGCCATTCTTGCTCTTATAGTTGCAGTTACCATCGCGATAACTATCGTCGTGCGCCTATATGTTCCTCTGCAAGCAACATGATCTTCAGATGAACCCACGGTAAGTTCGCAAAACGCAACAGAGTTCTTCTCTGATCACTTCAAATTCTAAGCTGTATGTATGGAAAATCGACAGAGTTGAATTGTATAAGACGGGAAAAGGCCTACTAGTATGAGTTCTACTAGTTCATTTCCTAGCCTGAATGCCAGGTGTATGATGAAATAGCAAGGCCTGGTACCAAGAGGCAAAAGAAGATAAGAGGTTCAGATTAATAGTTTTTCTCCTAAGTGGTAGATTGCTAGTCTTTCTTTTCTGTAGGGTACGTCACTGCTTCAGTGCTGAAGAACATCACAAAGGTTGTGACAGGGCAACCGGCAACAAAACTATGTTGAAATTGTGATGAACAACATGGCAGTTTATCTTAATTATTCTTCTCTCTTATCATTATATATCACCCTTGTTAGTAATCTGTAGTTTATCCTCTACTCTGGAAATGAATCAATAATCTAAGATTAGCCGATTATTCTACAGTTTCTGTGTTTGCTGCCAAAACAGCTAACAACTGATGAACAAGAAAAGTTATTATGGTTCAAATACTCAACAGCACCTGCTTTGACAAGGCATATACTCACTGTTGTGATGTCTTGACATCAACGTTGTGGCATCTTTTTTCCCACCTATTTGATACTGACTGGATGTCAATTAATTGTTACTGGACGTCAGTGTTGTGGAATCTTTATTACTAGTATTTTCTTCCATCGTGCTAGACTTTGATGAAGTGTTTTTACTGGATGTCAATTCTTGACAGCCAAATGTTATCCTAAGTCCTAACTAATCTTAACTCTCCCAAGTAAATGCAAGAAAACATCAAAACACTTACAAATCTAACTACAATCTTCCAGCCTTTGTTGTGAATTGTGATAGATTCTCACAAAAATAATTTGAACAGACGGGATCTTAGAAAAACATATAGCTCACGACAGGAATAATAACAATGGTGTGAAATAGACGACACGTTCCATGAGCAAAAGCTTTAAAACATAGGGAATGTTGATCTTTTTGTGGGTTGTGACTTGATAATTTGCTTTTGCAAATCTCTTGCCTTTTACTGGACGAAAGCTTGTGGTCTTTTACAATGTCAAACCCAATCAAAGGTGTAAAATAATAAGAGCCAGCAAATGTAATAATTCATCATGTTCACAATATAGATAGGAATTAAAAAAAACATCTATAACCAAGTCACTCGCATCATAATATATATGCCTTTTTTTTTTGTTGAAACAATTCATTGAAGTACATACACCAAAACAATAATGAATATGAAACACTGCTAGAGCATTAGAGATTTGCTGCATAAAAATGCAGAATCAGCACCCGTTCATCCTCAATCACAACTCTAATGAACCTTACCAATGTCATGCAGCGCATTCTGGGTGGCACAGACTCCTAATAGCTCTTGCAGCTTCAAGCAGCCAAACCAGCTATCCTTTTTTTCTTACATGGATATGCACATCGAGCTCTTGTATAATACATTAAATATTTAAAAAATATAAACTTAACATATAACTTAAAACAAGTGATCTAACAAATGCAGTGGAGAATATATATTTCAATCCGTGGAGTAAATAATCCATTTCAACAATCCCACCATGAATAATATGAAAACTAACAGGGTCTTATATCTTCTTGCTTGAATTCCAAATAACATAGTACTGCTCTTTATAGAGAGCCAACTAAACAACTCCATTCTAATTTCATGGAATGGAAACAACCAAAACAACTGGTAGATAGATAGATAGATAGATAGATAGATAGATAAACTGATAATTTCACCCACTCTGTTGCATCGCCTGTTGTTCGTGTGCTCCCTTGTTGGGCTTACGATGATAGATTGCAGGTGATACTGAATGACCATAATTACATGACGAGTAAGACGCCTGCAACACCAAGTTAGTTTTTATTAAATCTACTATTGAATATATTTTTATCGTATTTTACTTTGCTTTGGAAATGTTGTTATTTGATCAAACTTGAATAAGTTTGATTTAGGAAAAAACCCTTCATCGATTTGTAGTGTGAAAAGGAGTACAAGGTAAAAAAAAAAGTCTCAATTGAATGATTATTTGTGCCGTACAGATAAAAAAAACCATGCAAATATCTAACCATGCAAATATGCAGAAATTTGGCTAGTTGGAAATTAACTTGGAGTGACCCACGCATATAAGCATTATTTAGAGATGCACTTGATACTGCAGTGGTAAGAGGTGTATGGTTTCAACCCTGAGATCACGTGTTCAATCCCTAACATACTCGTAATTTCTTGAAAAAAAAACTTTGGATGGATGTTTCTCCCTCCAAATCTTGTTTTTTTTTAATATAAGCATTATTTACAATGAGATGTCAGATTACGTAACATAGTTGACACTTGACTGCAATGGCATAAAAGAAATCATCTCAATATAACAATTCTCTTACGTAACGATATAGGGGGAGGGGAAAAAAGGAATGTATAACTAGGAGTAAGAAGTTGATTGCACGCTGATATGCTAACGTTCATAAAGAGTTTTTTGGTTTTTTTTAAGATAATGAATAACCTGGCAGCTGCATCAAAGACGTACATAGGCCATCATGCATTACTGTGCACCAAGCAAAGACAGAAAAAATTAACGTTCATAAAGATACATCATACGAGTATTAAACGTTGAGTGGGAGGCTTGGTGGACCTAGCATTATATAATGGCTAGTACATGAAAAAAAAGGTTGTTGATTAGGGGAAGAAATCAGCTTAGTACCTGAGTTAGTTCATCATCATCGATTGTATTTTGAGCGCTGCTTGATTAGGATAGTCCTTAAGTGCCTCTTCAATAACAGCCTTGCTGTCATCATCAAAGGAATAAATGGTTGCATGCCGAAGGGAGTAGAGATTCTCCAAACCTAAATCATTTAAGCCACCCCTCCTTAGTCTGGTCCAAATAGAAAGATAAAGCCTTTCAAGGTGGGGCATAGCTCCTGGTTGAAACGATGGCATCATGGAGCTATAAAACTGAAAATCTTTTAAACTCCGAAATGCACATGCACCTCTGTGGATAGTGAGCTTTTCCTGTAGTTGTTCCGAAACAAATGCTAACTGTAGCCTGAGAAAGCGAAGAGATGGAAGCTCAGCGAGGCGATCAAGGTGGTCAGACTGGAGATATTCGAAATCCAGACAAATGGATAAGGTGGTGAGGTGGGAGAGCATCAATGAATTGATCCAACATGGGAATGCTTTCATAAACGAATCGGGCATGAACAACCTTTGGAGACCGGAAGGAACCTGTTGCATGTCTATGATTTCTTCAAAACTAATATTATTTCTCAAATCTAGGTCTTGCAAATTGGTGAGCCTTTGTATAGACGTTTGAATGGATTCCTTTAACTCAAATGTTTTTTCACTACCGAAAACGATCCTAAGAGTCCTTAGCTCTGTCAAATTACCAATCTCTTTTATTACCTTTCGGGTAGCTTCTATTACAAGCTCCTGTAAAGATTTCATATTCCCCAGCATCAGACCTTGCGCCAGCTTCACTCTGCCAGCATATAGCCGCAACAGTTTCCTTAGTTTGGCAAAAGACATTGGAAACAGTACCTTATGAGATTTAAAAGAACTTGGTTTACGTGCACCTCTTATGTCCAAGGTTTCGAGAGATTCCAGTTTCCCAATGCTTTCAGGGAGCTCAGTGGCACTATAGTGCCCTAGACGCAGAAATCTTAGGAGGCGTAGCTTATCGAGATGATTAAGATGGTTCTTGTCCATTCCACTGCAGTCCTCAAGCTGCAACACACGCAGGACATGAAAGCTCGACAAGGGTGGTATCGAGTCGACCTTGCCGAAGATAGTAATGGACCTTACTTTGGACAATTGTTCTCTTGCTTCTGGTGAGGCATAGGATTTATTGCTGTTATGGAGAGATAATCGGCGAATCTTCTTCTTTTGTGCTGTACATGTATGTTTACCTGTTTGTTGACCATCTGATAAATACGTTGTAACAAAATCTTCTTCTACTGACAGCTGATTTATTAGCTCAAGCACCATGTCATGTACTTTGCATGCATGCACCTTACCATCTTCATCCCAAAAAACATGCACCTTACCATCTTCATCCCAAAAATTGTCCTCACTCATCGGCTGGATCAAGCTTCGATTGATGAGCTCGTTGAAGTAGCTCTCTCCAATCTCCTGCAAGCTTGTCCCTACAGGTCGTGTTTCATCTGTAATAAAACCCTCAGCTAACCAACCCCATATCAAAACATCTTTTCTAATTAGTTCATCCTCAGGATATTTGCTTAGAGACAACAAGCAAGTCTTCAAATGAAAAGGTAGATCGTTGTAACTGAGGCTTAATATCTTCCGCATCTTGTCCACATCAAGGTTGTTCTCAAGCCCCAAACTGATAGACTTATTGACCTTGTCCCATTCCTCTGAATTCCTTGGTTTGCTAGCAAGTAGGCATGCTGTAGTGATGATTGCTAGCGGTACACCACCACATTTCTTCAAAATTTTCTCAGTGACACCACACAAATCAGCAGGACAGTCATCGTTAGAGTCAAATATTCGTTTGCAGAACAATTGTCTGGAATCATCATCAGATAAGGGTTTCATTTCATAAACACCACTGCCTGCATGTTCTGCAACGACCTTGTTTCGCGTGGTTACAATTATTTTGCTACCAAGTTTAGCATCTTGCACAGCAAGTTTGATAGTATCCCACGCTGATTTTTTCCATACATCATCAATCACGCACAAGAACCTAAAGATGGTAGCATATACACATGTTATTGAACCTAGATATAAATCATGTGAAGCCTGTCCAAAAAAGATAGGAATATGTATCTTGCACATTGAATATCGAAAATGATGTGCAGCTTTAAATGTGTAATTTTCCAACAATTTTGACACAATAAGTGCAGCTTTGTGAATTTCTATTCACAAAGTTACAAAGATACTTAATTATGCGTAAATAGGGCAGATTTCTGAATAACTATGTGTTCCATTGGAAAACCAAAACTTTATTTACAAGCCAGTTATATTATAATAGTATAAAAACTTGAGCTAGGATTCCCGGTTATATTAGAATACAATAAAAACTTGAGCCAGGACTCTTATTCGTACAACAAAAGGTATCTTCAAATAATGATAAAAGGTAGGTATAACATAGAAATGTACCTTCTATTGTTGAGGAAGTCTCTAATTTTGTCGATGAGCTGCTTCGTTTCCCATGTTTCATCTATGTGGGAATACATTTTCTCATCAAGTTGGAGAAGAATGTTCTTGAGAATCTTGTTTATATCAGGATTCAAGGACACCGAAACAAAACAATAGCTGTCAAATTTTGCCTTAAGCTCCTGAAATAATGAATTGGCAAGAGTTGTCTTTCCTAAGCCTCCGAATCCAACAATAGAAATTATATTTGATTGTTGGCTGGATGAGCCGTCATATTCCAAGAGTTGCTTAGTTAGCTCATTTTTTGGCTTGCTAATGCCAATGAGTTCTGTCGCCTTTCGGTACATAGCTTCTAGGCGAGAATCAACATCCACAACAGTTGGCCTGGCAGCATTGTCGTCGACTATGTACCTATCACGACGTTCGCTGACCTTCTTGACCTGGTCCATGATGTCTTTCATGACACCGTGGATCTGATGGTTGGTTTTGAACTTGTTGAACAAATTGGTGACCTTCTTGAAGCTCGTGGCAGGTTCATGCCCCTTGCACTTTAACATGAAGGTGTCGATGGCATCCTCGATGTCGTAAGATAGCTCTCTCACCTCGCTGGCCCAGATCTTGACCTGCTGGTCAAGTTGATCCACAGGTGTCTCAGCCACCTTGTGGAGTGCTGCGGTCATACCTTTCAACTCTTTCTCAAGTTCTTCGATCTCTCCCTTGACACCCTTTTGCAGCTTGTATTCGCCAACCAGCAGCTCCCCAAGCTTGGGGAGGAGGGTGTTCATTGCCCCTGTGGCGATGTTCATCTTGGCCTATCTGATGTTGAATGCCTGCACGGGTACACACAGATGCACTTAAATGAGCCTCTTGAGTTTATTAGTATGTATCAGGATTCAGGAATGATCAAGCAACCGCAAAAACATGGAGAAAAACGACATCTGAATAATTAAGCTGCTATGTAGCATGTCAAATCGAGACTAGATTGAGGTAACAACCGTGTGCTGCATCACCTAATCGATCCAAGCAAAGCTCATCACCGTGAGCAGCGCAAGATAGCGACCTCTCAACGCTGTACGGTATACTAGTAACAGGAAGGACCAAGCAACGACGCCCAAACACACATGGAGAAAATCAGCATCTGGATCAACCGGGCCGTACCGGAATCGGAGGTCGATCGGGACAGTGGATGCGGTCGCGCCGTCGCTGGCTCCGCTCCGCTCCGCCCCGCCCTTGCTGCGCCGCGAATCGGGTCCGCCGCCACTCAGCCACGTCGCCCGCGATCGATCGATGCCGTGGTGGAAGCGGCCGGCGGCGAGAGTAGGGGAGCTCGGGTCAACGGGTGGGAGACCTGGAGTCAAGCTTGCTCCAGCCGAAGAGGATAGAATAATGAGAGGATAACCAACGGACTCCGCTTCAGTGACTTAGCTAAGGCAAGTCACAGCGTGACATACCATGTATCTCGGCCGTCCAAAACGAATCCAATGGAGATGGCGCTTGGTCCCGCACGCAGGCAAAAAAAAATCTCCGTTTCGGCCTAACAGGAAGCCCGCACGCGCACAGGACGCGCTTAACCTCGCCCTCGTCCGCGTACACCGGCGCAGCCTGAGACGGACTCAACTTCGCCTCGCCCTCAGGTCCGCGTACGCCGGCGCTTCATCTCGCCCTCGTCCGGCCGCCGCCGCGAGTCAGCTGGGAGGCGCGTCGCTGCGACCGGAGAGGCACCAGGCTGCCCTGCCCTGCCGCCGCGACCGGGGGCGCGTGGAGGCGGCCGGCCGCCGGGCCTGACGGCGCGGTGGTGCAGGCGGGCAGCCGCGCAGCCCGAGCCCGGCGCGTGGAGGAGGCCGCGCTGCTCCTGCCGCGCCACACGTCCCGATTTCGGCGGCCTCAACTCCACGATGGATTTCAGCGTCCGAGCCCGCATCCAGAGCCCGCACCAGTCGGCCGCCCACTTCGTCGCCGGCGAGAGGTGACACCGCCGCCCGGCTTCGTCCAAGGTAGGAGTCACTGGTGGTTGAGTTTGTGGAGAACGACGCACCTTTTCCTGTGCCCGCGAGGTGTTTGTGGAAATGACCTGCCGTCTGGGATGATGCAGAGTCCTGATTGAAAGTGAATTGTTATTGTTTGGCTTTGTGAGATTAGAAGCAAATTGATTCTGTAATCTTTGATTGAGATTGATTTGGTTGTATGACTCATATATGCTGTAATTTGAATGAATGAATGAATAAATCAGTAACTTCTGACGATGTTTTCTAAAAAATTTTGAGATGTTTGAGATGTTGCCCAGGTCCATGATTTGTTCAGGTTTAAAGTCTGGAATGGACTTATAGTATTGTCTGGTTTATACTGGACATGAGTTGTGCTGCCATTTCCTCCTTTTCGCTATCTCTGCTGTAAATTTTTAGTTCATGCTAGGTGGGAGGTTCCATGTCTTGTTATGATCAGTTGTCCTATGCAGCAATGTTGCTCTGAATCTCTCTCTCTGAAGATGCTGAATGGAGTGCCGTCGTTACTGTAGTGCTATCGTGAAATTTCATGGTCAGTAGTTCCTGTGCATGGTCGCCCTGATCAATAGTGGGTAGGACATCTTTGGAGCTGTTTTTATGCGAGATTCCTGCAAAATTCCTAGTACAAATTCATGCGTTGCAAACAAGCCCGTATGTCTCCTTCATTTCTTGATACGATAGGGATGGATTGTGTTTTGGTTGACAAAATCCAAAGAGAGCAATTTTGTGCATGAAATGAGAATGCCAGAATGGGGCTGTTGCTTTGAGCGATCTGATATCCATCGTGGAGTTGAGGCCGCCGAAATCGGGACGTGCGGCGCCGCAGGAGCAGCACGACCTCCTCCACACGCCGGGCTCGGGCTGTGGGCCGCCCGCCTGCACCACCGCTCTGTCAGGCCCGGCGGCTGGCCGCCTCCATGCGCCCCCGGTCGCGGCGGCAGGGCAGGGCAGCCTGGCGCCTCCCCCGGTCGCGGCGGCGGCCGGACGAGGGCGAGGTGAAGCGCCGGCGTACGCGGACTCAAGGGCGAGGCTAAGCGCGTGCGGGCTTCCTGTTAGGCTGAAATGGGGATTTTTTTTGCCTGCGTGCGGGTCCAAGCGCTACCTTCGTTGGATTCGTTTTGAACGGGCGAGATGCATCGTATGTCACGCTGTGACTTGCCTTAGCTAAGTCACCGAAGCTGAGTCCCCAACGGACCACGGTAGTTGAGGGAATGATAAAATAAGACCTGTCCGGGGTACGGATGCAAGCGGGTGGGCAAGCAGGCTTTTTTTTCCCTGTTTATTGCACTTTTATTTTATTTTTTTCTTCTAAATTTTATACTACTATGCGATAGATAAACTAGCAAGCAGGTTTTTATAGAGTAGCGGGACTACCCATTTGCATCCCTAGTCCGGGGGAGGAGGAAAAATCGTCCTCCCCCTCCCTCCCCTGACGCTCACATGTCCACATGGGCCCCACCATGTGTAACTGTCCACCTGCCACGTGTCTCACACACATATTCCGTTGCAACAAATCACCCTCTATTAAGGAAATTCGTTTTATTTTTTATTCCACCAAAAATATTTTACCTAGTGGACTCACAATGTTTCACTATGTATAGATCTAATATTGCAGTAGATTAAAACATTCTTTTCTAACAAATCAGCAACATATTAAGGGAATTCATTTTATTGTTTGTTCCAAAAAAATGTTTCACATGTTTTACCATGTATGGATCAAATGTTGCAGTTAATTGAAACATTCTTTCGTTATTTGCTGAAACATTGTTTTTATATAAGGTGAAACAATGCCACCAAAAATGTTTCACCTAGTGTACTTATAATGTTTCACTATGTATAGATCAAATGTTGCAGTGAGTTGAAACATTCTTTCACTATTTGCTGAAACATTGTTTTTATATAAGGTGAAACAGCGTCCGATTTAAACGATTGGAACATTTTCGATCTACTTAGTGAAACAATTCCGATATACTTGATGGAACAGCATGCAACATTTAAAAATAATTCAATAATAAGCTAAAAAATTCATCTGAATATATACATGTGTGGTCTTGTTTTAAAGAATTAATTGTAACGAATTTAATAGTGCAATCGGATCATAATTTGGATAAATATTTTAAAAGAAAAATTAGTTTAAAGTGGTTTTGTATGCATGCGTCATGCTGACGTCAGAGCTCGATTTTTTTTAAGCCCGGATCGGGCACTCGACGGGTAGTGCCTCCCCAATATAATTACTGTTAATTCATAATATCAGTATTGTACTTATACGAATAATATGAATTGGTACTTGAATTTGTTTACTTGTAATTTTATTTATTTAATAGCAATATAGTATAACTGTTACAAATATATAGGACTATAGTTTTTTTAGTTACACTAGTTAGATATATATCAGTGCAATATATCTGTTACAATTGCATTATCAGCACAGAATACAGAATTATTCACATATACAGAATACATATGAACGAAATACAATCCATTCACAATCCATAATACTCACTAATTAATTAGCACAACAATATTAACGCAAAAAACAAAATACGCGGGCCGATGGGATCGACTTGGAAAATTTTCGCTGGCTGAATCCGTCTATGCGGTGGCAAAATACATATGCCAACATTTTAAGATAATATTTAAACATTGAGACAAAACTTAAACATTAAAAGTAGGTATAGTTTTATTTTTTTTATTATAAACACAGTCCAAAAGCAAGTACTAACAACGTCACACTCACCTCTATCAACAGTGTGTTTGGTTGAGTTATGGCTTTTGGAAAAATAGCAGTGGCCAGTGGCTTTTCGCAAAACAGCTATGGAATATGGGCTGTGGCTTTTTGAAATGACTAGTCCGGTTTACAAGCGGGTCCCACGTGTCATACACACTGGATCTTATCTCTCCCCTCTTCTCTCTTATCTTATCTCTCTCTCCCCTGCTTGTGGCCGAAGCGGGCGACAACCAGGGTGGGCGCACGGCCGGCGGAGTGGGGCGAGTGGCAGCCGGAGTGGGCTACGGGCGAGGCGGATCGGCCAGCTTCGCCGCTCGCGATGGCCGAAGCAGGCGCAGAGAGGGATGAGGCGAGGAGGACGGTGAGCAGGGGTAGGGTGCGGAGGGAGGAGATGGGGCGCTCCGCATCGGCCGACGCCACCCGCGTTGAGGCAGACGGAAACAATCATGTCATAACTTTCGCAGTAAATCACCATTATACGATAATTCATTTACCGACGAAAACGTCTACTTACAACGTAGTAGTAACTCAATTACTGCATTATGCGAATCACCTCATCCAGAAACAACAACACATTTACGACAAACTCGGTCACCATAGTTACTAAACGAGTAACCCATTTATTAGCTATGGCAAACAATTTAACTACCCAGTAAATCGATTACCACAAGCCTGGCTGTGACAAGGTGTCGAAACATGAATTCGGCAATAATAAAAGGGGGTAGCGCACGAGACCTAAAAGTGGATGGATGCGGAGACAAAGGATTTAGACAGGTTCAGGCCCTCTCAATGAGAGGTAATACCCTACTCCTGTTTGGGGATTTGAATCCGCCGAGTGTGTATTGATCTGACGATCAGGTTGTCTCATGCCCCCTAGAGGGCCTCCTGCCCACCTTATATAGGGTGGGGGGCAGGATTACAAGATAGAAACCTTAACCAATAAGGTACCGATTTCCTAAATCTACTTTACAATCTTATCAAACCAGGACTTTAGGCCGTTCCATAATATACAGGGAAACGTAATACCCAAGTCATGATCTGTTACATATTCCATACATATATGTTATCCCCTATTACTAGTCGGATAACCATGCCGTGTGGGTATGGGGTACCCATAATCTCCACAGTAGCCCCTGAGACCTTCACAGTCGAAAATATAATCTTCTCTCGAACTAGATTACTCTAAAGCCGAGTGCTTCAATCATCTTCGCCATGGTCTCCCGAGTACTTTTACCAAATCTGAAGACTGTGGAGGGCTGAAAAATAAAGTCAGGTGCATCGAATAGATGCACCTAATAGGTGTAGCCCCCAACTATGTGATTAGCTGAACAAACTAAACATATAGTCAAGGAATAAATTATCCAATTAACCGAGTGGTTTTTGATAATTATAGTCAACCAAGTGACTTGATACCAATATATAGCATATGCGGTGTGAATCCCCGAATAATATGATCCAAGTGATATACCGACTGCTTGGCAAAATATGATGCGTATAACCTAAAGTTGACAACATCTTTGAAAGTTCACATAGCAAAACAACTATAAAGAAGCTTGAATGCTGTGAATAAAGAAATTTCCAAAGTATTGGGCATACGCCATGCGCACACTGCTTTAACAGATGTGCTTAAGTCCCTAAAAGACACATGGTTTCACCACACCTGGAAATATATGGCATATATGGTATAACATCCGAGTAAGTAAACTCATAAAGGATTTACCAACCGCCTGAAAAATGACCATAATATATAATCAGCCTAAGCCATAATATTGGTCAATAAAAATGCACACTTACGTGGCAAAAAGCAATGATATTGTATCCAATCAATTGCTTGATAAACCCAAACAGCACCTTGACTATATAAAAAAGTCAGCGGGGCAGCTATATAAAGCTTTACTGTTTGACACCTTTTAAGATGCATTGTACCAACTCCTAAAAAGTCGAGTAACTGCGGTATAAAAGGATTTTAAGGTATTGGGCACTTGATCACGCGCACTTTGGCCTAAGCGAAAAGTGCCTAAGTCCCTAAAAGAACGTGACAGGCCACACCTGAAAATATGGGCTGCAGACATATTAGGCCTAGGCCAAAAAATATGCCTTCGACACCCTTTAAAGGATGACGCATGTAACATGCTCCCGAGTAATAAATCTTCCGGGTAATATAGACCAAGTGTAGCTCATATGAATAGCTTCTGATCTGAATGATTATCCCTTATGGGATACTCCAAAATAAATATAATAATTGAATCCCGACTGGCGCAAGTATTCGGTTGATAGCCCTTACGGGGAATAATAATTGGTCCAGTCTTTGAGCATAGAAAATAGACTCATGACTATGAATCCATGTGGAATGTATCCGGAACAAGTCCAAATTGGAGATATAATCCTCACGCTTGAGTTGATGAGCCCCCGAGCATATAGCTTGTCCTTCTGTCATAGTCAAAATTGTCTATTGGCAATAGCTGACGCAGTCGGCATGGAGATGAAATGACCAACATGAAGACGAAATTGCTCATCAGAAGTAACGGAAGATGTCAGCGGTAGTAAAAACAGTGACACCAATCAAAGGTAATGAAGTTGCATAACCATGGAGGCAAAGAAACCAGTCGGCAACAGTCAGGTCAGCTAGCAGTGAAGATGTAGGCGCCCAACAACAACGAAAGAACAGTCGGTGGTGACAAAAGCAAACCGACGATGAAGACGTAGACGCGCATCAACGGTGATGGCGAAATCCACCAATCATGAAGATGAAGAAAATAATCGGCGGCGACAAACGCATCCGACGGTAATGATGATTAGCGGCAACAGAGATAGCCGACTATGATGACAAAGTTTCCCATCAACGGCAGCAGAGTAGGCTATGTTGAAGAGGCTTGACAAGATGTTGATGAAGATGACGATGTCGGTGATCCAGTCAATAGCGATGTAGCAGCCGATGATAACGATGAGATCCTCTATTGGCAGTTGCGTAGTAGGCCAACCGTGAAGACAAATAATTGGAGGAGAGTTGATGTTGTTGCCCAACTCGTCTAAACCGAAATATTTGAAGTTGTTGAAGTAGAATGTCTGCTCCGAAGCAAAGATGAAGATAATGACTCCTGGAGTTGACTCGTGGGTTGATGAATTGATTTCTTCAGCTTGACATAAAATTTGTCAAATTTTGAGCCTTGTATTTGTGTAGCCCCCGACTCTTTGATTAGTTGGGAAACAACTGAACATAGAGTCGAGAACTGTAGCCTCTTGTCGTCGAATAGTTATTGCTTGAGTGAAGATAAATATTGAAGATTGGAACACCACTTGTTGTAATAAAATAACACGGTATCATATTTGGTGACGTATGCCGAGGTGTCGAAACACTGGTAGTCGTCGTGGTTGATGAAGTAGCAAAGCTTGCGAAGTAGAGGCAATAGAGTTTGCCGATGCCGAAGATAATAAAAATGAAGTTGCTCCACCATGGTGACAAAGTTGCATAGTCGTGATGAAGTGAACACGAGTCGGCGGCAACAGAAGCAAACCGGTAGTGAAGACGCGCAGTTGTGAAGATAAAAGCACCAGTCGGCGGCGGCATAACCAATCGGCGACGGAAGACGATGATGTCCATCAGTAATGGTAGCTGTATAAACCAGACGTAGAGGCGAGGGCACTAGTCAGCAGCAGACGAGACGACCAGCGATGAAGATGGTAAGGCCAATCAACACTGGCAGAATCATGCAGCCATGGAAGTGAAGAAACCAGTCGGCAGCCATGGCAAACGTAGGCAGCTTGTGTTGAAGATACTGATGCCTATTAGTAGTGACAGCGATGTAGCCAGCCGTGAAGAAGATAGCATCAGTTGGCGTTATAACAGGCCAGCCGTGCAGGCGGTGACACCAGTCAGCGGCGGATGCGGCGGCCGGTCGGTGAAGACGTAGACGCCCAACAACGGCAGCATAATAGGCCAGCCGTGCAGGCGGAAACACCAGTCGGCGGCGGTCGAGGCGGCCGGTCGGTGAAGACATAGACGCCCAACAACGGCGGCATAAAGGCCAGCCGTGCAGGCGGAAACACCAGTCGGCAGCGGCGAAGGCAAGCCGGTCGGTGAAGACGTAGACGCCCAACAACGGCGGCATAATAGGCCAGCCGTGCAGGCGGAAACACCAGTCGGCGGCGGCGAAGGCAAGCCGGTCGGTGAAGACGTAGACGCCCAACAACGGCGGCATAATAGACCAGCCGTGCAGGCGGAAACACCAGTCGGCGGCGGCGAAGGCAAGCCGATCGGTGAAGACGTAGACGCCCAACAACGGCGGCATAATAGACCAGCCGTGCAGGCGGAAACACCAGTCGGCGGCGGCGAAGGCAAGCCGATCGGTGAAGACGTAGACGCCCAACAACGGCGGCATAATAGGCCAACCGTGCAGGCGGAAACACCAGTCGGCGGCGGCGAAGGCAAGCCGGTCGGTGAAGACGTAGACGCCCAACAACGGCGGCATAATAGGCCAACCGTGCAGGCGGAAACACCAGTCGGCGGCAGACGAGGCGGCCGGTCGGTGAAGACGTAGACGCCCAACAACGGCGGCATAATAGGCCAGCCGTGCAGGCGGAAACACCAGTCGGCGGCAGACGAGGCGGCCGGTCGGTGAAGACGTAGACGCCCAACAACGGCGGCATAATAGGCCAGCCGTGCAGGCGGAAACACCAGTCGGCGGCGGTCGAGGCGGCCGGTCGGTGAAGACGTAGACGCCCAACAACGGCGGCATAATAGGCCAGCCGTGCAGGCGGAAACACCAGTCGGCGGCGGTCGAGGCGGCCGGTCGGTGAAGACGTAGACGCCCAACAACGGCGGCATAATAGGCCAGCCGTACAGGCGGAAACACCAGTCGGCGGCGGTCGAGGCGGCCGGTCGGTGAAGACGTAGACGCCCAACAACGGCGGCGTAATAGGCCAGCCGTGCAGGCGGAAACACCAGTCGGCGGCGGTCGAGGCGAGCCGGTGGTGATGTTCTGACTGATCCATTCCTGGAGCGTAAGAGATAAGCTTAAAGCCATGAATCCCTTTTATGCATATCTGGATCTGGATCCTGCAGAACAAACATATAGGATGAGTAGTATCTGATATAAATATAATACTCGAGAAAAAATCAAGTATTTTAAAATATTTATAAATATGTATTTCTCCTCTTGTCAATTTTGATTTCCCCGAGCAGATGACTCTGTACGTTTAAACACTCTGTCCGACTAGTCATAGCCCCCAAGCATCGGGAGTCGGCCTAGGCATTTCCCTATTAACCCACAGTAATTGATTTACCTCCAGCGGTGTATCTTCAACAACTACCCCGAATTCAAATATATCTAATCTACATAGAACGAACATGGGCAACCGAACACGGATTTTGCAGACTCTGGGCGCGACGTGCGGTGCTCGGAACAATATTCCATGCGCAAGCGCTACCGTTAACACAACTCCTTTCAGCCCAGTCTAACTCTTTTACCACTCATCCGATCACCAATTCACCACTACCCCTTCTCCGTACATCAATAGAAAAATTAGTACAATTTCATGTGCTTTTGACACATATGTATGAATGTTCTATATAGATATTTGCAAAATAAAAATATTGATATTTCAAAATTTTAAAGTTCAAGGAAGTTACAAAGACTTGAAAAATCTGAATACATGAAAACCTAATCTAAAACAACATTTTATTTGTTAGTGGAGAGTAAGTCATAGTGCATTTCTGTTTCGTAGGTATGACTACAACCAACCGTCCGAATGGGATTTCTCCATACCAAGTTCACATAAAATACTGATTTTTTTAAAAAGAAAATTCAAACTTTTTAAAATTTAATTTTAAAGGAAGACTATCGCAAAAGAGGCCTAGGATGTAGAAGATCATGACATGAGCGATTCGGCAGATTCTCATTTTCAAACTAGAACCCGGTTTAGGAATAAAATTTGGGAGAGTATATTAAAAACTAAAAGTTACTAAAAAGGTTTTTAAAAAAAATCTAAAATTTCATCAAATTTCAGATGGGCCGGATTACTCGTGGGCCCACATGTCAGCCACACGCCACCTCGCACGTGCGTCACGTGACGGGCTCCTCGGCCCATTACCTCGCGTACCCTCGCACCCGTCTCCCGCAGACAGATCCGCCTCGATTCTTCGCCGCCGCGACGAGCTCCCTCCATGGCGCCGCCGGCCGCCGCCGCGACCTCCTCGTCGTCCTCCTACACCGACACCTCGGGCTCCTCCTCCGACTCGTCCTCGTCCTCGGGGAGCGACCGACGCCGACGCCGCGCCCGCCACCGCAGCGGCCACCGGAAGGATGCCGCGGCGGCGGCGTCGTCCTCGTCGTCGGCGCTGAAGGCGCGCAAGGACCGGAGGTCCCGCCACAAGCGGCGCCGGAGGGAGCGGCGGCGGTCCCCGTCCGACGACGACAGCTACAGGCGAGGCTCTCCCCCTCCCCCTCCTCCTCCTCATCCTTCCTTTCTAGGTTTCTTGTGCTAGGGTTAGGCCCAGATCGATCTCTGTGAATGAATTTTGCTCGTTAGCTCCTCTGATAGTTTATCTTGACCCATGATTGACGCTACATCAGGAGTGGTATTAAGGGGATAACGAATTAGTTGCACAAGGACGTGAAGAATTTTCGGTTGTTTTACAACTAACAAAGGATTTATTTGTTCAGTTTGGTTTGGTCGTGCCTTACTTGAGCAACGAGAGCCCTAACCGTGAGAAAAATTTTAGGATTTCACTTCAACTTGATACTTCATCCGTTTCATAATGTAAGATTTTCTAGCATTGTCCATATTCATGTAGATGTTAATGAATCTAGACATATATGTGTGCCTAGATTCATTAGCATATGTATAAATGTGGACAATGCTAGAAAGTCTTACATTATGAAACGGAGGGAGTAGTAATGAGCACTGAATGCTAGCTCGAATCTACATGGTTTGGAGAATTTCTGTGATGTACTTTTTCAATGTGTAACAATCGCAACAGTAGTAGGACAAAGCCTCATTCCTTCCTAGTTTAATAGTCAGTGATCGGTTCTATCAGCAGTAGGACAAGGATTTCTTAGATATGATTTGAGCTCACTATTGAAGATGAGTGTTCGCATCTCCATTTAAAATTCCTTTTCAGTCAGTTAAATATTCTGTAAGCCTGAGAGGGTGGCAATCCATGGCATTTACCGGAGCTATGATGCTTTGTTCTTTTGAATTCAATTTATCTGTGATTAGGAGTTATCATGGCATCAAGTTTAGGCAGCTAAAGCATAGTTCAGAATCTAGGTACCAGGGAAGTTTTGAAACAAAAAATGCCATAGTCTTGCATTACATTGTTACGGCTTGAATCATTCAATTGGATGACATGGATCGGCATAGCAACAAGTTTTTCCCTAGTTTTAGCCTTCAAGCTGTCTTGGCTTTCTCTGCTACACTGAAAAAAATAGAGATATTTTGCTTCTTGCGAAACTTATATTCCTGTTTGCTTTATGCCACCACTGTTATTTTGAAGTTTCTGGTGCTTTTTGTAGTAGCTCAAGCTCTTACGACAGTGAACATGAGGGCAAATCACGCAAGCACAAGAAGAGCAGATCATCAAGGAAGGTACTGCCCCATCAATGCATTCATATTTGATTTCTCATTTAGATTTTTTCTCCATGCGTCGAATATGTGGCCTCATTGTATTTACTTACCTGACAGTCTAGGGAGAGGGAGCGAAGCAAGGATAGGCATTCTAAACGAGACAAGAGCAAACATAAAGAGGTAAAAATCCTATTTATTCAGAAAATACCTTTTTCTTGGTTTAACTTTTCAGTGAATTGAATCTGTGTTGCATGTAATAATCACTCTCTAGAAATCAGCAAGTGTTGGTTGCATACTTGCGTTTGATTGCTGTTACAGTGCCATGCTATATCTATTAATAGAAATCTACAGGGTCATGTCTTATGAAGTAGATATGTAGACTTAAAATATATGTGGTTTACATTTAAATACAAGAGGTCCTTATATATCTTGCTGCCTGTTTCTGGGTTGGCTCTTTGACATTGGAGCTGGGATTCGTGAACGAGTGACAACATGGTGGATTGGCTTGCTGGTTGGCTTGTTGGTTGATTGGTTGGTTTTGTTCTCTTCAATGCGGGAGCTCTACACAGAAGAAAATAGTGAACGTACTAGTGGCCCCGTGCAGCTCTCCAAGGTATATTAGATACTTGGCTTTACATTTTTCTTTTCTATTTGTTTTATTTAACATATGAAACATTCTTTATTCTGTAAATCAGTTTCTTGGACGTGACAAGGATGAAGGTGTTCAAAGGAGTGCAATCTCTGGTAAAAAGGTGAGAATAGTCTCTTGACCACTTCAATGTACACCTTTTGAATTGTACAATAGAGGGGGGTAAGGGGGGGGGTGCCTGTTGAAATAAAAAATCTTCTGATCAAAGTAAGGTTATGAAATATGAACAATTTTTCAGTATCCAAACTGTTCCATCGGTTGTTAAATTCAATAAAACAGAATGGGCTACCTCGCATATGCCCCCCTCATAACAAATTATTTTAGGAAGGCAAAAGATTTGATGCATTTGCATTGACAGATAATGATGAAGCTTGAGAAATCCAAGGAAGACAAGCAGGCAGAGAGCAAGCGCAATGAATTGTTGAAGTTTCTGAATGCAAGTTATGATTGACAGTTTGTTGGAAGTGCTGTCATTTGCTGCCTTTTGGATTTGTCTTGATACTACCGCTTAGTCCACCAGTGCTGTTGGTTATATTTACAAGTTTTTTGTTCCCTGTTATTCTAGTTATGGCATGACCGTCTGTGTTCATGCCAGCACTTAGATAGTTGTCGCATCACCGTTGTCACTAAAAACTATTACATTTGATCCTGGGCTGATAATGTTTTCAATTTTCATATTATTACTAGCATATGCATCTGAGTGTTTCCCGATATTTTTTACTCAAGTATTAATTTCTCCCTTTGCTGTTTCTGTATGGTTAAGCTTTTTTTCACTAGGGATTAGCTGCTCGTTTAGCTGTTTACTGATAGGAAAGACTTCCAATTGGTCTTCTCACATGAAATCGCACTCGTTTAGATTCATGAAAATTATTATTCGTTGAAATTACGACTGAGTGGTAAACACGGTCTATTTGAATTGTTCAACGTATGGCTCGTATCTCTCGATGACCTTTGCAACAGGGCACCTTCAAATATTTACAACTTGGCATTGAAGGTGCGGTTGACTACATCAAAGCCAGACTTGCAGGCCTTCTGGAATCATACGAAACATTGCAAAGAACATACTCCCTCCGTATTTTAATGTATGACGCCGTTGACTTTTTAACAAACGTTTGACCTTTCGTCTTATTCAAAAAATTTATGTAATTATAATTTATTTTATTGTGACTTGATTTATCATCAAATGTTCTTTAAACATGACATAAGTATTTTTATATTTGCATAAAAATTTTGAATAAGACGAGTGGCCAAACGTTGGTTAAAAAGTCAACGGCGTCATACATTAAAATACGGAGGGAGTATAATTCTGCAGAAAATTTCAGACCATTTTGAAACCTTCGAGTCGATCAGTTCAACCATATTTTAAAAAAAAAATCGCAAAGAAACGATTATACGATCGCTTGCCATTGGTAGTCTGGTAGAGACCCTCATCACTTGTGCTTGTGTTGCTGATTATGGTTGACAATTTCTTTCTTCTTCTTTTTTTTTGTGTGGGTGTGTGTGTGTGTGTTTTTTTTTTTTTTGGGGGGGAGGGGGGGTTGCTAACAATTTCTTATCTGTTTCTTGTAAATAATAAATATATTTGTTTGCACTGAACAACACAGGTGATGAACAATGTTAGCAAAGAATTATTTTACATGCTTTGTCACTCTTGTCCAGATTTGTAGGCAATAGCCTATAAGTACTACCTTTGTTCAAAAATATAAGAGATTTTGACCATATAATTATGTGGGATACTACATAGTTTAGCTACATCTAGCATTTGCTAGAGTACATGATGAACAAACTGGCCGTGATTTTCTTTAAATTCTGTAGCCAGAAACCATGTAATATATCTCCATGAAAAAAATGATATCATCATAATTTAGAAAAAGAATGTAGTAACGGAAAACAGTATATTGTACAAACTCATGTCTGAATCTACACAAGAATTTCATTTTCAGTCCTGAAGAATGATGGGGTGTGTGTATGTGTGTGGCTAATCCCAGAAAAGTACAGAAACTTATTGAATGGTTATCCCAGATTTACATGAAAAATAGCTGCTTTTTCTCAGATGATGATAACATCAGGTAAAATGGTTAGAGCTTATCAAAAGAAAAATGTGTTGACTATGGCAGCAGGCAGCTACAATTGAGCAGCCAGGATCTCATTCCATGTGTCTGGAACACCAGGAAGGCACCAGTGCAAGCAATCCTGGACCCCTCCTCTACCTTTGATGCTGTACCTGGATATATGCCCTTCATCCCTCAGCCGCGAAATCGCGGTGATATCCAAGAACTTGATTCCGGTGCCTCTCACCGCTCCCTCGGCTTCGGCATCGTCAGAACGATTCCGAAACACCGAATTCCCCTTGGATAAAGGATCTTTGTTGTCACATGTTCCTCCAGTGTTCCACTCACCATTGAAGAAATGCCTTGGTGACAATGACCTGTAGAAGACCTTCAGATGGGGGTGCCTTGGAAGCTGATCATCCAGCCACCTGACAACATTGTGGATGGTGAAGTTCTTCGCCTTCCAGATGACGGCGATATCCCGGTCATGGCTCGGTACACCGGAGACGTACATCTGCCACCGGTTCGCCTTCATCTTCCCCCGGTTCCAGTGGTGCCCGGTGTTCAGAATTATGACATGAAACCTGTGGAGGTTCTTCTGAAGAAATGCAGGAGGGCGGTCTAGGTGCATTGCATAGCCGGTTGCCTGATCAGACCTCCTGAGAGGCTCCAGGTCACAGAGAGTTGCTGACCAGTAGTGTGGTGTTGGTTCTTCGGAACCGGTATGCCCAACCTTCCGGTCTCTTAGCGTGGCGCGCAACGACAAGGCCGTAGCGTTTACCGACATCTTCGACATGCGAGTGATCATCCCCACCTGTGAGCATGCACATCATTGACTGGAACATCTGCCTCCCCAAGGAGTCACCTACAAAAGCAATGGTTTTGTCCTGCATCCTGAGGCATGTTAGGATTAGCATGACCTGAAAGATAAAGAAAAGATGCAGAAGAAGATGAAAATGTTGCTTAAATGTTTCCTGCAAATATACACTTACCTTGTCAAGAACTGAGAAGCTTGAAATTCTGGCATGTCACAGCCTTCAGGCTGCCATCTGAATTTCTCATAGGCAAAATCCTTTCGCTGTGTCAATCTGCATGCCCAGCTGTCAGAGAGCCATTTTTTACAGCTGAGGCCAGAATATAATGGCCTGCGGTCATCAGGAACCCATCTTCCATTCCTGTAGTCACATTCTGCAAGACAGATGAAGAAAGCATCAGAAGAAACAGCATTGCATTAGAGTTGCAGAAACTTCTGACTAGTAACCGGTTTTGCTAGGCAAATCTGTGAGTTGAGTAGGATTTTAAGGAACATGTCCTCTTTGAGCAAGTTTATAGCCAATTTAGTAAAAAGCTCACATCTTATTTACATTCTTAAGGGGATATTTCTATGATAGAAATTACATTGGATCATAGAAGGAATCAGAGAGATGCTAGCCATGACCTTTCTTCTCAGGAGGTGATGCTTCCCTTTTACCAGTGACATTTTCTGCTTCATGAACTACAGACTGAGGTGGAGATGCAGCAGTAGCTTCCCTTCCTACTTCATCTACTGACTGCACTAACGGACCCAAGCTAGAAAAAATTTCTTCCTTGGAGATATCATGATCTACATAGTTGGATTGAACTGAAGAAATTTACAGAAAAAATGTCAGTGCAAAGAACAACACACAGAAAAAACTCAATTAGAGAATGAATACAAGCTATTGAGCTTGCAAAATTGGAGGACCTGGATGGCTCAAAGCCAATGGCTCCGATCGGAGGAGCTCGCCGCGATTTCGCAGCGATCCCTTCTCCCATTTCCATGTCAGGAGCACCACAAAGAGGGCAAGACACACAAGCTTGAGCTGCTTTAACCCCAGACCATTCAGATTCACCAATCTCATCCCTTTACTGTGCTCTGAAGCAGGCTCCTGTTCTTCTTCAGGATTGAATTGTGCTCACAAGACATGAACTTCAGATGAAATAGAGGTTCTCTGAATTCTGTTTGGTCAGGCAATCAGGCAGCTGCATCATACAAGAAGAATGTAGACAATAAGTAAAAAAAAAAGGTGAGTTCAGATTAATGCTACCTCACCTAACATTAACAAAAAAAAATTGGTGCTTGTTTTTCAAGAAGAATGCATGCGGTAAGTTTGGTACAGAGTAGAGATCAAAGCAGTAAACAGCAGTTGTGATCGGTTGGGAAGGCATAAACATCTTCCTAATTAGAATTAAAGAGTTGCAGGTGATTGGCTGCATAGGCAGGTGAGGCTGAAGCTGGATGGTGGCAAGTTCAGCTTTGCAGACTCAAAAGCTCACACCTTAAATGACCAGAATTAATTATATTCTAGTCACAAAGTGCTGCAGTTTCAAGGTCAGGAAAAATAAACAAGACCGCGCACTCCGAACGAGGCTTCGAACTTTTGACGAATTATAGATCTTGAACATCTCAAAGTTCATCAAAGAAGAGCATGACTTAACGGAATTTATCAGAAAAACATTGTGAACGAAATTTCTAGCAGCACATTGCAAGAAAACAGAAGCCCCACAAAGAAGTGGCTCCATCAAATTTCAACCAATCCTGGTTCAGTTAATTTCCTTTGATGGGTTGTTTGCTTCTTCCCAGGCTCAAAATTGAAAACGAGGAAGTTTACAACCAAAACGCTTGTATCCTGACACAGGACGATGAATCGAACTGAATTCGAGATGAATACACACCAAGAAGGCGAGACGGCAGCAGGACAAGCAGCAGAGCAAAGAAACCAGGCACTGACCAAGAACCGGAGCTCGCCGTCGCCGTCGCCGGCGAGCAGGACGACCAAGAAGCTCACCTCACCTTGATCCTCGCTGCCAAAAAGCCCAAAGGTTTCGGTGTGGCTGTGGTGGTTGTAGTGCGGTGAGGGGCGGGGGTGGAGGTGGTGGTGAGATGGAGAGAGAGAAGGTGACGTGACGTGGGGTGCACGTACGGTAACTGTACGGCAATGCCAAAGCTTGGATCACTCCGGAAATGGGATTAACCGAGGTGGTGTGTGGTGATGTGTACGAGGAGGAAGAAGAAGGAGGCGTCGCGTAGAATGGAATCGATAACAAAAATGGAGACCGAGTATTATCAGAGTGGTTGGTGGTTAGGCATGCACGTCAGGGTTTCAAGATAGCGTCAGAGAGTATCACCGGTCGAGTCATCAGGCATTCAACCATTTTAGGCTTTGCCGTTCACCGCACCTTGGCTGTATCCCCACGGTCTCTCTCAAGTATACACTATACGAGGCCGGCAGCCACCCATGGTCCATCAGTTCTTCACACACTTTATTTTTGGGTCAGAGATGTTGAACTAACCAGACTCTAATACCAATTGTAGAATCATAAATAGTCTTTTCTTAAAAAAAAACCTAAACAATGAGGTGAGAGCTCTCCCACTTATATATTCAAAATTATGTGAAACTTACATATAAGTTACACTGTAGTTACAATGCAAGTTACAGTGTAATTACATACAAGTTACAGTGTAATTACACTACGATTGTACTATAATTACATCTGTCGACAAATGTATAGGTAGTCCCAGAGAAAAAACAGAGAGAGAGGGAGGGAAAAATTCTGAATTCAGGCCCATTAGTGGCCCAAATCAACATGTCCTGTCCAGCAGCCCAGCCCAGCCCAGCCCAGAGCTACTCGTTCTCCCTTCTCACGTGACGGCAGCGAGGAAGCGGATTGGAGAAGGGTTGGGGTTTTTGGCTTCGCGGAGGCGGCAAGGCGAGGCGAATCGCGAGGAGCGGAGGAGGAAGGGTAGGGTTTCGCGTCACGGAGGGGAGGGGATCGAGAGCTCCTCCTCCTCCGCCGTCTCCGCCTTTGCTCTCTTCCTTTCGCCTGTTGTTGCGAGAAGGCGGCCGCCATTTTCTTGATTCCGACCTTGCAGGTATTAAAGCCACCTCCACCTGCCCAATCCTCTGAATTTTGCAGTGCTGGGCAGTTCTTTCTCCTGGTTCTTGGCGAGATTTTGGGCCCTGTAACCCTGCATTCTGTTTGATTGTGATGATCCGTGGGTGGATGGGGATGGCCTAGGTGGTGAACTCGGTTCTTGATTTCTTGCGATTTTTTTTTCCTTTTGATTTATCAATGCCTGAAGCAGTGGATTCTGCTGGAGCAGAGCTGTTAAATGTGTAGCTTGTACAGAGTCGGGCTAGTGGAGCGAACTCGCACTCGTGTTTGTGATTTTGGTGTGATTAGTTGATCAGTAGGTCTGTAGGTGGTATCAATTTTGCTCATATTTCTGATTCGTTTAATTGGCTCAGCAAATGCATGTACCCCTGGTGTTAATTCGGCTATTTTTTTCCTTGATTCCTAGCTGTCTGCTTTCATCTTATGCATGTTGATTGAGTTGATTGGCTGAAATGGCAGGGCGTGGGTATAACCTAGGTGAACTCGGTTCGCTTATCAATGTAGTATAAACATATCCTTAAATTATCTGAGCATGTTGATGCAACTTGCAGAGTCAGTGGTGGACTTCGGTCGTGTTGTGTTAAATGTTTTCGGTGTGATTCCAAATATGCCTGAAATTTCAGACACTGGAATACTATCTTAAATTCTCGTATTGACTAGTCAATCGCAGACATGTGGGCTGTAGTCTAGTATTATTTTGTTTCTTACGGGTTAATTGTTGTTTGCTCAAAGAACTGTATAAAAATAAATAGTTCCAATCCTATCTTCTTCTGAAGAGGAAGAGGAACAAATGTATGTTCAGCAAAAGAGCATTCAATTCACATATATTGATGATTTTACTACTGTAATTTGATCACCTTTACATGTATCATTCTGATCATATTAATTTCATCCCAGCACTCAGATATCTGCTGAATCTGGTGATAGCGCAGCTTGTTCATCTGTATTTCACAATGGAGGATCTTCCGGATGCCCTTATTGGAGAGATCGTCAAGAGGGTTAGCAGTACAAGTGATCTGAGCTCTCTTTCCCTTGTGTCAAAGCGTCTCTACAAAATTGAGGCAGAGAGCAGGCATACGATCCACATAAGCTGTAGCCTTGGACCAGCAACAGATGCCATAGTATCACTTTGTTCCCGATTTCACAACTTGTTGAAAGTAGATATCAATTACTCTGGTTGGACGCAGGACCATGGGAACCAGTTGGACAACCATGGTCTCCGTATTCTTTCATCATACTGCCTCTCGCTGAGTGATATCACCTTAAGCTTCTGCTCATACATTGATGACACTGGTCTTGGTTATCTAGCATTTTGCAAGAAATTGATCACCCTCAGACTGAACTCTGCAACAAAAATAACATCAAGTGGACTTCTCGCTGTGGCTGTTGGTTGCAAGAATCTATCTGCTCTCCACCTCATCGATTGCAATAAAATCAGTGGCGCCTTTGAATGGCTGAAGTACCTTGGCAGTGATGGATCACTGGAAGAACTTAAGGTGAAGAACTGTGTAGGAATCAACCAATACAGCCTTCTAATGTTTGGTCCAGGATGGATGAAGCTCCAGAGGTTTGTGTTTGAGTTCAGAAATATTTACAGCATATTTGAATCTAAAGATCCCTCGTATGTGGCGAATTGCCAGTATAGATATGATTTCTCCTGTGAGAATTTGAAGCAATTGAGCTTGAGACGGATTGTGACCATGGAAGAAATAGGACTCCGCTCTCTCCTGGGAAAATGCAAATCACTAGAGAAACTTTGCCTTCATTTTGTTCTTGGTCTAACTGACAGTGACATGATTACACTCGCCCAGAACTGCAGCAACCTTAGAAGTATCTCACTTCAACTTGAGCCTGTCTTCTGTGAAGGACCTGAAGGTAGAGTCTGCAGGACGCCGTTGACTGATGAAAGCCTCAAGGCTTTAGCCGGGTGCCGTATGCTTCAAGTTGTTGAGCTCACAATGTTTGGTTGTGATTATGCTTATCCAGAAATAGGCTTCACCCAAGAGGGCCTTATGATGTTTTTTCAGTCTTGCCCAATCCGTGATCTTGTGCTATGTGGCGCCAATATCTTTGATGATGAGGGGATGAAGGCCCTCTCATCTGCACAATTCCTGCAGACGCTCTAGCTTATGGATTGCGTATATATAACTGATGCTGGGATGTGCTTGCTTGCAGATAGCCCATCTTTGGTTAACCTTACACTGCGGCAATCTGACGGTTTTTCTGATGTTGGAGTTGGTGAGGTTGTACGTGCACGGAAATTGGATTCTCTGATTGTTGAAGGTTGTAGCAGGGTATCTCAGAAAGCTGTTCTGGGGACTGCCAAATCTATTCGCTATGAACGATATTATCCTGGTTATGGGAAGCTAAGAAGATCAAGCTTGAGCTTCGGGCAGGATTGAGTCCCCTCAAGATCTTCAGTTGTTTTTTGGACCCCCTGTTGAAGTGCACAGCATTGACGGCTGCTGTTTTCATTTTTCATATTTCTGGACCTGCTTTTGGTGATTGTCTGTCAGTCGGTTATATTAGCTTGTAATAGTGATTTTTATAAGGCATCTGATGTGTGAAAACCATGGTAATGGTCAACACAATGGTACCCTGCAACCAGTGATTTACTTATTTCCTGATGCTTTCTTCTCTGTTCACCCATCCCAAATCCATGAAACTCGGCTACTCATTGACTCAAATGTTTTAAAAGTTCTGCATTGTGGAAGTAGTGAATTCTGGAAGTATGAAAGACATGAGTGCCCATATTTTCAAGACTTTGGATGGCAATACATGTACATATCATATATTGGTAGTCTGGAAAATTAGGTAACCCTTCCCATGGTTCTTAACATATTTTTCTAGGGGAATGCTGTGGATCCAGTCCTATGAGATGAGCAGGTTTTCAGTCAGTTTTGATCTGAACATTCCTGCATTTGAGGAGCAAGCAGATATTCTCGCAGGTACTATTGTTAGTACATCATCTGCCTACAGTGAAAGTTTGATCTGCACAATGGTTATAGCAATAGTTTTTGGAACAGATGAACAAACTATATAGTTTGTTCATGCAGTTCTATGATTTTATTTTTAGTCATTGTACTGATCTGTTTATTTTTCTACAGTTGTTTTGAATTTTTTTAACCATTGTACTGATCATTTCTTGCCGGTCTATCAGGCGGAGAGTGAAGCAATGTCGTGTACAAGGGATATCTGTTGATGTAAGCTCAAGAAAAACGAAGAATTGTGAGCTATAAAAAGATTGGAATTGATTGAACAGTGGGACTACTATACTGCCCCTTGCAGAGGGTCTGGTGTGAACAAAAACTCATCACTTCTTCCTATATAGTTGGTACCTACTACAAGTATTAACACTATAAAGAAGCATGCAGGTTAAGCCACGTCATCGATAACCAATAGCCGTCGGATCACGTGTATCTTTCTTTGTTGTTGTTTAGCTGGAATTCATTCATTCGTTCAATGGCCATGCAGGCTGTAAGTAAGCAAAATGCCATTGGTAATTAAACACATCAATGGATGACTCACTTGAGTGCTCCTAGTCATGCATGCATCCCCCATATTAAGCCACTTCTATGTCCCTTGGCCATCTACTACCCAAATGCCAACTTTATACTTTATAATTTTAGAATGTTTACTTTTGATATTTCAATTCTTTGATTCTGTTTGTAAGCACGTATTTACAAAGTTGTTAATCATTACCACAAAATCCCGCAGCAACGCGCGGGTATCAAACTAGTTGCATAGATCGTTCAAACAAGAATGCTTATACGTTACTCAGAACAACTCTCAAGCCATGTTTGAAGGAAGCAAATAAGAAAGAAATCTCCATTTCGGGGCCAGGGTAGGGTCCATTCTTGCCCACGGGGGTCCCCCGCCCCGGCCTTCCTATGGTTCCCCACAGATTATCTTCTGGCTAGCAGCTTGAGATTATATTTGAACATTATTGATGCGAGATATTTCTTTTCTTTTTGAATTTCAAATGCATTTGCGTGAACATGATGTGCTGTCATCATCAGATTTGGTAATTAGGACCTTACTATGAGATGTTGATACAAGATGCATAGTGAGCCATTCCCTGTTTGAACTTTGATTTGTTTTTATAATGTTTACCTGCTTTTCTTCTCATCAAAATTGTATCGGTGCTTAGCTTTCGTGGGACTAGCTGCTGAAATCTCATCATGATCGTTCTCTCCTGGGAAAATGCAAGTTGTTAGAGAAAGTCTGCCTTCATTTTGTTATTGGTCTAACTGACAGTGACGTGATTACGCTCGCCCAGAACTGCAGCAACCTTAAAAGCATCTCACTTCAGCTTAAGCCCGTCTCCTGTGAAGAACCTGAAGGTAGTATTTACAGGACGCCTTTGACGGATGAAAGCCTCAAGGCTCTAGCCCTTGGGTGCCGTATGCTACAGTAGCGGAGCCAGAAATTATATAAGGGCTAAGCTAGGCTCGACTAATGGAGTATTAGTTTTCTGAAAAATTTACAGGGTGAATCAACAAAGTTTAAGCAAGTTTTGGAGGCAGGACTCGGGCTCAAGCCCTAGCTGCCCCAGGCCTGCCTCCGCCCCCGAGCTAAATAGATCAAACTTGACCATTGGGCGGCATTAAGTCCTGCCCAAGATCTTGAATTGTTTTGACCCCCGTTTCGAAGTGGTTGAGTTGTTGCTAAGTGCACATCATTGATGGCTGCTGTTTTCATTTTTCATATCCCATGTAAACCTGCTTTTGATTGCTCATTTTAGCGTTGTTGGTCGTTCGTTTATATTAGCTTGTAACGATGAGCCTTGGATTATTTGTAAGTCATCTGAGGTGTGAAAACCATGGGAAACGTAAGCACAATGGTACACTGCAGTTAGTGATATATTTCTGGTCGCTTTCTCTTCTGTTTATCCTTTCCAAATCCATCAGACCCAGCTACTCATTGAATCAAATGTTATTCAAATTTTGCTACTTTGTAGTCAATTGGTGATGGATGGTAAAACATGAATGCTCAAATTCTGAATGTGCATGTGCAGATCATATTGATAGTCTGGAAAATTAGGCACCCTTCCCAATGTTTCTTCACTAATTTTCTTTCAGTATCAGCTTGAGATTACATGTTAAGTTTATAAATGTGTGATATTCGTGGAAGGGAGGATTTTGATTTCCCTGGTATCTTTGGTAATGGACATACAGGCATAATTGTGAAACAATAGTTTGGTTACTCCTAGGAGAGCCCTTTTTACTTAGTCTTGTCCCTCCAAAAAGATCGTACAGTCCAAAATTTGATCAATTTCACACCAGCTCGAGTGTCACATTTTTCACTTCACAACAGTTTTAGTATATATAGGCCGAGTTTAGTTCCAATCTTTTTCTTCAAACTTTCAACTTTCCATCACATCAAAACTTTCCTACACACGAACTTGCAACTTTTCCGTCGCATCGTTCTAATTATATCCAAACTTCCAATTTCGGCGTGAACTAAACACCCCCATAGTTTCACTTACACCAGGTGTTTTGAAATAAGTTTCAGTTTGCACTATAGATGGCCAAAAGGCCCGAGGCCCGACGGCCCGGCCCACGGCACGGCGTTTTGGCCCGGCCCAAGCACGGCACGGCCCGATCACCGGGCCATGCCTGGGCCTCTCCACTGGCACGTTGGGCCAGCCCGGCACGGCCGGGCCGGCACGGCACGATTGCCGGGCCGGCCCGACACGATGGGCCGCGCGCAGGCCAGGCCCGACACATAAACTATAAGGAGTAAAAATAGACATATTATATGCCACGGTCGAAAGAATAGGGATGTAAAATAGACTTACTTTAGCTATATATATGTCAGCCCAAAGAGGAGGGACGGAAAATAGACTTATTTTCACTACATATATGTCACAGCCCAAAGAGGAGGGATGGAAAATAGACTTATTTTCGCGATAAATATGTCACAGCCCAAAGAGGAGGGACGAAAAATAGACTTATTTAAAAAAAGGCACGATGGGCCACCCGCGCCTTCGAGCCGGCCCGGCACGGCCTGACAGTTGGTGGACCGTGCCTGGGCGGGAGGCGCAGCCCATGGGCCGGCACAGCCCGGCACGAAGTGCCGATCGGGCCGTGCCGGCCCGATGGCTGGTGGGCCGTGCCTGGGCCGGGCCGTGCCGGGCGGGCCTTTTGGCCATCTATAGTTTGCACAAGGTTGCATCATATAAATCAGAGGGGGAAAAATCTTGTAAAATATGAATGAATCTTATGTGGCCTTTTGAATCTACTTCCTCTGTTTCACAATGTAAAACTTTCTAGCATTACCCACATTCATTTAGATGTTAGTAAATTTAGACATATATATATGTCTAGATTCATTAACATTTAGATGCATGTGGACAATGTTATGATCTACTCCCTCCGTTTCACAATGTAAGACTTTCTAGCATTGCCCATATTCATTAAATGTTAATGAATCTAGATATATATATATATATGTGTTTAGATTCATTAACATATATATGTATGTGGGCAATGCTAGAAAGTCTCACATTGTGAAACGGAGGTAGTATTAAGATTTCATGAACTTTTGTGCTACTTTTTCTATATATTTAATGATATATCCCGGTGTTAAGTAAAACTTATATTAACTCATCCAGATGTAAAATAAAAATGTGCTAAACCTGGTGTGAGACGAAACAAGGTACTCCCTCCGTTTCAGGTTACAAGACTTTCTAGCATTGCCCACATTCATATAGATGTTAATGAATCTAGACATATATATGAATGTGGACAATGCTAGAAAGTCTTATAATATGAAACGGAGGTAGTATATGTTTTAGCCCGATCCAATATGCAATTTACTTTTATAAAGACCAACTAATTCCCTTTTTTTTAGTAAAATTGAAAAATAACAGAATTACTCCCTTTATTACTATTTTAGGGGAAATTTGTAAAAACCATCTCATAAGTCAATTGAAGTTTAAAATTCCACCCCATAAGTCATTTTATTGCAAATGCTCACCCTACCTTGTTTTGTTGCAAAATCCATCCCAGAGTGCACGTCCCTAATTGAATCAGCACGTTATCGCTGATGTAGAGCAACCACGAGATAAGCTAGCCGAGTCAATATTATCCAAGTGCTTACATTAGATTTATTCTTAATGTTTGGTCGAACTTTCTTGTGCATATAGCGAAACTTGGTGTGATAACATTTAAGTTGTCATGAGTAATTCTATTGGTCGAATCTCCAAAAACATGTCAAGGCTATACACTTAGCAATATTATTTTTGATAAATACCATATTGACGGCACACAATCTATAAAACACATGTTGATTAGATCAAGCATGTGCACACTAGGGTGGTTTTTGCAACAAAACTAGATAGGGGTGGGCATTTCCAACGAAATGACATATAAGGTGGAATCTCAAATTTTAAGTGACTTGTGGGGTGGTTTTTGCAATTTTCCCTTATTTTTTAGTGAAAAAAGAGGGGGAGAAAGAAATGCTGAACTAATTCCGGCCCAGAAGTGGCCCAAAATAACATATCCAGCCCAGGTCCAGCCCAATACTCTCCTTTGGTGCACACGAAGAACACCACACCACAGCGCGAAAGCTAGGGTTTGCTCGAGGCGCGGCGCGAGGGGAAGCTAGGTTTTAGCGTCGTCGCGTCCGTGGAGAGATAGAAGATGGCGGCGCGGGGCGACTGATCGCGCGCCTCTCTCCCTCTCTCTCTCTCCCCTCTTCAGGTTCCATCATCCATCGTCGTCACCGCCGCTCCGCTCTTCTCATCGATCTGCGCCGCCTCGAGGTAGGTAGCCCCCCACAAGCCTCTGATCGTTTCAAACCTTAGTGATTCTTTTTCTTGATTTTAGATGAAATTTCGGGGTGGTTTTGATAGGTTGTTTGTTCCCTCTTTGCATCATGCCGTTTCTGTTGGTTGAGCGATGATCGACGGAGGGTACCCGTACCCTAGGTGAACTTGTTGTTATTTCTGAATTTTTCTTTTCTCTGTTGCCGATGTCGAAAACTTGGGTCTCGAACTACTCAAATTGTAGAAATGCTAGAGGAAGACTTGTTAATGTAATTCGAAAAAAAAGAAAAGAAGAAGAAGAAGAAGTGTTCCCAACCCCTCTCCCTGGTATTCCACGCGCACGCTTTTCAAACTACTAAACAATGTGTTTTTTGCAAAAAGTTTATATACGAAAGTTGTTTAAAAAAATCAAATTGATCCATTTTTTTTTTAAAAAATAGTTAATACTTAATTAATCATGTGCTAATGAACTACTCCGTTTTCTGTGCGGGGAGATGGATTCCCAACCCCACATTACGAACACACCCTTAGTGACTTAGTGTACCTTGCACATGAGTTAGTGGACTGTGGACCTCAATGGTATACTCCCTCCATCCCATAAAAAATCAAACTAGTTTGTTTTTTAGGGACAGAAGGAGTATGTTTCTGTATTTGTATCTGTTTTGCACAGGGGTTAGTGGGCTTGTATTTCTAAAGCTGTCTTCAGCGTCGAGGGTTGGAAACCATTCCTCCACGGCACACAAACGGAGCGGAGGATTAGTGTAATATTAATTAAGTATTAGCTAATAAAATGAAAAAAAAGATTAATATGTTTTTTTTAAAAAATCTAAATTACTATTTAGCGGTTCGGGAAGCATGTCATAGAAGACGAGGGAGTAGGAGATGGGAAAAGGGAGTATAGAACACACCCTAATTCTTTAATATAGCTTGCTCAGCAATTGCATGTACTTATTGTTTCAAAAAAAAAGAGATGCATCTACTTGGGGTGCTAATTCGGTTATTCCTTTCTTAATTGCTACTTCCTAGTTGTCTGCCTTTCTTCTTATGCATTGTTGATTGAGTTGATTGGCTGTGAGTGGTGTTAACCTAGCTGGACTCGGTTCAACTAACAATGTTGTAAACCGAGCCTTGAATATATCGTGGACCATGTTGGAGCAGAAAATTTTGGTTCTTGGTAATGCAACTTGCAGAGGAGTCAGTAGACCTCGGTTGTTTTGTGCTGAGAGTGATTTTGGTGTGAATAGTTGGGTACTGTGGTAAATGCTTCCAAATTGAGACGCCAGTATACTAGCTTGTAGTCTAGTTTTATGCTGTTTCTTATAGGTTAACTGTTGTTTAATTTGCTCAAAGAACTGTAGAAAAATAAATACATTGCCAACCTTAGCTCGTCATGTTTGGAGAGGAACACTTGGAGACTTGGCTGTTCAACAGAAAAGGGTTTAGAAGTTCATTATATATATATATATATGCTTCTTAATGATTTTCACTACTGCTATTTGGTAACCTTCGTATAAATCGTTCTGATCATATTAATTTCACCCCAGCACTCAGATGCCTGTGGAACTTGGGGATTACCAATCTTGTCCACCCGTATTTCACAATGGAGGATCTTCCGGGTGCAGCACTTGCAGAGATCATGAAGAGGATTACAAGGACAAGTGATCTAAGTTCTCTTTCTCTTGTGTCGAAGCGGCTCTACACCATTGATGCGGAGCACAGGAGTACTATCCGTGTTGGTCGTGGCCTTTGGCCTGCTAAAGAAGCCTTGTTAACACTCTGTTCCCGATTTTCCAATCTGCGGAAAGTTGAGATCAATTACCATGATTCGACACGTGGCGATGGGAATCAGATCGACAACCAAGGCCTTCTTACGCTTTCAACTTGCTGTCCATTGCTGACTGATCTCATTTTAAGCTTCTGCTATTACATCGATGACTCTGGTCTAGCTTACCTAACTGATTGCAAGAAGTTAGTTTCCCTCAGGCTGAACTCTGCAAAAAATATAACATCAAGTGGGCTTCTCGTTGTGGCTATTGGTTGCAAGAATCTATCTGGTCTTCACCTCATCAATTGCAATAAAATCAGTGGTAACCCTGAATGGCTGAAGTACCTTGGCAGTGATGGATCATTGGAAGAACTTGTTGTAAAGAATTGTGGAGGAATCAGCCAGTACGACCTCCTATTGTTTGGTCCAGGATGGATGAAGCTCGAGAGGTTTGTGTTTGAGGTCAGTAATCTTTACAACATATTGAGACTTCGAGATCCCTCATTCGTGGCGAACTACCAGCGTAGCTATGATTTCTGCTGCGAGAGTTTGAAGGATTTGCGTTTGAGAGGGATTGCAACCGTGGAAGAAATAGGACTTCGTTCTCTTCTGGGAAAATGCAAATCATTACAGATACTTTGCCTTCATTTTGTTCTTGGTCTAACTGACAGTGACATGATCACACTCTCCCAGAACTGCAGCAACCTCAAAAGCATCTCTCTTCAGCTTGAGCCTGTTGTCGGTGTAGGACCTCAAGGTAGAGTTTTCAGGATGCCATTGACTGATGTAAGCCTCAAGGCTCTAGCCCTCGGGTGCCGTATGCTTCAGATTGTTGAGCTCGCAGTGTATTCCCGTCACACTTCTTATCCAGAAATTGGCTTCAGTCAAGAGGGCCTTGCGACGCTCTTCCAGTCTTGCCCAATTCGTGAACTTGTTCTGTGTGGTGCCAATATCTTCGATGATGAGGTGATGAAGGCCCTCTCATCTGCACAATTCCTGGAGACTCTCAAGCTTATGGATTGCAAACGGATAACTGATGCCGGGATGCGCTTGCTTGCCAATAGTTCATCTTTGGTTAACCTCACATTGCAGGATTGTCGCGGTTTTACCGATGATGGAGTCAGTGAGGTCGTACGTGCACGGAATTTGGATTCTCTGATTGTTCAAGGCTGTCGCGTTTCTTGGAAAGCTGTGAAGGGGGCTGCCAAATCTGTTCGCTATGATCGTAATTGCCCGGTCTATGGCCGTCTAAGTAGATCGAGCATGATATCCACTCTGGATTAGGTGCCCCTCAAGATTTTCAGTTGGGCTCTTTTAGATCCCCTGTTGAATTGGTTGAGTACTTGAGTTGTTGCCAGGTTCACATCATTGATTGTTGTCGGTTTCATTTTTCATATACCTGAATCTGCTTTGATTTGTTACTGTTGATGCTGATCTGTTGTAGCTTATTATGGTGAGCCTTGAATTTTCGTGAGCCATCTGTTCTGTGAAAAATCATGGTATTGGTCACTAGTATGGTACACTGCAGCTACTGATATATTTCTTGGTACTTTCATCTTTGTTTACCTTTCCAAATCCATCTATACAACTAGTTCTTTTGTTAGTGAGGTTACCCTGTTTGAATTCTGATTGTTTTTTAGAGTGTTCTAATTTGCATTTCCTCTCACAAAAATAGCATGAATACTTAGCTTTTCGTAGAATTATCAATCTGAACCACCTTTTTTTTCTGGAAAAAAATCTCTACTCTGTTCAACATTGTGGGCATATAAGCATATCGCATAGGAAATTATATCTTAACTATTTTAAAACTACTTTAAAAGCACAATCGTCTTCCTTCCTCTCTTTAAAAGAACCTTCCTCCCTACAAAAAAACCGCTTCCTCACCTTCCCAAATAAACCGGTCCAGAAAAAAACCCCAAAACCCAAATCACTGTGAAAAAACCAGCATATAAAGAAATTTAATCATATTTCTCTCTTCCAATCTCGTTATGATTCACGGGCATATATATGTAACTAACATCGAGAAAACTTCATTTTATGTGATTCCATCTATATATATATGCCTAAGCTTAAGTATTAGTAGGATTGCGGCTGCTGTGACTATTTTCACATATTTTAGCAGTTTTTGAAACTGCTCTCAGATTTAGAACTTATCCACGCCTTTTTGTTCAATTGGTTAAAGCATTTACCATGTTGAACTGCGGTCATACACACTGTTTGAAGACTATGAAAACCTTGTATGGTTAACCGGATAAGTTTGAGCGACTAAATATTATTTTTCTACAAACGAAGTGTCTTTTTTTTAATAATGCATAGATATTCAGCCTCTATATCCGCAAGGGGACATACACAGTCAAATAACATGACTGAAAATTTGACGAACTTGTGGATATCGAAGCATTGGCTACAAATTGTCATGTCTATGCTTGCTGACTACTACTCTCCGTTTCATATTATAAGACGTTTTGGTATATGTATTTCTTGTAATCTCTATTATATATGCAGTAATAAATAAAATTCGTCATCTTAAACATAATAAATACTCCCTCCATCTACTTTTGATAGTTATATTTCCAAATCTGAAAAATCTATTTTTGATAGGCATATTTCAATCCAACAACCTATCATCTTAATGTCTTTCTCGAATTTAATGCGTGATTCTCTATTCCTCCACACAAGATTGGCTACATGGACATCGAGAAATATAAATATTAATGAATCGCTTGTTCACGAGGAATGACTAGTAGCATGTTTAAATGGATGATAAGTAGAATCACTTATCGTTGGTCTGTGTGTCAAGATGAAATATGACTATCAAAAGTAGATAGAGGGAGTAATAAGTTGCTGTTCTTATGAATCGATTTGCTCCATCCCATCCCAAGAACCCAAATAGGGAGTAGTACTTGCTGAGGAAATTCACCATCCTTTGCTGCTCGATGCAAAAGCATTGGATCTTCTCTCAGCCTGTGAACGAGTACATCATCTCAGTCTATGAAGATCAACATGTCAATCATACACGCAAGTATATGAAGATCAACATGTCAACCATACACGCAAGTATATGACAAGAAGAAAGCAAGAAACCTGGCCAGCTGCATCGATTAGGGTCAAAATTACCAACTAGTGTTCACTGCATGAGTATGTAAACCTATTTGCACCTTTCAACACTGGGCTAGTATATATATCATGAGAAAAAGTGTTGCCGCTTTTTTTTTTTTTGACACGCCGCCAAACACAATTCCACGAATCACCTAAAACTTTGCGGTAGTACGGAGTCGTCAACTATCTTGACCTCGAGAAACCCTTTGATTAAGATGGATTTAGAGATCAAAAATGGGCTAGAGGAACCGATTTAGATAAATAGGGATAAACACTCATCTCGTGGACGGAACGGAATGTTTTCGGGACAAACCTACAAAGAGGATTCGCACTTTCGCAGCGAGGGCAGACGGCTTGCAACGCAAACCGACGAAGATGGATGGAACCTGGTAGATACGATATTGAAAGAATGATTTAATTGGCTATGGTGTTGGTTGTAGATTGTGTCTCAATTGAACTGGTCATAGCTCTTATAAAGAGACTGGTCTTGCCTTCTTCAGGACCTTCTCTACGTTCAATTAGGTGTAGAAACCAATTAGGACTCGAAAAATCTCAGCTCAAGCAAGAAAACCAGAGAACCGATAAAACTGGACTTGGAGTCGGACTCCGCCGATTTGACCGGCCACATGCTCAGCCTCACGTAGCAAACCGGGTCCTATCCAAATTTGGCCATATTTTCCCATTTTCGCTTCAGATGCTAAATTTGGGTGTTAACAAGAAAATACTCTGGTCGAACAAGTTCGATACAAATAATGAATTTTACCTGGCATTGAAATGGGACAAGTAGCTTTCTCCCCAGCCTCCAACAGCATAGAGTCAGTTGCCTTTCTGATTGCAGAACTGGTTCTGAATGTTCATCCAGCAGCAACTAATCCTTTTATCCCAAACCCTGTTCCATAGGTGAAACAGATACCCCGAGAGCCATACCTAATGGACAAAACAATGTGAAAATTATAGATTAAATCTATGATTTTTTTTTTTTGGGGGGGGGGGGGTCATGTACTCTGAGTACTCTCAATGAAGCCAGCAGCTTAGATTATACATTTGTCTACTTCAATTCTTCAACATAGCACATCTACTTGTACATCTGTACATATATTCAACATACCTGCCAATATTATTAACGTACAAAAAGAGAGATTTATTTATATGACCTTCAACATAGCAAAGCATTCACAAGAATGGGCAACATTTGGACGGGTTACTGCATCTAACGGATAGTCAAGAACAATATCATGAAAGATCTCAGCAGGATTGAAAAGCTGATCAATAGTTCAGAAATGTGTCAATATTGCTGAAACATATATGGTTACTACCAAGAGAAATTTTGTAGTACTTAAGGATCACTCTGTTATATTTTGTAGTACTCTGTTCCTAACTTTTAATTTGATGTTATCTTCAAATTGCCACATGCAAGGATTGAAGAATGTTCTTGAGAATTTAAGAGTACAAAGTTTTGTCAACTCTGTGTATAATGAATTTGAATATACAATTTTTCTCAATAATTTTTGGTGATATTTATTAATCGGTGTGCACGGTCAACTCAAGTCGGTCGTTATAGATCCATGCATTTGGTTCTCGAACTTGGTCATCTTAACAATCTAAACACGTTAAGAGAAGGAAAGCATGTGTGATGTGATGGTGTAATCCTAGGTATTACGCACACATGACTGCGCTTTCAATACAAATTAGTAGGGCAGTGATATGTTATTGGTCTCCGTCTTTTATGCATACATTAGAGATCCACTCGTGGTTACGTGAGTGTAGTGTTCGTGCGTGCTGGTGTGTTTTCCCTGTAATCTGAAAAAAAATACACTAGGAGCATAAAATATGGTGGGCTAGTGTCAAGCTTTATGCAGTGGTATATTTTTTCTTTTTCCTGGTTATGACCTTCACGGGATGTAATTTTGTTTTTTTTTTCTTGCTATATCAATAGAACTTCGCACCTCGCACCGTCTCGTGCGAGTAGTTAAAAAAATGCTTTATGTAGTTGTGGCTCATGATTAGCCATTAAGATCCAGACATATCTCCCTTTGCTTAGCATAAGGGCACCCGCAATGGTTATCTATAGACTCTCTATAAGAGATCCATGTCAGCATATTTTCCTACTTGGAAGAGATTAAATGAAGAGAGAGAGAGCAAAGCTATCTACTAACCTGGAGACAGTCTATAGAGAAAAACGAGGCAATATATTAGAGAGCTATAGATACCCATGTAGACAAACCATTAAAGTGGTTTACTATTAATATAGTCTATTGCTGAGATGTACATGTTTTATAGATAGCACATTACTTTACCATTGCGGGTGCTCTAAGGAGGTCTAGATCTATAGATTTGGTTGAACTTAGGCTGTTTTTGAGAAAGGGGAGATTGAGAAGATACGCAAAACGAGGTAGGCTATTAGTGCATGATTAATTGAGTATTAATTATTTCAAATTTCAAAAATAGACTAATATGATTTTTTAAAACAACTTTCTTATAGAATTTTTTTTGCAAAAAACGCATCGTTTAGTTGTTTGGAAAGCGTGCGCGGGGAAAACGATGTGCATTCTATCTCCAATCTCCCGGAACGAACGCTGCCTTAGGCTGCGTTCGTTTGGAGAATAAAGGGAGTGAGTTTGTTTCGTATTCCGCGCGCACGCTTCCTGAACTACTAAACCTTTCGTTTTTTGCAAAAATTTTCTATAGGAAAGTTACTTTAAAAAATCATATTAATCCATTTTTGAAGTTTAAAATAGTTAATACTCAATTAATCACACGCTAAGGGCTCACCTCGTTTTACGTATCTTCCCAATCTTCTCTATCTCATTCTCCTCAAACATAGCCTTAGTCATCCTAACAATCGAAATACACTAAAAGTAGGTGAAGCACATATAGTATGGTGATAAAACGTGGGTGCATGACTCTATCCATCGAGATTTAAATCCTTATGTCCACAGTTAGTGTGTGCGCTCTCAATAGAATTTTAGTAAGAACAGGGATATGCTACCGGTCTCTGTCTTTTTAGCGTGTATTAGACGGCTCACTCATGAGTGTGAGTGTGGCATGCGTGCATGTGTAATAGTAAAAAAGAAAATAAAATACGCTGGGGAGTAGGAAAAAAATGGGCCAGTGTCAAGCCCAGATGCGGTGGTGGCCCATCATTAGCCCATCCAGCCCAATTACTCTTGCTGTCCCCCTGGCCCCTCCATCTCCATGGCACAAAACCTCCGCCTCTCCATGGCTTCCCGGATCAATCCCCTTCTTCCTCCCGAGGCGAGGGTTTTGGCGAGGAGATCGAGCAGAGGATCTCTCTAGCCTCCCGCTCCGCCCAATCCACCGTAGCCGCGGCCCATTTCGTTGTCCGTCCAGCCGCGCGCCGCCGTGCCTTTTTCTTGGTTGCTGCGGTTCCAAGAAACCCCCGCCATGGCCTCCGATGGTAGTTTCTTCCGATACGGTGGTTAGTCAGTGCCCTTCTTGCGTGTGCGGTTCTTGGAATTTCTTGTTTTCTTTGTCTCTCCTAGCGATTGTTTGTTGGAGGGATAATTTTTTGCTTCTTGTCAATGGCGGTCGCCGGATGGATCAGTGGCTCGTTCGCTCCGTGTTTCTTGTAGGTTCGGTGGTTGCAGATGTCTTAAGGTGCAATTCTTGTTCGGTTTTGTTAATGATAGTTAGTTCTTGGTCGGAGAGGCAGCAATCTGTAGATGAATAATTAGGTTGCCACTCAATCGACACAGGAAAATGTTGCGGAAGTTCATGACCATATATATATGCTTCTTGATGAGTTTCTCTACTGTCGATGGCGGATAATTCTGCAGCTCCTTGTTAATGGAGGTTGCTGGATCGGTGGATATGACCATTTTATGCTTCTTGAATGTTCAGGTTGCAGATATCTAGGTTTAATTCATGTTCGATTTAGTTGATACTAGTTAGTTTTTGCTCGGAGAGGCAGCAGTCTGTAGACAAATAGTCAGGTCTCCACCTTAATTAATATTTCAGTTGACATAAAAATATTGGGAAGTTCATGACCGTATATATGCTTCTTGAAGAATGTCTTGTCTATACTGTATTTCGATCACCTTTGATATGCATCCTTCTGATCCGATTAATTTCGGTCCAGAGCGCCAGATAGCAGCTAAACCTGAAGATTGCCCAGCAATGTCATCAATGTTGTCATTGGAGGATCTCCCGGATGCATTGCTCGCAGAGATTGTAAAGAGGATTACCAACACAAGTGACCTGAAGTCCATTTCCCTTGTGTCAAAGCGTCTGTACACTATCGAGGCGGAGCAAAGAAGTTCTATCCGTGTTGGCTCTGACCTTTGTCCAGCGATAGATGCCTTGTCAGCACTCTGTTCCCGATTCCCCAATTTGTTGGAAGTAGAGATGGACTACTCTGGTTGGAAATTTCACTGGAATCTGCTAGAAAAACATATTTTCTCATTGCACTTCCCTGTCCTGCGTGATCTCACCTTATACATTGATGATATTCGTATGGGTTGTCTAGCTTCTTGCAAAAATTTGATGTCCCTCAGGTTGAACTCTGTATCAGCGATAGGCTCATGTGGACTTCTCTCGGTGGCTGTTGGTTGCAAGAATTTAACTTCTCTCCACATTATTAAGTGCAACCATATTGTTGGCAGTGATAAGTGGCTGGAGTACATTGGCAGTGCTGGGTCACTGGAAGAACTTGTAGTGAAGAACTGCAAGAGAATCAGCCAGTATGATCTCCTAAAATTTGGCCCTGGATGGATGAAGCTCAAGAAGTTCGAGTTCAAGTTCAAGAGAAGTTTCAACACATATGAACCTCGTGACCCCTGTTATGTGGATAACTATCAGTATGGATATGATTTCTGCTGTGAAAGTTTGAGGGATGTCACTTTGGCTACGATTGTAACTAAACCAGAGATAGGACTTCGCTGTCTCCTGACAAAGTGCAAAGCATTAGAGAGACTCTGCCTTCACTATGTAATTGGCATAAGTGATCATGACATCATTACAATCTCCCAGAACTGCAGCAACCTTAGAAGCATCTCACTTTCTCAAGAGATGCTGCTCTGTGAAATACCTGGAGGCACAGGCGTAATGGCTAGGACACCACTGACTGATGACAGCCTCAATGCTCTAGCCCTGAGATCTCATATGCTTGAAGCTGTTGAGCTTATGTTTTATGGTTGTGCTCCTGATTGGCCATCTGAGATAGCCTTCACACAGGATGGCCTTGTGACACTCCTCCAGTCCTGTCCGATTCGTCATCTCGTGCTACGTGGTGCTAACTTCTTTGATGATGAAGGGATGGAGGCTCTCTCATGTGCACAATTCCTGGAGACACTGGAGCTTATGCAATGTGTTGCGGTAACTGATGTCGGGATGCGCTTTCTTGCACAAAGCCCATGTTTGAAGAATCTCACGCTGCAGATGTGTTACGAGGTTACTGATGATGGAGTGTGTGAGGTGGCTCATGCACGGGATTTGGAGTCTCTCACTGTTGAAAGCTGTAATCAGATTTCTGTAGAAGCTTTGCATGGGGCCGCCAAATCCGTTCACTACAAAGTTGATTGCCCAAGCTACTACGATCGATATAAAGATTAGGTCATTGCTGACTGTACATCATTTGTAGTTGCTTTTTCAGTTTTACCTTTCCACCATCTTTCTGTACTTGCTGTTGCCACGTCCTTATACCGCTTATTGTTCTCAATTAAACCAGTGTTTAATGGTTATCTTTTGATTTATGCAGGTACTACGTGTGATGAGTGAAAACTGGGATCATTTACTGCAACTGTGCTGTATACCATATTATATGATCTTGCCAATAACAATCTCAATTTGGCCTGTAAGCAGTACTACTGTTTAGCTTTGGGAGTGTCTGCAACTATCAACTCTTTTGTCGACGAAGCGCTACAGAAAGGTGGAAGTGGAACTACTGCCAATCGTCTCAGACTTTCAACATTTTCCTTTTGTGTATGCCACCTTCATTGTTATGGCTTACAAGAAACGTTTCAGGATATAATTGTGCCTACATCTTTAACAGACGATTATATGTTTCTATCACGTTTTGTTTCTGTGCCTACTCTAACCTCTGTGAACTGATCTTTTCGCTTCCTACAAAACTGGTCCGAAAGGCATTGGATCATTGGGTGTAGTCAACAATGTACACTGCATTACCTGCTTATAGTACAATATAAGATGTTTATTCATATGGTTTCTTCGTATGAAAAGCTGGTCTGTTATTGTTAAATTATGATTTCATGAAATATGTAGTCTTGAGATTTACAGGCAGTGTTTCAATTTCAGGTCGAAATTTCTGAAATTTTGGGTTTACAGTCGATCCTGGTTTCTCTCGTTGAATTTTTTTTTCTGAATTAGCTAAAGTTTGCTAAAATTTAGCCAAAATCCTCTATAGTTTCAATTGAAACTTCTGAAATTTCGGTCTCGCCCGGAATAATTATGCATCCCAGAACATTGAATCTTTCAGGTATAACTGGAGTAAGTTTTCAGGACATGCCTGCGTAACTTGCTACCTGTGAAATTGGAGACAAAACTCCATAACTCCGATGCATAATTCTTATCAGTATCTGCAAATTCTTTGCATTTTAACAGGTTATTAGGCGTGGTCTTTTTCTTGCACGCGTATGTCAGTGGCTAACTCCATACTACTATTCATTAAATCTTGAAAAATTTCAAGTTGTAATTTGCTTTCCACAGGCATATGTACCATTTTAGCTGGAACCTGGATGAAGATTGGATGGTTGGAGCTGATCATATTTCAAGGGCGGCCAGTTCTAGAGACATCAATTTAGTGAACATTTTATTATTATTGTTGTTTGATCGGGTGAACGTTTCATTTGAAGCATCACTTTGTTGTTAACTTGTGAGCATCCTCCTCATTGGCAAAACCCTCCTTATAGAGTTGTGGAGAGAAAACTGGGACATCGCTGCTCTGTTTTGGCGCCGGAAAACACAAAGATTGTTCATGTTCCCTTCCTCCAAAAAGAAATCTTGCCCTCTCCTTGTCACCTCTTCACAGCCAAAAACTTCGTATGCAACAAGACATGCTACAAACTTCCAACTTTGTTGCCAATCGAGATTGATCATTTTCTGCTAGTGAGGCTGAGTTTAGGGTGTGTTTAGTTCCCGCTAAAATTGAAAGTTTGATTGAAATTGGAACGATGTAACGGAGAAGTTGGAAGTTTATGTGTATAGGAAAGTTTTGATGTGATGGAAAAGTTGAAAACTAAACCAGGCCTTAGTTCTAAAATTTTTTCTTCAAACTTCCAACTTTTCCATCACATCGAAATTTTTCTACACACACAAACTTCCAACCTTTTGTCACATCATTCCAATTTCAACCAAACTTTCAATTTTGGCGTGAACTAAACACACTCTGAGATTGAAGAAAAAACTGACGCATTTGTGAGCATTTATTTCAGGGCACTTATTTTAGCTAGGGGAATTTATTTCAGGGCATTGCTTTTGTTCTTGTCAGTTAGATCCTATGCACAAATCACAATATCTTTTGATTTTGATTTATGATATGGCTTGAAAACTTCATCATACTTTGCCGTGAATGATGCTAGTTGAAACTCATGAATTGCCTGATGGAATGCATTGCTTTGTTTGCTGCATGGCCAAATCGAATACATGCATTGCTATGTTCATTGCAATTGTAATAAAGTTCCAAATCCCAGGCAGAAAGCATGCTGAGTTGTTGCTGATTGTTGCATCCATTATGCGAAGCCCAAGGCGGCAGTAGGAATTAACCCATGGATGGCAGCGACGCGTACCGGCGAGAATTTAGCATGGTGCCTCAACATTTTTACCACCTAATGCACATACCTCTATACTACTCCCTCCGTGTTTTAACGTATGACGCCGTTGACTTTTCGACAAACGTTTGACTATTCGTCTTATTCAAAAATTTTATGCAAATATGAAAATATTTATGTCATGCTTAAAGAATATTTGATAATGAATCAAGTCACGATAAAATAAATGATAATTACATAAATTTTTTGAATAAGATGAATGGTCAAACATTGGACAAAAAGTCAACAGCGTCATACATTAAAATACGGAGGGAGTACCATATATTATTAGGACGGTTAATTAGTCTATTTAGTACTCCCTCCATCTATTTTTGATAGTCATATTTTCAAATCTGAAAAATTTATTTTTGATAGGCATATTTCAATCTAACAACATATCCTCTTAATGACTTTCTCGGATTTAATGCGTGACTCTCCATTCTTCCACACAAGATTGGCTACATGGGCATCGAGAAATGTAAATATTAATGAATCGCTTGTTTATAAGGAATGACTAGTAGTATGTTTTAATAGATGATAAGTAGAATTACTTATCCTTGGTTTATGTGCCAAGATGAAATATGACAATCAAAAGTAGATGGAGGGAGTATATTAGTAGTCCTAATGATATACTTCGTATTATAGAGTGCATGTAGATTGGGTGGTAAAAAAGTCGAGCCACGTCAATTTGATGGTAAATTCGCTGCTTCATCAAACTTTGCAGGTACACGTGCTGCCAGTTGCTGGGCTTTCATGGGCTGTGATGGGCTGGTTTCCGTGGGCTGTTGAGTGGGTGTGCGCACGAGCCGTTGGATCGGCTTGGACGATGGATATTACACTTGACTGCACGCTGGTATCTGAGGATCCTACTCCCCCAGTCCCCCGCGAGCGAGCAGAGGCGGCGCCGTCGCTCGTCCTCCGCCACCGCCGCCGGCGCCGATACCCATCCATCCCGCGCCGCGAGCGAGTGCTTCCGCCGCATCCATCCTGGTTAGCACACCCTCTTTCCCATCTCTCTCTCTCTACTCACGCACCTACCGAATTCGCGTTAACCCTAGCTTCTGTTCTAGAAATTTTGCCTTAACCTTAGTACTAATTTCTTCCCAAAAAGTTTTGGGGTGTCCCATGTTAGATCCGTCCATGAATTAAGCTGCCTGTCGAACCGGTTATTCTCTGGTATAACTCCTGTCAATGTACTCTGCCTCAGTTCTTGATTGGGAAACCTTTCCTTGCTAGTTGCTACCTAATTTTCAGTTTTTCATCATTGTACTTCAGCTTGTGACTTACTGGATTAATCAGTTGGGATGGAGTATATGTTGGATGAACTCGTATAAATTGGTAGTATGCAAATTTTGGAGACTCATAATTGTGAGAGTTATCTAGCTTTATTTGTTGCCGTTCACTTGTTTCTCTAGTCAAAGATGCTTGTCTTGAAGTTGATGATGTTAGCCTTTTTAAGATTCAATCAATGATGCTAAAGTATTTATTCAATATACTAATTGCAATTAGGGTTGTTCGCCCATTTACAACTGGTGTAAACGAGCTTAGCTTAGCTGTCGCGTGCTTGCTGAAAATGAATACAGCCAGTTGTTCGGTCAAAACCTCCGATGAACAGCCCTTATTGCAACATAGTTGTATCTGTCATAAGATTATCTTCTCTATTTTTGTTATGCCGTGGGCTTATTGACTGAGGTTGTAATCGTGCAAAACAGGAGGACAGGGTACTGGGTGTGGGCAGGCAGGCACTGAAACTGGACTACACTCTAGCTTCTTAGTGATTACCTCTAGATCAGCTCAGCAAATAGATGCTATTAACCACTTTGTTTACAACTTTACATGCATGATAATCGTTTTTGTATCCTGAACATGAGAATTTGAAATTTGTAGTAGGTGTCAATTACTTCACCAAGTAAAGTAGCTGGAAACATATACTAGTAGCCATGCGGGAGTCTGGTCTTCCAAATCAATCAAACAATCTGTGACTGGGTATCATATTGCACATTAATATGTATGCTAAAGGTCCTATGTTTAAACTGTTACTAGAAGTGCTTATATTTGTTTGCCTTCCTGCTGCTCTTGTACTATATTCTAGATTCAAATGTACAACATCTTATTGCTCATGTAAACATTAAATACTAATTGTAACTGTCTAAATTTCTTCAGAGTTTTTAGTGCTTACTAAATTTCTTCAGATTTTCCGTTTGCTGTCTAAAACTCTTAAAAGCATCATGTTTTCATGAGAAAGCTAACGTTTACAGTCTCCTGGTGTGAAGGGCATTTGCAATCAGTGACAAAAGTTCCTCAGCTGTGGAGCCATGGCCGCCAAGATACGCATAGTGATGAAATCTTTTATGAGCCAAGCTAACAAAGTTGAAGGGGTTATTCCATACGCGCAGAAGGTTGGATTGCCTGAATCACGATCCTTGTATACCGTGCTACGATCGCCTCACATAGACAAGAAGTCGAGGGAGCAGTTCTCGATGCATGTCAAGAAACAATTTCTGGTACAGAAGGCGGAGACGCACGAGCTGCAGAAGAAGCTGTTCTGGTTGAAGCGCCTGCGCCTGCTTGGTGCTCAGTATGAACTCCAGATCAGTTTCAAGACCCGTTTGGACAAGAAGCTGCTCCAAGCTGCTTTGTCGTCAGGTTGCTAGAGCACTTCACTTACCACCATTCACCCTTGAACAAGACTGCTTTTGCTTCTATGATGTCTTCATGATGAGATTGTCAAACAGTACTTGCATCCATTAAGCATTTCATATGATGAAACTACACCATTTGGAAGAGTTTGAAGGAATGTAGTAGTAATCCATCCAAAACGTTCAGATGCTCTGAATTATGAAGATGTGGCATGATATGAAACAGATATCCTTCCGTTTCCGGGCTTCTCTTTGGTTTTGTTCCGAATGCCGTTTAACAAGTCATGACATTCCTATACTTTGCTCCCTGTGTTAAGATGTTTTAGGGTTGTCTGTAAGTCAAACTTTTTCAAGTTTGCTTAAATTTATAGAAAAAAGATTTTTACACAAAATAATTATACCAGGAAAATATATTCCATGGTAGATCTAATGTAACCAATTTGGTGTTATAGATGTTACTACATTTTTCTATAAATTTGATTAAATTTAAAGAAGTTTGATTTAGAGCAAAACCTAAATATCTTGCAAAGTATCTTTCTTCGTTTGTTCTTGATTCTAATAATGCACATGAATCTATGAGAAAAACCGGGTACAGTGGATGGAAATGGAGATGAGCTGTCAATTTGTATTTTATATGGAAATAAGCCGCTTTAGACCCCCTTTGATTCAAAGGAAATTCATAGGAATTTTAAAGGATTTCATTCCTATAGGAATTTTTCCTATATAGCCCTTTGAATCAAAGGAATGAATACTATGGAAATTTAGCATGAGGTGGAATCTCATGTTAAGAATCCTTTGAGTCTTTTATCTCTCCTCAAATTCCTGTGTTTTTCCTACGGCTCAATCAAACGGTCATTTCTATGTTTTTCCTGTGTTTTGTAATCCTCTGTTTTACACTTGTATTCCTGTGAGAATCCTATGTTTTTCCTATTCCTCCGTTTTTTCATTCTTGTGATTCAAAGGGAGCCTTAGCTTGAGTTGGGCACTCCACTTTCTCGACATACACTTCCTTATTTTTCGCATGCATATGCCTCCTAAATTGTTCAATGAAACTTTTTTTTTTCACAAAAAGAATTATATATCAAAGTTACTTTGAAAATATTAATCTATTTTTCAAAATATTTTAACTAATACTTAATTTATCATGTGCTAATTTTAATCATGCGCTAGTGAGTAACTTTTTTTTGTCATAGAGAGAGAGATGGTTCTGAATCATCACTGTAGAACAAAGCCTAAAGTAGTCTATCACATTGTTGGTCAAGAGTTATTATTATTTTCTAAATCATTTGAATTTGAATTTTTTAAAAAATAAACTCTTCCAAAACTTGTTTTCATATATGATGTTTGGGATAATTGCATCTATATCCCCGCTTTTAATCCCAACTGTTGTTTTACCCTTACTTTTTATGGTTTGAAATTTTACCCTCACTACGAACCAACCGTTTGCCCCCACTTGTAACGCCCACTTGGTGGGTCCCACATTTATGTGTTAAAGAAACACAAATGGAAATTAAAAAGAGTATTATGGAATATAATTTACCATTCTACCCCTGAATGAATGGATAGGGATGAAATCCCTCTCTTCCCCACTGAGTGTGGCTGTGCCTGTGGACACCCGAAACCCTAGACCTATAGACGGCGGCAGCAGTTCGGGCATGTGCGCGGCGGCAGCGAGCGTGGGACGGCGCTCCGGCGAGTCTCCGGTGGGGCGGCGGTTGTGGGGCTTCCCACGGTGGCCGCTCCTAGGCGCGGCGAGTGGTGGCCAAGCGCAATGAGGTAGGGCGCGATGAAGGCAGGCGTCAGGCGACGACCATGGGGCGTGACGAGGCAAGCGATGGCTGCAGGCAGGCGGAATGGAGGAAGGTGAGGGGCGGGAGGAAATGCTTAAGTGGAGGAAATCCTATCAATGGAGCAAATTTTCATGGAAGAGGTTAACAAGTGAATTGATTCTTGTCATTGTGGGAGGCCTCAGTCTACCGGACGAGGGGGGCCAGCACGGATGCGGGGCAGCTTGCACCGGACAAGGAGCGACATGGGCTGGGCCAAAGAAAAGGAAGGGAGAGTGGAGTGGGTGGAGAAGAGGACTTATTTTTGCAACAAAAAACCCACATATTTTGGAAACTCTCTATTAAGGGAATTTGGTTTATTTTTTGTTCCATAAAAAATGTTTCACCTAATGAAACATTCCATTACAATAAAAAAAAAACCACTGTAACATACCCGAATTCTAGGATTAAGGAATTTCCATCAAAACTAGTTGAAGGGAAAGTTCTTCAATTTTGTAAACCAAAAAGTTTCATATTTAAACCTAGGTGAAGTTGATTTAACTCTTGCATGAATAAAATTTGAGAACAAATTAAAACTTTTTCATCTTTAACCTAGGACAAAAATATAAACCCAAGTGAAAGCATGCATTACTCGCATAAATCATATTTTGACTTGAGTCCTTCATGTGCATTTGAATCTTTGATTTGCATTTCATAATAGGTCTCATGAATATTAACTAAGATCTAAATAAACAACTAAACCATTAGGGCGTAGTGATAGCTAGAGGAAGTTAAAATAGAAACCATACACCTTAAAATATATCAACATGGCTAATGTCAAACCTCACAAAACTAATTTGGACATCCATCTGAAGACTTGTCATGAACATGAAAGTGAACAAATAAATTATATCATATAGGGTATATTCTATCTTAATCATCTCTATAAGCATTCTCTTAATTTAATACTAAAGTAAACTTATGCATTAAATAGGTAAGGAGCTTATGACATGTGTAAGGTAAACTGTAATTCTAACATATCAATATCACCTCAGGTTAATGAGAGTCCAAATATAACTTTTATAAACATTTAGATGCATTTAGGAAAGGGAAGCACATATAAGACATAAGTCTTGCTAATTATCTAAAATAATTCGTGCAAGATAAAATCATGGGAAAATTCATGTAGGCTCTACTCGACACATACAACTCACTGTAATTTTGGTATAATTTAATAACTAAATTTGGTACCTCAAATAAATCAGTCAAACTAATAAAAACTAGATTAACTGTAGTTCTTAATCGGCTAAAATCATACTTTGTCTAAAAGTGCATTTAACTGCATAAAAGTGTATAAGTAAAATAATTTATTCAAATACTAGGTCATTTATCATGAATAAAAATAATTTTTCCAGAATTTATCTTCTCTGTTTAGGTCTCCTAAAAATTCGAACTAATTTCCAAAGAACCTATATTCCTCTAATTTCTGTGAGTAATCTATCCATAAATTTTAAGTGCAACCAAAGAAAATGGAATCTAGGTATCTTCATCTACTTTCAAAAAAATCCACACCAAATTATTCTACCCACAAATTAAATAATTGAATTACTAAAGTGGGAGAGAGAAATAATCCTGAAAATCATTCAAACCTTTTGTTCACCCACGTTTCTGCCCAACCCTCTCACCCTAGCTTAGTTTGCCATGACCTGGACCCACTTGGCAGCCACTCTGGCTCATCCTCACCCTGTGCAAATCTTCCAGCCAACCAGAGACAGCCGAGAGAGAGAGATTGGCGCCGGCTGTGTACGACGCGTGGGCTCGACGTGGCAGCGCCGAACCGAGGCTTCACCTCCACCCAGCTGCGTCGCCACTCTTCACCCACCATCCCAGTGCCGATCCAACCGAGGGAGGAAGCTCCAGCTCTCCCTCTCCACCTCTCTTTTGTCGCCGGCCGCCAAGAAGAGGGACATCGCCAACCATCGTCGAGCTCTCTCCATCTCTAACTCATACTCGTTCCATTCTCATCTCACCATGCCGAACAACTTTAGTTTTGATCCCATTCCATTTCATCTTCTACAGCAACGGGAACGCCGCCATGTCATGGTCGCTCTAGAGCGTGCTCTGTGCACCGCCGCAGCGACATCATCGCCGTTCCCGCTTATCTGGACCAAGCCGGGCCAAGCTGTCGCGCCAGCGTTTTCGCCTTGACCTCCTCTCCATTTCCCGTCAAGAATCTCGAAGGATGGTGCTACGAGTGCGGAGATCGGCTACCGTCTTCTTCACCTCCGGTTGCCGTCGCCATTGTCGATTCCGCCTCCTCCGGTGAGCCATTGTCCGATTCTTCGCGTATACACCATCCCTGGGACCTCACTAACCCAATGAAAACACATGCATGTCAATTCGATGATTGGATCGAGCCGTTGCCGTCTTCCCGGAGCTCTACACCGTCGCCGGACCATCTTCTTCACCGCTGCCGCTGTCCAGACTTTCCCGCGCCTCATTCAAGGTTCGGTGAGCACCCTTGAGCCATAGGATTGCATTCATGCATTTCATTCACTTAGAATCGAGCACGAACTCAACATGCAGTAGCAGCCTAAGCACAGCCGCCGCTCGGACTCGCCGCCGGCGTTACTCCGATGTCCACTGACCGAGAAAAGTAGAGGAATGGAATCGAAATAGCAAGATCTTCATTTTGTCTTTTGGTCGCACCCTCAAACGAGCCACCGTTTGCCGCTGGCAAGCTTGAGATCGAGCTCAGCCATGGCTTGATCTGCTTCAGCTCGAACCAGGGACCTCCTCACAAGAATTTAGGTTAATATAGGGTCCTTTCTGCAAAAGATCAAGACACACAGAACAGTCATAGGACTGCGGGTTGATTTCCTGAAACTCTAGGGGCCTTCTTGCATATTGGCCTGGGACTGACAATCCACCCCTAGGAACAAAATCTGAAATTATAAAAGAACAGTAACTAAAACTTGTAAAATCCATATAAAATTAAATCTAGCTCATTTTAAGATGATTCAAATTTCTGTGAACTCATCAAATTGGGAAATTTGATGCTATGGAATAAAAACTTGAATTCACAGTACAAATTTAGCCTCTAAAATTTATCCAAATTAAATCACACATAAAGCATGCACAAACTTATAAAATGCATACAAAATTCATTTCAAATAATTTCAGAGCAAACTTAGTTTCTACAGATCCACCAACATGTTCTCTAAAAAAAAGTAAAATAAAACATCTACACATTTTGCATCAAATGCCTCTAAAACTATTATCTTTAAAAATAACTAGTTTTATATAAGCTGAACTTTAGAAGTTCATATAAAATTCATCTTAGATCCTTTTTTAGTAAACCCAAGTTCTGTAGAATCACCAAAACATATACTTCCAAATTATAAAATAAAATTATATACTTACTGTATGATAAAAGCCTCTAAATGCTTATGTAAGTAATAACCAACATAGAGCAACCTTAAATTGTAAAATTTGTAGAAATTTCATCTTTAGTCTAAATGAAGTGAACCAAATATCTATAGAACCAGCAAACAGTGGACTTCAACATAGTAGAATAAAATATGGAACCTTCTGTACAGGTTATAGCTCTAAACTTTAAATTTATAGGAGGTACTAATCACATAGTATCGATTGAGCAATATGTATATATATAAATGTATATAGAAATACACTCTAGCTATAATGAAACCCAAATAAAACTTGTTAGACCAGTGAATGCATAGTTCCATCCCCTTCCACCAAAACTTAGCAAACTTAACTCATATAACAATTTCTAGGTTGATGTGTTAAGTAACTAACATAGAACATCCCTAATTATAAAATGTGTAGTAAAATAATATAAACTCTAAAATTATGAACTAAGATTAGATTAGTTAACTAAAATACTCATTTTATACATCACTAGCTAGATGAGGCAAGTTCTGGACCTAAACCTCTAAAGCCATGAACCTATATAACACTATACACCTGTAACACGTTATAACTTGTAAAATACATAAAGAATTCATATTAACTCCAAAAATTATGAAACCAAATGTGTTAGTCTTAGAAAACACATATGTTCACTCAGCAAACATAAACTTAATAAAAATCACCTTACAACAGCATTTCACAATAGTACCTAAATAAATCCTATACTATAACAATGAAACTTGTAAAATTCATAACTCCTAAATAAAAAGAGATAAAATAGAAATTCTTCCACCTAAATTCATTTTAGACCAGTACCTATTCACTGTGCACAAATAATCCATTTTAGAGCATTTTGGATTTTACGCATATTTCGGTGTTTAATTGCATAACGTGTACTTTGTAGAGACGATTGCTTAAACGGTGAAGAAGTGATTTAGGTGCTGACATTTTCCTGATTCAAGGCAAGTCCCACCTCCCTCTCTTTGATCACTTTGAACCGTTTTGGAGGTTATTGAAAATATTTGCAAATCTTGCATGTCGATTGTACACTAATAAATTAAAATTTTGTTAAACTTGTTAGATAAACTCCTATTATTTGCATTATCACCTTAACTCCACATATATCCATATTCCTCATTCCTAACCTTAGGAACAATATGACTATACCACTTTATATATGAGTTTTGGTGACACTAGGTTACTATAAAGCTTAGCCATGCTTAGAATGGTCTTCCTAGTCATTATGGGCTCATTACAAACATGAAGATTGATTTTTAAATAATCTGGACAGAACTTTAATACTTGTGATTTTAATAAATAAAATGATGGAAAACATGGATTTTAGGTTTGGGCCTCAAGTGGTGCACATATGGTGATTAGTTGTGTACCGATTGGGGGAGAGTGTGCCCAAACCGACCTAAGGACTTCACTCAATGCCAGTTCATTTCGTATACAGTACAACCACATGTGCTAGTATGGGATAGCCCAAGCTTAGTAAATTATTTATGGTTTAGCCTTACATTCTGGTAGGCCGGTGTGTATGAGTTCGGATAACTCAGAGGAACTTCCTATTTACCCCGACGTGGTAGTTTAGGTGACTAAGTCTGTCCAATATAACGGTATTGTGCCACGTGGGTGGGTTCCCGTTGTGTCCGCCACCACGGCGTTAAGTTTAAGGTGTGGGCCCACCACTTAACGGTTATAGGTTATATAACGTGTATGGCTTAGGATGGAGTAACATGTATCGTGCTGGTGTAAGGCTAAATCATGAATTTTGGTAAAGCTTTGTTGCGGGTAATAAATCGGGTACTTATGTATCGCGTGCCATGCTTTTGCATGATTATTATTTCGCATCAGGGTAAAGTGTACAAACTCTGCAGAGTAAAAACTAATCGATTAGCCGTGCTCGCGGTCATGAGCGGCGTGTGGATATCTATTGAGTATAGACTTATGTTTATTCTTCTAAGTGCTGAAATTTACCTTCAAATTGTGTTGAGATTTGAGAATGATCTCCTTGCTGCCACGGAAGGCAATGAGGTGCATATTTATACATGATTAATGCCTACCTTGATGCCCAATATGTCAAGTACTAGCTTGCTGAAATTTATTTGAAAGTAAACCTGATTTAGAAATGTTTTATGCAAATAAAACTTGCTTTATGCTAAAAAGAACCATATTATGCCTTCCTTGATTATATGCCTTGCAAGTAGGGTGTTAGGCTTGTCTTGGTGCTTGCCAGTACATTATTTAATAATGTACTGACTCTTGCTATTGAATTAATCTTTTGCTTGCAGGTTTTAGTCTTAGTCTTTGAGTGATGTGGGTAATCGACTGCTTCTTCTAGGATTTGAATTTAATGGGGTAAACCCCTAGTCGGTGTGCTTGTGGATTGGGTAGACAAGCTTCCGCTATTCTATTATTTATTTGGCCGGTCGGCCGGTGTATCTAAAGTAGATGTAGTTTATAATCGCTTTCATCTTATTTGTGTTTGCTATGTATAACCATGCTTGAGATGAAAGTGTGAATCTAGTGCACATCCTGGGAACTAGATTCACATGAGTATAAGTTAAGAATATTTTAGATGTTGTAGATCTTTAGCCATTTTGTCAAGTCTCCTAATTGTGTAACACATCTGGTCGCTGCCTTCGAGTGGTTTGGCGGGCACATCTCAGGCTGAAGTTGACTAGCAGGCTAAAGGCTCAGCAATGTCTCCAATATTCCTCTCTCGAGGCGTCGGATATTTCATTTTGCTTGTTGAATGACTTGAATTATTTATTTCATCTCTCAATTATAATGGAAGGTCTGGAGAGCCTACGACACCCACATATTTTGGAAACCCCCTATTAAGGGAATTTGGTTTATTTTTTGTTCCACCGAAAAATATTTCGCCTAGCGTACTCAGAATGTTTCACTATGTATAGATCTAATGTTGCAGTGAACTGAAATATTCTTTTGCTATTTGCTGAAACATTGTTTTTATATAAGGTGAAACAACACCCGATTTAAACGAGTGAAACATTTTTAATCTACTTAGTGAAACATAAGGCTGGTCCTAGGGTTTTGGGGCCCAGGGCAAAAACTTATATGGAGACCCCTATATATATACATAAACTAATATACATATTTATATAGTCTTATAAAGAGGAAAAAAAGATAGAGAAATTTACCAGATGAGATGAATTGGATTTGGAGGAGTGTATGACCTTGAAATCAGATGAATGAATGAATTGGAGGAGTGCAGTACAGGTGGCAGGGGCGGCGAGCAGAGAAGGCGACCAGCGGACGATCGACACACACGAGCATGGCTACTGGCGAGCCGCGATGTGCTGACTTGCCATTTCCGTTTGCGAGACGCCGAGAAGTCATCGAGAGCGCAGGAGCAGCGAGCGGCGTGACGTGATCGAGGTGGCGCGATGCGAGTGGTGTGCGTGATGTGATCGAGGTACATCGATGGGAGTTAGATAAAGATCGCTTCGGCTTCGCTGCAACAGGCCTGACGATGGACTAAAATCTGTTTTATGTATTGGGCTATTCACTTGTCTAATTTAATATAGGCCCATGGCCTATGGACTTAAAATTATACAGTATATGTACTATATGTGTATAGGGCCCCTAGATTTTGGGGTCCTCGGGCGGCCGCACGGCCTGACCCCCTAGGGCCGGCCCTGGTGAAACAATTCCAATATACCTGGTGGAACATCGTGCGATATTTAAAAATAATTCAATAATAAGCTATTTTGTTTTGTCGGAATATATCCATGTGTGGTCTTGTTTTGAAGATTTAATTGCAACAAATTTAATGGTGTAATTGGATCATGATTTGGATAAGTAATTTAAGAGAAAAATCAGTTTAAATTAGTTTTGCATGTATTTTAACCTGCTTGCATCGGGCGCCCGAGCAGGAGTCGTCTCCGAATTTATTGGGGTATTTGGTTTGTTTGCAAATATAAATTTACTAGCAAAATGCTTGTGCTTCGCTACGGGTAAAGGAACGGTTAAATTCTATGAAGTACATCGTTAACATGTATATAATAATGTTCCAATATAGGTAAATTGTTTATTGCGCTAATGATAATCAAGATGGATAAAAATATTCCTGTTTAGCTCGCATCACGAAAGAAAAAATTAAATTAAAACATATTAAATTCTAATTTAATGAAATATATATATTTTTTGAAATATTAATTACACTCTTTGAAATTATAGCAAAAGTGCTCGTTGCAACTGCAACGGGAAGTGTATAGACCAGAAAATTGAGAAAAAGTTAAGAAAAATCTACACTAAGTAATTTATTAAAATACAAATTTTCTGAAATATTTAATATTTTAAGTAGGTAGGTGTAAAACTAAATTAATTTACAAGTAAAGTAAGTGTGAGAAATAAAATGACATGGTTAAGTAAGTGTGAGAAATAAAATGACATGGTTAAATTTAATTTTATTAAATTCTCCATGATTAGTTATGCTCTTTGGAATTTTATTTAAATTTTCAGAGCTTAATTGCTAATTTTAATAATACAAACATCATTTAACATTTATTTAAGTGGAAAAAGAATAAAAATCCTCCCTTTTAGGTTTGGGCCGAATATGGAAAAGTTTATATTACCGCCCTTTTGCCTATCCTATGTATCTGGACTATTCTTTCTCCGTTGAAGTTCATTTTACGTCCTCATGCAATCACGCGGTCCATTCGGCAGCCCAGTAATGTGGGGGCCCAATAGGCCGACAGCCCGATGCGGGAACAGCTGGAGCCGTCTGATCAAATGAACGGTCTAGATTGATCCTAACCTAAATAAATACCCAAAACATATCCCTAGAATACATTCCCCCCTCCCTCCCGAAACTCAACCGAGCGGCAGCGGCACCACCCTCCCCCTGCGAGCGGCGGCGTCGGCGGCGGTGGCGCCCTCCCCCACGAGCGGTGGCGGCGCCGCGCCCTCCCCCCGCGAGCGGCGGTGTCGTCGGCGGCTCCCCCACCGAGCATCGGCGGCGGTGGCGCCCTCCCCCCGCGAGCGGCGGCGGCGCGGCCTCCCCCCAGCGAGCGGCGGCGGCGGCGGCGCCCTCCCACCCCCCTCACTCTCTCCACTTCTGTAACATCCTAAAAATTTGACCAACAAAAATCAAAGTTCCAAAAATATGGACCTTCAAAAATTTTTTAAATAAATTGTATCATGCCGATTTTGTTCACCTATTTCATTGGATTTTAATTTCGGAGTTCATAGATCACGAATAAAGAATAGTTAATTAGGAATAAACCCTAAAATTAGATTGGCAAGAGAAATAATTAAGATATAATTTAAAATAAAGATTATGTGAGGATAGAAATAAATAAAACATTATCGCGACCATATTTATATCAATTAAATTTAAATGTGATGGAATAAGAATAAACTCTAATTAAATTTGAATAAATTATATATAAAAATAAAATATGGGTAATGTTAATCTAGGTTAGAGCAACACAAATATTGTGTAAACTTGATTTGTGCAAAAATTAGAAATATTGGGACAAGATTTGAATAGGAAAAACAACCAAATAGAAAAAATAGAAAAAGTTAACTGTTCATTGCGCTGTAAGTGTTCGATCGCGTTCCCTAGCCCTAACCCCTCCTCTGCCGCACGCGCCTGGCCGCCGTCACGTCGCCGCTGCCGCCCGCCCTCTCGCCGCATTGCGCCCCGTGCCGCCGCGTGCCGTCGCCATCGCTGCACCGCGCCGTCGCCATCGCCGTTCCGTCGCCGCGCGTGCGTCCCATCGCCTCGCGCCGCGCGCTGCCGTCGCCGCTGTCGCCCGTCCCGTCGCCGCGCTGTCGTCCTGTCGCTGTCGCGTCGCCGTCCCGTCGCTGCGTGCCGCCCTCTCGCCGCCTCGCGCCCCGCGCCCGCGTGTCGCTCGCCCGTCGCGTCGCCGCCTCGCGCCCCGCGCCCGCGCGCCGCTCGCCCGTCGCGTCGCCGCCTCGCGCCCCGCGCTCCGCCTCGCGCCCCGGGCTGCTGCCGCGCCGCGTCGTCATCGCATCGCCGTCGCCGTCGCGCCGAGCCCCGTGCCGCGCCGCGCCAAGCCCCATGCCGCACCGCCCGCCCGTCGCCATCGCCGCCTGCCGCGCCACACGCCGCCCGTCGCGTCGCCATAAGGCCACTCGCCCCGCTCCACGCCCTATAAAGCCCGACCCCTCCTCTTCTCCACCCCACACACATCCTCTCCATCTTTCCCCCTCTCCCTCTCCCTCTTCCCCACGCGCCGCCGTCGTCGTGCCGCCGCGCCACCGCCACGAAGCCGCCGCGCCGTGCCGCGACTTGCGCCGCCGTCGCCATCGTCGCCACCGCCGCCGCTGTCGGTAAGCCGCCCCCTCCCTCGCGTCCACCGCCGCCTCCGCCCGGGGTGGGCAAGGAGCCGAGAGAGAGAGAGGGAGAAAGGAGCCGGGAGGGAGAGAAGAGAGAAAAAAAAGAAAGAAAAGAAAAGAGAAAAGAAAGAAAAGGAAAAAGGGGAAAAGAAAAAGAAAGAAAGAGGAAGAAAATAAATAGGCATTTGAGTAAAATTTAGAGGTTTAGAAAATTTAAAATAATTAGAATTTAATCGTAGATTAATTATAGTCGTAAAACTGCGAAATTTAATTATATTTTGGTAGCCTCTATGAGTAATCAATTTGCGGTAGGAATTTAGATTTATTTAAGAACTAAAATAAATGTGTTGAATTCTTAGGAAAATTACTTAGGAGACACAAAATGTCTTAGGTTGAGGAATAGTTCTATTTCGCAAATAATATAGTGGATATAACAATCGTCTCTCGTGCTCGCTTTTCGATTTGGTCTTTATTGGATTTTATTTGAATTCTAATGGAATTCAAATCAATTCTTCGCACGTACTTGTAGAGCCCGAGGGAGTTGCGGATCCGAGCGAAGGTCAAGACCCGCAAGATTTTGAGCAAGGCAAGTCATCACTATTCCTTGAACATGTTGATCCCAATTGCGAAATTATTTCGTTTACAAATAAAATTGCATGCAATGATGAACATCCTACTTGTGATTATGCCATGCCTTGATTATTGTTTACCCTTATACGTTCGTAACCATATTTACGTCCATATTTACGTATGAGACCCTAGTCAATTATGACAATTGCTTAGAAATGCTATTCTAGAATCATGCATACTCATATTTATCAAATGCTATATGCTTGGGCAATTACATTTGGGAAGGTAATTGAGATGTGGCATGTGGAGACATGAGCGCCACATTGCCATGATATTGATGACATGATCTGTGAAAGGAAACTAAAATGAAACAACTGTTTTCGACTGGGGCGGCTGGAGGATTTGGGTGGTGTCCGGAAAAGGCTAGTGCCGTCCCTGGTCAATTAAGGACCGAGTCATGAAGTTAAGCATGAAACGACCCCCGTACAACCGCACTTCTCGTATGGGTATAGACCTAGCGGAGTAGATAGCTGAGCGGAGGCAGTATCCATGCATAGTGGTTTCTTGACGTGTGAGGCAGGGGCTCTACGGTAGGGCAGCCATTGGTAGGACCGCAAGGCGGGTGTCTACCATTGTGTCGCCATCGGTAGGACTGCCATGTGAGAATCTAAACATAATTATAACTTAATGCATGTGTGAGTCTTCCCTTCCCGGGTGCGCCAGAACTCTTCTCACTGCTAGAAACCGTGTACGCCTAGAGTGCATGAGGATGTAAAGTTCATGGAGCGGGTACTGCCAATGCGAGGTTATCGAAAAGCTTTGCCGTGACGCGTCTCATGTGTTGGGACGAGGCTCATGTGTTGGGCAGTCGTGGAGCGCGGGTAAAGTGTACACCCACTGCAGTGTGAGTAAAACAAATCTATTCGAATAGCCGTGCTCGCGGTTATTGAGCACCGGGACATGTATTACACTTGGCTAGACTCTAAATTCTTAACTTGTGTGGGATGGGATATTGCATGATGATTTTTATGCTGTTGGAGCCACTTCCTGAGAGGAGGGAAGGTGGACGTCCTCAGAAAACCATGACGACTCAATGGTGGGAAGCTATCCTTGAGATCACAATGGATGGTGGACATAACCGTCGTTGTTTAAATGTGAACACTGGTACTAAAATTTGATCAGTCAATGCTAGGTCTTAGGCTTGTGAAAAGAATTACAAAACTGGCTTTGCGCAAGGAACCATAGCCATCCTTTGAATACCCCTATCATGTGCATTGTTGCTATAATGGCTTGCTGAGTACGGTTGGTACTCACCCTTGCAATATATAAACTTAATCAGAGGCCGGAGACGAAGCTTCGGAGGATCCCTACGCGTACTACGAGGAGGGTGATGAAGACGATGGCGCTCAGTAGGTCTTAGTTACGGTCGTTGCCTGTGGCAATGGCGTGCCGCTGCCTTAACTCCGCTGCCTTATCTACTTCTACTTTTGGAATGTATTCCGGACCGCTCGGTCCGATGATCTAAGACTATGCCTGTGGGCTTATGATGTAATAATTCACACTAGACTTTCGTGTATGTGCATTTGGTATTTCAGCTACAAATTCGTGTGTACCAGACTACTTGATCCAAGGAAATGGTACTGTTTACACGATTGATTCCTGTTATAAAAACGGGGGTCCACAGAGCTGGTATCAGAGCCATACGACTGTAGGAAAAGACCAAAAGGCGCCCACCCCCTTTTCTAGTTGGTCAAAGGAGAAATTCCCATTTAGTAATACTTTCAAAAATAAAAACGCTATGTTTACAAAACTCTATACGATTTTCATCTTACTCTTAACTATTTTCTTCACAAAACAAGTTTTACTCTTAGCTGACTTTGGGTTTTTCTTAAAATTAGATGGCAGATCAGGATTCACCCACTACCTGGGAGATGGGCGTACCCCGCTCAGAGGGATACGTCATTGAGCTACATCGGTTGATGAGGCGCCTACGGTACCCCAGATTTCCGATCTACCGAGTGAGACAGTGTGGACCCGTTTGGGAGGCTCGGGTTGAGGTTCATACACGAGTTCCTTCAGAGTCAGACTACAACTTTCCGACACGCCACCGTCGCGACTTACCGGAGAGGCCTTTCTCCGAATTAGCTCTATTCACCGAGCTGAGTTAGCGAGTACCGAGTTTGCTCACCACCCATTTCGAGAGGAGAGCAACTCCGTCTGCACAGTCCAGGACACACCTTGCTGCTACAACCCGACAGTGACTCGACTGTCCCGATGGGCTGAGGCAGTAGACGACTTCTACGAGGAGGCTCTGTTAGAGATCGACGACCAGTAGAGGCGTGTGGGAGAGTTAGAGAGACTGAGGTGACTGACCTCACAGTGCAGCAGCTTCAGCTAGAGGAGGAGCACCTGGCTTGGGGCAGTGAGATAGACTCACTAAAGGTACAGCTTCAGGTCCACGGTGACCAGTTTCAGCAGCTATCCGATCATCACAATGATTGCCGCGGGATGATGGATACACTCGAGGAGCAGCTGAGAGAGAGTCAGGAGCATGTCAGCCAGCTTGAGGAGCAGCTTCGAGCAGCTACAGCCAGCACCACAGGAGCTTCTACTTCCACAGCAGTAGGGCGTGACCGCTACTTCTTCCTCACCCCGCCGTACCCACCAGCGTTCCACGCTCTTTTGGGAGAGGTTGGTATGCTGGCTACTGAGTCAGCACCTTACTTGGTGGACCCGACAGTGACACAGCCACCTGTCTCGGAGATTGTGCACACTCCACTGATCCCTACACCTTCGCCACAGCTGGGTTCCAGTTTGGAGACTCCAATCCAGGTCGACTCCGAGACAGAGGGGACCGACACTAAGCCAGAGATAGAGCCGGACATCACTGATCTTTCAGAGGATGAGACTCCTGCCCACCGCATCACCTTTGTCGGAGGCCCTCGTACCCTCAGCACTGCTCGCAAGAGCACACGACCTCCGGGCAAGAAGCCCAAGCCAGATCCAGAGGCCACTACTTCCGAGCCGTGGGGACTCAGGTTTGCCCGTGCCAGCGACCACCCTCTACCTGCCCAGGATCCTGCGGATGGTTGGATGATTAGACCGGAGGACTGTTGCAGCTTCGATCTCGCTTCAGATGGTTTTTGGATAGCATGCGAGACACACACACCCCTACCTAAATTGACGAGTAGCTTGATGATTAGTTCGATGTATCTTTTGGATGAACTTTATTTGGACTGCGTATATGTGCAGTCGGTTGCATCATGATTTATGTACTATCTATGGAACTCTGTGATGTTATTTATCATATTATTACTGTTGTGTTATGAATGAGTTTATTCCACCATGCTTGCAAAACAAAGTTCACAATCAAAACAACTCCCTTAACGGGATAAAACCAAAAGGGCTAGTTAGGAAAATAGGATACATACCTCATCGGCCTACACAGATGGCAAGCCGACGTAGGGCGTCAACCAGCAATGAAGAAACTCAAGTACCCGACCTAACCACCCTGGCCAGAGTTATGGCCACTCAAACCCAACTTCTGCAAGCCATTGCAAACAATCAAGACAACTGCGGAGGATCGAGCTTTGGAGAGTTTATGAGGACTAAGCCACCCACTTTCGCTACGGCAGATGAGCCTATGGAGGCAGAAGATTGGCTACGCATCATAGAGAAGAAACTGACCCTTGTCCGGGTGCGCGAAGCTGACAAAGTGATCTTCGCAGTAAACCAACTGGAGGGACCAACTGGCGATTGGTGGGATACTTACAAGGAAGCTCGGGAAGAAGATGCTGGAGAACCCACTTGGGGAGAATTCACTACAGCTTTTCGTGAGAACTTCGTGCCTGCTGCGGTGATGCGCATGAAGAAGAATAAGTTCAGAAGGCTGCGACAAGGAAACACAATGGTGCAAGAATATCTGAACCGGTTCACTCAGTTGGCCTGCTACGCAATCGGAGATCTCGCAGATGAAGAGGAAAAGATCGACAAGTTCATAGAAGGGCTGAATGATGAATTGCGTGGACCTATGATTGGGCAAGACCATGAGAGCTTCCAGAGCCTGATCAACAAAGTCATTAGGCTGGAGAACGATCAAAGGACTGTAGAGCACAACCGCAAGAGGAGGCTTGCTATGAATCGCCCACCTCAGGGACCTCAGCGACTCAAGGGAGCCACTTCGTCTGGGTGGAAGCCCCCTATTGTGGCAACCAACCGTCCCGCCGCGCCTAGCAATTTCAACAGGCTGGTTGCGATTCAGAACCACACCCCTACACCAACTCTGGCTACCCCTGGAGCCAAGAAGAATGTGGACTGCTTCAACTGCGGGGAGTATGGGCACTACGCCAACAACTGCCCTCATCCACGCAAAACTCCTGTCCGTACTGGTGCTAATGCAATGACTATTCGTGGAACTACTACCCCTGCTGCCGGACGAGGTCTATTCAAGACTCCGCAAACTAACAGGACCGCTACCGGATTTGGACGCGGACAAGTGAACCATGTCCAAGCGGAAGAGGCCCAGGAAAATCAGGGCGTACTAATGGGTATGTTCTCTATCAATTCTACCCCGGTTTCATAATGTAAGTCTATATTCATTAACATCTATATGATTGTAGGCAATGCTAGAATGACTTACATTATGAAACAGAGGAAGTACTTCTATTGCATAACTAAGTTACTTCTGTTGCATGTAATTACTTCTACTACAGAAAGTTACTTCTATTGCATAGCTAAGTTACTTCTATTGTATAGCTAAGTTACTTCTACAATTTAAATACATTACTTTTAAATTAATAAAATATTTGAATATATCCAATATGGATCTTGCATTATCACATATTTTATGTAGAGTATAATGATGCAAATATATCTTGAAAATAATACGTGATTTAAAATATATAAGTTATTAAAGAGCTTAAATCTAAATGTAATTTATGCATATGATAAAAGTAACTTACATATATAATAAAAGTAATTTATAACATATATATATATATATATATATATATATATATATATCAGAATATAATCATGTAAGATCTTGTTGTAAAGATTTAATTGCAACGAACACAACAGTATAATCGGATTATAAATCAGATAAGTAATTTAAGAGAAACTTCTCTAAGAAGAAAAAAATACATAGATATTAAGTGTAGTAGTAGCTTTTTTTTTTGAAAGAAGAGTGTCTCTTTTTAGTACTATCCAGCTAGCATTCTCAGTCTAGCTATGTCCATCTTCTCTTTGTCCCTTTCCAGTGGTCCCCATTTATGCATGTACAACACAATTTAGAAAGGTAACATCGGTATCACAGGTGTGGGATAGTGATACACATATAATAGTGTTTATATAATAATAGCGTTATGCTTGGTTCATATCTCGTATATTTTCACAGCACGAATCTTGGAGGGGATCAAGTGAGATACAGAAATTGATTGTAACCAAGCGAAAAATTTGGCGACAGTATTTTAGCAGTCGGAAATGCGAGCATCCATGTAAATTAATACGGATGAACAAATTTCATTATAAATAACCTAACCAGTTGAACTATGCTCGATTCGTATGATTGCATACCAATTAACTATAATATGCAAAGTGAAATTTATACCAGTGATTAGAAAAAGGCCAGGTAACAGTTGGACGGGGATGGTGCGAAAGACTTCTACAGAAGGGAGCTCGAGGCGATTATCTTCTCCCCGGCGATCAGCCGGTGGCCAAAGCTCACACTGACTGACATAATAATACACACACTCTCACTCATCTTAAACTAATAGAGCAAATGACAATTGTCTATCAAACTCTAAAGCATATTGAAACAATGAATAACTAACCAAATTATTTTTGTTAGAGAAAAAGCTAGCATTCCCCTGCTTTTGATCGACTAACAAAATTAATCCTTTCTACATGGAAATAATATATATGTTGTGCCCAGCTTTTTATCGTCAAGGATTAAAATTGCCTTCGATGCACTTCTTATTCCTTGGTATGCCTTTCCCGTGTCCACTTAAACTTCGTACCACCATTGAACCTATGAACACCAAATTCCCAAGCACAAGGTTCCCCAATACCCTTGGTAACAAGGCATGTCAAATTGATAATCTTTGCCTTCCACCCGACGACGATGAAATAAATATTCGTAGTCAAGCTCCACGGTCATCGTATCAAGAGACGGTGAACTCGCGAACAATAGTTGTATGAGGCTTATTTGATCATCCAATGATGCAAACTTACGGATATCTACCACTCTTAGATTCTTCAATGATATCATTTGGTCTTCCCAATCCTCTGGCTGGTGACAAGGCAGCCTGATTTTAAACAATACAAGTCATACTGCAATAACACCAGTACAGAAAACAATATATATGTTAGTCATTTCAAGTTTGATTAGACGGTAGAAATCCTCTTTTATAGAAGATTCATATAAGAGCTAAATCTTACATACCCATAGTGAATAATCAATGTGAAGGTATTGAATATTGTTGCACTTAACGATGAACTTGGCTAGACTAGCTCGGTAGCTCCTACGGCATGCCCGTCGAAAATCGAACTCACTTTTATTGTCAAACTTGTGACACTGGGAAGTTGTGGTACATCCTTTATGGTGTCCTCGTGACCTGCATGCCACAATCATATTTTAATCAAAACTATAGTGTTATTGCAAACGAGAAAATTATAGGATATCTATACTTTCTATATATTTGGTACCCACTAAAACTAAAGCTCAACATGCAAGCATGCCACATCTTCACTCACTAGCAATTACTATTCTAGCCTATTTTAAATCTCATACAAGCATGACATATCATCTACAATATTGTATTATAGAGATCAACAAGTATGTGTCAAATCATCTTCCTCACATTATTTTCTCAACATTTAAACTTTCATCATTTCATCAATATTTTAACATATACTCATTCGTTAATCTCACAGCAAAGCGCGGGGTATCACCTAGTTAGTACTAATATATACTACCATGTCGAGCTACAAATTTAACCCGTCAAATTAATAGAGAGGCCATTAATGACGGTTTTGGTCATGAGGGCCAATCTTCAATGGGGAATTTTTTCAGACCGTCATGTGTATATATGATGGGTCATTGGCCTCCGTCAAAGATGCCTGGTTGTGTACTTGTGTACTAGTGATATATATATATGTATAGAAGCAATGCACATAATGAAAACGACGATAGTTTTCTTTTATAAGTGGGACACGGATATTACTTCATCTTTTTATAAGAGATGCGGCGCTGATTCATGGTTCATGCTGCATATGGAAGATAAATTAAGAGATACTATAGTGTGTATTATGTTACCTTAATTTATCTAGTATGCCGTCCGTTTTACAATATAAGACTTTCTATCATTGTCTATATTTATATAGATGTTAATGAATCTAAACACATATATGTATAGATTCATTAATAACTATATAAATGTGTGCAATGCTAGACAGTTTTACATTGTGAAACGGATGGAGTAGAATATAACGTTATACAAAGAAGCATAGCAATGTGCGTACCTTCGTCCACATAAATATCTAGTTTCACCCCTAGGTGAACCACGGCGTTGCAGTTCTTGAGGAGCCAGACGGCGGCGGCATTAGCATCGTACTGATCGTCGCCTCCGCCGCCGCCGAACGACATGAGCCGGAGCTTCTTGATGCGCCGGACGGCCGCCGCGCCGTCGAACTCCAGCCGCTCCGGGTCCACGAGGCTCTCGCACGAGAACACCTCCAGCCTCGCCGCCGAGATGGCCATGGCGGAGGAATCGGAATAGGGCAGGCGGCTGCAGTCGCCGACGCGGCTGCAGCCGGAGCCCCGGCGCGTCCACGTCGAGCCATCGCAGGTCGGGCAGATGCACCAGCCGGAGCTCCTCGAGCGCGGCGGCCGCGTCGAGGCGCAGTGTGGCGACGCCGCCTACGTGCCTGAGGCTCAGCCTCCGCAGCCGCGGGCAGCAGGGTGACGAGAGCAAGTGGCCGAGCCGGAGGTCGCCGCCGTCGTCGTCGATGATGGCGTGCTGGAGCGTCAGCTCGGTGAGGGCGCGGAACGCGCCGGCGACTGCGGCGGCCGGGACACTGGCGGTGGCGTATCCGAGGGTCAGGCTCATCGTCTCCGCTCTCGTCGAGCGTGGCAACTCGACGACGACGACCTCCTCATCTGCCGGCGCCGCCGCCTCGCCGTCGTCGGTCACCGACGTCGCTGCTGTGTCGGCGGCTTGCGACCTCGCCTCTCCTCTTCTCGGCGTTCTCGCCGCCACTGGCGCCACCAGCGGCAACTCGAGGATGAAGCTCCCCTTCACATGGCGCTCGGCGAAGCGGAGCCACCCGTCGACGCGCGACAGCGTGATGTCGGCTTCATGGCGATGGTCGTGGAAGTAGTACCTCCTCACCACGCCGTAAATACACAAACAGTTGTGTTCGGAGCTGTACACCAGGGAGATCTCCATGACATCGACTTCGTCGCTGCCCTCGCCGGCGGCGGCGCGCCGCGCGAGGAGTGTGGCGTCCACGGCGGCGATGAGCCGCCGGGCAGCGTCACGACGAGAGACGGCGAACTTCTCCTGGTCGAGCTCGCCGTGCTCATCCGCGAAGGAGCCCGGCCCGACGGCGAAGAGGCCAGAGGCGGCTGTCACCGGTACTGTACCAGGTCCGACAATGCCTACGGCAAGTAATCCAGTGAAGACGCGACCAGCAAGAGAACGCATGCCTAATGTAAGAGTAACTGGGCCGGAATGGGCTTAGGTCCAGAATGTAAACGTGCGAGTATATAAGCACGAGTGAGCAGAGGGGAAAAGGCATCGAACAAGTGAACAGAAAAACTATTCCTCCCTAACTACTGCATCTTCCCCTGCTCCAAGTTCTCTCTGTTCCTCCCCTTCTTCCTACCCCTTCTCTCTGTTCGAATCTGCTCCTCTAATCCCAAAACTCCCAAATTCGCAAGCAGATTCGTAACAATAGGTATCAGAGCCATCCATCCTGGAGTACCTCGACAAACCTAGATACCATTCCCGTGCGCAACTCAAGTCCCAAGAGATGGAGCAGCAATTGGCGGAACTCGCGGCGGCCATGGCGACAATCCAGAAGCAGAATACCGCCATCCAAGCTTCGATGGGATCCTTGGAGGAAATCAAGCCTATGGTGGTGGAACTCGCGAGCTGGAAGCCAGCGGTGGACAAGGCCATGACGGAGATGCGGGACGACCTCGGCGACCTGCGTCAGCAAGTGGAGCGGATATCCCGCAATCCGATTCTCGCCGTCAAGCCAGCGGATCTGCCCCCTCTTCTACCCACGCCGACGGTGCCTCAAATCTCGGTGCCGAAGGAGGAGGAGACGGCTTCCAAAGGGGCGGACGCGAGTCCAGGGCCGTTAGGCCATGGCGTTGCAACGATGAATCGGGGGAAGGCGTCTGGAGATGATTTCTCTCCAACGTCTCTCCCGGCCAAGGGTACGTGTCAATTTCAGTCTCCATCTCGTGTTCCTTTCGAATTCGGGGAGAGTTCGAATTGAGTTTTTGCTTCGGGGTTCCATGGGGGTAATGCTAGAGTAGATTGCCCACAGTTTGAAGGAGAGAACCCTAGAGCCTGGAAAATGAAATGCGAAACCTATTTCCGAGTGAGTGGGATTAGCCCGGATGTGTGGGTTGGGGTTGCTGCTTTGCAATTTTCGGGAAGTGCTCTTGTGTGGTTGCAATCCACCAATACTCATGTGGAATTGATGGGGTGGAATGATTTCTCTGAGGCTGTTTGTGCTAAGTTCGGGAGGGAGGAATTTCAGAGTCTCATTAGACAGTTCAAGAGGCTTAGGCAGGAGGGAACCATTCTTAGTTATGTAGAAAAATTCAATGAGCTTATGCATCAACTCTATGCTCATCACCCGTCCTGGAATTCAGTATTCTTCATTACTGAATTCCTTGATGGACTGAAACCTGAAGTTAGCTCAGCAGTAATTTTACATCGTCCAAACGATTTGGATACTGCTGTGGACCTTGCTTGTTTACAGGAAGAGGTGTTGGAAGCGGGACGACGGGATTCGCATCGGATTGATGGAGGTTTTTCTCATCGGACCGGACAACGCCCTGTGGGGAATGTTGCTTTTACTCCTGGGCGAGCTGGTGGGCGAGTTGATGACAGAACTCAGCCTCTGGAGGATCGAGTGGCAGCACTACGTGCTTATCGCAAGGCTAAGGGATTGTGTCACACTTGTGGGGAAAAATGGAGTAGGGAACATAAGTGTGGGCCAACTGTGCAGTTACATGTTGTGGAGGAGTTACTCGACCTGCTTGAGGAACCGGATGGGGAAGCCAAATCCGCTGGAACTGATGAGCTAACAGAAAAGGCTTCTGAAACTGTTAGCGAAGTCTGTCAGATATCTAAAGAAGCTATGCTAGGGACTGAATCTTCTGGAACTTTGAGGCTGCAAGGATTAATACAACAGTATGAGATAATGATGCTTGTAGACTCTGGCAGCACTCATAGCTTTATATCTGAAGAAATGGCAAGCAAGATAAGAGGCAATCAGAAAACTGTGCAAGCTTTTCGAGTTCGGGTTGCTGATGGGGGAATACTCCAATGTAACAAAGAAATGCAGAATTGTCTTTGGCTGGTTCAGGGTGTTTCTTTTCAGAACAACCTGAAGGTGTTACCTCTCGGAAGTTATGATGTGATACTTGGAATGGATTGGCTTGAGCAACACAGTCCTATGCAAATTGATTGAAGGGCTAAGACTCTGAGATTCAAACATGCACAAAAGGATGTTTGTTTGCGAGGTGTTCGAGCTGATACCAGCAGCTGTACATCTCTATCTGTCAATCAAGTTCAAGGACTGATTCATCGGGAAGCTGTGATGCAAGTGGTTGAGTTGTGTTCTCTGATCAATGAAACAGATAATACAGAAGTACCTCAGGCTGTCGATTAGTTGTTGAAAGAATTTGTCCATGTCTTTGATGAGCCAAAAGGTTTACCACCGGCCAGAGTATTTGACCATTCAATTCCTTTACTGCCAGGAGCAAAACCTGTTAACTTGCGACCTTATTGATATAATCCAGCTCAAAAAGATGAGATTGAACGGCAAGTTGCGGATATGCTCCAACAGGGAATCATACAACCCAGCTCTAGTCCTTTTTCATCACCTGTTCTGCTGGTGCTTAAGAAGGACCTTACTTGGCGATTCTGTATTGACTACCGCCATCTCAATGCAATTACAGTCAAGAATCGATATCCTTTGCCAATTATCGATGAGTTGCTTGATGAATTAGCGGGATCCTGTTTATTCACGAGTTTCGATTTAAGAGCTGGCTATCATCAGATCCGGATGCGCCCAGAAGATGAGCACAAAACAGCGTTTAAGACGCACAATGGACACTACGAATTCAGGGTTATGTCCTACGGCCTTACCAGTGCCCCGGCTACCTTCCAAGTACTGATGAATCAGATCTTAGCTCCATTGCTTCGCAAAGGAGTGCTGGTGTTCACAGATGACATCTTAATCTATAGTCAAAATTTGGATGACCATGTAGCTTTGTTGCGACGGGTGTTTCAATTGCTAACTGATCATCAACTTAAGGTCAAGAGAAGCAAATGCTCGTTCGCCCGTGCAAGTTTACCATATCTTGGGCATGTTATTAGTGCAGAAGGTGTGGCCACTGACTCGAAGAATATTCAAGCGGTGCACAACTGGGCAGTACCCTGTAATGTGAAGGAAGTGCGAGGATTTTTGGGTCTTGCAGGGTACTACCGGAAGTTTGTACACTCTTTTGGTATTATCAGCAGGCCCCTTACTGATCTGCTAAAGAAGAATGTGGTGTTTGTTTGGACGTCGGAGCATCAAGCGTCTTTTGATGCCTTGAAGGAAGCTCTAGTTTCTGCTCCTGTCCTAGCACTACCGGATTTCTCCAAAGTTTTTGAAATTGAGACCGATGCGTCTGATAAGGGTGTTGGCGCTGTGTTGATGCAAGCTGGCCATCCGTTAGCCTTTCTCAGTAAATCTTTGGGGCCTCGAAATCAAGGGCTGTCCACTTACGAGAAGGAGTGCTTGGCGATTCTCCTCGCTGTGGAACAATAGCGCTCTTACTTGCAGTTTGGAGAGTTTATAATCCGTACTGACCAGCGCAGTTTGATTCATTTGGATGATCAGAGATTAGTAACACCTTGGCAACAGCGTGCTCTGACCAAACTGCTTGGTTTACAATACAGAATTGTCTATAAGAAGGGACTGGAAAATAAAGCTGCCGATGCTTTGTCACGCAATCAGTCAACCGATGTGTTTCAGCTCAGTGCGGTGTCTTCCTGCATTCCAGTTTGGTTGGCAGATGTGCAGCTGGGATATGCTCAGGATCAAGTATCCTCTCAACTGTTGACTAAACTCTCGTTTAAGTCCTGAGGCGCTCCCTGAGTACAGATTACAGAATGGCATTATCTACCATAAGGGAAGGATTTGGTTGGGTAACAATGTGGAGTTACAGACTAAAGTTCTGACTGCACTGCACAACGCAGCAATTGGGGGTCATTCTGGTACTCAGGCAACTTTCAGTCGAGTGAATAAGTTATTTGCTTGGCCTGGACTCAGAAAAGCTGTGCGCCAGTTTGTGTCGGCTTGTTCCATCTGTAAACAGGCCAAAGCAGAACGGGTTCGGTACCCAGGTTTCTTACAGCCTCTTCCAGTGCCCGAGCATGCTTGGCAAACAGTCTCGTTGGATTTCATTGAAGGCTTACCCAGCTCATCGGGTTTTGATTGTATACTTGTGGTGGTCGACAAATTCAGTAAGTATGCTCACTTTGTTGCTCTTGCTCATCCCTTCACAGCCTTCGACGTGGCTCTGGCCTACCTCAACAATGTCTACAAGATGCACGGATTGCCTCAGCATCTGATCTCTGATCGAGATCGTATCTTTACCAGTGCATTGTGGAAGGAACTCTTTCAGTTGGCCGACACTCAATTGCAAATGAGCTCTGCTTATCATCCTCAAACGGACGGACAGACCGAACGGGTTAATCAGTGCTTGGAAACCTTTTTGAGATGTTTTGTGCACGCTTGCCCAAAGAGGTGGTATCGTTGGCTTGCTTTGGCGGAATTCTGGTACAATACTGCCTTTCATTCGGCTCTGGACAAATCACCATTTGAGGTATTATATGGTCATTCTCCTCGGCATTTTGGTGTGTTCGATCGCTTTGAGTGTGCTGTTCCAGATTTGCAAGACTGGTTGAAGGAACGGGAAGTGATTACCAGTTTGCCGCGACAACATCTGTTACGAGCTCAGCAAAGTATGAAGTTACAGGCTGACAAGAAACGTTCTGATCGTGAGTTTGCAGTTGGTGACTGGGTGTTCCTGAAGGCACAGCCGCATGCTCAGTTCTCTATGACAGGACGTTCTAATCACAAATTGGCTTTCCGTTATTTTGGCCCCTTTCAGATCTTGGCGCGCATTGGAAGTGTGGCTTATCGCCTTCAACTACCGACAACTTGTGCTATTCACCCAGTAGTACATGTCTCACAGCTCCGTCAGGCTTCTTCACCAGCTCCTGACTCGTCGATTCAAGACCTGCCAGCGTTAACTGAAGATGAAGCGCTACCAGTCCAAATTCTTGCTCGTCGTGCAGTCAAGAAAGGCGCTGGAGCTGTGGAACAACTCAAGATTCGCTGGTCTGGTCAGACGTCCGCTGAAGCAACCTGGGAGGATGGTGCTGCACTGCGTGCGCGTTTCCCTGAAGCACCGGCTTGGGGACAAGCCGTTTCTGAAGAAGAGGGGAATGTCACCGGTACTGTACCAGGTCCGACAATGCCTACGGCAAGTAATCCAGTGAAGACGCGACCAGCAAGAGAACGCATGCCTAATGTAAGAGTAACTGGGCCGGAATGGACTTAGGTCCAGAATGTAAACGTGCGAGTATATAAGCACGAGTGAGCAGAGGGGAAAAGGCATCGAACAAGTGAACAGAAAAACTATTCCTCCCTAACTACTGCATCTTCCCCTGCTCCAAGTTCTCTCCTCTGTTCTTCCCCTTCTTCCTACCCCTTCTCTCTGTTCGAATCTGCTCCTCTAATCCCAAAACTCCCAAACTCGCAAGCAGATTCGTAACAGCGGCGCCACCGCTTCGACGGCATGGTGGCCCGCGCCACGTCTCTCGCCGACGGCAAGAAGCCGAGGATGTGAAGCAGCACGTCGTCGTTGAGCTCGCTGATGATGTCGGCGTCCACCGCCGGCGGCGTCACGTCGTGCGTGTTGTTGGATGAAGCCATGGATGATGGTGATTGAAACGAAAGCTTGCATGAAGCCATGAAATTTGTTGGTGTGAAATACATAGAGGGTCGAATCAAGCTCGGGATACATGGTCGAATCGGAGTCTCGATCGATCGATGCTAATTGCACTCCCAGTAGGGATTCGTTCTGTTATTGATAGTACTAGAAAGAAACACGCGCTACGCCGCGTGTGATATGAATTGATCAAAATGCACAAAGAGTCTGCTTGTCCTTCATATATAGAGTTGTGCATATATGGAGTGAAATAACCTTTGACCATCATCACAGTGTGCATTTATGATAATCAGGTTTTTCTACATAAGCACTATTACTCTATAATGTTGACCAAATTTGCAAACAAACTATACTGTAGACGAACCATTTAGAGAATACATATACATAATTTTATATAGGCAACATTTATCGAATTTAATCTAAAATCACAAAGAAATCTTATTATTAAAAAAGGAATGACATAAGTATTACAAAATACTGAAGAACCACAGTGTTAGACGTCTACTGGCGCGGTGAGAGAGGAGCGGTGGCATTTTGACTGGTTAGCACAGAACTTAGAACCGCGAAGATTGACCACAATAGAATCAATTTGTAACTATTATCCTTGTGAATATTTAATTAAGAGCAAAACACAATGACATTCCATAGCTTGTGAGTGGCTAACAGTAGTACGGTCCATTGTTAATAAAATTATTGGTAAGCTAATCATACAATCCAAGGAACTTCTCACAGAAAAACCAATAAGTTTGATAACAATATTGGCTGACGGGAATAAGTAGATAATTAAACAGAGCTAGGTAGATAATGAAGCAAGGGGAAAAGGATGTACAGTGATTGTTACAATAATATGATATTATTGCGTGGCAAAATGTCTCTCCATTGTAAGAAAAGGTGTGAAAAATGTACATGCAAAGAAATCCATATGTAGGAGACCTAAAGCTACCAAAATTTTGGATCACGAAATCTCCATGTCATGGTACTAAATAAATAATCCACCATGGGGCAACTGCAAATTATAAGTGCCCTATCAAGCGATCAAAACATATGTGGAACATTGTGAGAAATAGGCAGTAATTTGTATGTTTTATCAGAGGTTGTATAGACAAAAATGAGAGAACAACCACATGCAGAATTACATATAGCATTTTGTTTGGGCAAAACTGGAAGTCTCAAACAAAACTTACCTATGGATATGTTGTACCAATGAATGGATAACTCTTGTTTCATGTTGGAAACATGCAAATTGGGAGCTCTAGAATTAGTTTAGCTATTCATCATTAGCTCTGCAGGCACAAACTATTGATTCCCAGTAGGCTATACTATCCTACAGGTTCAGGAACACCACAATAAATAAAGGATTGAGCATATTACTGAAATAAAACAGAACATTAGCCTAGGTTCATCACTGAAACTCCAATGCAAGCACAAATAGTCCTTGAAGGGCATGCCATGTCAATTATGCAAAATGACAGACATTGCTAGAAATTCATATAGCATACCTTGGCAGTGGATTTTCTATAAAGCAAGAACTATTTTTTTAAAGAAGGAAAGCAAGGCAATACTATGCAACCATTGGAGTAAGGAGATGATGACAGCAAATTTCATTTACAAAGAATGCCAATATATATATGGCCATGTCCACAGGCCAACCGATGCTATCCACCTCCTCACCAATGCTAGTGCTATTATACTTGCAGAACGAACACACAGAGAGAAAGCAGCAGTAATAAAGTGAATTGCTAATTTTGTGTACCAATCATTCCTCCACTGATCTATTTTGCTAGTATGCGCATTGGTTTGCGTGTACATCATGAGAGTAGTATTACCAGCAATCAACCAAGAAATATAAAACCAATAATAATATCAAAATGTGCATGTTACATCTTGTGTGAGAGAGTTGGCAAATATGACATACCATGGCTAAAGCATGCCTTCTCCAGACCATACAAAAACACATGATACATGTCTACCTGCAGCTAATATTAACAGGTTAATTCCAGGGATAAGTGAATTTGTAAAAATCGAACAAAAAATAATTTATGACTAACCCATCATCCGATTGAGGGGGATGGTATTGTGGCTCTGTGAGATATAAACAGCTGTTGTTCATAAAAAGGAGAATAAATGTGAGAAGGAGAAAGGAGGCATAGCTGCTGACCTGGGGAAGGAGTAATGGAGGAGCACATTTGAACAGTGACCTTGGCTGGGAGATAGAAATGACCTTGAAGATTTTGAGGTCCGGGAGGCCCAAATCCATGGCGCATCATCGGCGAAACCTGACCTCCTGCTGTGCAAGCAGCACCATCGTCAACAATCTTTAGCCTAATTAGCCTAGGAACAGCGGCACATTTGGCATTGAGCAACCCGCAGAATATCAACTAATTAGGCTCAATTCATAGGATAACAACCCAAAAGCTAGTAAATGCAACCAGAGCAGTGAAGGGTCTGGGGAAGAACCACCACCACCTCATCCTGCCACTCCGTAATCTTCTGCATGTGCTAGCTGCATGACAGAATACATAAATCATTTCATTAGGCACCATGTTTGCTCCAAGATAGAACAAATTTTCAGTGCAAAGCGATCCTCTTTGGCACACACCTATTTGCAAAATATCAATCAAAGAGCACTAATTATTTCCCCCCCCCCAAAAAAAAAGAGCACTAATTATTTGCTCCAAAAACTCACCTGCAGACAATATGATAGTATTATGGTGGGCTATACAGGAGAGGCAACAGAGAGGACAGCTTCTTCTCATCCTAATCCTCCTCTACGCCATCGCCGTACCCAGTACACAGTCCAAACTCGAAACCCACATTTAAATCAATGTAATTGCTCGAACCACACGCCCGTTGATGAAAGGTGAAAACACAGGGAGCTAATCCACGCACGGACGCACCTAGCCGCAGGCTGCGCCAGTGACCCGTAGAACTCGATGCGTCGTCACCAAGCCGAAGACCTCCAAGAAACTGTTGCGGAGCCGCAGCAACCTCAAATCGCTGGGACCTCCAGCAGCAGCAGCCACAGCCAAATCCCTCAGCTAGAGGCTCCAACGACGCCGCTAGGTCCCCGACCTCGAGGCGATGTTGAAACCGCCGTTGAGCCCCTCCATCAAGCGCAGCCACGACCATACACTCGAGGGGAGCACTCTTAGATGACGGGTAAAACGACGGCGCTGGAAAGGCCTTGGAGGAGGAGGAGGAGTAGGAGCAGGAGGCGGAGGAGCATTGGCGCCGCGCCGCCGCCGGTCACAGAAGGGAGAAAGGAGATCCCAACTGCTCCTACCACATTCTTCTACTGGAGTGGCCCCTGAGCAAGAACCCGCATCAAGTGGGGCGAAGAGGGAGAGAAGAAGAAAAGGGCTATGACGCTGGCTTACCTCCGTCGTCTTTGGGTAGCCGGATACATCGGCGAGCCAGCCGATGGTCCCGAGGCGGATTTGGCGCCGCACAGACCGGGGCAGAGATGCGGCTCGCAGCGGGCGACGGATGCGGGGTCGCGGCCGCGGCCGGGGTGTGCCTCGCTCCAGGCGGTGGTGTCCCTCCCGACTCCCCTTCTCCTCCCCAGCCTCCTCTTAACGGATCTGGCGGCTCATTGGGAGTTAGCGGTGGTGGCAGCACGGTAGAGGAGAAGGGAGTTGCGGCGGCGACGGCGACGGCGACGGCGACGACGCTTGCGAGCGGAGGTTGGCGTCTTGGCGCCGGATCCGCCGGTGAGGAGACCGGGGTCACCGGATCTGACGGCCCCGGCCTCCTTACTAGGAGATCCGACGGCTCATTGGGAGGGAGCGGCGGCGGCAGCACGGTAGAGAAGAGGGAGCTGCGGCGGCGACGGCGCACGCGAGCGGAGGAGGCGGGCGAACCGACGTGAATTCTTTCGAAATAGGATCTTTTAATATTTTAGTTTGTAAATAGAGTTTTGATGGCAAATTCTCACTAGTAAACAAATACAAAAGATTAATTCTTAGAAATGATTTTCAGATATCGATTAATATTAGATAAAATAACTTCCTCCGGGAATTATCCCTAAAGGGGTTTCCTTTAAATATTTAGTGATTATAAATACTCATAAAACAAATACCCAAAAAGGGGTTCCAATTTATAGAGACAGGGTTTTTAGGAAAATGATTTATTTTCACAAATACTTTCTTATTTCATAATCATGGTTCCTTAATAAATAATATTTTAATTCAAAATAGATTTTATTCCTAGATTTCCGTCCTTGTGTCCCAAGCACAACAAAAACGGATAGTCAGATCCAATAAACTTCGGCACGAAGGAAATTAGAAAAAGATTTTTGGTTATTCCGAATTTTGTTTCCGTATTTCAAACTCGAAATTTTTAGGGTGTTACAATAGATTACTCTAACCCGCCCATAACAACTAAGGTGGAATTAATTCCACGATCTCATAACACAGTAACACATGAGCCAAATTCAAATAGGCCGATGTCACCTAATTTAAGGTGACTAAATAAAAGGGCTGCCATGCCAAAAAAAATTATAGTTCTTGGACGTGCAAAGCTGCCGACCCTGTCAACGTCGATTCTTTGTCCTGATCTGTTGTAGTATGTTGTTGCTCTCTGGGGTAGATATGTGTAGATTTCTCAATATCGTCATCGGTGACATCGTCAGTCTCATTGCCCTCTTTGCTCTTACCCCACAGCATGGTGTAAAGACTTCCGACCAGCAAAATTCCACCCAAGATGCTGCCAATAAAGGAAGAGCGGAAAATGAAAGTTTGTTTATTTCAGAGTGTTTTTAGAATATTGCACCTTTGATCAGTTGACAGCAAGTACATATGATTTAACTTACCTGCCGAGGTGAACAATCTCTCCAAGAAAGAAGGATGAGCAAAATATTGTGAACACGAAACAGAGTGGCGTCCAGGAGGCGAAGAACATGGGGCCTCTCATCTCTAGGCACCACGTTTGCAGGTAGTAGGACACTCCCGTCACCATAACACCCTGAAGCAAACCACCAGTCGTCTAATAGTCAGATGCGTGTGCAGAAGACCATGCCAATAGTGAATACGCTAGTGGAAGAGGATGACTGAAAATTTTATGTACAGAACTTACCGAGTATAGGATGGCAAGCAAGCTGATGTCGAATCTTAGCTTCCATTTGGAGAAGTCGCGCTCTGCGACCACGGCGACGACAAACGACTGCACCGTGCTGAACAAGCATTGAGTCAAAGTCACAATCATTTTATCTGGATATTCCTTTTGCACCGCTGCCTGCACAGTCAATAGACAAGGAGTGGAGACCTCGATTCATCAGCAATTGCAGATGTGGATCGATGCAGACAAGCATGCAAGAACAGCTCAGATTTTTTTTAAATAACTAAATATGCATGCGAACCTGAAAAATGATCCACAAAGACCAGCACATGTTGGCGATCACCATAAGGAATGTCCATTTGATCCACACACCCCTCGGAACTACATTTTTAGAGCCTGCGTCAGAGGCGAAGGCACGGTGATGGTTGATAGGGCTTATGGATGGGCCGGTGAAGAAGGCGATGGTGAAGACTCCAGCCAGGCAGAGTGCTACGCTAGTGACCTTGGCTATGCCTGAAGAGCTCCTCAGCTTCACATACTCCGTCCTGGCAAGCAACATTTCAATCCTGGTATTATATACTACTCCATCCATTCAAATTATGTGTGTCGATATAGTGTATATCTAAATATGTATATCAAAATTTATGATTAATGTCAAAACATCTTATAATTAATGTTTTCACAACTAACTTGAATCTATTTATGGTACATTCTCAAGTTAGGCTTTAATGATGTCTCGTTTAGAGCAAAAATAATAGTGAGCTATAAGCAAGCTATATGCTTATGTGGAAGAGAAGGATAAACAAAAGTGGGGAGTGTTGGCTCTCATGTAAGAGCTAACTGCACACAAGCTCCAAGAAACATGCATTAAATTCATAGGAGAGAAAAAGACCGGATGAAAAAAATAAAGATAACCTTATAGTTAACCTATTATACATGTTAGCTTTCACAATGACTAATAGTAAGTAGTGAGCTCTACTATTAAACTTGCTCTTAAGAGGTGGTGGACTATGATATCGATGATGATAAACCTCAAAAGCACTGCCAAGAAGAAGGTGATGGCTGGGAGTGAGCTGTCTACTGCAGATGCCACCGTTGCAGAGGTGAACTTGAGGCTTACATGGTACAGATTTACCCCAAGCGTAATCCTGAAAAGCAATTTCCGCAGGTAAACCAGCAGAGACTAATTAAACTCTTGACATATCATGAGTATACAATCGATCGTTTTTTTTGTTTTGTTTTTGTATCAATAAATTAGAGATTGCAAAGATGAGTGCATACCCGATTAAGGCACAAAAGAAGAGCTTTATGAGCACCCCAAGTGTCATGACCTGTCGTGCACTTTTCCTACAAATATAATCAAACGGACTTCTATTTCTCAGCAAATCAAACAATATAGCAAACTAAACGAAGTGGCGATATATATATATATATATATATATATATATATATATATATATATATATATATATATATATATATATATATATATATATATATATATAATTTATTTTGTGCTCCATGGTGCCCAATTTTGGTCGTTCGTTTTATTTAAAAATTTTTATAATTAGTATTTTTAGTGTTATGATATGATAAAACATGAATAGTACTTTATACATGACTTATGTTTTTAGTTTTTTTTAAAAAAAAATAAATAAGACGGACGATCAAAGTTGTGCACAGAAAATCATGGTTGCACTTAAGGGCCTGTTTAGATCACCTGGCAAAATTTTTCACCCTGTCACATTGAATGTTTGGACACATGCATGGAGTATTAAATATAAATGAATAAAATAACTAATTATATAGATTGCGTGTAAATTGCGAGACGAATCTTTTAAGCCTAATTGCTCTATAATTTGACAATGTGGTGCTAAGTAAATATTTGTAATGACGGATTAATTAGGCTTACACAGTTTACAAGCGAAATCTGTAATTTGTTTTGTTATTAGTCTACGTTTAATACTTCAAATATGTGTCCGTATATCCGATGTGACACGTCAAAACTTTTCACCTTGAATATAAACATAGCCTAAATTGGACGGAGGGAATACCTTTGTAGAAGAGCTGCAGGCAGCAAGATGAGGGAGCCAACTGCTTGGCGATAGAAGATGAAGATGTAGGTGTTCATTCCGTGGTTGAAAGCAGCCTTGGATATCACAAACATGCCAGTGTAGATCAGTTGAACGATGATGGCGACAAAATAAGGCTTCATACTTGCTTTCACCATCTCGATACAGGAATAGCAAGGCGTGCGTAGTGTTTGTGGGAGTGTATTATCTTCAGTGTGCGAGAGCCCCCGTTTAGTTCATGGCACTACTCCTATGTATTTATATTAAAAAGAAGAAGCAAGCAGTATGCCGCTCAGTCATGTGCTCAGGAGATGTAAAACAGCAGCGGTGGTCGGTAGTGTGTGCTTGGACGGTTGGACCCAGTAACGGCACGCCAAGTGTAAACGCAAGAGCACGGTAGGTGTGGACTTGGACTGAGTGACGGCACGTCGTATGGCTTTGACTTGGACTTTAACTTTTAAGCACGCCAGATCCACAGATAGGAGACCCACTTCGAGTCTGTCTACCAACGTTCAGCTCGAGAGGACCGACGTTCCGTGGCCGAGCGTGCCGCGCAGATGCCTGTCCAGGGACCAACTTTGACCTTACTGTGCCGGACACGAGAACGCACGCACCGGAGTAGGACTGGAGTATGGTCAATTAAGTAGAAAACAAATGTATGGTCAAAGTCGCTGGGATTCGCTAATTGCTACGCGCAAGCAAACGAAGGCTGTGTTCGTTTGGACGTTTTCCCCAGCGCGCTACAGTAACACGGAAAACGGAACGGTTCATTAACACGTGATTAATTAAGTATTAGCTAATTTTTTTTCAAAAATGGATTAATTTGATTTTTTTAAGCAACTTTTGTATAGAAACTTTTTGCAAAAAAATACACCGTGTAGTAGTTTAAAAAGCGTGCGCGGGGGCAAAACACTGTAGCGCGACGGGAAAACGTCCAAACGAACACAGCCGAAATCACGCGCGTTTTGGATCCACGCGTTTTCACTTTTCCTCTTTTTTTTTGGCCTGGTTTAGTTGCTACTAAATTTTTTTTCTAAAAACATTACATTAAATCTTTTGACACATACATAGAGCATTAAATATATTAAATATAGATTAAAAAAACTAATTGCACAATTAGAAAGAAAAATCGTGAGATAAATCTTTTGAGCCTAAATAGTCCATGGTTAGCCATAAGTGCTACAGTAACCCACATGTGCTAATAACGGCTTAATTAGGCTCAAGATTCGTCTCGTTGTTTCAAGGCGAGTTATAAAATTAGTTGTTTCATTCGTATCCGAGAACCCCTTCTGACATCCAGACAAACATCGATGTGATACCCAAAAATTTTCTTTTCGTGAACTAAACAGGCCCTTTGTTTTCTTTTCCCCACCGGATCCCCGCACGCGCACACGCCGACGCGCATTTTCTCCTCTCCCGTAACTAACCAAGTGGCGGCGCGCATTTTTTCTTCTCCTGTAAGGCCCTATTTAGTTTCCAAAACAAAAAAATTTCCACACTGTCACATCGAATGTTTGGACACATGCATAGAGTATTAAATGTGAAAAAAACCAATTACACAGATTACATGTAAATTGCGAGACAAATCTTTTAAGCTTAATTGCGCCATGATTTGACAATATGGTTCTACAGTAAACATTTGCTAATGACGTATTAATTAGGCTTAATAAATGTTATTAGATTACGTTTAATACTTTATGTGTGTCCGTATATCCGATGTGACAACCAAACCTAAAAATTTTCCTCAACTAAACAAGGCCTATCTAACCGAGTTAGTTTAGAATAATGACAATAATTAAAAAAATATTCGGTAGCGCTAATACGCGCGCAGCGCTAGAAATAGTACGTTTGTCCGCTTTTCTCGTTTTATTTCTACACACGGACCTGTCACGCCTCCTTCTATTTGTCCCAAGTAAAATATTACTACCGGCTTGGTTGGAAATACCTAACTAAAAAATACGCAAGGGCTTCCATAAAAAATTTCGTCTGTCGTCCGCTTTATCCACACGAGCAATTGGTTCCATTAATTTTCGTCCGTACGTGTAACGACTCCGATTTGTTACCATAGACGTGGCCTGACTGACCGTTGAATAGTCATATTGACCCTGTTTAGATCCTACCTTAAAATTTTTCACCCTGCCACATCGAACATTTAAACACTTGTATGAAGTATTAAATGTAGACTAAAAAATAACTAATTGCACAGATTGCAACTAATTTGCGAGATGAATCTTTTATGCCTAATTCCTCCATAATTTAATAATGTGGTGCTACAGTAAATATTTGCTAATGATGGATTAATTTGGCTTAATAAATTCGTCTCGCGATTTACTGACGGATTTTGTAATTAGTTTTTTATTAGTGCCCGAACACCCAATATAACATCCTATATAAAACTCGATGTGACATGGCAAAACTTTACTACTATTGACCTAAACATCCCTATTGTGTAGCAACACATTATGGCATAACCATTGACATTCTCAGTTGGTTAGCCAATGAAACTTGTGGCCGCTATGATGGGAGTTCGATTCCTATCACCCATCTGTTTTGTGCTCCTTATCCTCTCCAAATTTTTCTTTTCCTCTCCTAAGCTGATTATATTATATTTTTTATAAAAGTACATCCATGTGTTTGAAATTCATATTAAACCAGCAATATATGTAATTTTCTACCGTGTTTTTCTACACTTTGTCACCTCCTCTTATTAATATTTTCGAAAAGTATGTCCATATGTTTGAAACTAGTATTAAACCAGTAATACATGTAATTCCCTACTGTGATTTTCTATACTCTATCACCAATGCTGCTTATCCTCTCATTTTTTTTCCTTTTCTCTCCTAAGCTGATTATATTTTTTAAAAGTACATTCACATGTTTGAAAATTTATATTAAACCAGCAATATATGTAATTTCTTACAGTGTTTTTCTACGGTTTATCACTGTTTGAGATCGCGACTACGGTATTTGCATGGTATAGAGATAATGGTACCAGGGCATATGCAAGATTGAAATAAAAGAGACAGAAACAAGAATTTTTAGGGTGCGTTCGTAAGAGGCGGTTGGGAACTCATTTCCTTCGCACGTCAAACGGAGCGGTTCATTATCACGTGATTAATTAAGTATTAGCTATTTTTTTTTCAAAAATGGATCAATATGTTTTTTTAAGCAACTTTCGTATATAAACTTTTTGCAAAAAACATACCATTTAGCAGTTTAAAAAGCGTACGCGCGGAAAATGAGAGTGGGGAGCTAGGAACTGGGAGATCTGAACACACCCTTATATAGGTTCGGGCCCCTTATCTAGCAGGTAATAGGCCTACTCCTGTTAGTCGAAACCGGTGTTGCTCCTTTATTCATGTAAATCACGCAAATATAATAATTGGGATAACACATCTAGCTGTCGTCAACTTGGCGGCATGAATAACCAACACGTAGTCGACGATAGGGTAGATAAAATTTTGTGTGTTGAAAGAAAATATCGATATATTTTTTTAAGTAGATAAGTCTAACGGAAATGAGTGAAATGTGGGAATATAGTCGTGTGCTGATATGGAAGGAAAATGCGTGGAGTTGAAAAATATTGCTCCCTTCATAAAAAATTAATGTAAGATATATTTCTTTTATCATCACAAGTCTGGCTCTAATGGGCCGCCTGGGGTTGAGGCTCGTCGCGGCCTTGGTTACGTTCGGAGGAGAACAGAGCAGCAGATCGGGCTCGGGCGGCGAACGAGCTCTCAGTGACTCGGCCAGCCGTGGCTTCGTGCTGTGCATCGTCGCAGCCCATCGGAGATGTGCGTGGCCTTAGCTTGCTGTTAACGGGTGCCTCGGCGTCCTCGCTCCACCGAAATCGCTGCCGCCACCATCGTTTTTCACAAGAGTGAGGAAGGAGATGGGCAAAATGATTTTCTTTTTAGATTTTTTGTTGTCGGATTTTTGTCTAAGTCGGGATCAATCGGGAACATCTTATCAGATTGGCTGGTCCTAGCTTCTCCCCCGTCGGCCCAGCGCTATTCCCAGGGCGCCGCGCTGCTGGGCCGCCTCATGTGCGGCGCGCGCGCTCCACTTAGAAGCAGGCCGCAAGTT